>NC_139315.1:0-695416 GCF_051148585.1 Colletotrichum jinshuiense
CCCTAACCCTAACCCTAACCCTAACCCTAACCCTAACCCTAACCCTAACCCTAACCCTAACCCTAACCCTAACCCTAACCCTAACCCTAACCCTAACCCTAACCCTAACCCTAACCCTAACCCTAACCCTTTTATACGTATAGTTTAGCTAACTTTAGGCTGCTTATCTAGTATAAGTATTACATATAGCCGTACCCGTTTAGTACAGCCAGCTGCTAGATAAAAGGGATGCCGTCTAGTAGAAGCTTATATATATATAGGTCTTTAAGTATACTGCCGGATGCTGTTGCCTATACCTTATTAAGGACGGCCTAGAGGATGTTACCTTTTAGCTGATAGGCCTAACGGAAATAGGCCTTAATAACGCCTTCCGGCTGGAGCGCTACCTTATAGTATATATAGACGGCGACGTAAGGCCGCTTAATAAACGTAATATAAGCGTTAGTATTAATATTATCATCTAGAAGGCTGCTCCTACCGCTGCTACTACTACAGCTAACTATTAGATTACACTCTTATATACTAGAGACCAGGCTAAGTTAAGCCTACTTGCTACTAACTACCTATATATTACTATCTATTATCGTCTTAAATAGTATTACTAACTTTATATAATATTTACTAACGCCGCTAAACTATAGGTATATTAGATGCTAGCTTTCTAGAATACCGTTATATATACCGGCTTTAAAACGTAATAGAGAATATAACGATGTCGTTAGATTAGAATTTCCTCCTTAAGGTTATCTATTATATAGTAGGTAGGGCGTATTATTACTAAGGAGACAGGTTGCTATTATTATATAGAACCCTACTATATATAGCGATATTAATACTTATATCTACTACTAGATGTAGACCTATACTATAATAATATACTATATAATATAATATATAGGCTTTTAAACTTCTATAGGTTGTTTATCCTTAACGGAATTTAGTAAATATTAAGGGTATTTAGCAACCCTAACCCTATATTAAAAGGAGACTAATAACTATAACCATCTTACACTAAACTAGAGGAATATATAATATAGTAGTGCTTTATACTATATTAATATAAAGATATATCTTATAGTCTATAGTAGATCTAGTAGAACACCTAATTTATATAATAGTAAAGTACTAGTTTATATATTTTAGGTTTTAATAAAGTTGTATATTATTAATATATTACTTATACTAAATACTAAATATTTATACTACTATCTAGTCTAATAACGTAGCTAACCCTTATATAGTCTTATAGGTAGCTCTCTTTCTTTTACTTATAAGAAATATAACTAGTATTAAGATATAACTAAGTAGGGCTATAATGTAATGTTATACTTCTATTTTTTAGAGTAAGTATAAAACAATTAGCCTTTTTATTTTATAAAAAGTATATACTAGTAAGTTATACTATATTATAGTATAGTAGCTGGTTATTATAATACTATTTCCTTATAATAGTAAAATACAACTTATATTAACTAGAGCTAGCTTACTTTTTTATATAGTAGGGTTAACTTTATAGAAATTAAAAATATTTAAGTTGCTTGTTTATATAGCGTTAAGAAAAGGAATATATCCTCTATATCACTTTAGTGTATATAGTATAGGTAACTTCTATTTTATTTCTTAAAAGATAGCCTAGATACTCTAGAGAAATAAACTACTACAACTAGCACTAAAGCTACTGCTGTAGTAACCCTACTCTCTTTACATCTTTCTCTCCTTTTCTTTCCTTCTTACTACTGTTGATATATTGTTTTTACTTACTTCCTATATATTATACTGCTACTACGACTATAATACAGCCGGTCTTATAGTAACGTATTCTCTATATATACCTTACTCTACTTGCTTTATTGTTTTATTTGTTTTCTAGCTTCTGTTTGTGTTATATATCGTTTTAGTAATAAAAAAGGTAGGGTGTTATATATATACTATATTTATTAGTTGTTAGTTGCTATTATCTGTCTGCCTTTATATTGCTTTTTATGCTGTGTGGTGGGTGGTGGCGTTAGTCTAGGGGTTGTCTGGGTTAAGCGACCTGGCCTAGGGTTGAGGGGTGGTAAGGCTATAGGATGGATTAAGGGAAATAGCGTAGGGTAGTATTATAACCCTAAGGGTAAAGCGCTACAACCTTAAGGTTGTTGTATATATAGGTTGGGTTATTTTTATTTATCGTTTGTTTTTTAAGCTGGTATTTAGTAAAAGTTAGTCTACAACAATATACAGACTATGCCTCTTTTTTTTATAGGCAACCCTACACCTTAACCCTAGTATTCTGCTAGAATACCGCCTGTAATAACGGCTAGGCTAATATTTATTTAAATCTAGAGTCTAGATATAATTTAGCTGTCCTCTATAAAACTAATATAGTTTAGCTTATATCCTATAATATCTAAAAGGCTAAACGATATTAGTATGTTAATTATTTTTATTTAGTAGTTAACTTAACTTCCTTACAACCTTACTTTAATATATAGATTAATAAAGGCTAAAGAAATATCGGTTAACTAAATTAATTAGTTAATTAATTAGTATCGTTTTAAGGTTAAATATCTTCTCTTAAAGTAGTTATATATATCGGTTTTCCTTTAATTAGATTAGATTTATCTTGTCGTTAAAGAATTTAGTTTATTATTATAGTGTAAGAGGTTATTAACCTCTTACTTAGTAATAAGAAGATCAGCCGTTTGATTCGCCTACAAGGCATTATTAAAGTAGAATAGTAGGGATAAATAGATGTAAAACACTACAACACACCTAGCAACTACTACACACCTTAGGTTCTACCTACTATAAAGTAACTTCCCATCTATAGAGCAACAGAAGTGTTAATTATCTATTAGAGATAGGCCTAATCAGGCCTATTCTAAACAGATAATTACACTTTCTAGGCTGTATAGGGAGGGTTAAGAGTTTGCCTTATTGCTTAGTAGTCACCTCCGCTATAGTCGCACGCATGTATAAGTAAATTTATAGAAGATCTCTAGATTACGTAAAGAAAGGAGTATTAATGTAATGTTGTCTGCTGATGTCTAATTAGGCTTAATCTGCTTTAATTAGGTTTAAATACCTGCTGATGACTAAGGAAAGAACAGGATGGTGATGTAGTTAGGGGTAAAGTAGCCCTGCTGTCTATATGTCTGCATAGGCCGCGTGGGTTGAACCCCGCCCTATTCCAGTAGTGTTATAACCCCTAAGGTAAAACGCCGCAACCCTAGGGTTGTCGTATATATAGGTCGGGTTATTTTTATTTATAGTTTTTTTTTAAGCTGGTATTTAGTGAAAGTCAGTCTGTAAGAATATACAGACCACGCCTTTTTTTTTTACGTGCAACCCTGCACCCTAACCCTGGTATTCTACCAGAATACCGCCCGCAATAACGGCTAGGTCTAAAGAATTTCCAGCTAATCAACTAGCGTGCATGTCATGCCGCTATAAGAGTCACGCCGCTGTGTTAATTCGTTATGCCTCTATATTAATTCCCTATCCTAAATAGAAATTAATTACTACCTACTATATATACTTATCCGTCCTCTATATATCTAATTAGACGTATAAGACTACTTATAAAGGAAAAAATAAAATATCTACCTAAGGGTTGCTAAAGTTGTACACCCTCCTTATGTTAAGGCTTGTATGTCTGTAGCGGTGCCACGCTTAGCCACCCTAGCCCTGTTCTAATATAAAGGCTTATACCGCCTACGTCCTTACCGCTAGGTGGGGCGTTGTGTTTAGTAACTTGTTAGGTTGTAACACTTGTTAGGTCGTAATAGGGATGTAATGTGGGGTAGTAGTGTATAAGGCTTTAGTGTGCTGTCTTTTCTGTCACCCGCGTGGCAATATCCTTGATAAGCGGAGTTTAGTGGAGGTAGGACAACTGTAGCATTAACGCCTGCTGATCTCAGGGCAGCTGCGTTACGTATAAAGGCATAAGGGAAGGGATTCATGTGTCTGTAATGCCAGTAAGTCGCTCACTTAGCTGCAAGGGACACAGGATGCAGGCGAAGATAACAACTAGCAAAATGTATTTTATGCATTATGGCTGCGGCCTAATCAAAGAATGACAGGGGAATTCACTGGGAGGCGCCGATGCTTAGATTGGTGGCATCTAGCCAGCGCCGCACCATCTACTAGATAGCCCGGACTGCCGGGCGCCATTCGGTGTTGAGAAATCGGAAGAAGGAGGGCGGACGACAGATACGCCAGGAAGGGGGGGGGGAGGGGGGTCGGAGCAATTCAAGCGCGGGTTCGGTCGGATGTTTGCTGCCAATCCCACCAGTCAGAACCTTGTATGACGAGGCGTTGGTGAGGTTGGTTCAGCTTGATAGGGAGGCTGCCGTGACAACCTGCCATCCCGCCGTCCCGGGCCAGACCTTCAAACGAGATGCGGCGCACCTCATCCTCTGATGCAAAGCGCATTGCAGTATCCACCCGAGGTACTGCTCTGTTGCTGGACAGTGTTACGCTGGCCGACTACGGTTTCAGTCGACGCATGAAGCGTTACCGGATCAATGGCCCTGTAGGGAAAGGAAGGGGGCGAATTCAAACCACCGAGTGATACCCTTGTGCGGACTTGCAGCTGGCGAGGTTGTATTCGGCGTGCTGTGCCACGGTCTTGCATGAGGTAGCCAAGGGTTGTTGCTGGGCGAGAAAAAGTCTGATCCATAGGCGATTTGACCAACCTGCAGGTGCATGGTCTCTGCCAACAGGTTGATGAGGGAAATTCGGCAGACGGCGGGTTTGTATTGGGCGATAGTGGAAAGTAGTGACAGTCTCTATGGCCAGGTAGTTTCTCTTGAACCAGCCAGTGAGTGCTCTGGAAGATCTAGACACGTCTGGTGGGACGATCAACGATTACGTAGACTGGCAGAATGGCGAGTCTCTCTAAGAATGACAAAGCAACCCTCGTGAGCAAACCAGGGATGTTCCAGACCCATCGAATCTTGACTGCCTGCCGTCAAGTGGCGGCGGTTCTGATAGACGCGATTGGTGCGCCATACGACTTTTTATAAACTACACACTTTTAGGGGCCCTTGGTGGATTTACGGCATAGCTCCCGTTGCTTCCACTGCACAGAATGCTTAGCCAGACGAGTCGAGATGGACGAAGGTCGCCGTTGTATTACGTACGGGGGGAAGGGTATGTTCTGCCATTCAGCCTTTTGTACAGAGTACAGAGGACCCCTACACCCCTGGCCGGTTAGAGATTGGGCCGTTCTGGCGAAGGCTAGCATCCCCCTGCCCTTGAACGAGGCTGACGAGGGACTTTGTCCTCGCCCAGCGTTGCTCTCTGTCTAGACCGCCCGACGGAAAACTGAAATGGAAGCATCCCGGTTAAAGAGTCGAGAACAAGTGGTTTGCTGCAGAAGAGAGGCGACATCAAGAGTCTGGCCCAGCCTTGTCCGGATCGAGGTGTGGCTGCGGGCGGCCACAATCGCAACGCTGAGGCACAGATAGTGGGGGCCTCGCTCCCTCCCGCTTCCTCCCGCTTCCTCCCGCTTCTCCCTGGGGCCGCTGATAAAAAAAACGCCCGTCGACGGCTTCTCTAGGCTCTTTTATTTGTGTGTGTATGTGTGTGTGGGTGGGCGACTTTTAGGCCACAGGAGCCAAGCCCCGCGAGGTCTCTCAGGCGATCCTCCCGCCCCTTGGGTGTAACTAGTTAGGCGACCCTTGCCGGTGGCCCCCGACATCAGCCTATTCTGTCTTCTACCTTCCCTGGATTCCTCTACGGGTCAAGAGAAGTGGGTTTGGCGTTTTTGTAGTATGAACAAGCAGTGGGGGGTGGTTCGATGAGGTCGGGAGCTGGAAGCCCTTGGCCCAGGCGGGGTTCCTCGTGAAGCAATGATACTGCGCATTTCATTGTATTACTACTGCTTCTCATTGGCCTGAAGGGTTTCATTTGCCTGCTTATAGCTCAGGATTTACTGTTGTCTACGCTGCTGCTCATCTCATCCAAGAGAAAGGTTCTGTTAAGCAGCAGACACCTCCTCCCCCCAGCCGGTCCCTCCAAACTCCTGATCAGATCAACAAGCTGGTCAGCGACGGACAAACACACCAGCGGGCAAGTCAGACCAAAGAAACGCCACGGCAGCACAAACCAGACCACACCAGATACACCCGGGCCCAGCCATGTCAGACCGAGACGGGACCCCTCACCCCGTCATCATTGTCGGCGCCGGCGTGAGCGGCCTGCTGCTGGCCCAGTACCTGCGCAAGACCAACGTGCCCTTCCGTCTGTACGAGCGCGACTTGGACCTCACCACGCGCGGCGTCGGCTGGGGCCTGACGCTGCACTGGTCGCTGCCGGCGCTGCGGTCCCTGCTACCGGAGGACCTCGTCGCGCGGCTACCGGACGCGTACGTCGACCGCGCCGCCGTCGCGCGGGGCGAGGCCTCGGCGTTCCCCTTCTTCGACCTCAGCACGGGCGAGCTGAAGGGCACGAGCCCGCGGGAGCCCGAGAACCTGCGGATCAGGGTGACGCGAGAGAGGCTGCGACGGTTGCTCGCGACGGACGTGGATATTGAGGTATGTCGTCTCTCGTGGTTCCTCCTCGTAGTCGTTGTTCCATAGTCCATGGATGTGACGCCATTATTTTTTGAGATGCTGCACCTCACGTCAACCAACGTGCTAAACAGCTCGTACACGCAGTGGGGGAAGAGCTTCGTCAAGTTCGAGGAGAAGCAGGACTCGGTCGTCGTCTCGTTTGATGACGGCTCGTCAGTGACTGGCCGCATGGTCGTGGCATGCGACGGTGGCCCGTCTCGATTTCGGCGGCAGTTGTTCCCGGACCAGCACGAGAGATACCGGATTCCGGTCCGCGTGCTCGGCCTCAAGGTGCCCCTGTCGCCGGATCAGATGGCGCCGATTCGGAAGCTCGACCCTTTCTTCCTGCAAGGAGCGTCATCTCGCAATGACACGTTTCTCTATCTCAGCAGTGAGTTTTCTTATCCAGTGTTGCATTCATTTCACTTCCTGCTGTGCCTGAAGGGGCCAAAGTTTCTCCCACAGCCAGCCAGGATCGGGGGTGTCGATCATTGTGTGTCCGAACCGGGATAGTCCTTGGGCTCAATAACACAATCCCTGCGCCCGGAAAAGTATCGATGCCCGCTGGGGTTTCTCCCCTTGCAAGCAAGTTCGCGTAGAGAGCGGACAAGAAGCAAAACATAACTAATCAAAGCCTCTGCGGGTTGCAGTGCTCGACGCCCCCGGCAACAACGAGGAGAGCACGGGGGACTTCAGCTGCCAGATGTGTATCTCGTGGCCGGACCGCCCGGGGTTCCTGGGTAAGGCAGCGCCGACGGGCTACTCGCAGACGAGCGGCGGCAAGATCGGGTTCATCAGGTCGTTGGCCGAGAGCTGGTCGGAGCCGTTTCGAGGGCTCGCGCTCGGCATTCCTGCCGATACGGATGTGAAGCACCTCGACCTATACGACTACGCGCCGCCGAAGGGACTGAGGTCCAAGGGCAGGGCGGTGTTGATGGGCGACGCCTTTCACGCCATGGCGATGTGTAAGTGGTTTTCTTTACTGTTGACAAAGGCTTCAATGTGTCACACCCCGTGACTGTTCTTCTCTCTACCCACAGAGGGTCGGATGCGTTGATTGGACTGGCTGATGGCTTCCGACAGACCGAGGCGAGGGCGCCAACCACGCCATTATCGACGTGCTGGACTTCGCCGAGACGGTGGCGCCCGCGCTGGACGCCGACTTCGCTGAATTTCGGGCCGCCATAGACGTCTACGAGGACCGCGTCGTCGCCCGCGCCCGGCCCGGCGTGCTGGCCTCGCGGCGAGCCTGCCTAGACGCGCACGACTGGCCCAGGATCAGCCCCGCGAGCCCCCTGCTGAGCAAGCGGGAGATGATGCTTCAATTCGACGAGGAGTAAGGCGATGTGAGACAGATTGTTTGTTAATGAAGGCTGAGAGACCTAGCCTGAGACGACCCTTTTTGAGAATGGAGATCGACACCGTGTTTTGGGATCTGGGATATATGGGGTGATTTCCATGACATTGACACGTATTTGTACACCCTTGCGCGGTGGAGAGCGATCCACACGAGTCCGTGCTTGTGATGACGGGTTCCTCTCAGGTTCCTCCACCTCAATCGATGGTATCGCCGTCGTATCTTTGGGCGATCGAAGATTCTGCGACGGGAAGTGATCGCTGTGAAATCTGATCGTTACTTTCAAGACCCTCCATCGCCATGTCGTCTATCTATCACGTCTGAAGACACTCCCCTTCTAGTATCTTACGACATTTATCATGTACAAATCTCCAAAGACTCTGCCACTCATTTGATACTATGATGCAGATAAATGTACGCCCTCAAAGGTCAGAGTCCCTTAAATCCCTCTTCCGCGGCCTCGTCATGTCGGACTTGCCCGACTTGCCCTCGGCCCCGTCGTCGACCTGGACGCTGTACGTGACGGACTTCATGATGTTCCCCGGCAGGATGTTCTCCTCGCTGCCGTCGCCGGCCTTGCTGTGGTTGGCCGAGGCGAGGACGCTCTTGTCGTGGTTCATTTCGCTGAGCTTGTAGCGCTCGGGCCCCTTGAGGTGGCTGCGGCCGTGCGAGGAGCCACCCGAGAACTTGGAGCGGTAGTTTTTGGCCTTCTTCATGAAGACGGGCGCCAGGAACGGCGGAGACGAGACGATGTTCTGGCACGGGTCTTGTTAGCATGAAGCCTCCCCTTCTTCTTAGAACAGGGGGGCTCGAAAGAGCAGGTTGGGCTGGCGAGAAAGGTATACTGCACACCAAAGACGTGCTGGCATTGGCTCTCGATCAGGGCGGATATGAATGGGACAAGGCTTGAATGGGGGCATGTCGAAGGCACCTCCACCACTGACCTCCCGTTCTATCTAGAGCCTCGAAGGGTGCGGGCAGCCCGTAAATCAAGGGTGAAGGTCTCTCGTTCTTCCAATTGGGAGTCCAAGTCGCATGCATGCTTGCATCGGCCGCCCGGGGGGGGGGGGAGTCCCGGTCCCTACTTTCGACCGTGGGCATAGGTATACGGGCATCCGGATTCAGATACACTACTGATATGCAGGCAGGGATCGGGGGACTGCGCCGTACGGCACTAGGGCTGATTGGTTGCAACTTCACGGTGTTGGACCACCCCTCCTCCCGATGGTTATCTTGTACGGCCGCAATGGGTTGCATCTCGTCGCGTCGAGTATTACTACGTATGCTGATGCTGACATGACATGGGTACGGTTGTACAAGGACGCCACCAGCAGCACCGGCACTACCAGGGAATCTTGCCCTCTCTCTGCCCCCTTCGACTTGGTCTCATTCTGGCGTTCTGATTCTTCCTGGTGTGTTGCTCCTCCTGGCGGGGTCCATCATCTTTCTCGTTGCATTTTCCCTTCCTTTCATTACTGCCACCAATCCCTTCCATCCTCCTCTCCCACCCTCCAGATCTTCCTCTTTTATTCATTCTTTTCCATTCGACATCTGCGCAGATCGCAACGAGATCACCACCCCCCTCCACCCCCCTCCCTCCCCTCTCAACCTTCTTTAGACTTTGGCAGTCCCGCAGCGGAAGCCTGTGCGTGCCTCGTCGATCACAAGGTAGAAAGTACGGAATAGCGTTCATTGCTTTTGAGTCTCTCTCTCCATATCACTGTGTAATACCGGGCCTGGTAATCTCTCCAGACGGCCGTTCTCCGTCCCCAACGTTCAAACCCCGGCCTGAGAGAGAGAAACACCCTCGACCATGTCCACGGACGACAAGCACCCCAAGGGCGTCGTGAGCTCGGCCTCGTCCGACTCGCACGTGCCGTCCGACACCAACGTCGACGCCGCGTGGAAGTTCCTCAACACCCACCGCGATGCCGGCAACGACACGTCCTCGGTCGACATTGACGCGCTCCGCCGGAAGATTGACTGGCGTATCGTGCCGCTCATGTTTCTCTGCTACACCATGCAGTTCCTGGACAAGGTCATCCTCAATGTGCGTCTCTGCCCCGTTGTTCTGTTGGACATCTGTCGAGAAGAGGAAAAGAGTTTGCCTATACTGATATGGTGGCCGAATACAGTACGCTGCCGTCATGGGCCTGACAAAGGACCTGAAGCTCGTTGGCAACGAGTTCTCCAATATTGCCACCTTTCTCTTTGTCGGTCTCCTCTGCTTCGAGATCCCCAACAGTGCGTTGTCTTTCCGTCATCCCCTCTTCCGTATCAGTGGAACAACCGAACTGACTCCCCACCCCCAGTCTACTTCCTCCAGATGGTCCCCGCGGCCAAGTGGCTCGGCCTCAACGTCGTTCTCTGGGGCACCGCAACGGCGTGCGGCGCCGCGGCCTACAACTACCAGACGCTCCTCGTCTCGCGTGTCTTCCTCGGCATCTTCGAGGCTACCATCGGCCCCTCACTGATGCTCATCAGCGCGCAGTGGTACACCAAGTCCGAGCAGGCCCCGCGCTTCTCCTTCTGGTACCTCGGCCTTGGCATCGGCCAGATCCTCGGCGGCGCCATCTCGTACGGCTTCCAGCACATCCCGCCCCACGCCGCCCTTGACGGTTGGCGCATCATGTTTGTCGTCCTCGGCTGCATGACGGTCGCTATCGGCATCGCCACCCTGCTCTTCGTGCCCGATACGCCCATGAAGGCCACCTGGCTGTCCGACACGGAGAAAGTCGCCCTGCTACGGCACGTCAGCGTCAACCAGACGGGCATCGAGAGCCGCAAGTTCCGTCCGAGGCAGATCCTTGAGGCCCTGATGGACCCCCAGATGTACCTGATAACCCTGGCCGTCGTTCTCGTGCGTACCGTTCCTCTTTGATGTGTTACTGTTATTGTTGTTGTTCCTGTTACCCCCTCCCCCCAGCTGACACCCCCCCAAAGTTTTCCGTGTCCAGCGGCGTCATCACGACGTACTCATCAACCCTTATCCGCAACCTCGGCTATGACCCGAAGCGCGCCGCCCTCATGAACATGCCCTCGGGCGTCGTCAGCATTTTTTTCACCCTCCTCGCCGGCTACGGCATCCGCCGCACATCCAACCGGTGGGCGTGGATCGTCGTCTGCATCATCCCGGCGTGAGTTCCAAGTCACCCGCGATATTAAAGAATTTTTCCGGCATGGAGGACGAGTTGGAAGCAGCTTACTGACCGATTTCACATTCAGCATCATCGGCGGCGCTCTCATGTCTTTCCTCCCCGTCAGCAACCGCTCCGGCTGCCTGGCGGGCATCTACCTCGTCAACGCCATCGTCGCGCCCCTACCCGTCTTTTACGCCGTGAGTGTTAAGGAACTCCTTGAGTTGAACTGCATCGTCTCGAGCATACCACTGACACGTCGTCTCCCAGTGGACTGCCGCCAATTTCGGCGGCGCGACGAAGCGCGCCTTCGCCGCGGCCATCGTCTCGGGCTCTTTCTCCCTGGGCAACATCATCGGCCCGCAGACCTTCCAGGCCCGGGACGCGCCTGAGTACCGCCCGGCCAAGATCGCCGTCATGGGCACCCAGACCGGCTGCGCCCTCGTTACCCTCACTCTGTACGCCTACTACCGCTTCGAGAACAAGCGGCGCGGCGCCGTACCCCAGTCCGAGGACGCGTACCTGGCGCCCGAGGTCTGGCAGTCCATGACGGACCGGGAGAACAGGTCGTTCCGTTACACGTACTGATGGGGGAAAAGGTGATAGACAGCGCGTACCTAAAGGGTGAACGATATTTCATACTAGGTGACGCCGAGCTCCGTACAAAATGAAACGTAGTAATAAATCTAATATTAATAATTTGTATTGCTTAGAAATCGCTGTACGCAGTGGGGTGGGTTACAAGGTTATAACTGGTTTGTACTTTTTAAGTGAAATCCAACGCGAGGTCGTTTATAAAGTCGGGATCGTTCACGAAGCCGGTCGAGGTCGCGCGGAAAGTGAAGGCGGTCTATCTGGGCGGAGTGAACTTACACCACGAAGATATCGTATTTCTTTGATAATCAAATATTAGAGGTACAGTGATTGGCCTTTGTTTTGATGCAGGAGCTTGACAGGCTGAACAACCCTTAGGCTTAAGGTAGGAAACCAGTCTAAGCGTCTTGAATGATGAGAGAGGGTAGGAGAACTAATAGAAGTAGAACAATTAGAAGAGGAAAGTCATTAAGACTTTCTATCCCATATTTCCTAGAACCCAGCTAGCATAAACCTCTAAGGCGTCTTGGCCTCGGACCTAGGCTCTTTAGCAATCAACTTGTGATTTATTCCTATATGAATCTTTATATCATTCATTAGTGATATCACTAGTACTACAACCTTGTTGATTGTATGATTGATTACTATACCTTCTAAAGCCTAGATCTAGCCGAACGACTTACAGCACATGCGACCACTGTTCCAGTATCAACCTCAGCGCTCTATTAACACAAACCCTACTGTCGGATAACTAACTGTAACAACAAAATAGGCTAAATCGAGTATATAAACTAGAGTTTTGCCATGTCTGTGTTGCAGCATCTAAAGAACCGAAAACCTCCAGTTAGGAGTTAGTGTGGGATCTCATGGGTTTTCTCCGGTGGAAAGTTCCGAGTCGGACCCGAATTGCCTGTTTGAGCGAGTAAAACACGGCATTCACGGAGAAGACAGGGTTCTCAACTCCACTAATATCAAGGTTAGGTTGACACTACGTCAACGGTCCGGCATGATGATCATTTGAGGCCTGTTGAAACTGCAGCTCATCTAAGAGTGGCCCTGGGAACAAAATATTTATTAAAGCGCCGAGAATTCGCATTTTTCTTGTCTGCCCTCTTCTCTTTCTGTGCCTCGTAAAAGCTACCAAGTCCTTCACAAACACCTTTTTCGGCTCATCTGACGAGACTGATCCATTATTACCATCATGGCTCCCAAGAAGTTCAAAGTACTCATCGCCGGCGGGAGCATAGCCGGCTTAACGCTGGCCAACCTGCTCGAGAGAGTTGGCATTGACTACGTCATCCTCGAGGCATACCATGAGATGGCGCCCCAGGTCGGCGCGAGCATCGGCATTCTCCCCAACGGCTCCCGCGTCCTGGACCAAGTCGGGCTGTACGACGAGATCAGGAAGCTCATTGACGAGCCTCTCTCCACAATGTCTCTCCGCGACTCCGAGGGCAACTCGGCCAGCCAGTACCCCGGCATCGGCGAGCAGTTTAGGAAACGGTGAGCAGTCCACGGAGGGTCGGTACGGAGACTCAGGTCGTGCTTACACCCTAATACAGCCACGGGTACGATGTCGTTTTCGTAGATCGCCAGATGATCCTCAAAGCGCTGTGGAAAAACCTGAAGAACAAGGACAGCATCCTCGTCAGCAAAAAAGTCGTCCGCGTCTCGCTCGAGCCGTCCGGCGTCAGAGTGGAAACAAGCGACGGCCAGTCGTACGCGGGAGACATCTTGGTGGGTGCGGACGGCATCCACAGCAAAGTCCGGAGCGAGATGTGGCGGCTTGCGAACACACTTGAGCCCGGCTACATTCCCGCCTCGGAGCATACAGGTACGTGAGGCATGCGCTGCATGCATGGTGGGAACCTCCAGAGACCATAGCTTAGTTAACGGATCGTTTAGAGTGCCTGCCGACGGTCTACAAGTGCATCTTTGGCATCTCCATCTTGAAGGACTGGAATGCCGGGACGACCCAGACTAACTTCAACAAGCATTTCTCCTACCTCGTCATCGCCGGCCCCCAGAACAGAGTCTATTGGTTCCTCTTTGTCAACATGGGCAAGACGCACTATGGACCGGAGCTCCCGCGCTTCAGCAAAGAAGACGAGGAGAATCTCGTTAAGGAGCACCGGGACGACAAGATCACGGAAAGCCTCACCTTTAAGACGCTGTACTCTGCCAAGATCTCCTCTGTTCTGACCCCACTACCGGAGTATGTGTTCAAGAAATGGCACTTCAACCGCATCATGACCATCGGAGACGCAGCACACAAGGTACGAGCCCCGTGAACCAACAATCATGCTGTAACTCGTCATTTCATTTGTCCAATGGACTGACACGCTTCCAGTTCGAACCCATCGCCGGCCAGGGAGGAAACAGTGCGATCGAGACGGCCGCGGTCTTGGTGAATAACCTGGTAACGCTGCTCAAGACGCGGCCCTCCGGCGTCACGACCGACCAGATCCACAACGTCTTCCTCCAGACGCAGAAGACGCGCGAGCCGCGCGTCTGTAACCTCGTCAGGGCGTCCCACAACGAGCAACGGTATGCCGCCATGGAGAGTCCGCTGCTGGAGTTTCTTGCGCGGTACATGATCCCGAAGGTGTCCATTGACGACAAGGAGGCTGCATGGAGCACAAATATTGAAGGCGGACACAAACTCGACCTGTTGGATGTGCCCAAGCGGGCGCACGCCACCCCCTTCTTCGACGAGCTCGCCAGCCGGCCTCTCGGGTCTTCGATCCTGCCCAAGCTTGCTGTGGGAGCCGCCCTCTGCGGGATCTTTTACGTCGCCCAGAGAGTCTTGCTTCTCTCTCCAGAGGCATTCGCAAGAGACCAGAGCTTTCTCGGCCACCCCTTGAAGAGGGAGTTCACCGGTCTCCCTCCGGTCGACGCCATCTTGTCGCTGCTCGCCTGGGCCTTTTCCGAGCCCACGTCCGGCCACGATCCCAACAAGACACTGCAGTGCGTCTACTTCCTGACAAACTTGATCCCCGTTATCTACATCTGGACGGTGGAGGGCTACCGCAACGGCAACCATCTGTCGCTCGTATCGTGGCCTTCGCTGCTCGCCGTGTACCAACTGGTCGGCATCGGCAAGGTCGCGCCCATCTACTTCCTCGTCAGCCTGTACACGACCCGGAGGGGCGTCTACAGCCGACCCACGGGCCGGCCGATCCCATCCTCGGTCGCGAAGGCCTTGCCCGTGTCTCTTGTTCTAGGTTACGTCCTGCCGACGATTCTCATGTTCCTCCAGTACGGGGACAGCGTGGTGCAGCAGAATGCCATCGCCTTCTGGCAGCCATCCCCCGTCTACGTCTCCGTCCTGACCTGGGTCCTTTCCGGCGCCCTGGGGTACATCTCGCGCACTAAGTCGTTGGACTGGGAGATTTTCGAAAACAGGGACCTGGCGTCGTTGCGCATCGGCTACGCCCTCTGCTTCTTCGCGGCCGCGACCCTGCACGCTGCCGCTTTGGCGTACTCGCGCCTGAGCCCCTCGGTGTCTCTCTTCAAGGCATTCCTGGACCTGCCAACGGTCGCGTCTATGAGCTTGGGAAACGACCTCGCCGGATTTTGGAAATACGACATGCTTCTATGTTTCGCGGCGGTCGCGGTCTGGTGTCTATACAGCGTGTACGAGCTGCGCCGACTTGGGTACGTGACGACGCGGGCGGCGATCGGGGCTGCGGCGTTGACTTTAACGGGACACGTTCTCGTCGGACCGGGTGCGACCTACGCCGCTTTGTGGGCTTGGAGAGAGGAAGTCATCGCAAGGTTGGTGAAGGAGTGATGTTGATCGAGCTACAATGAGAGTCTATACGGTGTTGTTGGCTGTTTGTTGGTATAAGCTTCATTCCACCATGAACACGCATAGACTTGTTCTCAACTATAGCTGGTTGACACAATTGTTGTAATTAGCTCTATTCCTATATAGTAGAATGGGGTAGGGATCCAGGGGCCCACCTACATTAGGGGCGGGTTTTCTTTATGTCATTTAGGTTAGAGCCTATATAAGGGTAGATATAAGCCTAATCAAGGCTTATACTTAAAGAAAAAAAATATATAGACTTAGTCAACACAAGATTAAACCTCTAGATATCGCCGTCAATACGCTCAACTAGAACCCCTTTCTAGCTGAAGGAATATCTCTTCTATAAGAAGCAGCCCTAATTAAGTGCCCTCTTAAAGCTTTAAGACATCTAAGTAGTCTACTAACAACCCACTTCAATTAGAAATAACTTCTAACATTTAGATTAGACGCTTATTATAGGATCACTTACTCTAATTAAGCTGGAAAGGTCTAATTCAGCCTATCTACTAGAGCAAGTGAATATATAAGATAGAGAGTTTGTAATAGGCTGGTGGGTTAGAAGTAGTGCAATAGTAGATAATAGGTATATTGTAGAATAAAGACTAATTAAGCTGAAGAGGCTTCCCTTGGTTTTTTGATGTATTACCCCGCACTTCTAAAGCCTGCACTATCTCTAGGTGTAAACAGCTGCATGACACTGACGGATGACAGCGATTAACCATAGTCTCGCTAGTGTCCCATGATATAGAGATTCAAAGCTATCGCGAGATCTCTAGATAGGCTGGTCGGAACAGACTAAACGGGACTCGTGATAGCTTTATTAGTGTAGTGCTGTTGGTTCCACCTAGACCAGTTGGAACGGATAGGGGGATCTAACAGCGCTGCCTCTTCTGCTTAATCTTGCTGATCTACAATATTGCAGTGGTAGCAGTGAAGCTATCTACAAATCGTAGTGTTTCCTATAAGGTTAACCACAAATTAGTATTAAAATTACAGGGTATCTATTGTATACAACAGGACTACCTATATAGGCTGGAGCTCGCTAAATATCAATATAGTATATTTAGAAGCTGTAAATCGGTTTATAGAAGAGAAAGTAAAAGATTGGCAGCAGCAGCAGCGGAAGCGTAGATATAGCTATTGGCAGCCTGGAGACGTAATCTCCGGGCTCCGCTGCTGCTGCCGCCGCTGCTGCTGACCGCCTGCCCGTATTCTTGTCACGTAATCCAACAATTTCTCACTACTTAATTATTCTGTGTTTAGATTCTAGACAAGCACTTCATACCTTAATTTACAGACGCTTAGATTCACCACAAAGTAATCGTATAGAAGCATATAAAACATGCAAGTATAATAATCGTGGTTCACGTTACCCTAAAGCTTAGACTTTTCTGCAGCCAAGTCAATTTCGATAATGCCCTCAGCTGCGGATGGGACAGTCCAGATCTTTACAATCTTGAGACCGGCCGAAGTGATAAGCGCCTCCCACTCTTTCTCCGTACGCTCTTGCGCAGAACCGAAGGCCATCATTCCTATGTCGAAAGCAGCAGCATGCGGGTGAGCTGGCCTGTCGTCTTTCATAATTTGGTCATGGACCAAAATCTTGCTGTAGCCGGGCTTCATGGCTGTTTTTTGCATCTCGAGGATCTTTCGAGCTTGGTTGTCAGGCCAGTCGTGGAGAATGTGGTGCATGTAGTAGGCGCGCGCATCTGGATCGCCATTGGCTTTGGTAGTCAAAGAGGACGAGAAAAGGAGGTTCACATACGCTTGATCGGCTGAGGATTGAAGAAACTGTACGGGACCTTGTTGATGCCTTTGACGACGGTGGACTTCTCGTCCGCCAAAACCGAGGGGATTTCTTCGAGGTACAATCTAGAGGCAGTCTCGGGATGTTTCTCTAAGAAACACTGGACATCCTGCCCAACGCTCCCACCCACATCGACAAAAAGGGGGAGTTGCGGATCGCCCTCGAGAAGCAGTTGGCTAGGATAAATCGATATCCATCTAGTCTGGTTAGACGTCGAAGTCTTTTGCACGATATTAAAGACTTCTCCCTGGTCCGGGTGCTCCTTGAAATACTTGAAAAGCCCGCCTCGCCAGTTGAATGTCGAATCGAAGATACTCCTGCGATTATTCTTAGGATTCTCGTAGCCTGTTTTGGCGAGAAACTCTGGCATGTGGTTGCACATGGGGATCATGTAGTCGTTGCTGCAAGCTTAGCGACGTGAGGCGATGAAGAACAAGGTCAAAGGAGCTTACTAGAACTGAGCGGTGATACCGAAGTCTGACTCAGCAAGCTTTGTGCAGAACTTGGTAGGCTTGTATTTACCATCGGATGTCATTTGAACTAAGTGGTTTGCAGCTAGAAGACGGATCAGACGATCTAATCCAGGTTAGATACGAAACCCTTTCGCAAGAATCGATTGACATACGGAGGAGAGCAGGATCACAGCCGTCAGTGAGGCCTGAGAGTTCAACACTGGTCATAGGCAGGCTTCCATTCTGTCGCCAGCGCTCAAGGAGTCCCGAGTCTTTGAGTACCTTCAGTGCAGCAGACGTGGCAGGCTATTCCACTCGGCTTAGTCAAGCTGATTCCAATCTCTTACTCACACCGCTTGTGGAAGACCTACTTGACTAAGGTACAGCCTCACAAATGTCTCCCATGGCGACTCGACTCTGTTAACGAGCTCATATAGCTTGAGAAGGACTCTTGCTCTGTCGTCTTCGTCCTTAATGGAGCCTGGGACTTCGTTGGCGGCTCGCAAAAATGCTTGGACTGAGTCCGGTTTATCAGCTCCTAAGGCCATATTCTAGGTCTGATTAGTGCTCGAGGACGTGTTTTCTTTAGAAATGCATCTAAAGGGCACAGACTGATGTGAGAAAGTGCTTGCTGCGATGTGGAGTTGAATCTTTTTAAAGGGTTGCAAAGCAGACACGCTGTTACATTTTCAACACTCAACGGAGGTGACTGTGTTTCTCGCGAAACGCAAGGGGCCGTGCCGATAAAACGGAAAGCCCGGGGCAGCGGCATTTAAACTACTACCGGCATTTCATACAACTTAGCTTTCCATCGCTCCACCTTCCTAGAGCTTGGACTTTGGAATCCAAGCTCCAAAAACCTTATAACTCATTTTGAACGACCCATCATTGGCTGCGATACGGAGGTGTGCTACATTGGAATAAACCCAACTAGAAGTGTCCGGAGCGACGGATATTCCTCGGAATGTAGCGTAGTCCTCTCTGTTCTAGCAAAGTTTCGCGAATCAAAGATGCATTAAACCTAATACATCGTTGTCTATCGACTAGCCATCACATTGTGCTTAAACTTAAAGAACCGACATCCGAACCATGTGACTACGTACTGCTTCGGCCGCGGAAGCCGTTGGCGGGTCCACTTAAATGCCTGTAAGGGGTTGAGACTATCAGGCTGCAAGGCTTCCTCGGATGACCGACGGCAACGACTTGTACCTTTTTGTAGTCCTTTCTCGGTTGGAGACTGGGGGATGAAATGCTGGAACTTTATGTTTCCGTTAATAAAACATTCACGATCAGATTTAACGCACTGCCCACCGTTGGGCTTCGCTTCATTACATTTCAGCTTTCGTTGTCGACACGTTATGCTTCCCGCATGTCAGTTGGGGATCAGTCGGCCTGAGGATTTTATTATACTCGCCACCAATGATGTGAACGCATGTTTGCGAGACCCATTCTGGGAGGTATCCTGTTCGATAATCAGAGCTTCCCGCAATACTCAGGAAAGTGTTCCTGTACTGAGTCGACTTAGCACGCAAACAACAATCTACACAATATGACTATTTGACAATTAGTTGTTTCGTATTTCAAGAACACACGTGCCCAAGACACATGGAGATAAGAACATGGGCGGCTGGGCGCGACAGCAAGAGAAATGGGAAGCATCAGTACGCAGCCAGGCTGTAGTTGTAGCTACGCGACAGTTGTACTAGCAAGCAGCAGTCTTGCCTCCCTCTATTCCTTATTATCTCCCAGCCAGGCTGACAGGCAGCAGTACAGTTAGTTGGCAACAGTCGGGCTGGCGAGCAGCAGTCAGATTGTTAATTGACGGTCTTGCTGGCGAGAAACCGTCGGGCTGTCAATTGTCTTGCTACAGGGTAGCGATCCCATGGTAATATGAAGATCGGGAGGTTCGATTGTTTCGCGAGGCACCATTAAGGTGGAATAGTATGGATGGATGGATGGATGTAAACACCACAACACACCCACTAATAACCGACGTACTGTAGGCTACAGTAGTAACGAAACGAAGTGAATCATTATGGCTGCACCTGGCGAGGAAGAATGTGTCTAAGGTGTTGTGATTGTTAATTGATGCGTATGTAAGCTGGCTGGCTGTAGCCCATTTTATTCCTTACAATCGTCACGCGAGTTGTAGCTGCACGCGTACAACACTACAGCGAAACCCCGCCCCATTCCATTACTTATTAAAACTTCAATAAATTCCACCCTCTATCTTTATAGTATCTACTTATTATTATTAGTAGATTTTAATGCACTCTATTATAGTTCGTTATAGACTATATATCAGGGGTTAAAATGGAGTTCATTATTTTTGCTTAGCTATAGCGCTGCAGCTTCTAGTGCTTTAAAGCATAAGAGCTACTAGATTGGTTGGCACTACTCGACAACGATACATTGCGTGATGCCTTGCGCCACATGCCGGTGGCAGTCGCTTGCAGGTCGTTAAGAGAACTATAGATCTTCTTAAACAACGGTTGTAGCATAGGAATACTGCCACATATAATGGCGACGTCGACTTCTATGGCAGACCATGTAATGGTGTTGAAATTGTCCCCTACAACGCATTAGTTTGAGGAGTGAAGGTGCTTGCTTCCAGCCATTTTTTGAAACTTACAGGTAGGGTCGTAGGTGAAGGAGAAAGACACCAAGTATTTAAGTCGGATCATGCTTGCAATGGTTGCGCTATTGCATGGCGTTAGCTATATCGTCTACAGCCTTGTAGAACTAGGTGTCTAAGCTACTTACAAAGACCCCACCGCGAACATGATTATCAAACCCAACTTCTTCTGCAATCCCATCTGCAGTTTCGCGAGCTCAGGAATCGGGATTATGATGAGAAAAATATCTTCAACGATAGCAAAGGCGGCTCCAGTAACACTGACGGCCGATATGTTGAGACAGTGGCCGTTAATGGATCGATCCCAAATCGATTGAACGGGTACGCACTGGAAAACGATTAAAAAGAAATACAAGAGATTTCGAAGTATTGCAAACACAACAAAGTATTTGATGACGAGGTGGAACCGCTCGTCTATAAAAACCCGGCAATAAAAGGCGCAGATAGATAGCTTTGCGCAACCGCTAAACAAACTTGGTTAGCCAGTCTAATAACAAGTAGTTAGATATTCAGCATAGTGGAAACGTACATTAACCATATATAGAGCATCTGCGAGACATAAAAGAGCTACACCGCGATATTAGCGCATGGTAAGCCATGAAGGTAAAGCAAGATTCTCCAAACCTGCAAAATCGTCTTTCCCCTGTCTGGGTCAACATCCCAATAATGAAGTCCAAACCCCATGTTAAAGCCTAGTGCAAGTTAAGAGATCAAGAAGCTTAATAGAGGTGATCAGTCCTAGGGTTCATACCTATATTAAAAATCACGCACGTTGTTAAAGTAAGGAACTGCCCATTGTTAGTATAAAGCACTTAGCATGGTACAACATTAGGGAAAATACATACCAAGCCAAACAACGCAGCCCAATCATCCCACCATAATTTTTTAGCGATTAACAACCTTGATGTACACCTCAGGATGACAATTAAAATCGCGATAGCAGGGAGTATGATGAAAGGGACTATGTTTTCATGACGGCGATCTGGAATCGGGTAACCGTGGCAAAGTTCCTGCGAAATCCGGACGGTAGCTGAAGGCGAGGTGTTTGCGTCAGTGAAGATCATCCTAGGTATATCCCATTTTATTAGTGGAGATATTATACACGTACCAACTTGATTATAATATACGCAGGATGTCTGAACGCATTGAGATACTTGAGCTTGCAGGGTGGTGTTAGTACACAGGCAGTCACTCAGCCTAGCGACAGAACAGCCACCGCTAGAGAACCCGTCGATGACACATGGAATCTAATCGTCAAAACATTATGTGTTAGTCAACACAAACGACGTAAGGTCGCCGGGCGGCCCAGTGGCGGGGATGTGCCCCGAGTTGGGAAGACTCGCTCAAGCGAGCACGCGCGGAGACAATCAATCGGAGCCGGGTGAAACTTACAGCGCATTTAGGTATAGATGCCGTAATTTTTGATAGCGATGTTGAATTCGACTGGGAACTGGTCGCCGCCTGGGTTGTCGTGGCGGCTGTGAGCATGATGCCCATCGCGAAGACCCGCCTTGGCATCTTCAACCTTGGATAAACAAGATGAGGGTCAAAAACGCGATTTAGTGATTCAAAGTTTACTTAAAAACACCAAGCAGAAAGGGCGAACTCTCTTGAACAGCTAGCCCTTGAGGGGGAAACAGTGTTGACCAGGATATATAACATTTGCTAGAGGAAACAAGCTTTTTCCCGGGTTGTTACTAGGCTTGAAAGGCGCATCATAGAAACCAATGACCTCTCCAAACAGAATAGCATGGAATATAACCAGGCTTTGGAACTCAGTAGACCACTTTATGTGGTTCAGTTAAACCGTTTCCGTCAATTTCCTTTCGCTGAATGTAGTAGAATTAGTATATGATGGGCCCCAGTATTTTAAAATCACCCAAGGAATGAAGCTAGAGCCTAGGGTACTAAAACAGACACTGGGACACTAACAAACCTCAAGGCTACTACTGACGCACAAAGCGTGAGACGAAAGCGGCCTCTGTCTGGCAGCACATATAGACTAATCGGGCTTAGTTGGCAACACACTTTCCACCAACTTCTACAGATCTTATTTGACTCACTGCACGTACAACGGAGGAAACAATCCAGCAGGCGGAAATATTTGTTCTGCCTTAGTCGAACCCATTCTCTACTGTTATTCTAAATTAAAACTATTTCAAAATTAAAGAACAACCTTTCTTTTACTGGCAATTAGATTCAAAATAATCCACTATCACCTAATATACACCACGTATTTGAGGTAATGCATTTGGCTTTGGGGGAGGAGCTGAACATTTAGCTACCTAAAAAATAACACCTAGAGTGCATACAAATTAATCCTAGGTATCAACAGCGAGATTCAAACTCTAACAGCCCGCACTTGAGACATTTTGTTCAGGGTGCAAGAAAATCCGTGGGTTTCAGACCATGGAAATGTGTACCTTCTCCCTATTTTTCGTCCTTACTTACTTCACCTATTCACCTTTCCTCCATATCTATTTTCTTTGTTTCCCTCTTTGCTAAAAATTACATAGCCAAGTGGAAACCCTATATATCCTGGCAGGGAGATGTTAGTTATGGCCATTGAAGCCGCGCGCCAGCTTTCAAATCGTGTAGAACACCAGGTAACAGGCTACTGATTGCGCAATATTCAATTCCTCCGCGCTATTAATATCGAACCATCTGAGCGCAGGGTTGAAGTTTAGATCCTCATGCGACCGGGGCGCCTAGCTACCAATAGCACTAGCCAAATGTGGTACGTCTGGCGGATTTACGATATTGACGGCGAGGAATGAATCGACTGCGCGTACGACAGTATCAAGGTCGAGATGAAGACAAATGCCTCGATATATTCGGACATTCTTCATTAAAGTAAGTCCGAGTACTTGCGATCTATGTATTATGACTCGGTTGACCAATGCACACAGACGGTCAACCATGAGCAGCTTTATAGCAACATGGGCAAAATGGGATTTGCGTATGGTCTCTATTCCAGGCAACACCGCCAATTGTCGTACAGTAAGGCCTGTCACGCAGCAGAAACCGCATTTTACGCGGATATGAAGAGAAGATTGCATACGCGGCTGAAGGCCCTTGTGTAATCCACCTTACTACTCTCGGCGCGCTCTGGCATCTCCAGATGGTGGCCCTGTCCGTGGGCGGATGAAAATAGATTCCGACCATGATGCTATCGCAAATTAGCGAGATTTGGGTATCCCAGAAGCTTTTTAACGAACCGGATAGCGCGTTGCTGACTGCGAGCACGCAAGAGACAATGCGGGGGTTCCTTGCGAGACATCGACGAATACCTATACCATCAGCTATCTATCACTTTGGTAACAGCCAGCTAAGGGCGGAGACAAGGCACAGCTTGATTCTAGTTGCTCTTCATCTACCAGTTATGTTGTCTTGGATAAGACATCAGTAAATTAGAGCGAAATTGCCTCTGGGATTCATCGCAAGATCTCTCAGTCATTCATTGTCTGACATGAGGAATTGTCATTCCGCTTAGTGGCAAGATCGATTGTTGTCTCCCTTCTAGACTTGGGGCCATAGTTTCTATCCAACGTCAACACACACCAATTCGAAGCTGTTAAGTATGAGTGTCAGCGCCGGCAATATGCTATGGGTCAACAGCGGCGGGTGCCCAAATTCACCAGTCCCAGATGCTGAAATAGCAGTTGGCCTATCCCGAAGCATCTGTTCCGAGCGCGTCGACCAAGATATTTAAGGTTCTCAGTATCCAGAGCAAGGTCGACACTGAGGCAAATATTGATATGACTTGTCGTTTGCTGGAGGGAGTCACTAAGTAGGGTGAAAGAAACGGGGATTTTTGAGTACGCGTAGAGAAACGTTGTTCTTCATGTTCCTCAGCTTGCGCCAGTGACTCCCCTGGATGAAGCCATGACGGCAGCTATGCGACCGCGAGATCTCGCGAGCTATACTAATGGCCACGCTGAAAAGCCGTATGTTACTATCACCATCGCTATCCAGGCCTTCTCGACACACTCTGCTTTGTTGAGAATCATGGAAACAGCATTCTGTTGCGGGATGGTGAGATTGAAACTGAGATCAAGCCGAACAGTGTTGATTTTAATTATATAATGCATGCACTAGGCCACATACCAGGCTTCGGATTCAGTTTCGACGGTAGCGGTGTTGTCTATAGAACATTTGCAAACAGCAACTCCTCTATTGGAGACTTGGTAATATGGTGCAATCACACTAGAGGCGGCTTTGATATGTACCTAAGGTGCTCTGAGCTACAGGCAGAGTTATTCATTATCAATATTACCATTGAAACGGGACACTGAGTTGGTATGGTAGTCATTCAACACACCAAAAACACTGACCTAACCTATCATCTGTGATGCGCCGTGCACTCAAGTCGCGGGTCCCGAGGGTGACTAGCCCCCCACTGTAAGTCATCTACACTGGCCTACACATCTTTACGTTTGCTTCTTGTGTCTGATCAGATGTATAGAAAATTTATTGCTAGCTTTGAGGAGTTTGCTAGTTTTGCGTTCTTGCTATAGCGGAAAGCGGTGGGACCCTGTTGTACTACTTGGCCAACTGGCTGGCTGAGACGCATCACTTTATGCAAGCTGTAAAGTATTGTGTAAATAAAAATCAATCCACGTCTCATCATGCGTGATATCCGCCCATATATGTCTGATAGAACCTACCAAGCTACTTATCAAGGGGGAAAATGAAAGAGTAGCTATTGTTGTGCATGCTCTCTGGGCTAAAGCTTGTATACCTGTGACGGTGTTGAACCCAGCCACCCTAGTAGCCCTGTTCCACTATTTAAAGGATATTAAAAGTTATTTAGAAGTAAATTTTAAGTTAACTACTAAAAATCTTTAAAAGTGTATTCATAAATGTGTTGAAGCTTATACTGTTAATAAGCCTTACTTATCCTTTAGGTAGTCCCTTTGTCCTATTATTATTTTATAACGTATTAGAAGTAAACGCTTATTTAAGGTATTTCCTAAAAGTCTTTCCTACTTAATACTGAGCGTGTATTCTTTATCTTATCTATCGCTTATTTTTCATGTGACTTACACTCTAGCTCTTCTGTTTTATAGGGATTTGCAGTGCCTAGCCGCTCGTTCTGTATGTAAATGTTCTCTTGCCGCTGGGTTCCCTATAGGGCGTACCCTAGTCGGGTTATGTTTCCAACGGGTCGTAACAAGTATTACATAGATAGCATCTACTGGCTGGTGCTGTGAAAAAAAGGAATAAAAAAGGGCGGGTTTGGCAACGAGTCAGACAGCCTGTTGGCCGAGTCCCAACAAGGTCAAGCGTTACAGAATACGAGCATACGACAATCTCGGGAGGACAACTAAGTCCACAAGAAAGTTGTAAATCCAATATTGCAGGGCAATTTAATACAAGCAAACCCACGTGAGTGAGACCGCGGAGTACATTGGATAGAAGGGAGTTTTACTCCATAAAGATCGAGTCACGATGCCATAGTGGCTGGCGCCGAGAAAACATATAAACACTCTCCCCTCATGTACAAGAAAAGATTCTCAGCGCAAGCACATTATCCACTCGCAAGTGTGCATCTAAATTTCAATAATTTTTCAACCAAGACTTTCTTATTAAACATTTCTTCTTCTAACTCCTACATCTAAACTGGCCAAGATGAAGCTCAGCGTGAGTCCTCGAACTTGAGAAATCCTATTATTCACGTACGCTGACATTTGGTACAGATCACTGCCCTTGTCAGCATCCTCCCTGCTATGAGCTGGGCTTGCGCCACATACCAGTTCTGTCTATGTGGCAACAGTGACGGCAGTTTCCACGAGGACGCAACAAAGAAGATGTGCAAGAGCAAGAACGGGACCTACATGCGGTTTGACGATGGCCGACATTACTGCATTGCGGGCGTCGCGAATGCCGGTATTGCAGGCGCCCAGCCTTTGCTGTTCAACAATTGCGCCATCAGAAAGATGTGTAATAACTACGGTTCTACTGGAGACTCGAACTGCTGGGGAAAGACGTGGTAAAAAGAGTGCGTTGTCGTTGTGCTGTATTCAACGCAGGGACGGATCTCGCAAGGACAGTGTGGCGCGGAGAGCCCTAGGCTGACATCAACTACTGCGCAAAATGTACAGTTCAAAGTCTCCTATTGTTAACTGTATAATTCGCGTTAAATTCTCTTAAACATAGGTTTGAATTTAATTATATAGTTTATAACGCTATAATTTTAGCACTAACTAGTACAAAGCGTTAGTAGGGCTGTTTATTAAGTAGTAAAAACGAAATAGACGGCAGAATTTAATTATAGGTAGATTCCATTAATAAAATACAATATAGGTGCTGATTAGGCCTTATAACCTCTTCAATAAGTCACTCTAATTTAAGTCTATTCTTTTCTTATACTTAAGGAAGTATAAAAATCACCTGCTGGAATTGTAGTGATACCTGGTCGAGATATAGCTCCCTCTTGTAGCTTAAAAGTAACGGTTCCAGTTGTAGAGTTAACTTTCCCTATAATTCTAAGCTGGAACCCCGCTTGAGGAACGAGGCTTCCGTTGGTTTTGTCAGTAGAGATGATCTTGGCCATCAGACCGCCATCAGTGTTGTTAACAACAGGGGCACCTTGCACTGTCCAGTTGGTCGGATTGCCAACCAGTTCATATGTTACAACGTCCGTGGTAGGTGCCTTGCAGGTGACATCATCTTTACCACTTGGTGGGAGAAAGAGTTGATCTGCGTCAGTCCCGGCTGGGAACGACAGTGCAATCGAGCGAAAGTGTAAGTTGGAGTTAGTCGGGTTGGTGATCGACAGGACGACTGTGCCTTCCTGGCCCTTATTCACCTTTGTGCCACCCGATGAGTCGGTGAGCTTGTAGGCCAGGGTTAACCCTGGCTGTGTCGGCAGATCCTTGATGAAATTCGGCTTGTTGTTGTCGATGTACGTATTGACGGGATCCTGGGGCGGTTTGTGCGGGATGAACATTCTATAACGGCTGATTGTCAGCGTAACCATCGTCTTCATTGTGCTACAGCTTGTCTCAAGGTTGTTTCTGCCACACTTACTCGCAGAACATCAAGATAATCCCAACGATGGCGATGATGAAGCCTACTACAGGGATAGCAATAGACTCAACACCCAACACCATTGCTCCAAGCTCGACGACGCCGGATATTACTTGTAAGCACGTCGTAATTTCTGAGAGGATGTCCTGGTGGGCACTTAGTCAGTATAGGTGATTTCCCGCTGGACTCTTTATACATGATAATTTGCATTTGAATCTGGGCCTGGGCCGTTACTAACCATAGCCTCAATTCCAGGGGACTCCCCGTTCTTGAAGTCGTCCTTAATTTGATATCCCATGCATACAGCGGCACAGATATTTGCTGCGATCGCAATGACACTTGCAACGGCTTCGGTAAGAGAGAACGTCTTCGTGATATCCTTCACTGCGTCATTTGCGGTTACCGATTTGGCAAGAGCCTTTTCTATGGGAGAAATTTCTCCTTCGGTTTTGGCGCTGATGGCTGAAATCTTCTTCTCGTTGAGGGCCGGCGTTACAGTTTTCTCGCCAGTATCAGGGTTTTCCTTCAATTCAATGACAGCGTGTCCTCCTACCTCACCCGTTACTTGATTTCATTTAACGCACGCGATCTTAAAATCGAAACTAAGCGAGCGTTAAAGCTGTACCAAGCCAAAAGCATGAAAACAAGGTAAATATACGAAATTGAACATACCTATCTGGATCTTTGCCACGCATCATTTGAATCAGTGAACCTAGGCCAGATCCTGTCTGAACAACGAACTGAACCATGCTGATCACGGCTTCGGCTTTCTGGGCGTCGTCGAGGTCTTTCCAGTCTTGCAAATATTTGATGCTCATGTAAATGCCAATGCCATCCATCCTGAATGAGATTGATATCAGTTTACATGAATTCCAAGTGCATACTTTACCACACCGCTTCTTTAGTAGGGTTAACTCACGCAAGTCCGATGAGCGGAGTGCCCCATCGCAGCAATTTCACAAGCTTACCACCTTGATTAGGGAACTTTGTCATGATCTTTTCTTCCCACTTTTTCATCACCTCGGAAAAATTGGCCTTGTTCTTTGCGGCGATGATGTCTTTCATATCTTTTATGGCTTCTAGGAAGCACTGACCAAGCTCAAACGAATCGCTAAGTAGGATAGCGGCGATCTTTTCGGCATCATTTGTTTGGAGCTCTTTTTCAAGCTCGGCGAGGTCCACCTTCAGCTGGTCAAACAGCTCGTTACTGGACCCCGTCTGGACCTGAAGGATAAGCTGAGTGATAAATTCCTGAAGGAATTCCGGTGCCTGAATGGCGTTGTCAGTCACTCCTGGGATAGTGTACATGTGCTCAACTTAATAGGGTGTATACTGACCTCTTCGCCGGCCTTGATGATCCCGTTGCTCACGCTGCAAAGCAACTTGTCTCTCACCAAATTCCATAGCTGGACGTCATATTGCCGGTTCTGTGTATCCAGTGCGGCGAGGATCATGCAATACCTGTTCGTCAGGTTGCTCGCTCCTGGGTCAAGACTCATCGCAAATGTCTGGTCGTTGAGTTGGTCATCTGAGGCAACGAACGCAAAGAACATCTGTGCCCAGTCTTGTGAGTCCTTTATGTACGCCTCTAACCCTGGCGTCAGCGCCAGGAACGTCTCGTGGGCGCAAATCTCGGAGATGCGGTTGTACTGCTGCCCAACTGACAAGCACCCTTTCTGGCTACCTTGCCAGTAGTAGTTGAGCTTGGAGGTGTCTGTGTCACTAAACTTTGCAGAGTACTTGCTATCACGTTCCAGCGCCTGCAGCATAAGTGCGCGGTCGTACGTTCCTAACCAGGCCTGCCCATCTGAGTCAAGCTGGTCCGTGAGGCTCCCGCTCGCCGGGAGGGCTGTCTTCATTGCCGCCTGTTCGTTGCCGAAGACGTCTGCCTCTGGCTTGAGGCGCCAGTAGTTGGCTGCGTTCTGCATGTACTGCTGCGAGAATTTATTCAGGTTCGTGTCCGATGGGGCTGGGGTGGTCTGTAAGTCGCCAATTGAGAGGTCCTGGGTGGTGAAGAGCTTGGTTGCTAGGACTTGCGTTGCTGGCAGGGCCGGGGCGTGTATATTGGCTGGGGAGTCAAAAACTTCTGCTGCTTCGAAGGATACGGGCATGGAAGGTGCGTCTTGCACAAGTTCATTGATGGTCTGTTGTATATGGTACACCTGATTAGACCCAGGTGTAGTTAGCGCATGAATTGCACCGTCTTTGTAGGACCCTGCGTCCGCAGGTGCGAGCTCGCTATAGTATCCATGTAACTCGTTCGTCTCGAGGTTTACGTAGAGACAGAAATTGTTGAAGGCTGGCCCCGCCGGCATGGGCTTGCTGTCGCTGTCTTTGAGATCCCATCGGTTTACTGTGTCCAAAAGTCCGGGGCTGTTTTCGAGACCCGGCCGCACCTCTACGGGAATAGCCACGACGAAAGTCGTCTGATTAAACTTTGGTGGGAGGACTTGATATGGGGGAGTATCAACAGCACTAGATCCCCACAAATCTAACCATTGCTTATCCAAATCGGGCAACGAAAGGGCAATTTTGAATCCGCCGGAAGAAGCATCATGCGACATACCGATCGAAACTCTCCAGAACGGAGTCCAATTGTCTGGGTCAATGGACTTGGCCGTGGTGGCATCTGCCGAATTGGTGAACACCTTTGTTCCGTAGTTGACGTCATAGGTATTAGCGTCAGATACGGCCATGACGGGAGTAATCGAGCTCAGCTCATGTAGGCTATTCACTTGAGCCGGTCCTGTCGCGACATATCCAAGTGCTGCCTTCCCGTGGTATATGGAGCGCAGTACACCATGTTGATAAACATCTGGTCGTCCATCCAACTTTGTAGACCATTGCGTAGAAAGATGAGACATTGAAACATTGTTGGCCAAGACACCACCCTCACCAACAACCACAGCGCCATGGCAAAGGGTTATATCCGGCAAGTGGTTAGTTTCGTTCAATCTAGCAACATTCTTTGCATGTTCGGGGTCCGTTGTGTTAATTTTGAGCTGAGACCCGCGCAGCTTGCCATGATCTAGCAATTTATAGCTTGCCACGACCGACTTGATTGAAATATGATTATGGCCAGCTACTTCCACCGCATCGAGAAGACTAGGTGCTCCCCTAAGGCTTTTCTGGATAGACGCGGACGTAACCTGCGCAGGCAGTCCCAGGTTCGAGAAAAATCTCTGAACTGTATCGTAGACTACTGGTCCCAGAACTTGACGGAATGTGGCCGGAAGGTTGGACACTTGCTTGATAAAAGATCGCTGATCAGCCAAGGTCATCTTTTCATACCTCTCCAAAAGTCCTCTGATCGTAAGATCCGGGTAGTTTTCGCCGACCCAATAGCCATTTGCATGATACTTGTGACCTCCATCAGCACCCTTGGTGAAGTGAATCCCATGCACAGTACTGGACTTAGCTCCTGCGCGGGTGAATGACTCAATCTTGATCTTGTTGTACCCAGACCTATCAGGCTTCAGTCGAAGGAGAACGTCACCCTCTCGCAACTTTCCTACGTTGACAGTGCTATTTTCCACGCTAGCAACACTTGGGTTGATAGCCTTCGGCCCGGCCGTGGTGAAGAAAATGTGGCCTTCTGTGACAAACGGGTCCTCTCCGTTGAAGCCGTAGAACGGAACCACCAGGGGTGGCTGTCCCACACGAGAGGCCACCGCGGGATGCTCAACTCTCTCTGACGAGGTATAGCTGTAACGGTTAGGTGCCTTGGTTAACACCTTGGTGGAGGGTTTCAACTCTTCTATAGGAATATTACCACGGGCTGTAGCAACAACTGTTCCAGGAGCAAAACATCCAAAGGGAGATAGATATTTTGAGTTCTCCGAGCTTGTGACGCTGAAGATATCTCCGTAGCCGTTGTTCTCTTGGGTTTTGATCCACTGCCATAGCTTATCGCCATAAGTAATCCAGGTCGACTCGACAGAGTTGCGCCCATGCCCCGGATAACTCTTCGAGGACTCGTCAGAATTGATTAAAGTATTGACTACTCCGGTGGCATACGTGTTTGCCATCCATAAATTTGCCCAAGCCTGGCCGATGGTTGGAAACTGTGGCTCTTGCAGGAGAGCATTATCGGACCAGATTATAGGGAGAGAGGTGGAGAGAAACTCCTGTGTCTTCCCAGCCCCTGATAGTATTTTGCTGGCCAAGACAGTCTGCGAAAACACTGGTATATTGGGCAGACTGTTCACTGAAACCGCAGCGATTGGTTTCTGCCTCCTTGTAAAGTTATCTTCGAAAGTTGCCGTAGGTTGTAACTTAACCAGGCTTGGGCGTAGGCGTTCGTAGAGATAAGCAACGGCTTCGGTGTATTGTGGTTGGCCCAGGAATCTGGAGATGAGACTATCGTTGATAAATTCGGGATTCAGAATCTTTGACAGGAAAGCGGAACAAAAGTCTTGGTCTTCGGCAAGTTGATTGATGTATAATTAGCCCCATTCGCAGCCATGTGTTGTTCTAGATTCGTGCGATATACCGGAACGACCAAGGCTGCGGATGTCGCATTCAGGCGATCTTGAAAGCCATTCTGAAGACAGAATGATGAGTAAGGTCATTAGAGCAGCAATTTGAGAACTTCCCAACTTACCATGACGACGGTTCCACTAAACCCATACTCAGTATTACGGGACACACCCAGAGCAATGGTCTGAACTTTGAAGCGCTGGACGATGTTTTTGACGGAGCCAACGCTGGGTGTTTCTCCGTAAAGCTGAGCAGAACAGACATTGGTCCAAGAATCCGTGTCGATACCGAGGATACTCTGAATGCCTTTCTGATAGGCATTATAGTCGAAGGAGGGCAGCGAAATCAGACTATCCAGGACTGCTTCAGCTTTTTCGTCTGCGGCTTTCGACATTGTGGTTTGATCCGTTGATGGTATATTTTACTAATTGAATTAGGTTTTTTGCTGTCTGTGATAATAGGACTTTATCATGAAGAGATGATTTTCTAATGAAGGTAAAGCCCAAAGTAATCCTGGTGCGACGACGAGAGTTCTTTAAGTATGTTCATTTGTTCTCTCACAGAACCGCCACCTCACCTGATTTCCGGCTGCAGCAAGACTCTTCTCGATACATACGGTAGTTGCTCTGTTTTCTGTATGTTGGCTGCTGTTGGTCGCTTGCGGATTATTGCTGAGTTTACCAAGGAAAAATTGTGGGAGCTGTCAGCCGCAGCATCATGTCTCAGACCACATCCAGTGATAGTGACTCGGATTTCGCAGGGCCAGTTTGTATGGGTTCATTTTGACTTTCTTGAAGTCAAATACAAATGCACTAACTCGTCTCCGGCTATAATGTTTAATCCTGCCACATATGTTCAAGGATGTAAAGCTAGAAAAGAAGAATGCCCAAGTAACATAGCAGACCAGTCTCGCAGCGGAAAGTATCCGGTGTATAATGTTCTCCAGTCAATAAGTGGTCCGCTATTATACTTCCTCTACTTCTTTGTGCTAAAGGTGGCATAATATCATTATTTTCGATGGTTTCTAAGGGCCTTTAGCACGTTCGTTGTCTTTTATATGCAAGCATTAAGAATTCATTGGCAATCTTGCAAAGTAAGCGTAGTAAATTAGCTGACACGGTCAGGCTGCGATCAAACAGTTACGTCCATTTTACATTATGGGCCTAATATATTTCGTGTCACTAGGGAATCCCCTTCAACATGCGGGGAAAACGCGCAAAAGCGGTTAATCCGTATAAATCTATAGGGCGTGCCGGATATCGTTAATCTACTGCTGATGGTTTATATCAGCTACACGACGACGAGTAATTAGGCTAGATTAGCCTAATTTGTATCAAAATGAAAACAGTAGGTATCGTACGATTTTTGCACATAAAGAGTTGCCGGGGGTTGGGTGACACCCACCTTGCAGCCACCCAGCTGCTATATGAGACAACTGCCCTCTGCATGGCAGCCCCTACGTAGCGTTAACCACGTGCCACCTTGGCTGCGTAATTCAACAAATAGAATGCTTTCCTGGAAAGGAAGGGCTTGCTATTTAGTAAACCTAAGTGCCTAAAGAACACAAGAAGCAGCTGGTTCCCATGAAAACGATATGTTTCAGGACGCGGGGTACCCGTTCTAGTACTTACTTTTCAGCCCCGCCATTAATAGTGTAAACTGGTGTCAGCCACAAATCTCCACAACGTCTTAATAATACTCTTTTTTTGGTCCTACCTACTGATTTCGCCACTAAACTTCAGATCATCATAACTTCAACATACGGAATACTTCATTACGGCAGCACTGTAAGACACCAAAGGGTAAAGAACGGCGCAAGTACCTTCGTTAGGAAATTCCCAAAAGGGCTCAGGTATCCTCGCAAGGATCATGTCCAGGGTTGGAGACTCAGAGAGTTTGCCAGAAGTATAACGACTTCTAGTCTAACCAGAATCATACACACAGGAGACTGAAATCCAAACTATCGTAGGTTGTAGTGGATGACGGCTACCGCTAGAAGTCTGTCTGCGCTACGCGATATATTATTGGTGTGATTTGGCCAATACAATGGCTCCTAGGGTGGACTCCAGCCTTTTTGACCGGGCACGGAAAGTTCCTAGAAGACGATTCGTACTTCTTTCTGAAGACAGAAAGATAGTCTTGGATTATCACAACGAAAATAATGATGAAGTATATGCGTGTTCCAGGCGTGGAAAGGATGGTGGGTTGGATCATTTTTGCGATTCGTGGTCACTGGGAGATATCGCCATGGGTAACGTATCAAGTTAACGTTGGTAACCCACTTCTGGGCCACCCCCACATCTGGGCCACCCAAAAAAGCAGGGATCCAACTACTAACTGTATCACAACAGCAGATCCAAGTGCTGAAGCAACAGGTTGAGGTTGGGCAGGCAAGGAAGAGGAAGAAGGTCCAGCAGAGCCCGAATTCGAAGTTCGCCAACATTAAAGCTGTATATAGGGCGCAAGTGGAAGCTGGCGAAATTGAGGCTATCACAGATGGATCAGACGCATCCGATATATCTAGTGATGATGGCAGCTGTATTGTGGTTGTAGCAGAAGCAATAGATCAATAGGTTGAAATAAATGGTGGTTGTTGGAATGCTGCATTTTTTGGGTGGCCTACACGTGGGGGTGGCCTGGAAGTGGGTGCCCGACGTTACCATCAATTTCAACCTATTGATCTATTTCTTCCTCTGCAACTACAATGCAGCTGCGACTGTCACTAGATAAATCAGACCTAGTTGATTCATCTGTTTAATCGTCAACTTCACCTGCTTCCACTTGCACCTTATATATAGCCTGGATGCTGGCAAACTTCAAATTAGGACTTTACTAGACCTTCCTCCTCTTCCTTGCCTGCCCAACTTCAACCTGTTGCTTCAGCACTTGGATCTGCTGTTGTGATACAGCCAGCTTATAGTCCTTTTCCTTAAAGGCCTGTTTAACCTTCTAGAAGAGCAGCTGTTGTATATTACTACCTTGTTGTAACTGGTTGAATTAGTCAAGTTGGCTCTATAAGTCAACTGTCTTCCTTAGTGTTGACTAAGCTAATGCAGATATATCTACAGCCCAGTTGGGAATAAGCTTGCTATTAGTGGCTATTAGTATGGTAGTATTGACTGTTCTAGTTGGTGTAGAGATATTCTTAAGTAGTAACAGGCTTAATAGAGGGTGGGCAATAGAGATAGGCTACAACCCTATTGCTTTCTAACCACAACAGTACAATACAAACAGCGGGTCGTTTCTACGACTATACTCAGATAAGGACACTCGAATTTGATATGAACTACTATCTAAAATTGCCAGGACAGACAATGGCTCATGATTGGCGGCGGTGGCTTGTTTGTAACCGGGCACCATTCTACATTGATCAACTGTGTATCTCTTCATCATACACTGTCTATCAAGATAAAGATTATAAACAGACTGAGAATCACCGGATCCCTAAGTTCATTGCATTTTTATATATTAGGGCCACTCACGGCGTTATTTGTTTACCACCAGAAGGTAGAGGGGAGTAAACTACAATCGAGCTGCGTATCCTTAGCAAACTTGCAGTCCAGCTACAAGATGACTTTGATGATGCAGCTGTTTTACTTTCACTAGGCCCGAGATGTGTGACTCTTACTCTATCACCTTGTACTAATTCCAACTTCCAACTCACTAAGATGCAGATTGTCCACGGTGACGCATATTGGGAGCCATCGCAGGTAAACAATTGGGACCCCGAGAAAGTTTTAAGGGTGACATTCCTCGTCACCACAGGAAGCTTGACAGGTTTCACTATCATTATGCGAGCTCTGATATATATTGCAGACCTTTTCAGGTCGTAGATGGTGAGCTCGAGATAAATAATTAGATTTTGGAACTCTAGATCATAGAGCATGAGTATCAACTCAGGCGATTGTGGAGGAAACTTGAGATCCAAAAAGGAAGACTAAAAGAGATCAATATCACCCTGAGCAATGAGAACAATATAGCAGAAAGCGTCTAACTCAAGCCTGAAGACATACGAGATCCTGAAGCAGGGGCTGATGATTATTAGAGCACTTACCGAATTAGACAACTGATTTGCCTTGTATAAAGTATCTTAATACATCTTACCCCCGCCTTGTACTCCTTTTATTTGCAGATTGTGGACCTGTAAATCCAGCGAAAAATGAAGCGTTGACGACATATCATCGAGGGGGAGTCACGACTTATCCTATTACAGCAGGAGTTAAAGTGTTGCTCTCTAATGCAGGGATAACATAGGATGCAAGCCAAGGTACAAGGCATATATAAATCAATCAGGCATTAACAGGCCGGAGGTACTTGAACGAATTACAGCAGGATCAATTGTCTACAATTCCGGGATTACTAAAAATAATACTTGTGGATGGGATCAAGGAGGCGTTGCCAGAGCGTATTGCTTGCAACATCAGCGTGTTACTATATCATGGTTGTACAGACTATGTCAACAATTGGACCACACCGAGGCTGTTGCCAACTGAGTAGGTTCAGAGCTATTTGGCCGTACAGAAGTTACTAGCCCCTCTGTGACCTCTATAAGTTTAGACAGATACAACAAGACGGCAAACTAATATATAACTATCAATTTGTTCCCTAAAGTCTAAGCACTTTAATTACGACATTCTTCGCCAAGGGAAAGTGAATTAAATAGACATACGCACCTCCGCCTATCTTTATCTGGCTCCTGTATCTTTTTTAGCCTCGTTTACACTATGTTTCGCTGCATCTTTATCGTTTGCTTCACCTCTTCTGTTGTTCTTTCGCGCTGCTTTATATTCCCTTTGTCTCACTACATTTACATACTATTCGACTGCCTTCTTACTGCAGTTCCTATCCCTTGCTAGAGCCGGAACCAGAAACCGGAGAGGATTATGTCATGTGTATATCCTTCCTGCCGAGAGTCTCCCTTTTGCCTATCCTTACCGACTTACAGGTATAGATTTAGTGGTGCCAGGTCTAGGAATCACAACTCTTCCTTCTGTTTGTAGCTTGCTTTATATCTAATCTGATATATAGAATCCTCAAAATGCATAGCTGCACCCCTTTCTCCTCCTCACGTTTGTATGTTGTTCTTCAATATTGACCACATCTAATCATTGCTTAATCGCTACCCAACTTGACGGTTCCATCCTAACACCAGCTACCCGCCAACAAAGTAGATAGAAGCTCTCAAGCGAGATGCGCTTTTAGAAAACTTAACATACCCGGCGCCAGGTCAACTAGTATTATGGTATTTTCGATATCTCATCGATTCTGATACATTCCACAGCTAAATACCTATTTTAACCCACGAAATTTCTGTTCATTTTTGTCTTACAAATGATACTCTTTTGGGTCTGCAACCTTAACTCCCCGACGTTCCCAGACACCGTTGATATTCATATCCTCTGTACCACTACACATTAAATCAGTAAGAAATCTCCAGTCATCCATTTATGACGACTTACTCGTTTCGCATAATGACAGTAGGCTCTGTCTCTCCAGCTGTGACGTTGGGGTTTCTAAAAACCATGTTTTTTGTCTGAACAATCAGAGTCAGCATCGCTCAATTGAAAGTCTGCATGAATCATACCAGTCCCAAGGAGAGATGAATTGCCGGAGGGCTGACTGAAAGTTTCTCAGCGGGTTCCCGGCCCTCAATCATGGCGATAATGTTCCGGGCCACCACCTGTGCCTGTGCCGCGCCGGGCCGTGCAGCCTTGTGTGCTCCGGTATCGGCAATGTCGCCAGCAGCAAACAATTTAGGGTACGCCAAATCCTTGAACTGAAGCGTAGGCCGTACTTTGATGAATCCGTTGGATGGGTTCAACATAGGAGCATCGTCACTCGGCTTAAGAGTTTGAATAAACGTATTGTTTGGTGTTTGTCCCGTTGCGGGAATAGCCAGGTTTGCCACGAGTTCACGGCCGTCTGTAAGCTTCAGACTGACAGGCTCATCACCTACGAGGCTGCCAGAAGGAAACACGGCGCGCGTTCCGGTGATAAGTCTGTAATCTCAGAGGTCAGCAATGCACCACAAACAACATGAAGTTCACTGACCTGACGCCCAACTCGCTGAATCGAGACTTGACAATTTCATCCAGCTTTGTGTGATACAGAGGCATCAGATGCTTGCGAGAATGCACAACGGTGATCTCCTTGTCGGGGTAAAACTCCTTTAGGTCAGTCGCCATCTGAACACCAACGGCTCCGCCTCCAACTATGACAATAGACGAGGCTTTGGTGACTGATTCCTGATACGAACGAAGATAGTTGACTGAAGAAGGTTTGTCGTCATGTTGCATAGTGCCGGGCGCCGGCAGTCGAGTACCCGTGGTCACAACAAGGTAATCAAATGTAATTTCAGCCGACCCTTGCCAGTCCCGATCAAGAACGACGCTATCCTGGCGAAGGGACTTGGCGCTGGCCTGTATAACTTGGTGCTGTGACGAGTTGGGCGACCCCGCGAACGCGGCAGTGTATGGGATAAAGGCCTTGTGCTCATGTTTTGGTACGACGGAGAAGCGAGGCTAATGAAGATTCAGTCGGCATTGAAATTTAGCGCAGGGATTTCTTACAACGACTTACAAATGCAAAAAGATGATGAAAATGACTGTGCGGTTCAACGAGTAAGATCTATGGTGTGGGCGGCGATGCGTTAACAACGTAATATCTATTTTATTTTCTTCACGGCATGCTTACCCGATGAGATGCTGGCAGTGTAGCTGCAAGCTCTTTGGCGGTAGCCTACAGCTAGATTAGCGACAGTGCTGATCGCAACAGTTGGTCGTAACACGTACAAGCCCGACGTAGGAGCCGCCAAGAATGACAACGTTTTTGAGTGGTTGAAGCATGATATCCAATGACCGAGCAGCTAAGTATGATGCAAGTGTCAACATTAAGATCGTTCTAAGACGAGGGCGATGGAACACGTGTAAGTAAACTGTCCGGTCGGAGGTATCGGACATACGGACACACCGAACGGAAAACGGAGTCTGTGCTCGGGACTAAAAAGTGGTGATAATCCACTGCGTCGGACATGTCTGAGGCACTACTTTCCTAACTGCATCCTGGCGCGGATCCGACAGTCACCGTTCTATCGCATCACATCGCTGCTAAACCCAAGTTTTTAGCAGTTTGCTTACTTCTAACATTCTTTTAGGCACACAGATTGCCTGAGATAAGGAAGGTTATAACTACAGCAGAAATATCTCAAGGCTAGGTATTGTAGCTAGTGGTGTAACTCTGATCGCCGACGTCGGCGTCAAACACCTTCGTATGTGGTTGATCCACCGAGCTCGGAGTTAACCCGTTTTAAATTACGCCGATTGGCTGGCAATGGTCTAGTCGTTGGATCAGATTCGCTCAACCATCAAAACTACCGACAAGCCACATTCTAGACATGAGCTGACAAACCTGGAAGAAAACACGAGACCCTACCTTTCCGCTGGAAATCAAAAGCCCACTTCTTAGCACGTATGAAGCAATCACTTCATAAACATGCCTGATTATGCCGGTATAGGACAAGCTCAGGAAGGCGTTAGACTGATTACTTCCATCTTATCGAGTGCTAAAAGACTACATTGACTGCAGCACAAAGAAAACCCGTTAACACTCGTCTTTTCCCTGAATTGCCAGACTATTAAAGTTTGAATCGGATCAAAAGCCGCACTGTCAACCGACTGGTGGCTACAGACCTTCATGTAGTGTATTGCAGTCTATTGGCGCTCAACGAGTTGGTTCTAACGCAATCAACTTGTGAATAACCCTTCGGTAATTTGCGTCCTTTGGAAGGTAGTATTGTTTTATCCAGTATGGGCCTGGTTGTCTTGTCCCTTGAAGCCTACGATTACGCCAGCCGGATACAAAGCCTTTGCAGGCCTGCTACTGATATTTATCTCTGCATTTCGTCAGCAAAAATCAACACTATTGAATATCTAACCGTGACAAATGGCCACTGTTACTGTAGTCAGCGGTAAAAGCGGCACTATTGCTGACGTGCTCTGGGCTGCTTATGTTGAACCCGCCGCAGATTAATACTTTTGCCAACAATCCAAAAGTGGTCGTGTGCACGTTGGCATCGAGAATATAGATATTGCCTTATGGGAAGTCTCACAATGCCTACAATAGTTTATTATTTTTTAAGAGAATGTCTAATTTTCAAGGCGCAAAGCTCCACGGAATCGCATGTTATAGATTCCCAGGCAAGTTTTCTTTGGAAATTTGAGTATAACTAGGTTAAAACACGAACTATTATGGCAAAGGTCACAGGATTTGTCAAGGTAGTAGATTTCACATGGAAAAGAGACTGAGTCAATTGCTGAAGGGCTATAAGAAATTTCACGTCGCAAATTCAAGCGTGGTTTATGCAAAGCACATTTTGGCTGGTTTCTTTAATATCTAGCCCGCCGTACTACGTCATAACAGTGTCTTGCGATTCTGAGCAAGTGATCAGTCCTGGGGGTTGAAAATCGCCGCGCATAACAGAAAGATCCAAGGCAGGTGGCGTCTAATTGAGTGTCTTAGATGTTGCACAGGAAGGAAGAAACATCGTCGTTCATAGTGCCGAACTGGAGGTTGCTCCGGATATCTGACACTTCTCCAGTAGTAGCAATTTGCCCCCCACCGTTGCGGCATCCTGTGTCGCTGTTTCCAACCGTGTAAGTATATAGATTTATGCGAGAAACATTCAGACCCCTTAACTCACTTATAGAATATACAGTTGTAACCGTTAGCGTTTAGAGAGCTGACTTTGTCATTCAGTCTTCCGATACCAGAGACTATAGCAGGATATTAGTTTCGAAGATAGGTTTTTGCTCAGGGAGAGTATGAACGAACCGCAGAAGCCAAAGTTGAAGTTTATTGAATCGCAGTCAGCCATGCCCTTGTCGCTACAGACGGTGACGCTCTAGCTGATCTGTCTGCTCTCGACCTCCTTAGTCGAAAGCTCGACGGAGACCGCAAAGTCTGCGGTAGAAACGAAGAGAACGGCGATGATAGTCTTGGAGAACATTCTAATAAGTCTTTCAGCTGAAATTCAGTGAAACGTGGTTAGGTGAATGAAGAGAAGTTGTCTGTAAAGAGTGGAAGTGCTGGTGTAAGCTGAAAGATTGTGGTAGTTCTAGAAGCTAAAATTTTGATAGAGAGATGAAATTTCGTGAAGAAGAACACCACCTTTAATAGATTTAAGAAGCACTGCAAAAATTACTTTAGAGTCTTAGACACAAATATAGGAGACTCATCCTCGGAAAATCCATATACATCCAGACTAATGCAGACACAAAACAACATTTATACTCATAACATGTATATTTCTTTCAAAAATTACAGGAGTCTAAAATAATTACAATAATTATAAAGAATACATTAAATCCCATGTAGAAATATCCTGAAAGAGCTCTAGGGCTAAGTTTACGTTCTTAGCGGTTATGCATTGGACCTAGATAGTATAGTGCTAAGAGAGCTAGGTATGTTGGCTGTAGGGCTAGATTGGATGAAAATGGTTTAATTTTAGACTTTGTACATGTAGTTGACGGTAAAGCTTAATGCAGAATTCAGATAAAACGTCTCAATTATGACTCTTATTTATACGCTAAACCATATTAACATTAGTTGTTACAGGTAGGACCCGACAGCTGAACCCGACAGACTGGACTCCAGGAGGTCGAGATTTCGGATCTCCCCGCATCAACAGTTTATCAGTTTCCATACAGGCCACAGGTTGGTTTCCGTCATTAACAGATGATGTGTAGTCTTTTCTCCGTGTCCGACATATTTCAAGAAGGTGTGCTGGTGTTCTACAAGCTACGTGCTAAGCCCTTTAGATGAGAAGGGCTTTAAGTTAACAGTCCTTTGCAAAAGATTCACCCGATCATAGCTCAACTCGCTTTCGCATAACACCCAGGTCTCAATCCGAACCGGTTCATGCTGTAACTGGAAATGATTCAGGCAATATCGATGTCATCATCTTAGAACTTGAGAGGTTGGGGGTTTTTGGCTGTAACCCTAGATCGCATTTCTCAACCATGATACAGATCGTTGTCGGAAATCATCCCACTGCTCAACTCCCTGGGCCCCTGGAGAAACTGGAATAGATTTAGTTAATCTAAATTTATCTATTATAGAAGATATCAGGAGTTCCTGCGACAGGATTTCACGAAATCTGTCACTTCTGCAAAGTTGTATAAGTATCAGGCTACTTCTTATAAGGCCGCAACAGGAATTGTAACTGGACCTACAGGCCCTGAACTAGCCCCAATTCTTGCCTAGTGTATCGTCCGCCGTCTTAGAATGTCAGGATAGTCAACAGCTGTGTGGAAAGTTTGGTAGTTTGCCCACATGACGACATCTCCTTTCTCGACTTTTGGCAACGTACTCCGGCTTAAGCACGCGGTCTTGCATTGGGCTTAGCCACTTCCAGATTTGAATAAAATTATCAGCAATTCCAGGTTTCTCGTCTTTGTTTGATCACAGGAACATCTTCCTGACGCAAATGCCATACACCATGAAGGCTTCCTCGTCGGTGACGGGATTAACCTATAGCATTGGATAAACTTCGATGGATGCCTGTTCATACGATCCCAATTTCCTAAGGCTCAAATCCTCAGTCTTGATTAACCAGGCCAAGACCATTCGCATTGCCTTTGCATTCACCCATCCACTTGTAGGCATAGGGCGCACACTCCACCCTATGAATGATCCACAATATTCTTTTAGTCATCAGTAATGAGGTCGTACATCTGAACGCAGCTCAAAAAAGCAGTCAGACTGGGCTCTGTGACATGGTATACACGCTGCCGTCGTCCAAATGGATTACAATCTTGGGTGGCGCAGGACGCTTCACACAACGCAACGTTGTGAACCAGACTGGATCCTGACCGTACAAAGAAAGGCACGCCAATATGCCAGTGCTGGAATCGGTTATGACCAGCTTCAAACTCACCATTCGAGATTATAGAATTGTGCCAGTCGTAAGAGAGCAGTTTCTTGATGGTTTTGTTGATTATTCCATAATGATCTTCTCACTGATCCACTTTGCTGATGACACGAGCGGTTTCAACTCCTCGACTGCGAGCACATCGCGACATTTCTTTGTGGGAACTGACCGCTGTTGGATTGCATCCAACCAATTGTAAGGGGCTTGCCGCCAAAGACCAGTTTTCGCGTTGAAAGTCGCTAGATCGCCATGCGAATGCACCAACAGCGCTCTTGGATCGAAACGGGTAACAAATTCCCAATGTTTCCTTGGGCGTATGTGCTTCTGGCCCTTGACGACGATAATCTTGTGTGTCCAAATAGCATCTGATAATGATGTGACGTTCGGATCTGTGGGTATCAATCAGCCTGTCTCTATTAATTTGCTCCTATAGGACACTTCCCGCTGATATTGTCTTAGTTTAAATTTTCCAACAACGGCACCAAAGTTGTGATTCTCCTCTCAAGCTTCGCCACCGGGATGACCTCAAAATTGGAATTGGTGTTGATTACTATCGGAGACATCGTGGAGAAAACTCTGAGGAGCTTGTTGACAGGCAGCCCGTACTAAACTAGTAATGCTTTTGCATTGAAGTGGATGCTATTTATTGAATGTCTGGTGAACAAGGTAGCTTTCGTATTGACAGTAACAATTCCTAACTCTGCTCTCCTCTGTTTCTGTTATCTACCTTATACACGATTTCGATATCTCAGCCAGAATTTGGCGCGTTGCCTTGAGCTAACTAAACAATTACTCACCTTCACTGGCAGCGTACCAGTCTCCCCGGTCGAGGTCCTCCATTTTCAGCAACTGTGGATAGATGTGCTCGGCAGACAACTGCAGTGAATATATGCACTTCGGTCGTTGCTTTACGATTAATTGATTATACTAAACCTTAAGAATTTGCCATATGGTCATCGAGTGAGAAAGGTAGCCGTTTCTAATACCGAAACACGATTAGTTGGGGAACAATCATTGTCCCGCTGCTATAATGTCACCGAATATTAACAATGAACGATACAGCCTTTTACGACTTCGCTTAAACAGTGTGCTATTAGATACCATTCAAAATCTTTCATGAAAAACACACTCGTAACCACCGGACCTATTTCTGGTACTAATTTTCGAAAGAACTTTTGTAAACTATTCTTATCCTTAAGACTTATTCGTTGACGGTCCCATATTCATTTGTTGGTCATCTATGTCTTCTTTGGCAGCCATCTTCGCTTGCAAAGCCGCATACATCCGGTTCATCGCATTTCGGTTGAACTCCTCCCCCGTAACCATGGGATACTTCTTCTTCGGGCCTTGTATAATGGCGTCCCTGCACGGTTGGTTGAAGAAGGCCATGCTGAATCGTTCCCCGTAGTAATCACCTTCTTCACATGGCGCTTTGACCCGGTGATAGGTGCTCTTGAACCGGTCGTCACTCCAGCTCATTAGCAAATCCCCGATATTGCACACGATAACACCCGGTCTGATCTCAACCTTGGTCCACTCATCACCGAGGGCATGCTCTGTGACGGTCTCTCGACCTGGGCAAATCTCCAAACCAGACTGCCCAGTTCGTTGAAAAAGCAGCGTCAGAAAGCCCCAGTCTGCATGAGCACCAGCTCGATGATATGTTTTCCCATCGTTGACTTGGGGTGTCTCGTAGTAGTGTAAAAGACGGAGAACAGACTGGGCATCGGGACGGCTGGCATCATGATACTTGATAAAGTAATCGTCCTGGAAGCCGAGACCGCGGGCCAGGCATAGCATCAACTTTTCAGAAATTTCCTGCACACGATGCATAAAATCCAGAGAGCGTCCCTTGAAGTCAGGCAGCAAGTTGTCGTCCATCCACTTCCCATCCATGTTTTCTCCAAATTGAAGCTGGTATGACTCCTTAGTATCCGGGGCGCCAGTAGACGGTCTGACTTGTGACATCTTCTCCCAGCCAACATTACGAGGACTCCATGGCACGGTCGCTTTAACTTTATCGGATAATCGGAAAAAGGACTCGGACACTGAAAACATCTCCTCAATTTCGGCCTCAGTGAGGCCATGTTCCCTTATGGCAAAAAACCCTACGTTTTCAGCAGCCATACAAAGCTGGAAGGTAATCTCCTCGACTCGACTTTCGAAATTGGAAAGAGAAATCTGGTTCACGACCACGTCAGGCTATCTCGATTACAGGAAAAATTAACGAATAGCCGCGGCATACCTCTGGAATATCCCGCTCAATGTATTTCGTCTTCCCCGCCATGATGACGAAATGATGGCGATAATATCAAGCACAGTTTTGTTTGCAGAATTGAACCAAGTATCCAGGAGGCTAATGTTGGGAGCACGTAGACAAATTGTGGGTGCCGTCACTGCAATGGTTTGAAGAACAAAATGTTTGATCAGGTAGTCGACGGGTATGGGTAAGGCTGCGGCCAACATTTCCCCAGTTCCGATATTTCAACCACGGAATTATCCTTATCAATCAACAACTAAGTTTCGGAGGCAATGATGACATCAATGCATTTGAATGTTACATGTAAACTCGGTGAGGGGCTAGGATTGGTGAGTCCCCGCAACTTCTGCCGAGCTTATCTTTTGGCATGGCTGGTCTCATGGAACACCTCTTGTTAGTCAGCATCGTTATTTGTCAAGAGTCATCGGTTATCTCTCTTATCTCTGCACAACTGTATATCTATCTTAGTGGGCTTCCTTGAGCCTTTTAGGCCGTCCGCATTGTAAGACCGAGTAGTATGTATTGAGAAACTAGTGTCTATATTGTAAAATAAAACATAGGCTCTTTTTACGCTATAGTTATACATCTATATCAGTTTTAATATATTTTTGCACTGCATTATTAAGAAGATATTAGCGGGCTGGTTTTGAGCTAATAGGTGTAAAAGGGTGGCCCAGAAGTGGGGGTGGCCCTATGTTCAACTTCTTGAGGAACGTGGGTTTCTTTACAGTACGCTTACAAGGGACGCTTGTAGAACTAGGGTGTCCAACTCACTGCTAAGTCTCAGACATCTGCTTTCGCAATTATTCCCTCCCAAGCAGACCAGCCCCCCCTAAATTCCTCAAGATTATTCACACATGATCTATTCAGTGACCAAACCTTGCTCCACGATACTATTCATGCCAGCGCCGTTTCACATAAACCCGGAACAATACATATAAGCTATCGTAGCAATGCCTCTTAGATTGACAGCTGTAATTATATAACAGTCAACCGTACCCCGTCACGGGTGACTATGGGGACACTGATCGTCTCAAAATGTTATTATTTCCTAAATTTAGCGTTTTCAATCATATATTTAGTGTGCATGCAAGATGTCATATACAAAAAGAATAAGACGACTTCAGCCCAATGCGACCTTACCGTCATAAAAATCCCAGATTCTTCGTTGGGTTGTTTTCACAGACTACCTTAGTATCGTTGATCAAAATATGGAGGTCAACTATTCTGGGTATCATATCCACCAACGCCCTGGTACGCGAGTGTGTTAAACATTCTCACAGGATATGATCCTTCGACGTCGGCGACATGAGCAACATTGGCATCGCTGCCAAGATAGCTGCTTTCTATTGCCCACTTCTGAACAAGAAAAAGTATGCAAAAGATGGACTGTCGCGGTTGCATGACCTTCATAACGCTTTTCTGTGGTCCTTCTCTTGTACCTGCCCCAGAACATGTCTAGAAGCTTTTCTCGTAAGAGTTCATGATACCAAAAACTGCCGATGTACCAAACTCCACTATATGCAGACCCTACAGGTGAACGCACCAAGAGGCAGGATAGCTTTTGATGCCATCGTTAGTTATACATGATCAGTTAGCTCAGTCCTGCTGCTAGACTTTCCAGTCGAAGGTTGAAATGACGATTGACCCCCATTAGAGCTGTAATCAAATGTAGTACCGCCCTTTGTGGATCGATAATCCTGAATTTTGGTCTGCCACCTCCGTAAATATGGCCGGAGGGAGGGTAGAATTCCAACGATCAATCCAATATGTCCGTCTGAAACTGCAAGTGCTTCTATAGAATATAACGAAATTAGTTTAAAAACAACAGTAAAAGAATAAAGTCTTCTTACCCCCTGTATTAAGAGCCGGCTCTGCCGTAAATACTGCCTGGACGACAAACCACCTTGCGAGGGTGATGGAGATGTTGATAAAGCCGATACAAAAAGTAATGCTGGCACTGATTTTCTGGGCCTTTGACATGTTCAATTTGCTGATACAGACAAGTGGAAGGACAAAAACTGTGTTTGTAAGTAAACGATACTTTTATTTCGGATGTTACTTACTAAAGATGTCAGAACTAAAATGGAAAGCCCAGCCAAGATTATCATTGACAACAGTGCAACGAGCGGGGCACGGTTCGGTGTATGACCTGCAATAAGATTTTAGCAATACAATAATAGGCAAGCAAGGGGAAGACAATACCAGTAGCAACCCCACTTGCAAGAGAAAAAAATCATACACATCGTCGTAATAAAACCAGCAACACAATAGAAGACAATGCAGGCTAATGCAATCCTAATCTTGCGTGATCCTTGGCCAAAGACTTCATAGTATAAAGCCAGAAGTGTGCCTTTGTTGAAATATTGTTGAAGGTAAAATGGAATGTATAGGAAATAGAGGGTCTGAAATTTTAACATGTTAGTTTGATGTAAATCGCCTCCAAAAGTCATAGGCACAATGACTGTGGGTGATTCAATTACCTTAAAGACATGGACTGACTCCTCTTCTGTAGCCACCCATTGCTTCATTTCGAAGTCAACATCTGATTCATAGACCCCACGTTGGTATAAAGTAATGTCTACAGCGTTTATCGCGAGACCAGAAGCGAAAGCCGCAAGAATGAATGCATCGCTAAGAACAAAGCCTGCTTTGAGGTGGTTAAGTCGCAAATTGAGCCGGGCGATCATGAGACAGAGAGCGATGCCAATCAGTAGCCACTCGATGGCCTAGAGATAAATTTCAGTTAGTCAAGCCGTTATTTCGAAGTTAAAAAGATGTATATACATACAATAAGTGCCTCTGACTGTATGCCTCTCATCCTCACTTGTAGCCAAAAAGACGGCCAGCCGAAATCGTGGTGACGTGATATCAACTTGGGTTGCCACCTGTGAAATGTGACGAAATGGACGGAAAATACTAGAGGGGGGTGCTTTGCGGAGTGGAATTTTACACTTTTAAACATTTCCATGATGCCAGGCTTAGTTCGCATTGTTCGGTACTTGCCATCCTGTGGCTTTCTTTCAGGCCCCGAGGCTTGAGTTTACGATAAGACTAATATGAATGCATAAAAATATGATTAATCACATTCAAGTTTGGGACGATCAAAAGCCCGTGAACGCATAGATAGACAAAGGAAAGTATTGGTAGGGCTGCTAAGGTGGCGCCTCCACAGCTAACGATAGGCTCAACGCTATTTTGAACCCTTCAATCTCTAAGCCAGTTTTGGAACTTGTTTCAAAACGCAGGTCGCCCAGACTGCAAATAGGGAGGTAGGCACCTCTCAGTCAGACAGGAGGCTATGAGCTATAGTGCCAAGCTAGCTGGCTTAGTATGAAGCGGCGCTCCAAAATTTCATTCAGATGGAATGTAAGCGTCCCCACAAGGCGTTAGTGCAATCGATCACGGCCTGCCCAAGTCGTCATCGTCAGGTTTCCGATGCTAAAAGCATCTGTGTTATCCATTTGCCAAGTTTTGTCTGGTTTGCGTCGCCTCTATATTGTGCCCCTCCTTGATGGCAGATTTTCTACTTCCTTCTAAAATCCACGTCGTTGCGAAACGTTTAAGACAGTGAACCATGGCTCCAAGCAGTACAATGTTTACTAAAGAGCATCCAAGTCGCCATTGCTTTGTTACTTGTTTCCGGTAAGGATCTTGGGGAATGCGGGGTCTTGGGTACGGCAACGATGCATGCATCCCGCGGGGTCTAGCCCTCCGGTCGGAATTAAAAGTGTTTACGCATTCGTCAATGTGCACTAGCCGGCCTTTTCCCAAAATCTGGGAAGATTGACAGGTGATTCATAAAACTCGGTGTTTATTTCGCAGTAACAATAGCGTTCCTGCTCCATTATTTTAGTTTCTGGCACCAACCTGTCGAGTTGGGAATTGCCTCAATGTTGCGTTTCTTAGGAATGCCGTTCTTGATATTAAGATTTACAATGAATGGTGTCTCCTAATTAAAAGCCTAGTTACACTTTTTAATTTACGACGAGAGCCACGGGTTAGGATAACCAGGGTCGGTAATGTTAACACTGATAATCGGGCTGAGCCAACTATCATAGTCATTTTGATCGTTCAGGTCTCCCCCCCATCGTAGTGCTCGAATCAGCACACGGTAATCAGCATTGGGAAGCTGGTAAATAGTACCGTTTGCTAGTTCCACAATACCCCAAGTCCACTCGGTACTGTAGACACTGTATCCACGAAAGTTGATTGATGTCAGCCCATGCGGCATGTCGCCACCATACATTGAGCCAACTAGACCATAACTTTTGACTCCAGCGATATTGTCGAGTGTGTCCAGATCCAATGGGGGTTGGATTGTAGTTTCGTTGGAGAATTTTGTAGTGTTAGAAAAGGCTCCCGGAATGTATCCAAATGATGAAGGAGTGAAATTGTAAGCAGCATTGGAAGCCAGATCAACGGGCACCACCTCAAGGCGAACAAGAGCTGACGGTTGATCGATAAAGACAGAAATAACAGGGTCGTTGTCGGGTGTTTGGGTTTCATTTTCTGCGACTTTCTTTGCGGGAAAAGTAAATACCATCCTGTCGTTGTTGCGTACGCCAGTGTCAGATGAACTTATGAGCGGAAGAACAGGTACGCCTGCCGGGGGCTTTGGATTGGCATCAAGGTTGTTGACATCGCCGGTATAAATATTAGGAAGGTCGCCGCGGGAGTAAGGAATACCAAGATATGGGATGACGAATTCGTCGTCGCCTTCGGTGATCGAGATGAAGCCACTGTAGGTGGGCAACAGCGCAGGGTCGACAAATGGAGGTGTGACAGTGAATTCTACTGTTGCTTGACCGCCAGCAGGTACGGTGACTGAATCAGTTGAGAATGAAACATCAGCATATATGGCGTTGTAGTTGGGAGTCCAATAGAACATCTCGTTGATGTCCCCGCTCTTCGCTTGGGGCAGTGCATTAACCTCTGCAGCTGCTCTATGGCTGAGTGAATAGGTCTTTGGCTCGGACGACTGGTTTTCAATGGTGAAATTTTTTTCAACTGGACCAGCTGTGTCGCGCAAGTTGAATTCTGTGGCTGAAAACACCGTCTCAGATGTCATTGCTCGCAAGATGTTGACCAAGCCAGAACCCTGTTGTGCAGTTGTTGTCAAAATATCATCGCCTTCGTATTGTTTCAGAGGGGTCGCTGACGACTGTAGACGCCTTGCGATTTCCTGGGGCTTGAGATTGGGAAACTTCTGTTTCAGCAGAGCATAGCATCCAGCGAGACTATGGCAGGTCAGTTAGTTCTCTGTCGATTTGGCGAATGTTAAAGAAGAGTTGATGGTGACACTTACTGGGGAGTTGCCATTGATGTGCCAGAGATGACTGCGTAACCCCAGCCATTGGAGGTGACCCAGGTACTGAGAATAGTTCCTCCTGGTGCAGACACTTGGGGTTTGAGAGACATCTCCATGGTCGGCCCAAACGTCGAAAACCACGAGGTGGTACCACCAGTTGGCTGGTCAATCTGGTGTACAGCCTGATCCTGAAAACCCAGGGTGAAGTTTTTCCCTTGCTTAGCAATGCCAGCCAAAATCTTGTCTGCGGCAGACTTCTTTAACACAACAGTGTCAATATCTCCGTTGGAGCCTGGCTGCTCGATAGACATATCGCTGCTGTCGGGGATCCATGACCAAACGTTCTTGAACCCAGAAGAGGTGCCTCGTTCGTCAAGGGCCTCATAAAAGCAGCTACTGCTTCCAGTAACCAAAACGATGACGTTTTCCTTGTCTGGGAAACTAGCAATTGCTTCAGTCCATGCCTGATCCACACATTCACCATTTTCGTCGTCTGCGACAAAAACAGTAAAATGTGCGGAAGCGTTCTGAGGAACCACACGACCATATTCGATGATCGACTCGTCCGAACCGGCAGCGTTGTACATCGTGGCAAAATGAATGTCGCTCACGGAACCAACGGAAATGGCACTGGTATCTTGTGCCGGCGCCGAAGAGACGTACATACCCGAATCACCTTCGTTGCCGGCAGCAATGATGATGCCAATCCCTTGTGATTGGATTTTGGCCAAGAGTGGGGTGTATGGCGAGCCCGTCTCCCAGATAGCTGTCTCACCAATAGACATGCTGATGAGATCCACACCATCACTCGCAGCCTTTTCAAAGCCTTGCATCAGAATGTCATCTGTCACTCCGCCGATGCAACCAAGTACGCGGTATGCATACAAAGTTGCGTCGGGGGCAACACCGACGATTCCAAATCCAACATCTTCAGGGTCCCTAGCCGCAATTATACCTGTAACAATCAGTCAGCTATTATCAATTATACATTTATGGGGTTCAACGCACCAGCAACATGAGTTCCATGACCCCCATCAAGACACGTGGTCAGTGGGTCATTATCGGGCACCGGGTCATTCCAGCCTTCGAAGGCGTCACCAACGAAATCGTGACCCCCTGCAACCTTGAACCCGTCACCGAAGCCACCTCCAAGCGCTGGGTGGCGCCAGTCAACTCCAGTGTCCAGAAATCCAATCTTGATGCCTTTTCCGGTGAAACCTTGAGCATGGACCTGATCAGCACCGGTCATCTTCAAGCTGGATAAGACGTCGCTAGTGCCGTTGATGGTGGCAACCTGCGCTGCATCTCTCAGTTGAATCGGATGAACCCCCACTGGATCAAAGGGATTGGGAGCTTTCGGGGCCCGTCCAGTAGAACCAACAGGAACAGGCCGGTCATAATATCTGTTGGGCCAAACTTTCTTTACCTGAGGCAGTGCCAACAGAGTATTGATATCAGTGTCGTTATTCGCGCTGATCGACAAGCCGTAGAAATACTCCGGATTCTTAAACTCGTGTCTGACAGAGTAATCCAATACATCTTGAGCTCGTCGGTGAAACGTAGAGTGCGCATCCTCGTTCACCCTTTCAGTCCCACGGCCGTTGATGGATGAAGCTGGTTCCAGTTCTATGATAAATCCGACGCTGGATGGCGGGCTGATTTTGATCGAGGTGCCTGTCTTGGCCACAGCAAGGCTGGGGGAGACAAGCGCTGCCGCAACCGCAAGTTCACGGAGGCCGAACTTCATGGTGGTTTAGTGAAATGAGCGTGAGTGTAAAGAATGTAAGGGGCGCAAGACAAAGTCCAAAGCGCATGAGGATTTGAAGGAATAGGCGTCAGACGGCTCATGATAAATACTTCAGGCAGATTCAACAATAATGCAGCTTCACACAATATCCCACTTTCGGCAGGGAGCCAAGAGCGCGTGAAAGACGTACTTCGCGATAAGAATTGCGACATAAATGAATCATTTACCAGCCTAATCTCAGAAGTCCCCATGTTGCAACCTCAATTTGAAGGTAGCCACCTATCTAGGTAGCATCGGGTAGGTGTTGTAGATATGCGATCGCCCGGCAATCTCTAAGGTTGAGGCTTGAAAGCTTGATCAAGCCCACCAGCCCATATGTGGTAGAAAAGTCGTGTCATTTTTAAGCCCTCCAATAGCCATTGTGCAAGAAATTTCTCGTATTCCTCAGGTTCGGTGAACATTGGGGGGGCAACCTTGCAATTATGTTCGAAAGAGGAAGGTCGTGTAGTGGAGACATGTGAAATGAATGCAGGCAGTTGTTCTGAAACGTTAATATTGGTATCACCAATTATCGATCTCGGTCACAGCGCCCCTCAACACCGAGCCGAACCGATTATATAAAAGGCATCAAACCTGGCCTCAAAACATTCCTTTTCTAGCAAAAAAGTATGGGATACAAAAACTGTTGGAAGCAATCCTGTTCACTACTACCCCAGCTCTTGCCTAAAGACTCATCCTGTCAATCAAAGGGCGACGGTAGATCGTACTGTAAGGTACCTGTTTCAAAACAGTGGAGGGCTCAGGTCTTTTGATAAGCGCGAGTTAAGCACGCAACTTGTCACAATGCTAACTTACGCGTCTTGTTAAAATGGATTGGTTTCGCCGCTGCGCATGTAGAATCCACGAATCATATCAGCGTTTTCAGTGTAATCCTTCAATTTGTTCGACATTGGATATCGATGGATTCATCCTTCAGCGCTCCCCGTGGCTCCATTTTCGGACGGTACTTGGCCAATCACGTAGACTCCGTTGCTCCGGAGGCGCTGATGATACGGCTGACTAACTAACTTGAAGCTTAGTGCTACTGCAAGTCAGCATCTAGCTACCCCCACAAGCCAACTGTTGAGCAACATTGATGATGCCGTGGCCCGAAAAAGGATTACTTCTACTAGGGCAACAGCCTTTTGTCATCATCGAGAACTCTTCATCCCGCAAGCCTTGATCAGATGCTTATTGTGCAGGCTTCAATAAGGACAATATCGCATCGTTTCCGCTACTAAGACCCTCGATCCCTCGGCTACTAAAATGGCTGATTCTGTTACGTCGTCTCCTCAATCGCCGGAGCCCCAGCCCCGACCTAGCCTCAGGCAGAAGCGGAAGCAAGTAGGCAGAGCTTGCGATGCATGCCGACTACGTCGCATCAAATGTGACGACGGCTCCCCCTGCCTCAGCTGCCGAAATCGGGGCCAGCGATGCAGCAATACCAATACAACCAGGGCTTCCACACTTACCCAGGCTCACGAGGAAATTGATCGACTGAGGCTGAGGGTCTCAGAGCTTGAACAACAGCTAAAGTGGGAGCGGGAAGACAAGTTCTCCGGTTCGATAAATAGTCATCAGGTTCCGCCGCCGCCAACACCGGATTCTATCTTAACGCCAACTCCGCACGTTGGGGGCGAGTGTGGGAACTCGAAGATCAAAGTTTGGGAGGGCACTCAACTTCGACCTGCGCGGTCTCCTCATGAGGCGTGGTTCGGACCTTCGTCGCTCTATTTTTTTATCCATCGCTTTGGCGTGTTCCTTGGCAATAGTAGTGCTGGGCTCTCCCAGCCTTGCCACATGCTTCTTCGTTCAGCAACCAGCGCCAAGCTTCTTGACCGGCCAACTACCAATTTCCAGGATGCGTCCCGCCTCCTTACACCCCTCGCAGTTGCGAGCAACCAAGGAATCTATCTGAGTCCCATTCAGGAAGAGTACTTCATCAACCTCTTCTGGCAGACCTACCACACCTCCTTATTTGCCATTATCGACGAGACCGAGTTCAAAAAGCAGTACCAAACATTGTACATTGATGTACCGCCAGGCCACCCCCGAAAGGCATCAGCACTTGTTGACATTATTGTTGCCATGTGTATGCAATATGGCGCATCAACTCTGCCATGTGGCCGCCAAGGAAATATCGTGGAAAACAACGATGCCACGATCGCGGGCCGGTGGCATTACCGACGTGCGCAAACATTGCTAGCCGGTGAAATGGAAAGCCCTACAATATCAACATTGCAGTGTCATTTGCTGTCGGCTATCTACGTTTGCGGTGCGTCGTTTCACAACATGGCGGATAGCATCTGCGGTCTTGCTGTACGCACAGCCTATATGCTTGGTCTTCACATAGACCCATCGCTGAGTTTGGCGGAGAGAGAACGTCAAATGAGAAAACGTCTATGGTGGGCTGTCTACGTCTTGGACAGCAAAGTTGGCATGAAACTGGGTCGCCCATTTCTGATACATGATTCCTTCGCCATGCCAGATCTACCAGACGACCAGCTCGGAGCTTCAGTGTTGTCAGGCTCTTCTTTCGCCCCAATCGCAGACAATGCCACCTGGCTGAGTTTTAATCTCCACCAGCTCAAGCTATTCAGAATAGTTCGAGCTGCCCATACATCATTTTACAATCAAGACTTTAGGATTCAAGATGAAAAGACAATATGGGATGATATTTCATCCTTGGAAGAAATGGCAAACAGCCAATCTCACTACACTCGAACTCTAGAGGGGTGGGTGCAAGGCGTGCCTGATGCGCTTAAGACCAGTCGGGGAACAAAAAACAGCGCTCTCTCTACTGATGGCTCTCCCTTGGTGATAGAGCAATTTGCACCGCTTTGGCTCCAGAGGCAACGGTTACTTTTGGAACTGGAGTACCATCATATGTGCATCAATCTCTATCGGCCCTTCATATCTTTTGTTTCGATTCCGTTAAGAGGCAGCCAGGCTGAGGCGATGGCAGCCAAAAGCGCCGATCACGCCATTGAGTTATCGAAAATTACTCATCAAACGCTTTCTTCGACTTCCATTTTGGATGGATGGCATGAGGCATTCCAATGGCAGTGGAATGCTGCAATAACCCTCGCGGGGTTCATTCTAGCTTCTCCGCATTCTCCCTCTGTGCCAGCAGCCAGAAATGCCATCGAGCTTGCTCTATCTGTATTTGATACCTTTGGGGCAAACTTCGAGACCGGGGTCAATGCTGCTGCTGTGGTTCGTATGTTATGCTCAAAGATTGACACTTCCACGACCTTTCCCGTATCGAAATCCGTTTCCGATCTAGCTTCTGGGTTGGGTGACTTGTATGCTACGAGTCAAGAAGCATCCTCAACAGAAGACCACTTTTCCATGAGTCTTATGAGTAGCGCGATACCTGAAAATCCCCTGGCTCAAGGAAATAATTTTGACTTCCTTGAAATGGCTGTTGGCGTAGACTTTTGGGCCGATATCGATATGCTTGGGCTAGGTGATTTGGGTGCATTGGGTGAGGTATATGTACAGTAGCGTAGAATCAATAATTGAAATTGATTTATGACTAGGTTCTGTCTCGGGGGCAAGAATATAGTCCCCGATGTTATGAGGTTTTCGCAAATGTTTGAGACTGTCTTCCAGAAAGTGTTACTTTGAATGCTCGAACTTACTTGGGTACATACCTACACTAATTAGTGTGGTGACAGGTTTCCGGAGATGCGCTGCTACTGCCAATACACATCCCACTCCACCCCACTTTGATTGCTTGGCCGTATATCAACCAATGGGAACGACTCCAAATAGCAGGCATGCTGGTCCAATAGGAACGACTCCTGACAAATGGCATATTGGCCCAATAGGAACGACTCCCAACAGCGTGGTGTATTGGCCCAATAGGACTAACTCCTTCCACCTGGCACGTCTTATCCAAACGGAAACCAATCTCGGGATGCACATTGAACAGGCTCCTTGGAGATTATAAGAAGAAGCTTAAGTCCCATGCTTTAGAAAATTCACAGACATCATTCCTCACTCTACAAGCTCAAAGCATCTTACCATCAACTATCTCGACTTTCGACGTTTTAGAACAACATTGAACGCCTCTCAGTACCCCTTTTGACCAATCATCAACTTCAACCTCAACCTCAAAAATGTCTTTGCCTCGTCGCGCTCTCATCAGCATTACTTCGGCTCATGCCAAGCTCTTCCAGGGCACCGAAACTACTGGACTCTTCATCAGCGAAGCTTTACACCCCTACAACGTCCTAAAGGCTGCCGGCTTTGAGGTTGATTTGACTTCTGAAACTGGCACATACACTGCGGATTGGCTTTCACAACAACCTGACTTCCTCAATGGTGAAGACCTTGCCGTCTGGGAAAATGTTGAGAGCGAGTTTCGGAAGAAGCTTGACAACATGCCCAAAGCTGCCGATCTCGATGGCTCCAACTACGGTATCTTTTATGCATCGGCCGGCCATGCTGCCCTTATCGATTATCCCACGGCCACTTCGCTTCAGAAAATTGCTGCTCAGGTCTGGGCCAATGGCGGGGTGGTCTCGTCCGTCTGCCATGGCCCTGCTATCTTCGCCAACCTAGTTGATCCAGCCACCAACGAGCCTCTCATCAAAGGCAAGAAGATCACTGGGTTCACAACTGAGGCTGAATACTCAATGAAGATTATGGATGATCTCAGAAGCTGGGGGGCTGAGATGGTCGAGGAAGTAGCCGCTCGCCTGGGTGCGACATGTGAGTGTTACCCCATATCCTATTTTGCAAGTCAATCAAGCTAACCTATCATGCAGACGAACGGGCTCCAGGGATCTGGGACGATTTCTACGTTGTTGATGGCCGCCTTGTTACGGGCCAGAATCCCGCCAGCGCTGCATCCACAGCAAAGGCAGCAGTTGCTGTTTTTGAGAAGTTGTAGTGGTTCAGAAGGGCATGGCTAGACCTACGGAATTTGGAGTCCTGATTTTTGTAGTGATCCTCTCCGATAGTACCAGGACATGGCGGTAGCAGGCAATGGAAGGCAGATTGCGGTGTATTCTTTAGACTATTTACGCCAGGACTTTTCGATTATCTTGAAGAGTCCTGTTCTTTAGAGGAAATTTTAAAAATATGCATCCAATGATTTATCAGCTAGTGCCGCATTAACCCGGCCATCTTAAATTTCCTAGGTAAAACCTTCAAAGACTAAGTGTTTCCGTGCTTGATGGCCACTGACGAAACACATCATACTAGCGTGAATATTGTTCAATTAACTAATCTACGATTTGTTCATCATGCTGATACCCCAAAATCTGCGGAAGGAGATAATCTGCAAATCGATAGGATACAACTCACTCGCTTCAATTGTTGTTTATTTTATCTAAAAGGTGGATCCCCTACTAAACCAGTCTTGGAGTGTTGTAAAAGGCACAAGACGATGTTCAGTTGTGAGGGATTATCAAATAATGCGTAAAATATAGAGGGAAGTGCTTCGAGCCGATGCGTTAGAGCCAAATCGAAAAGAAAAAATTTAGATTACAAAGCGGTGAGTCTGACTAATTCCGAGGCTTCAGTCAGAATTGATTATCTGCAGGGGTATGTACATTACATACATGCTACTTACCCAGAGCCGGTAGCGGAATCGCGGAATATGTCCTCGCCAAAATAAAACTGCCAAGCCGGAGTTGCGGGGTTGGCCCCAACGTGAATTAGTCAGTTTACTGACTCGGCGGCGGCGGGAAGCGCCTAAAACAAGGAATTGAACCAATACCAGCAGTACATAATGACGAAATATCCTCGTTTTCGGGTTTCTGAAATATAAAAACGGTTGTATGACACCCTCACCGCTATTGAAAACAATCCTAGAGACCCAAGAAAACTCTTGCTTGTATCATTACTGGTATATTCCTCTTTCTCGGAACAGATTTCAAACAACTCTTTGAGCCCGGCACAAGAATCCAGTCCACAACACTACCGACCCATCACCAATCGGGTTCTCACCATGACTTCAGCAAACATCTCGGAGAGCAAGCTTTTCAAGCCGCTTAGAGTTGGAAATGCCCAACTCAACCACCGCATAGTTATGGCGCCATTGACGCGATACCGCAATGACAAAAACCACGTTGCCATGCCTTTCGTACCAAGGTATTATGGTGAACGCGCCTCAGCCCCAGGCACACTGATCATTTCCGAAGCCACCGGTACTTCAATGCAGGAGACTGGCGTCCGTCAAGGCCCAGCTTTTGTAACCGACGAGCAAGTAGAGGCCTGGCGAAAGGTCATCGCCGCAGTCCATGCTCATAAATCTGTATGGTTTCAACAGATTTGGGCGCAGGGTCGAGCTGCCGACCCTGAATACCAAAAGGCGCGTGGGTTCAAGTTTCGATCTTCCAGCGCCGTCCCCATGGAGCCTGGTGCTGCTATACCGGAAGAGATGACGGAAGAAGAAATTTTGAATGTTATCCAGGACTTCTCGGACACTGCCAAGAGAGTTGTCGCAGCTGGTGGTGATGGTGTCGAGATTCACGGAGCCCATGGGTATCTCCTGGACCAGTTTCTCTCGGATTCTGTCAACAAACGCACAGACAAATGGGGAGGTTCGATTGAAAACAGATCTCGACTGCTTCTTGAGGTTGTAAAAGCAGTCGTTGCGGCTATTGGGGCTGAAAAAGTAGCACTGCGACTCTCCCCATACGCTTCTTTCCAGGGTGCAGAATCATCTGATATCCATGGACAATACACCTATATCATCAAGGAACTAAAGAAAATGGACGTTTCCTTCGCCTATCTATCCCTCGTCGAAGCCCGAGGCGACCCTGCGAAGCTTTTGAATACGACTCAAGACCCAGCGACTGCTCAACAAACCCTCGACTTCATCCTCGACATCTGGGACAATCTATCTCCTGTCATTGTGGCTGGCGGTTACAGTCCCGAGACCGCTGCTCAGGCATTGGAGGAGCACTACGCGAAGTGGGATGTTATTGTTGCTTTTGGAAGGAGCTTTCTTGCAAACCCTGACCTTGTCTGGCGCATCAAGAATGGTGTGCCTCTTTCCAAGTACCACCGAAATTCGTTTTACATCAAGGGTTCTGAGATTGGGTACAACGACTACAATTTTAGCCAGGAATACATCGATGCACAGAGGGAGTGGGCAGCATCACATTTGGAATCGGCCTCCAAGTAATTTGGTCGGAGTTTAAAGGTACAATCCACAGTTTGCAATTTGAGTAGAACACTAGAACACTCGGTCACAAACATAAATCTAGAGATACACTTTAATAGATCCGGAAGGTCTTAGATATGCTTTTGAGTTACCAATGAGTTGTATTTAAACTTATTTCACTAAATGTTTATTTCAGCTACGCCTTACTGACTTCTATAATGGTTTTCATAATGGCATGGTCATTGTCGAATAAAAATAGGGTTCCTGTGCCTACCTTTGTAGCGATGCATAGCGTCCGCAGACTCCACACTGCCTTCTCTTTTACATCTCAAGCAAATGTAATTGACAAAATTTGCAACTATCAGAAGCAACATGGCATCAGTAAAAAGGACGATCAGGCATTTATGTACAACGTTGTGGATTTTCCATGGCGTTTCAGTGCTGTTCGATAATAAACCCTCTTACCAAGTTGTTATAAATACGTACTAGCCATTACTTGCAAACCGAATGACCTCAAAATTTGGTTTACAACTCATTCTTTTTCGGGAATCAATGGAATGGACTGTATCTGAAAGGGAATCGGACTTTTCTCCAAGTGCAGTTCCAGTTCACTCTTGGGGCCAATTAGCTTTGTCCTAGTCACACCATTCCCTGGCAGATCCTACATTTAGCGCCTTCAAGCAATGAAATAGCATCAGGCACACTTCGCCCAATCAGAATCCACTAGGTGCTACAGAACCCACGTTGTAGGTAGTACATGTAGACGTGAATAAATCAGCATACACAACTGCAAAATATGGTGCTTGACCTAAGTACCCCAGCACCAAAGATAACAAAACGCCAAGAAGATTGTGTCTCAGTGATTTTAATGACATTCCATCGCCAAAAGTAAGACATAACGAGCAAGCTGTAATGGGATTTCGGACTTTTCGGTGTGTAAAATGTCCGCTAGGTCCCCTTCTAACGGGTGGGATAGGTCCGGCGGTCATAGATTGGGTCCATCGCCGATGGTAGACGCAGATCACGCTGCATGGCCAGTCAGCACCATCGCATGGCTTCTGTAGATCTATGACGAAAGCGTAACTTCAATTTTCCAGATGAGGCTCCTAGATCAAAATCGTATGCCCGTGTCCCCACTTGGCACCCAACGCCAACGTCGCGCTGACGCGATCGATGCGATTTGTTGGTAGGAAGCTACACGTCGTCATAGATATTGACTCGGCCACCGGTCGGTGGAATCAGAAGACTGGCGCCGATTGCTGTAATCCTGTTTTTTTTATTTGTGTCGCCTAAGAAGAAAGGACCCAGAGCTCTGTAGCTCTTTTAGTTTGTATTTCTGTGAACACAAACCTTATAGAACCACGTCGTCGTCACATGCATTTGTAAATTTGTTCCATCAATATTGCTACCAGTACCTCTCCCTGCATCAATCTCACCAATATTAACACCCCATGCTGCGCCCTGTTGTCATATCCAAGCTTCGTCTCTTGCAACAGTTCTCTTCAGCATCGAATCGTACAACGGCAAAGCAAAACCACAATGGACGAGAAGCCTACACCTCGGGATAGTGATATTCCTGGCGGCTTCCCTGAGACACCCAGTCTCGCTCCAACCAGTAGCCTCTCAACGCCTTTGGGAGTTCGAAGTCACTATCAGAGCACATCCAGCCTTCCAGATGGCGATTTGGGGTTGAGCCAGCGACCTCAAGACCATGCGACCTACTTCACCTCTACTTCATCTGTTCGCGACGACGTCTCGTCTTCTACTGTCACACTCTCCGGCAATGGCATTACAGCATCCAGCAATGTAGAAGCTCCCGATGGAGAAGATGGCCTGATTGAGGGGCAGAATCATGTGGATGAGGATCCGGCTGTTCCCCCGGCTGCTTCAAATGCATTCCCCCCAATCGAAAGCGCCCAGTTCGCACCCTTGAAGACCAATACTAGCAACGCCCAAAGACCTAAGGCTAGCAGACAAGGCAGCAACCTTACAGAAGAGGATATTTTTCGCGTTTTGTCACGGCGCCGCACCAGCGGGACACATCAATCCGGCCCAGAACAAGAAGAGGAACAGCAAGAGGTCGAGCGGCTCATGTCTCGAATTTTCGGTCGAGCGCGACAAGAGCAGAGTGAGGAAGAAAAGACAAGACATAGTGGTGTTGTGTTTCGCGATCTCACCGTCAAGGGTGTTGGTCTGGGCGCTAGCCTTCAGCCAACTGTTGGAGATATCTTTCTCGGCTTCCCTAGGAAGCTCAAAATGCTTTTCACCCGTGGGCCTAAGGCCGCACTTGCAAAACCCCCGGTTCGGGAACTTATCAGCCACTTCGACGGCTGTGTACGTCCTGGAGAGCTTCTCTTGGTACTTGGCCGCCCAGGTTCCGGATGCAGTACTTTCCTCAAAACGTTTTGTAATCAAAGGGCGGGATTTGAGGCTATCGAGGGAAAGGTCACGTACGGTGGCGCAACTGCTGAGGAGATGAGCAAGAAGTTTCGAGGAGAAATTATCTACAATCCAGAAGATGACCTCCACTATCCAACACTAACCGTGAAGAAAACCCTCAATTTCGCTCTTCAGACACGGACCCCAGGCAAGGAATCAAGGCTTGACGGAGAGAGTAGAAAAGATTACATCGGCGAATTTATGCGAGTGGCCACAAAGCTGTTTTGGATTGAGCATACTCTCGGTACAAAAGTTGGTAATGAGTTTGTCCGGGGTGTTTCTGGAGGCGAAAGAAAGCGCGTCAGCATTGCCGAGGCTATGATCACTCGCGCGTCCGTTCAAGGATGGGACAATTCCAGCAAGGGTCTTGATGCAAGCACCGCCGTGGAATACGTTCGATCTATTCGAGCTATGACAAACATGGCAGAGACATCAACAGCTGTGTCGCTGTACCAAGCCGGCGAATCACTCTACGATCTTGTTGACAAGGTGCTCCTGATTGACTCGGGAAAATGCCTCTACTACGGACCCGCCGATGCTGCGAAGCAGTATTTCATTGATCTTGGCTTTGAGTGTCCAGATCGGTGGACGACGGCCGACTTTTTGACGTCGGTGACAGACGAGCATGAGCGCCAGATTCGTGAGGGGTGGGATAACCGCATTCCTAGAACCCCTGAAGCGTTCGATTTCGCGTACAGGAACAGCGATGCTTTCAGACGAAATCTTCAGGACGTGGAAGATTATGAGTCGCAACATTCGCAACAAACAGAAGAGCGTCGCCAACATGAATCTAAAAAGACAGAGACAAAGAACTACGAAATTCCCTTCCACAAGCAAGTCGTGTATTGCACGAACCGCCAGTTTATGGTCATGGCAGGTGATAAGGCATCCCTCTTTGGCAAATGGGGTGGCTTGGTTTTCCAAGGTCTCATTGTCGGGAGTCTATTCTACAACCTCCCTAATACTGCGGCCGGAGCCTTCCCACGTGGAGGAACCCTGTTCTTTCTTCTCTTGTTTAATGCTTTACTTGCTCTTGCGGAGCAGACGTCAGCATTCGAGTCCAAGCCCATTCTTCTCAAGCACAAATCCTTCTCATTTTATCGCCCAGGCGCTTTTGCTATAGCTCAAACTGTGGTGGATGTACCACTGGTCTTCATCCAGGTCATGCTATTTAATGTCATCATCTACTGGATGGCTAATTTGGCAAGAACTGCATCCCAATTCTTCATCGCCACACTCATTCTCTGGTTGGTCACCATGGTCACTTACGCCTTCTTCCGCGCTATTTCAGCTTGGTGCAAAACCCTGGATGACGCTACGCGGTTCACTGGTGTGGCTATCCAGATTTTGATTGTCTACACTGGGTATTTGATTCCACCTGATTCGATGCACCCCTGGTTTGGATGGTTACGATGGATCAACTGGATTCAGTATGGCTTCGAGTGCCTGATGGCCAACGAGTTCTACGATCGCGAGCTACAATGCAGTCCGCCTTACTTGGTCCCGCAAGGGCCCAATGCCTCACCAGAATACCAAGGTTGTGCTCTTGCAGGTAGTCCACCAGGCCAGACAATTGTCCCGGGTTCAAATTACATCGAAGCTTCGTTTACGTATACACGTTCTCACCTTTGGCGGAATTTTGGCTTCCTATGGGCCTTTTTCTTTTTCTTTGTCATTCTCACTGCCTTAGGCATGGAGCACATGAAGCCTAACACGGGTGGCGGTGCCATCACAATCTTTAAACGCGGCCAAGTCCCCAAGAATGTTGAGAAAAGTATCGCTGCTGGCGGGCGAGAAAAGAAAAACGACGAGGAATCCGGCGCAACCAGTCATGGTGCTCACACTGTGACAGATAACACTACCATGGAGAAGAGCAACGACAATACTCTGAAGCAAGTCGCTCGAAATGAGACGGTTTTCACATTCCGCAACGTAAATTACGTCATTCCGTACGAGAAGGGTCAGCGCAAACTATTGAATGAAGTGCAAGGATATGTTCGACCAGGCAAGCTCACTGCACTTATGGGCGCTTCTGGTGAGCTTCTTTCTGATACTACCTACAATATACCATTAGTTAGCTAACAAAACCACAGGCGCAGGAAAGACGACACTACTGAATGCTTTGGCTCAACGTCTCAACTTTGGGACAATCACGGGCGAATTTCAGGTTGATGGACGCCCCCTACCAAAGTCCTTCCAGAGGGCGACGGGCTTTGCAGAACAGATGGATATTCACGAACCCACGGCAACTGTACGAGAGGCTCTCCAGTTTTCCGCTCTGCTCCGCCAGCCACGGGAAGTGTCAAAGAGTGAAAAGTTCGACTATTGCGAGACAATCATCGACCTTCTTGAAATGCGCGACATCGCCGGGGCCACGATCGGCAAGGTTGGCGAAGGCCTAAACGCTGAGCAACGCAAGAGACTTACTATCGGAGTGGAGTTGGCTTCGAAGCCTGAGCTTCTTATGTTCTTGGACGAGCCGACATCAGGCCTTGATTCTGGTGCTGCATTTAACATCGTTCGCTTCCTTCGCAAGCTAGCTGACGCGGGCCAAGCTGTGCTGTGCACCATCCACCAGCCATCTGCCGTCCTGTTCGAAAATTTTGACGAGCTACTGCTTCTCAAGGCGGGTGGTCGAGTCGCTTATCACGGCCCCTTGGGGCATGACAGCCAGGAACTTATCCAATACTTCGAATCGAATGGCGCCGACAAGTGCCCCCCAAATAGCAACCCCGCTGAGTATATGCTTGAGGCCATTGGTGCAGGTGATCCGAACTACAAAGGCAAGGATTGGGGCGATGTTTGGGCACAATCGAAGCATAAGGATGCACGGTCTCGGGAAATAGACGAGATGTTGTCGAAGAGAAGAAATGTCGAACCACCCAAGAGCCTCAAGGACGACCGCGAATACGCCATGCCATTGTCTACCCAAACCATGGCAGTAGTCAAGCGATCGTTTATTGCCTACTGGCGGACACCAAATTACATACTCGGCAAGTTTATGTTGCACATAATGACGGGTCTTTTCAACTGTTTCACGTTCTACAAGATCGGCTACGCATCTATCGATTACCAGAACCGACTATTCTCCATTTTCATGACACTTACCATCAGTCCTCCGCTCATCCAACAACTTCAGCCAGTATTCTTACAATCGCGACAGATTTTTCAGTGGCGTGAGAATAACGCCAAGATATACAGCTGGTTCGCCTGGACCACGGCTGCCGTGCTTGTTGAGATTCCTTACGCCATCGTCGCTGGTGCGGTTTACTTCAACTGTTGGTGGTGGGGTGTTTTCGGATGGCGTCTTCCCAGCTTCAACTCGGGTTTTGCCTTCCTCCTCGTTATTCTCTTCGAGCTATACTATGTCAGCTTTGGCCAGGGCATTGCAGCTTTCGCCCCTAACGAGCTTCTCGCCTCCCTGCTGGTCCCCATCTTCTTCCTCTTTGTTGTCAGTTTCTGCGGTGTGGTTGTTCCACCAATGCAGCTCCCGGCTTTCTGGCGAGATTGGATGTATTGGCTTACGCCCTTTCACTATCTGCTTGAAGCATTCCTCGGAGTCGCTATCCACGACCAGCCAGTTCGATGTGAGCCAGGAGAATTCGCTAGATACCAGCCACCCCCGAATCAGTCCTGTGAGGAATATACGCAGCCGTATATTCAACAAGCAGGTGGCTATGTCCAAACGGGAGAAGGTGGTATTTGCGAGTTTTGCCAGTACACAACAGGCGATGAGTTTGGCGCAGGATTTAGTGTGTATTACAGCAACATTTGGCGTGATTTTGGCATCTTCTGTGGTTTCATCGTCTTCAACTACTTCGTTGTTTATGTTGGAACATGGTTGAAGTTTAAAGGGAAGAACCCTTTCAAGAAATTAATGGCGAAGAGGAAGGGTAACAGTGGGGAATAGGGACAGCAGATTATGCTGCTCCAATGGAATGTCTTCATCCAACTGCTCACGCAGTTGTTATTACATAATCACTAGTTGAAAATGTTCGTTTTTGGTGTGTTTTTTGGTCCCAGGTTAATCTACGATTACAGCTAAATCCACCGAGTAATTTATGAAAGCCACTTTCAAGGCCGAGGGGGTATCCTTGTTCCTATGTTGAACATACACACTGCCACCTAGCTGTCTTACCCTACTAAATGCTTTTATTGTTATTTTTATATATCTAGTTTGCATATATATAAAAGCCTCATATATTATAAAGCTAGATTAATAGATCTACTTGTGAAGTAGTAGCTGAGATGCCATGAATTTTGGACCTAGCAAAACACATCTTAACAAGCCTTTTAATTACCATTTTTCCTCAGACTCTAGGACGTTCAAGCTCCTTTTGATCCTTCACCCACCCATTGTATTTAACGTCACTCCAGCTTCCAAGTGTTCCCAGCGAGCATTCTTTTGAACTCCAGTAGATCATGATCACGGTAGACATCGAGCTGGCTAGACCCTCCGCACTTCTGGCCTAAATTTTTCCACCGCAGATGTCAACATACAGAGCTTAGAAGAAAGTCAGTTACACTCCCAGATCAACTCGAGTTGCATAGGAAGCTACGCAAAATATTGGTGTGATAAAGAGCGCCTTTTTCAACAGTTGGCAGGAGTGAAGTATAACGCATTGGGTATTTGCCTCACCTCTAGGGAATATTAAATACGGCAGCAAAAGCCAGAGCAAGCACGAAACCCATACCAAATTCCATACTCCGCAACGATGCTGTGCTCTCCTCCTTCCTTGGACAGGGCGCCGTATTGTTCTGCCACGTGCCCTCGTCGCACCCCATGTTGCTCAGCATCAGGGCAGAAACATTTGCTGCAAGTTCTGCAGCAACTGGCTTATAGGCGCACTTGTTCAAAGTGATGTTATTCGTTTCAAACACTGGGCAGGGTCTACCCTCATCAATTGTCTTTCTCACTTCAGCGATGCGAACTGCCACTGTGTTCTCCTCGGGCTCTATACAGGAGTTGATGGTGGCCTCGACGTCAGGGAGCTGAGCCCCAGATGCTATGCTGAACTTATGAGTCTGTTTGTAGTATCGCGAGCGCCAAGCCCACCCCTTTTGATCAAGTAGCGGATCGGTATTGTTCGCGAAGCACCTATTCTTGACTTCGACCTCCCATTGGATTGTGTAACTGCCTGTTGGACGGTTGGTCATATTGATTGCGGGGATATAGAAGAGCTGGTTGCTTGGTGTCGGCCCGGCAAGGTCGGCGAATTTGTCGTAAGTAAGGGAAAAGATTTCGAGGAAGTCATCATGCTTCGGGTCTGTGCTACCGATCGCCCCATTAAGATGAATATCCAGTGGCCAAATAGCGTCAAGGTTCTGTACACCGAAGACGATGGGAAACCATTGTGTCGGTGCGTACGTCTCGCTATGCGGAAAGATGAGGTCGACTTGAAGGTTGGCGGGGAGCTTTCGTTCTGCATTCACGAACCATGTTAAAGGCTGAAGGAGCGTAAGATAGATTGAAAATCGCATTGCTGCAGTATGTTTGGGTGTTGTGACAGATCACCGGTGATGTGACGGCTGTTGGGGTTTAAAAAGTTGAGAACATGCCCCATCGAGCTGATGGGGACTGGCCAGATGCAGATAGCGCGCCAGGTACCACCTAGCCGAACCCCGGTTGCCAAGTGCTTGTGCCACAAGTGATGGAGTCGCGACCAGATATTTTCGAATCATGTGTCGCTAAAGCCTGCAAGACGGAGATTAGGTCTCAATTTAGAGAGCTGACGATGCGGCGTTCTATCTGTACTAGGCAGCATTTTGTATTTTCTACAATTGCGAGCTAGTTTCTTACTTTGGTGACACTTTAGTCCTCTCCGCCGAGTAATGCGACAAGCTGATACTACTCCCCCCATTTTAAACTGGAGTAGGATCAGCATGCGTGTATGCTTAAATCAAACAACTTACCAAACGTATTAAGATATTCGTCGAGCTCCTACCTACACAGGTATCACCCTGGAATACTAACAACCACTCTAGCAAATCACTGCTTACCTTGTTATGCAGCTACCCTAACCCCCGCAGCAGATATCCTGTCGAATATTAGAAGGGCATAAAGGGTATCAAGTGCCCGAAGTGCTTGCTAGGCGCACGAAGTGCGTGGCAGATACCTGCATCATATAGCAAGTAGAGCGCCTACGGAACACACCGGGGGCATACACGAAGAAGGGCCAAAAGGGCTGCACGCATGGCAGTGCAATTTATAAGAGCTGAAGAAACAACATACACATGCCTTACAGCAAGCTACAATCCCACAGTATGAATAATATTTACTACCTAGCCGCAATATCTTTCTTCGTAACACGCACCCCCTACCCTGCTCGCCCTACTCACCCTGCTCCACCCCGCTCACCTGGGTCGCGCGACCTTAGGGTGATGCAAAAGCTTATCAATGTATGAGAACACCAGGTAAGCGAAGGTGTTAGTCTTCTTACACTGTACATAATATTATAATCGCAACGTCAGGCTTCAAGCATGAATAGGCGATGCTAGTGCCTTGATGGTGCCCAGAATATGACAGTTCTGCGAAAGTGGTTTCGGCTTCACAAGCTTTACATTGGGCAGGCTAGCTGGAAAAATACAGAGGAGCCATGGACGATTTGCGATCGTTTGCCGTTGTGGATTTCTGCCTCCGATTTACCCCTCATTTTTCGGAGTTGGTGCGATGAACGGAGACCGCGCTTGTATTAAACTTGACCCAACGTAGTAGTTACGGGACCTAGGAGATGGCTGCAAAGGACAGGCTGTTGAGGTGAAGCAGAAAAGATATCATAAGCTCGACACATGCCGCGGAAATCTATCCACAAAGTAATGGCGGCGTCTAACCAATGCAGATTTAATATAACCAGATTCATCCAATTGTTTAGTTCTTGAAGTCGCCCTTGGTCAATTCATCCTCCAGATCGTAGTATACCTGGAACTCGCAGTAGCAAATCTCCGGGTCACTCTCGACGTCAAAGTTGAACTGCGCCTCCTCGTCCGTGATAGGTACCTTGGCCAACCCATTAGCCGCCGCCGCCTCAGCCAGTAGTTGTACGCGGCAACTGCGCTCCATGGAGGTATACAGGAAAGCAGCCTCATCAACAGTCTGTCCGACCGTCAACAGGCCGTGATTCCGCAGAATACAGCCCTTGCCATTGGGGCCCAAGGCCTGGGCAATAAGATCACCCTCTTCGGGTCCAAGAACGACACCACCGTAGCTGTTGTAAACGCTGTGGGCGTCGCCACGGAACTTGCAAGCGTCCTGGGTAAGCATCTCCAGCCTGCGTCCGAAGACAGACCAGGCCTTGCCGTAGAGGCTGTGGCTGTGGCACACGGCGTGCACGTCGGGGCGAGCCTTGTGTACGGCCGCATGAATCAAAAAGCCGGCTGTGTTGGGCGGCTTGGTGCGGTTACCGCCGATGACAGCGCCGTCAAGGTTGACAAGAATCATGTCGCTAGCCTTGAGCAGTCCAAAGTGTCGACCAAGGGGGTTCGTCCAAAAGGCATCGGGGTATTCTGGGTCCCTAACGGAAATGTGTCCGCTCATACCCTCGATGTAGTCCTCGCGGTACCAGTGGCGGAAGGCCGCGGCCATGTGCTCGAGTTGCCACTGGCGCTTGGAGGCGAAGTCTGGGAACTTGGGGATGCCGGCGAGCGCGACATCGCCGTGGGACATGGCCTGCAGGGGCGTCTTGTTCACGAGTTCGTGTCCGTGCTTATTGTGCGATGCCTCCTTGGCCGCGACGGAGGCGACGCGGGCCTCTGGGGCCGCGGTCTCGGTGTCGTTGAGGATAGCAGACGGAGCCATGGTGGGTCTTATGAGCGGTTGCGCCGATGTTCGGACTCTGGTAAAAATCGGGCACGGCAGGACGTCTGGTGGTTCCGAGGGTTTCGTTTTCGAGCACCGATGGATCGAATTGATGAATCTAGTAAAAATCGATGGGGTCGTTCAAACGTAAGACTAGACGAAGTTGAGTCTGGGGAATCGATGGAGATGGGATATTGATAACGCGCCACTTGCGAAAGGCGTAAATGTCATACAGATACTAGTATCAACCAGCGTCTGACTTGCCGGAGCGGGGTTGCGGGTCAAGATAAGGTGCGACCGGGATCGCTCTCCCAAAGGCGACCGGAAACCGGAAACCGGCCCGGTCCAAAGTTCGGACGGCCGGATAAGGACTTCCATGGGTACGAGCGGCCCCGGCCATGCTACGGTTCCCGGACTGCATTAAACGTCTTTTACCATTGATCCATGGAAAAGCAAGGTCGTCACGAATGGCCAGACGATAAAAGGACGACAAGCCGCCAATCTGGGAGGGAAAAAGGCAACGCAGTTCCAGTATACTAGTGACATTGTGGCAACCATGCTGTGATACACCGATTGGGATAGAGCAGGTTATGCGGCCCTTCCATATCGATATAGGCATCATGCAGCTGCTATGAACAAGATTTGACACCGACGAAATGAAGAGTGAGACGTAGTATGATGAAAGAATCCGTCGCGAGAGGGTATTTTACAATAGCGTGCCCATGCATATTCCATCCGCCCGTCGTAAACCAAGAAAATCACTTGTACAGCGACCGTCGTTGTCATTACGCAAATACTTTTGTTTAGCCATGCTGCGCAGCCCCCGACTGCCCGACATCAAAATCCCGTTCATTCGCTTTTCCTGAAGAATCGAGATTGGCGCCGCGTGTTTTGACTCGAGTCAGCACATGTACCGGACTTCGCATTAGTTTGTCATTAGATAGCAGTAACCTGCTTGTGCTCCACAGCTCCAAATCGCCCGTAGGATATCCTTCACCGCTTAGCCTGCAAAGCCTTGTCCAAGCATTGAATGATCTGGCAAAAGGTCAGCACACGTTACTCCGGCAGGATAGTTAAGAGTTCACAAACCTCGTCTCCCCAAACGCCTTGATTGCTGAGATAGCGGCCCATGCCTCTTACCAACTCCAGTTGCTCTTCAACTGTCAAGCCCGTAACGGCCAACTCCATGACGCTGCCAAGGCCGACCTTGTTGATGGCGATGAAGGAGTGGTAGTACATGTAGGTGAAGAATCCCATGATAAACTGACAATCCATGCGATCCGTCATGCCGCCGTGGCCCGGGATGGAGTCGCCAAAGTCCTTGATCTTGAACGTGCGCTTCAATCCGGAGGCAAAGAAACCACCGAAAGGAGCGATCAGAGAGGCGAAGGTCGCAAGAACCAAAGTGTGGAGCTGCATAGGGGCCACGGTGAAGGAGAGGCTCCTTTGCATGCTGGGAGGCAGGAAAAACAGGGGGGGCAGGCTGAAGGTCTTGGGGTTGAAGACGGGGTTGCGCGTGCACTCGAGGCCGGTAAAAATGTTTGCACCCAGATCCTGCAGAGGTCAGCGGGCGGGTACGTGTCTAGCAACATCCACGAGTACTTACAGTGACAGGGCAGAGGAAGAAGTCGGAGCGCATCAGCACGCTGTTGAGAAGTATGCCAAAGATGATGGTCATGGCCCAGGCGCCAACAAAACCCTCGACAGTCTTCTTGGGGGACAGCGCAATCAACTGTGTACGACCAAAGGTGATTCCGCACAAGTAGGCCCAAATATCATTGGTGATGACCATGGCAGCCGGAAGGAAGAACCAGATCATACCCTCAAAGACGTTGTTCATGATGAAGTGGGCTTGGACAACAATGAGGTACAATGCCATATGCGTCCAGGCGAACTGGGTGAACTGAAACTTGTAGTGTCCATTTTGGAGCGAGGTGACGAAGAAGACGAAACCTAGACGAAGTCAGTCAGCGCGTGCCCAAGAAATCGAGTTGGGCGAGGGGGTTGCAGCGCGCAGCAACGACGTACCGAAAATATACAAGATGAAGCTGATGAAGCGGTGGTGAGTTGCCAAGGGCAGCAAGACCTTGCCGACCAAGACGATGTGCTTGAAGTAGTAGATGACAGTTTCACCGTACAGGAAGTACATGGTGGTGGCCAGCCAGTACCAGTTGAGGCTCTTGGCGGATCGCAGTTGACGGGCGCGGCTGGGGACGCTGGCGATGGCAATGACCTCCTTGAAAGAAATGATCTGGATGGCGGTCATGATGCAGATGATGTAGATGTGACCCATGAAGAGGGCCGTGAGGAAGCCAGCAAACATGACAAAGGTCCAAAAGGTACGGGTCAGGAAGTTTGCCTTCTTCTTCTCGTAGGCGGCTCGTTTTTCCTCCTCGGGAGATTGAGGCTGCTGTTATGGGAGGCACGAGTCGTTAGCAATGGCGGGACTGTGGTTGATGGCATTGTGAGCGCGGGGGCGAGCGCAGCAAGGGCTTACCTCTGCGATATTGTCCAAGGCTGCCCCCGACTTGAGCTTCGTGGGCGAGCCGTCTTCGCTGACGTCGCTGAAGCTGGAGCGGCGAACCTCGCCATGGCCGTTGGCCTTGTGAGGGAACTTGACGCCCCTCCGTGTGCGTGCCATCATGTCTCTCTGTGCGGATTCGAGGGGTTTTGGGGGAAGCGAAGAGTGGTCGCCTGCGATTTTTCCCGTTTGAGAGGAGATTCGACCGACGCGACAAGAGCTTCTTCGAGGGCGACTCGTGGGGTTATGTCGCTTCTGGTCGCAGAACGGGTGGTTCGGATGCGGGAAAGATGAGAAGCGGAGGGTCGGCGCAAATTGGGCCGTTCGGTCGCTGGGGCGGTAGCAAGGAGTGACGGGTCGGTGGGAAAGATGCACCCGCAGCTGATGGGGGGGCAGGGCGTTTCCGGTGAATGAGCAAGCGGTCCTGATGTCAGTGATGTTCTGAACGAGGCGTAAGCGGGTGCGGATTCTGGATGGCGACGGGCCAAGAGGAGGTATGACGGGTTAACGATTTGTCGAAGCGTAGCGAAGCAGCAGAGGAGGCGGAAAGCGGGAAGCACAGGACGCGCAGCTGGCGCAGGATCCGAGTGGATACAAATATCACCTGGGAGGTACCTACCTAGTGTACCTTGTATGCCCGTCCAGTCCTTGGGTCGTGGGGGATTTGGCGCCAAAAGGATCAAGGGTGAATGGGAAACGGTTTTTTTTTTCTGGATCTACTTTTATTTTTATTTATTTTTCCCACTCCCAAGCCGCCATGCTGGCAGAAGAAAGGACAAATTAAAAACCCTTCTGCTCCCAAGTGCCTGCTTGGCCCACTTAGCTCTCAGCCATGTGTATCCTCTTCCTGTTCCTAGGGCCGTCCCCAGCTGCTCATCAAGCACCAGGGCAGCTGGTCTCGGCGGATGATGACGGTGCAATTAGCGCAGCAAAGCTACGTCAGGCCTTGGGGGCTTGGCGGGGAGTCCCCGGGCTGGAGCTGATGTCCGCTGCTGTGCTGCATGGAGTGTGCTGGCGGCGGAGATTAGGTAAGCCTGGAAGAAGAGGGAATGAGGGTGGAAGGGTAGTAATGCACATGTTCGATTGGCGCCTTTCGATCCGGGGCACTCTGAGGGTGCCCCTCAAATCCGCTCAGAGGACAATCACTCGACCGATGCGTACCTGGTTTTTTTCTCCTGCTCTCTACGAATGCAAGGAGTTGTCATACCAACAGGCCGGCTTCCTCAGTTTGGTGTCTCCCAAAAGCACAGAGGCACTCCAGGTACGTGGCCAGAGAACGAGCGGTGCACAGCTTGTTCCCGTACCCGAGAGCGCACGTTAAGTTACGCGTATCTTACAGGGCCCAACCCCCCCTGTCTCCCTCCGTTGTGGGAAAGCGTCCCTTGCCTACCCTGCCGAAATCTGTTGAGGTGGTCAACCTCGATAATCTCCAGGCTCGGAGGACCCCTAAATAAACAATGCCGTAAATTAAAATAAAACTGGTACCCAAAAATAAATAAAGACGCAGAAGAGAGAGAGAGAGAAAGACAAAAAGAGAGAGAACGCGAGAAAAACACAGGGCCCCCACCCCTCCCCGACCCAAACGGCACCGAGCCTCCTACTGACTGACTGTACATAATAGTAGATGCTCGTGGTCAACGGGCCGCCAGAGATTGGACACTGAAAAATCAATCAATCATTTGCAAGGCTCGTCGCCGAACAAGCCGAAAAAATGCTTCTAACGCAGGTTGACATCATCACAGGCCGCCATATGCCAACCCGCCTGACCAACCGCCACTGGTTTGACCAATCCTTTGTCTGGCGAGGCGCGAGCTCTCATTCGTCTCGTTTCTCGCTGAGCTGAGCTAAAGCCAGAGTGTGGCAGGAGACAAAACGAAGCGACCACTTTCACATGGCAGCAGCCAACCGCCACATCATATGAACCGTGCACATGACCAGCTGGTCCGGCCTTCTGTGGCTTGACAGGCGGCCGTGTGGCTGGTGACAATTCCGAACCCTCCTTCGAGCTGGAGTCGAGTCGCGTCGCCGCGTTTTGTCCCGCGGGCATCGTTGCCGATAAGATAAGGAACCCCCTGCCTGCCCGTACCTAGCGCTGCCTGGCCCGGTCTGCCGCTATTCAGACAAAAAGCATACCAACTTCCGAATCAAGAGCCAATGGATACATGCATTGCGCCAATTGACGCTCCGTGGCGATCATGGATGACTTCTCCGATGTTGACTTTGACGACTTAAATGACACCACTCTCCAAGAGCTCGAGAACAACGCCATTCAGTTCACACAGGCGCAGCAAAAGCCCGACTCTCAAGCTCTCGGCTATGAACAGCCTGACATCTACGATGGTCTCGAGTTCGAAGACGAAGACCTCGATGACACCGAGGTGACCAACGAACTCTTTCCTCCCGTCGCCCGCGCTGTCACCGAAAAAACATTCCCTCAGCACCAGCCTCGTGTCGCTAGACATCCTTCCCACCCACCCCAACAACAGCAGCGATGGAACCCGCCGCCGCCACCCTCGAATCCCCCCGCCCTGTCGTCTCGTCCGCGATACCCCCCGCCTGTCCCAGGACCGTCATATGTCCCTCCGATTGCCTCCCAACGCTTTCAAAGCTCCGTCGCCGCTCCGTACCGACCACAGGCCAGCCAGTACAACCGACCTCCTCCTCCCTCCATACGTTACAACCCTCCACAGTCCCAGCCTCATGCCCCCACTGGCGCTGGCAATGACATATTCGCCGCTCTGCAGCTTCGTGTCAAGGCCCTCGAGTCTGAGCTCAATTCTGCCCGCGGCGAGGTCTCCATCATACGCTCCAACTCGACAAAGGCTGAGGAAGAGCACGCTGCCGAGGTCGCTCGACTCCAGAAGCAGAATGCCGAGCAAGCTGCCAGGCAGGAAAGGGCCGTCGAGGCCGCCCTCGCTGCCGAGCGACAGGCCACCACAGAGTTGCAGTTTCTCCAAAGGGACATGAAAGAGGTCTCTGCACGTCCTCGCCGGAGGGAAACTGCACCACTAGCAGCTGCGCCAGGAACCACTACGCCCAAGAAGACAACCAAGTCCTGGGGTATGGCCGATGGGTTCGACGAGATGGATATTGCACCCAGTCCCAGCAAGACAAGGGGGAAACCCCGAGATGCCGGGTCAGTCGCTCTGCCATTGTCGGAGAGGACACCCACCAAGGGCAAACGGAAGCGCCCCACGGTTGACAGCCCCGTCATGGCTTTGGAGACCCATGCCGGGGATGTGGTAATGGTTGACAATGTGGCGACCCCGGCCTCTGCTGTCCGATATTCAGGTCCGGGGCCCAACGCGCTGCCTTTCGAAGTATGCCCAACAGCCCTATTGTGTCCTGGACCCTCTAGCTAATCCTCCCGCAGTTCCTCCAAGTGATACTGGACCATGGCTCCCTACATGGAGAGCCGCCAACATTTGACATCTTATCGCGTTATTATTACCCGTCCGATCCGACGACATCCTTCGCCTCTCTCGTCTTTCAGCAATTACCTCTAATGGGCAATCCCTTAAATCCAGTCCAGTTACTAGTGGACTTTGCGCGCCTCATCATCCGTATGTGGAGCCAGTGTTTAGATGAGGACTTCATGCGGCCCATCTGGGATCTGGCCTCGCTCCTCTCCTTCACTCTCCAGCTACAGACTATTTCCGTGGTACCGCAGATCATCAGTGAGCTAGTTCCTACCGTGCAGCAGTCCATCTACATGCTCGCCGAAGCACGGTTCAAAAGCATGGATGGTGACATCTCATCCGATCCTGCCTCGGAAGCACTGCAACAACAGGTCGATACAACATACATCCTGTCTCTGCTCTATACCTCCGCTGCAGCCTGCGCTACCACCCTAATCGATACAGACAATGGTTCCCAAACGAGACAGTCCGAATTTTGGCGACTGATAACACTCGATTTGGTTCTCATCTTACTCACGCCCAAACAACAGTTGGATGACATAATTGGCATGCTTGACATGCTTTGCACTTCGGCGCTTTCCAGCTCTATTGGTCCCATCATTCCAGGCAAAGATCCTGACTTGGTTGCCCGAATGGTCATTGACAAGGTATCTCTCAACCTCGTCGACCTGCCTCGGGCGGCCTTGTCCACAACCCAGAAGCATGCAGTTAGATGCGCGGTTTTGCGGACAATCATGTCATTTTCTCGGACTTCATACGGAGCACGACAGATCGCGGGCCACGTCAGTGTCATACCGCGCCTGGTCACAGCGCTGAGCGAGCTTGTTGATGTTCTGTACGACCTTTCGGACCCTGTGGCGGATACCAGCCGTGGTGGGTCTCCCTCCTCGCGCAAGGACGGGGCCGTGAGTACTACCCCAGACAACCGCTGCGATGGTGCCGATGGCTGGGATGATGGTCGTAGTGGCCCCTCTCTGCTGATATCGCAAATCATTCTGGTCCTCCACACCTTGGCGACAGACCCAGACACAGCCAACATCGCCAACATTCTTTCAAAACTCTCCGTATCGCATGGTGGCTCACAGCGGTACATTCTATCCCTTTCGCGAATCAACTTTGCCGAGGAGGACTTGGTTTATGAAGCGGCTATTGATGCAGACACAGTCGACAGGGCTCATGAGCTGTTGGAGCTTGCCGTGACTCCGGACGAAGGAGACAGTATAGCAGAGTCGTTTGGGATTTGATCGGCCAGCATCCACCCCACCCGAAAGCTTAACCGTGCCGACAGACGTAACGGGCAGTCCCCTGACTGGTTATTCGTCTGCTCCAAGTGGCTACAACACCAAAGAGTTTACCTAGCACCAGCTGTGATGCCATGGACTTGCCAAAACAACGGATGCGGATGTGCCAAGGGCGCCTCGGTATCCATGAGCTTCTTCGTGTGTGACGAGGGTTGTCAAAAGGATTTCTAGTTCTTGTCGTCACATCAAACCAATGCAAACATCAAGCAAATTGGAGAGTTTTGGACAAGGTCCGAAGCCACTGATTCGTACCGTGGCTTTCCCAGCAGGTATTCCTGGGTGGAACTATGGCCGTTCTCAACAGCCATTCCGCCAGCCTTCATATTCTTGTTTGCCTGTCTACACCATGGTGTCATAGTCGCCATCCGGATTGGAATTCCAGCAAGGCGATGTGGATGGTGGGGACTCGGCCGAAGGATTCCATGTTTTGCGCGGAATCCACGGGGACTTGTTGAACCCGCGTCTGCTCGCCGACCAGAGAGGTCTCATTTGCAATATCGCTCTGACCCCATGCACTAAAGATCGCTCCAGTTGACTCTGCTCATTCCCAAGCTCCACGACGCCTCAAGACACGCTGCCTAGCTTTGTTCGTATGGACAGTGCTGACTAGAGACGGTAATCGGACGCGCTAGTTAGGTGAACCTTTTGGTCTACGACTTAGCGCCCACGAGTGATCACCCCATCCAACACGCGCCCCTGAGTCAAGAGACTACCCCTTATCCGAAAGCACAGCCACTTCCGGCCGTTCGTCCCAACGATGCCAGTTGTGATAGGGCCTGCTAGGTCTGAGCCTAGTTCTCCGGCGTCGGTTGCAAGGGCGTGCGTCCGGGTCAAAGCTAGGACGACATAAACACCACGTTGACTTTGTTGGAGCCGAGCGGATTGAAGTCAAAAGCCGCCAGTCTGCAAGCGGGGTGCATTGAAGATGGCATGTTTTTTATGGCAAGCGCCAGAGTTGGCCGTTGACCATTCGGGTCGCACATGGTCGGTCAGGAACGAGGGGAAGCCACTTGATGCATCCTAAGAGCTGAGATGTCCGTCCGATGGACAAACACCCCCACCCCACCCCCCTGCCTTCCCCTTCATAAACCGCATATATGATTCGAGGCCATCGCCCATTCTCTTGAGAAAATATTGAAGGGAAACTCTCCCCATTCAGCGTATCCCCGAGTTCTAGTTTCATTGTTGACAACGTCGTCACCATGGACATCCTCTTCCTTTGCACTGCGCACAACTCCCTGTCACAGCGTCTGTACTTGGCGTTGTCCAAGTCGCATACTGTCACCGTCGAATATGCCCTCTCAGACGAAGTCATGATCGAGGCGGCCAGGCTGGCTAAGCCCAACCTCATCATCTGCCCGTTCCTCACAGCTCGGGTGCCCAGCGAAATCTACGAAAACTACCTAACACTCATCATTCATCCTGGTCCCCCAGGCGACGCCGGCCCAAGCGCTTTGGACTGGGTGATCATGGGTGACGACGGTACTGAAGCTGATGCTGAGGCTTTGGTCCGGAACAGCTCTTGGAGCGAGTTCGGTCGACCATACTGGGGCGTCACCGTTCTTCAAGCCGTCGAGGAGTTCGACGCCGGACCCGTGTGGGCTTTCGAACAGTTCCCTATACAGATTGATTCACCGCACATCACGAAGTCCAGCCTTTATCGTGGCCCCGTCACGCGGGCCGCGCTCACAGCCACTCTCGCAGCCATTGAAAGAATCAAAGTAGCCTCTGTCCAGGCTGCTTCACCATACACCCCTCCCCCCTCGCCAGGTTGCGATAAGTTCGCCCCGCACCAAGTCAATCCCCTCATCCAAACAAACCCCGCCTACCGCGACGCCTCCGTAACACTGCAGAAGGCCTTTCTTGGCGGTGTAACACGTCATCGGCCGCTTCTCAAGGCCGCCCAACGCGACTTCGACATTCAGTCACACACGGCTCGGGAAATATCCCGCAGAATTCGATCCTCAGATTCTCAGCCCGGTTGTCTGACGAAGTTGTTTGGCCCCAGCATGTATGTTTACGGGGGCACTGTCGAGGAGGGAGAAGAGCTCACTACTCAAACACGTCCCGGGCATATCGTCGCCTGCCGAGATGACGCCGTTTGTATCGCGACTTGCGACGAGAAAGCCATTTGGATCACACACGTCCGCCGAGTGAAGCGAAAGGTCGACTCGATGCTATGGCCAAAGGTCCCAGCCGTCTTCGGTCTAAGAGAGGTGGGCATTCTCAACGCCGAAGGCGTCGCAGCCAACCATATATCTCGAGCAACAATTGATTGGTCCCAAGCCCCCCACAACACCCAACAGGACATCTGGGTCGACTTTCAAACCTTTGCCGGCGCCAGGCGGGTTGCCTTTCTCTACTTCAACTTTTACAATGGCGCCATGAGCACGGAACAGTGCTCCCGCATGATTGACGCTATGGACTTCATCGCATCCACCCATGTTGTGGAACGACCCCTCGGCGCCGTTGTGTTAATGGGAGGCGACTCCTACTTCAGCAACGGTATTGCGTTAAACGTTATCGAGGCTGCTGCGGACCCGGCGCTCGAATCCTGGCTGAACATCAACCGCATTGATGACGTGGTGCACTATCTCCTGCACGAGCTTCCATCGCGCAACATCCTTACCGTCGCCGCTATCAGAGGCAACTGCGCAGCAGGCGGCGTTGCCATGGCCGCCGCATGCGACGTTGTCATTGCTGGTTCCGAGGTGGTGCTCAACCCAGCCTACCGCGCCATTGGTCTACATGGTTCCGAATTCCACTCATTGTCCTACCCCGGACGGTGTGGCTCAGTAGGTGCCACCAAGCTTCTGCGTGACATGGCGCCACTATCACCGGCTGAGGCGCTGACAATGGGCTTGGTCGACCACACAATCCCCGGCACCGGAGCTTTACTTGACATCCGCATTCGGAAATACGTAAAGTCGATCCTCTTTTCTGACAAGAAGCCAGCTCTGGGGGCTTGGAAGAGCAACGTTAATGTCACTCCTGCAGGCTTGGCCTGTGCCCGCGCTCAAGAGCTCGGCGAAATGTCCAAAGATTTTTGGAGTGCAAGATCGCAGCGATATCACCTTCGCCGTCGGGACTTTGTGCGCAAGGTGAAGGCTGTCCAAACGCCTCTGCGGTTTGCGGCACATCGCCGAGGCGCCGGTGAGCTAGACGAGGAGGAATCCGACGATTTCGATGATGTCGTATCTTTTGAGCGCAAGGCGAGGGCGGCTATTCTGGCTGACAAGTTGAAAGAGTACGTTGAGAGCATGACATCAACGCCTAGTCTCCGCCAGGAGCTGGGCCATGGCAATGCCTCGCATCATTCCAGGGCGTCAAGCGAAACCGTAAGCAAGCGGGACCTGAGACCAATCTTCTCATGTTACTACGACGTTGCGGCATCTTGAAGGGATTATGATGTATGACGGGTATGGTTTCTTTTCCTCTACGACTGGCTACATTCGTTCAAACCCTGTCTCCTTATTTCTTGAGGACACTGATTCACTTGGTAGCATATTATCTGGCGGGTCTCGGCGTTTCTACTAGTTTGAACAATACCAATGATTTACGTTGATGAGCATAAACAACATTACCTCAAAGTTTCCCTCTGTGCATCTGAAAGTCTTATTGATTGAATCCAGTGAAATGCGAAGTAGTGTCAAATGCAATCAAATGGCGCGGTGAGTGTCTGATCAGGCATGGTCAAGAAATTCCATCCACTCTCCTCTGTCCCTCCCTCATCCACCCTATAACCAGTAATAGAACAATAGCACACGCGCCCCCTTCATGTCAACCATCGTTTTCGGGTCTGCCCAGCCTTAGCCATGTGCCCAGCCTAAATTAGCGGCCATTTCCTGCCTGCCGGTTCACGCTCATGGCCAGCGGCTAGCTCAACAACTTCATTTGTCGAAATGCGTGCAACCCCAGGCCGCCAGCAGCCAGATGATACCGTGTGATTTTTCCTGTGGAACGGCCCAGACCTTAGCTCTGGTGCACCTCTTCGCTTTCAGCAAATGGCCCTAAAGCAAGCTTTGGACTAAGCACCGGTCAGCAAGGCAGGCCGACCGAGTGGGGCCTTTTTTTCCGGAAGCTGGAAACCCAAAATATCGGACCTGAGCGAGGTATGATGCCGAAAAGTAGCAGGAATGGACGCAATCCTACATCTAAGCGTCGCCGCCTGCTCGGATTCAGTTGTGACACGCCCGTCTCTTAGAATCCCGAGCTTGGGGAGAATGGATAGACCAAACACCCGGTATAATAACACATGCAGGAGATTAGAGGACCCGCCTGCAGCGTGGCCGCACTGACACACCGAAAGCGCCACTGAAGCCCCAAATGTGAGACGCCGAACGACTAAGCCGGGGACACTAACACAAAGCCGTTTATGTTTTTTGCTTAACGGAAAAGAAATAAAAATAAAAATACAGTGCCTGGTCGGGTAATGACATCACAAAGAGGGAGCTTCGACCCTGGATGAACCGCCTGCCGCCAGTCACGTCGCGGTCCGCTATCTTGGACTTGTAGATCATGACGCCAAGCTTTGCGGAGATCCCAACCCTGCCCGCGCAATAAGTGCGGCACCTGCTTCCGGGCTTGGGGGATGGGAGGGCGAGGCCAATTGAGGGCCAACGTCTTATCGTGATGGTTAACTCGGGTGTCTTTCAATAGGGTTGATCTCAGGCTTCACGGGGGCATAAGTATGGACCTGCTTCTCTTGGTTTTCGCGAATCGCATCCTTTAGAAGGAAATTATTCTCCACTCGTACGATTAATTCACTTATTCACCACGATGAATGCAATGATTATCAAAAGTGGCCGCGGCGTGTCGACTGGAAGAGGAGGGGCGGGTAACATCCGTAAGTCTTCGATTACTAGTGCCGAAAGTGCCAACGGTCCTAAAATTTGACGTCAACTAGGCCACTACGCAGACGCGAGAATCTTCGATGATGGCCCAGCCCCTGAAGGACGCCGACGAAGCAGTGTATGGAGTTCAGGCTCAGCCGAATCACCAAAGAGGAGATCGAGTCTTATCCACGGCATGCGAGACATATTCAGGAGCAAATCAATAGACAACACATCTGAGGAGCCTCTCCCAGCAGAAATAAAAGGAAAGGGTGTAGAGTGATGAGTTGTTTACGATCAAAGAATGCGGCAAATAGGATTGGAAGGGTTTTCAAAAAACGGAGAAACTACTGTTCAAGGCAGCAGAATGGATGGATGTGTTCTGGTAAGACTAATTCGTGGTATTCTACCAGGGGCGGATGCTAGAATGACTATCTTCATGATGACGATTAGGAAATAGGTTGGCGAGTATGAATCATTTGTAACAATAATGAACGTGAGTTGTGTACAACCACTATTGATAGCACATCTGTAGCAGTTAGGTAAAAAAAAAAAATGGACATGCGAGATAACCAAACGGGTAAGTAGTTAAGCGTATAACGCGGGAAATCCTTAATGATTAGTCTTCTGGGGCAAACATATTACCCTGCTTCGACGAATGCGATGTTTCCTTAATGATTCAGTCCCTACCAGCTACTCCTGGGGAAACTAAATCTATTCGAACATGGCCTGCTACCTTTCCCCCATTTCAGCTCAAGTATATTACCAGCCCTGCATCGAGTGGATGCAACCTCCATTCCCATCAAACTTGAACAACCATCAAATACCAGTAATCATGGAAAGTTTGATTTCACCTGAAATCTAATCTAATGATGTAAAGCAATAGTGAACCAAATTGTATACAAAGCTAGAACCAGTTGGCAACATTTCCCCAAGGCCCAAGAGAATGCTTCATCAATTCAGTGTGTTAAGTGACCAACGAATATAGTGTTTTCGGAACTGAACCTTAACTCTTACAACCTTTGTAAACACCATGCTCACCGCCTACTTGCACCGTGGACAGGTGGACAATTACATATGAATAGCCATGCCATTCTACAATAACCCCAAAAGACAGTGCCATTCATTAGTCTGTAGTATTAATAGTGCCTATTTGAAGCCTGAAGATCTGAAAGCATGTGAGTGCCACCGCAAGTTGTGTCATAACTGATAGGTTGACAAGTAGCCCAAGGCCCAAAGCGGCTCCTCATATTGGTATACTGGGATTGGCTGAAAAAACACCAAAATTCTGTAGTAACTATGTTGAAGATTCAGACCAGCATGCATTGCATATATCTGAGACCTTTCACCCAGTATCCAATAATCGTCCCATGGTGTTTTACTTAGCGGAAGCCGCGGGAGCCGCCTTTGAGACCCGCATGGTAGAACCACCGAAAGACGCAATCGACGGCCCGGGCATCAAGTGGGTACTCTTTGAAGACAACCAGTAGTAAATTTTATATATTCGATAGAGGATGCGAAACCGAGGTTACGATAATTGTTCTGGGCGGAAAAACTTCCATTTTGAATTTGGCCATAGCCCAATGAAAATGATTATAATAAAAAAGATTTCATGCCAAAAGTACATTACAAATCGTCCGAAATAAATTAATTTGTCTATAAAGAGCGATTTTTTCCCGGTTTAATAGCCAGTGCTATATGTTCAAAAAACACGTCAATTACATCTCGGCTTGTTTAATATATAAACTGATTCTTGTCTTTTATCACTATGCTACATCTAGTACCAGCGTCTCTGGAAAACGTCACATGTACCTACCTACAACTGCTCTCCCTTTTGTTCGTAGGCTACACTGCCTATTTCTTCCTCATGGCCAGACGATCTCCGTTCCCAGGGCCATTTTTGGCGAAGACCACAGATCTCTGGATGGCAAGATTTGACATTAAAGGTAATCTTACACTCCTTATTGGTCCCAGTGTCGACTATTGACATTGTACCATAGGACAACGTACCTCGACGATTCAGTCGCTCCACGCCAAGTATGGACCGGTGGTCCAAATTGGGCCATCTTCTCTCTCCTTCAGCTCCGCCAACTCCTTGCGCGACATTTTCAACCATAACCCCAAGTTATCTCGTCCTCGAGGAGATGCTGAGTTTCTGGAACACTACGGACAAGTCAACATGGCAAGTACCCGGTGCGGCCACCTCCACTTCCAGAGGCGAAAGGCTATCGCGGGAAGCTACGCAGCTCCAGTGATTATAAGCCAGCCTTATCAAGACATGATGAATGACTTGGTCGATAAATTCATGGAGAATTTGCAAGAAGCTGCTCAATCAGACGGATGGGTGGATGTTTGGCCTCAACTTAGATGGTTGGCTGCTGATACCATGGCAAGATTGGTTTATGGCAATAATAGTAGATTGGATCTCTTGGGGGACAAAGAGGGCCATCGAGAGATGATGGAAGACCTTTTAGGCTCGAAACTGACAGAAGCCGAAATATTTACCCCTGCGGTACTGCTGTCATCCTGGTTTCCTCGTGAGTAATCTTTCAATACACAAAGACTCCCCTAGCTGACATTCTCACGACAGGCACAAGAAAGATTCTAGAGAGACTGGCCCCTACGTGCTTTATCACTACTTCTACGATGCATTCGTGGGGTTTAGAAGCAACAAACAGTGCTATAGAAGCTAAAACTCAGCCGGATGGTGTTGTTCCGGTAGCCCAGAAACTCGCCGAGTACTTTAGATCAAACGGTAGCTCGGAGGTTGTTCCAGGCATCAAGTACATTCAAAGCGACAATCTTGACAACTTTCAAGCAGGTACTACCGCCCAAATTAGCCATTGTCACTAGACTGAAAACTATGACGCCTAAAACTGACCACTTACTGTGTAGGCTCACTCACTACACCGGATACACTTGCATGGCTTATTTATGAACTTTCTCTGCCCCACAACCATCACCGTCAATCACGTCTCCGCCGCGAACTTCAGCTAGCAGGTGTCAAGCCGACTACACGAACGGATCTTCATGACCTGATCAAGCTGCCGTACTTGGATTGTGTTCTCCGCGAGACACTCCGACGTTATCCCCCGATCCCAGGGTCGTTGACCCGAGTTGCGCCAGCGGGTGGAATTGAAATCGATAGTCATTTTGTTTCGGGTGGAGTAAGTTGACCAAGCCAAGGCTAAATATATTACATCGGGGACAGTAGATAGCCGAGCCTGACACTAACACATGCCAGATGCTAGTTTCTGCTCAACCAGCAAGTGTCCACATGGAGCCCTCAGTTTATGACGATCCACACGATTGGAATCCGGAGCGATGGGATATTCCAAAGAACAGCCCAGAGTACAGAAAAATGCAAAGGAGTTTTTGGCCTTTTGGCAGTGGGCCAAGAATGTGTGTTGGCATGAAGTAGGTTCTGCACATCGAAAACCGCATGGTGGCACAAATGACAAGAAAACGGATGCTAATTTGTTATGACTCTTGCAGCGTCGCCTGGGCAGAATTGCGAATTGTCACTGCAAGAATTTTCAGCACGTATGAGACGATGCTTGGACAAGATTATTTCGTCACAGACGAGGCAGGAAACGAGACACCGAAAGAAATTGACGAGGATCAAGAGGAAGATCTGTTCCCAGCGGGATGGTTCGAGCCAATTTGTCTCAAGAAGGTCCAGTTTGTACCACAGTAAATCGGTGAGGGTTTTACATATTGCCAGGTGATGGTTGCGTTGCGATGGTCTTTCGTAGTTTAAGGAGTAGTCAAGGCAAGTGTGTCGTTTTGCGGCTCGCCAATTTTAAAGAATATGTTCAACCACTAAAAATTCTTACAGCCTGAACTGCATAAAAGCTTCAGACTGTTTTCATCTATCAGTGAAAACAGTGGTCATCTCGCTATCCCGAAGATGCCCGTCTAGTGTGATGTGATGTTCCTTACCACACATTTGCCGCTCATTGCAACCAAGAATGACCCCCTTTTACTTCTTCCAATCTGCTGTGCGTTAACTACTGCGATATGATTGAAAATCAGAAGACAAAACAAGGCATAGCCAGGTGTTGGCTAATGTTTCGCCGTTGGCGGTGGCTTTCGTGATGGTCCTGGGAGGATATTCTGTATCTTTGTGTAGACTCTAAAGTATACAAACCCAGTAGGGATAATGCGAGCTGGTATATGTTATTGAATTGCTTGAAACCCCACACTTTGAATTGGCTGGGAGTTTCTGATCATTGCATTTGAATTACTCAGTACGCTCGGACCCTGCTATATTTCTTTGGGGCTGAATGATTTTATACTTTTAAGCTATTTGTTCCCAGCCAGAGCGTGCCATGTATCACGCGGGGTAACTAAGCTGACACAGCAAAGCCAAAGGTTTGATACCCTTTGAGTTTGACTTCAACAGAGGAGCTTACCCAAGATTGACTGTAAACCACGTATAGCAATTCTCCCTGTCAATTTCAAGTAAACTAACTATTGCAACCAGTCACTTTTACGAACGATGTCTAGCCTCAATGAGATTGATCCAGACGGAGATCTCATTCTTATACTCAGCCGCAATGGTCTGGACGATGCTGAGGTAGATCACAAGAACCCTCCGAACGACGAGTTGAGAGTATCATCAAAGGTTCTCATGTTAAACTCACCAGTATTCAAAGCAATGCTGAGCGGAAACTTCAAAGAGGGCATCGAACTTGCCGCAAATTCGGGGCACTCGGACCCATACAGTCTTGAATTCCCGGATGACGATGTCGAAGCCATGACTATTTTGTGTCAGATCCTTCACAACGTCTACGTCCCTGAACGGCCGAAACCTCTAGGGCTTTCAAAATTGGCTTTTGTCAGCGACAAATATGGATGTACCAAGGCCCTGAAATACTGCGGAACTGTATGGATCAGGGACTGGCTCCAGGAGTTCGACGAGAATGTTCCACCTATGAGTGACTTTTGTCATCTATTGGTGTTTTCATATGTGATACATCTTCCTCTCGAGTTTTCAGACGTGTCCTGGAGAATGTTTCTTTTCCACGAGGGCCCTTTTTCATCGGCATCAGATCAAGTTAAAATGTTGGCAGACCACCCTCTGCTGCGGCACGACCTTATCAGTAAGTCTACCTGTACATCTTCAAATTAGATCGCAGACTTATTTGGCAAGGCGTCCTTGAATCAAAACGCCATGAGTGCTGCAACCAGTTTTACAAGGGTCTTATATGCCCTATGACTTGGACATGGGATATCTCGGAAAATCCCTGCGTCAGGCCAGCGAAAGCTCTGGGTGCCTACGTTGAGGCCCTTCGCAAATCCAACACTCTACCAAATGATGTCGACTTTTCGGCACACAAATTCTGTGACCTTCTTGAAACGGCAGCCAAACTACCGGCGATCACTATGTCCAACTTTCCTTGTATAAGAGAAATAGGAGTCTGCGGTTGTCGGACCAACAAGTACATCCGACGCAATTTATCGAATGAGGTTGAAAATGCAGCAAATAAAATCGCTCAGCAAAGGCGGGTTTTCAATTGTCTCGATTGTTTGACAAGCGAGGGTGTGTCTGGGAACCAAAGGTCTTGCCGCTTACCGCACCTCTAATGGGGCGTACTTGATATTTGATAAAACGAAGCATTGAGTCAAATCGAGAATTTTGGGGCGCCGAATAAAAACTTTCAATGTTAAAGATTGCAGTTTACTGCTCGCAGTATGAGCTGCCTTGTCTACCATGAATACTTGTGTGTGACCGCGAGTTTCTCTACATTGAACCTTGGGGCCGCTATCTTAGCTGTGAATCAATCCCCAATTGACAAATATCATCTTTTCGCTGTTATAGCACTGAACGATCCCTTGCAAGCCCAACTTCCCATCTTTCCCCAGGACTTCATATCTTGTTATATAGAAGCGGATATCGTTCGTACCAATTCTCATTGGGCCGGCAGCACTAGTACTGCCCGTGTCGGCATACGTGACCGCAAAACTGCACGTTCCTGAGCTTACAACACGAGCCCAGCCGTCTGATGCGAAATCGCTGGGTTGCAATGTCCAGAAGCCGTTCTGGTTATCCAGGGAGTTGGCGAGCGTCCGGCAGTCAGCGGCTGATGGGGCTGAAGCCGAAAAGTCTGTCGCGGGGTCTTCAGCCATCTCACCGCACCACTCGTCTCTGCCGGCCGAGAAGGGGAAGCGTTTGGTCAGTCGGACTGGTCGTGTGCCCTCCGATCCCCTTGTGAAACGGAGCTTGCGATTTATTTGGGTTGTTGGGACAATGCCGTCAGCATTTGCAAGGGTTCGAGAAATCATATTTGCAAGACTGTCATCAGTTGCAAACACAAATACGGCGGATTGCAAGATGGTGATCCAAAGAAGGATTTTGGCGAAGCTATACATGTTGGTGGTGGCTAACTGAATTATGGTGCCGCGGCGTGTTATAAGCGTAGAGCTGTTGTGACCTTAAGCAAGAAGGACTGAAAAATTTCGGTGTCTCAGCAAATATTAGATCAGGGGGATACTGGAGCTTGACTGATGGCTGATTTAGTGATATTGTGATGGTGTTGGAGGCAGAGAGAGAGACACAGGCAACCCCTCTCCTATTTAACCACCAGAACAAGTGCCACCACACCGTGGGTATAAAAGAAGTAAAGGACAGGGTCACGAAGGTGCACGATTCAATGCGCGCGACATTCTGTCGCACCTTTACTGCATGGCCGCGCCGTATGCAATCCTTCACTTGGGCTGACGAAGTCCCAACTCCGTCACAAACACGCTATGCAAGGTGAACGAAGTGATTCGCCAGAAGCAGCCACGGCCCCCGATATTTGACGAATGGCCATGCATGCCAGGAACTTGATGAAGTTGACTGGGGTGCTTTCGCTGGGGCACTCTCGCGATGTTGTTGTGCCCCAAAGTTAAGTGACTGCCAGAATGTGATGTGACAGGAAACGGCCCCCGCAAGAGCGGGGATTGGCACCGGAAGCGCCCAGCTTGGGCGTGACATCAATGCAGCACCCGGTGCGCCGTGAGCAGTGTCCAATCAAAGTGTCATACCGACATGTTGGTTTGGTTTGGGATCTGCAAGTTTACACAGCTGGGGTGACCAATGCTTGTATTGTGCAGGAAATCTTCGTGGTCTCATTGGGCCTGTGGATCGAGGATGTGCTTTTGTGGTTGGAACGAATGTTTGATTGTGTTGAGATGCCTGGGATTGAAGGGGCCGAAAAAAATGAACTTCCAATATTACGGCCACAATAATCACCTGCAGCTGGGGGCGCTGCGGGATTATCCAGGGGTTAAAACGCATCCAACGATGTCTTATGGATTGGACGTTACCGATATTTTCCCCGGAATCTCCATTGACACCATCGATACAGTGCAATGAGCGCTTGGTGTCTATGAATGAGCAACAATAGGTCGCAATCACCGCCTAACTACACATTGTTGTCTGCCAGGCAATCCTAGATGAACATTTGTCTCATAGTACTTTATACGAAAACCAGTTCAAGAGCAAGGGTGCGGGAATAGTTTTTATGTACGAGAAGACAGCAATCAACAAAAGGTCATCAGATGTTGGTGTTAACGGCTATGCGCCTACCCGACCCTCCTTGTTGGAACCGCGCCTCGACAATGCATTATGGTTCGGGTCGGCTTCGCCCGAGCTAAATGACACAGTACAGGCCATTTACGCCATATGAGCAACATCACCTTCCAGATTGTCAACGGCTTGCCTGACCGCATCCATCCCAGCAACGTCGTCCTCAAGAAACCTTGTCGCTTCGTATCGATGCGGTTGGTTCTTCGCGAGAAAGAGTTTGACTTTTCTCTCTCCAAGACATTCAACCATGTGGGTGCTCACGGCGAGGTCGACGTGCTCATCTGCATCACCTTGTATGATGGTCGTTGGTGGCCAAGCTGCAGCCTTTGTTTGGCCTGACTCAAGCTTAGCCCACTCATAGCCTGGGTCGATATCGCCCACGAGATTGGGGAACTCGTTCTTGTGGAGATAATAGTTGTACAAGCATCCACGGGGGAACCTTTCACTATTATTATCTTCGGAGGTTTTCACTGGAAGGAAATCAGACGTAGTGTCCCTGGCGCCAGTGGGAAGGATCTTGTCAAGGCGGAAGACCTGTGGGTCGCTGGCAGATACAGTGCCCACTGACAGCGGCGCAGAGAGATGGTGTGCAATCTGCTCTTCTGTGAAGGGTTCCGGAGGTATTAGGATAGAGGAGTTGAAGAAACGATGCTGGAATGTCGTGATGCCAGTTACTGAAAGCAGTGCTACAGGAGGTGGTTTGAGATGGTGAGCGGTCAGAGATGCCATGAAAAACCCTGATAGGTGTTCAGTATTCCACATTCAATACCAACCACAGGATGTCGTGCTTACCTGCACTTCCGCCGCCAACAATAACCCTACGCTCCGGAACAGCTCTTTTAGATGTCTCCCATCCCCTCGCGAATTTGTAGGCCGCTCGCGCATCCTCAAGTAAGCCTGAGGCTTTAGCCTGCGGAAGCAGTCGATAGCTGGCACTGATGAGAGGCCATTGATTCTTGAAACAAACCTATGGTTCATCTGTCAGCTACTCCATCTCTTGTGTAGGCTAAGATAAGGCGATGGGCGTGATGAACTCACCTGCGCAAGCCATGGCGGTACACAGGCTCTGGAACCAGTAACAAGGCCACCTGAGTGGAAGTATAAGAAAACAGGAGAGGTGTCAGGATAGTCATCGGCTGCATAGACGTCACACTCAAGTGGAATTGAATGCCGAGCGAAGACATGTGTCGTCTTCGTTAGCCGATGTACGCTACGCAGTCCCAGTGATGACATTATATATACAAGTAATAGTTGTTGAAGGTCATCTAGTGCAGATGACGAGTTGTGGGCGAGACTAGGATTCTAGTCCAGTTTTTTTTGTTGCAAAATGCTCTCAAGAACAGAAGTGAGAAACGACCGGATATTAAATCTGCCGGGTTGGAAGGCGCAATATCGCGATCCTCATCATGAAATAAAATGGGTAGACTTGTGAAGGATAGAGCCATTCAAGTACCTTTTTTTCTGTACTTTTTATCCTTTTACATTGCATTCTTTCCTTCCGACCCTTTTGATACGCCCTATTGAAATGATAAGCACATTTCGGTACGCCCTTCCTGTGACATCTGCCAGAGAACTCGCACAATCAAGTGCTGTTGTATCAGAGAAAGCATATGTACGATTTTAGTCATCATCTTAATTTCGAGCATATGACTCAATCATATTCGTACATTTTCCTCCATGTTTGCATCTCTGTACCTATCCTGATTTAAGCACGAGCGGAGCACGACATCACGTGACTGGATTTTACCGATCGGCTGGACAGACAGACTGACTGGGAGCACTGATAGCCGGCTGCAGATGAGGGGCCGGAAGCGGGGTAAGAGTGGATCACGTGCATTCTCAAAGGCGGTGTATCAAGTCGAGACTAGCGGTCCAGTTCGCCGCGGAACGGTTTTGCCGGTATCCCCGTCGTATCTTTTACATTCCTAACCCGGAATGGGCATGGCAATCAGTACGTAACGCCAGACAAAGATCCTGGTTGCTCCCACCATCGTATCGTCGAATCGAGTTCCGCTGACACATAACTCAAAGCCCAACGCATTGATGTCACTCCGATCCCTGGGCGCCTGCGGAATGATAATCCTTGCAGAAAACAATCGCCGACCGCCTGGGCCTAGCAGCTCCCAGTCCCTCGCCTTCTCGGATGCCACAAGGGCTTCGATTTCTTGCGCAATTACCTATAGAACGAGTCAGCCGTGAGTTGTGACAAATTCTCTTACCATGGTCCTGCCTGGAGCTGCCGCAACAAACTGATACCGGTAGTCGTTGTCTCCACCGTCTTTTCCGTCCCGGTCCTCGCTCCGTCTCTACCCGTCAACGTTTGCGACTTTGTACTCAAGACGACTGCAACCCTCCAAGAACAACAACGTTCTTTGTCACAGAGTCCAAGATATCTCCGACTTGACCTGGGTCTTGAGATTCAGCCTCGCTTAACCCCGCCAACTCGACCCGGGCCTTTCTTTGGTGCCCCTCGCATGTCTCTATTGATTTGACAATCTTGACGCGTTTTGTTTGGGGCACGAAAATGACAGGAGGCCGACCTCAGCCGACCTTCAACCCTTCATCGCAATCACAACATATTCCAGCGAACCCCAGCGGATTGCGCCAGAGCTACACCATGGGCTCACCTCTTCAATCTCCTAGCTCTGTGGGCGGTGAATCGGAGTACCTGAGCACTCGCGAAGATGCTACTCCGTTAGCTACCCCACTGCCCACCGACTCCGACTCCCGAGATCCTCCTCGCTCTGGTCCTAGCCTCGCCCGACCGCATACCTTCCCGCCGACCGAGTCGACAAGCCTCCTACAGAACGTCATCATCGACAATCCGCCAGCTAACAACTATTCTAACGGCACCTTTTCGCCGCGACCTGTGAGCCCAGCAGCCAGCGAGAATGCGGAGTTTGATAGGGCATCGTCCTCCGCGTCCGAGATACCCATTCTCGACTCTGTGCTTACCACCATCACCGGCGACGATCACTGGAGGAAGCGATTCGTAAGGAGCATTAAAAGCAAGAAGATGCACAGCTCAAGGACCTTAGCAGAACAGGCTGGATTCAAGGACAACGTCTGGATGTTAGTTGCCCTCGTCATTTTGTTCTCGTCGCTCCAGCTTACTGACCAACTTTTGTTTTTGCAGGTACCTTTCCTACTACATTCCACTCTTGACCTGGTTGCCGCAATACAAGTGGTCGTATCTGAAGGGAGACCTGGTCGCAGCTTTGACGCTTGCGTCGCTCTACCTGCCAATGGCTCTTTCACTTGCAGACAACCTCGCACACGTACCTCCGATCAACGGACTGTACGCCTTCGTCTTCAACCCGTTCATCTACGCCATATTCGGTAGCGCACCACAGATGGTTGTCGGGCCGGAAGCTGCTGGCTCTCTGTTGGTCGGATCCGTGGTAAGAGGCAGCATTGACCACGACAGGGACGACGAGTACAACGCCGAGGTGCAGGCCAAGATCTGCGGTGTTGTAGCGGGCATGGCCGGTGCTACAGTCTTCCTTGCTGGTCTGGCTCGATTAGGATTTCTTGACAGCGTCCTCAGCAAGCCCTTCCTTCGCGGCTTTATCTCTGCCATCGGCTTCGTGATTGCTGTTGACCAATCGATTCCAGAGCTTGGTCTTGCCAAGTACGCCGCGGAAATGGGCGTTGGCCATGGTAGTAGCATGGACAAGCTAGAGTTCATCTTCAGCTCCTTCGACCATGTCCACAAGCTTACGTTCATCGTTGCTGGTGTTAGCTTCGTAATCATGATGACCATGAGAGAGCTCAAGAAACATCTCCAGCCAAAGTACCCTGGAGTTGCCTACATCCCCGACCGTTTCTTCGTTGTCGTCATCTCTGCTATTCTCTCCTGGCATTTCGATTGGGAGAGCAAGGGTGTTGAGATCCTAGGCCCGGTCAAAGCAGCGTCGGAAGGTCTCTTCACTTTCCGTTGGCCATTCCAGACCTCTCACATGGAACACATTCGCGAAGCCATGGGAACGTCGTTCTTGATCGCGCTGTTGGGCTTTTTCGAATCGTCCGTCGCGGCCAAGAGCCTGAGCAGCTCTGACAGCGTGCAAGGAATCCAGCTAAGTCCCAACAGAGAGCTTGTCGCGCTGGGCGCTGCCAACATAGTTGGCGCCTGTTTCATGAGCTTGCCTGCGTTCGGCGGCTACGGAAGAAGCAAGCTAAACAAGCAGACTGGCGGAAAGACACCTATGAGCTCCATCTTTCTCAGTCTGATTACGTTGCTTGCTGTGTTCTTCTTGTTGCCATACTTTTACTATCTTCCCGTAAGTCATTACTCCTGGAATCTTTGATCTAGCTAACATTGGCAGAAACCGGTACTTTCATCAATGATCACGGTTGTGGCCTGGTCGTTGCTCGAAGAGGCTCCTCACGACATTGCATTTTTCCTGCGCATCCGAGGCTGGACCGAGCTGGGTCTGATGGCCATCATCTTTGTTTCCACCATTTTCTACTCGCTCACCCTTGGCATGGCTATCGGAGTCGGCCTGTCTCTGCTTCAGGTCATCAAGCACTCGACTCGTCCTCGAATCCAGATCTTGGGCCGCATCCCCGGCACGCAACGCTTCGAGAACGCCGAGTTGAACCCCGATCGCCTGGAGTTTGTCGAGGGTTGCCTCATCGTCAAGATCCCCGAGCCCTTGACGTTTGCCAACACGGGCGAACTCAAGGCTCGTCTTCGAAGGCTGGAGCTGTACGGCACGAGCATGGCCCACCCCGCGCTGCCAAGACTGCGGGGCGAGCACCACAACAAGAATGTCATCTTTGACATCCACGGCGTTACTTCACTAGACGGATCCGGTACACAGGTGCTGGAGGAGATTGTGCGCAGCTACAGGGAGCGAGGCGTCAGAGTGTTCTTCAGTCGGGGTCCCACCAATCCGCGCCACCACATCTGGAGACTCATGCGACAAGCTGGCATCATCGACCTGGTCGGCGGAGCGTCCCACTTCGTCTCGGATGTCCAGGAGGCGTTGAAGCTTACTGAATATGAGCACAGCATTAACGAAACCACGAACCCCTGAACAAAGAATGGGTGCGTTTTGCTACTACCTACTGCATGTTAGATTGGATGCATTAAAGAGGAGGGGGCGTTTGGTTTCCAGCATTCGGAGCGAGTAAAGGCGTTCCAACTTTTCAGTTCTAACAGAATACTTTTTCGTCTCCACGAACGGTATGTCTAATGAGTTTGCGACGAGCGCCATGAATACGTACGTACATAGTCAGTAAATATAAAAGCGGTGCATTTGGTTTTGTAAAAAAACTTTCGGCCTTCCTTGCTTGGTCTGCATCGGCGGCCCTCCCTCATTGTGTGAAGCGTTCGTTGCACCTCTTTTGTTGGCTCACGTCTCCCCTTTACTCTTGTTGTATCGCCAGTCACCAACAAATCTCGGTAAACGTGACATCGATGTGAAATTGGATAAGACCTGTCGCCTGGCACAGTGATCATACATTCATTTTCATTCTCTGGTCCTTGATTCTGGTACATTATCAACCGCAAAACCAGTTTTGCTTACACAACCTCGTTGACAAACAAACCGGCCATGCCCTGTCCCGTGCCGATACACATGCTCGTCAACAGGATCTTCTTCTTCGTCCTGCGCAGCTCGCTCAGTCCTGTGACGATCTGTCTCGCGCCCGTGGCGCCCAGGGGGTGTCCCAGCGCAACGGCGCCACCGCGCGGGTTCATCTTGGCCCAGTCCAGGCCCAGCTTGTCGCGGCAGTAGACAGCCATGCTGGAGAAGGCCTCGTTGACCTCGACGACATCGATGTCGGCCAGCGAGATGTTGTATTGCGCCAGGAGCTTAGGGATGGCGATCGATGGGCCGATGCCCATGATGCGCGGGGCCAGGCCGGCGACGGTCGAGCCGACGTACTTGGCCAAGATGGGTTGGCCGAGCTTGACGGCGGTCGAACGCTTCATGAGAAGTACGGCGGCAGCTGTTCCCCACTCATGTCAGTACAAGTTGTGTATGATTGCAAAGGAAACACATCGAGGGACTCACCTCCGTCAGTGACCTGACTAGCGTTACCACCCGTGGTCGTGGGTCCCCACTGCGGGAACGCAGCCCGGATCTTGCCAAGGCTCTCCGCCGTCGTCCCCGGTCGGATGCCCTCGTCCTGGGTGAGCGTGACCTCCTTCACGTCGCCGTCGGGCCCGATAATCTTGGTCTTGATCGGCACGATCTCGTCGGCGAAGTACCCAGCCTTCTGCGCCCTCTCGGCCCTCTGGAAACTCTCGGCCGCGTACTTGTCCAGCTCCTCGCGGCTGAGGTTGAAGTCGCTCGACACGTTCTCCGAAGTCCAACCCATGGGCTGCATGCAGTCGGCGGCCTCCTGGCTCTGCGAGACGACAGCCTCGTCGAACGGCTTGTCGAGGGCGTCGCCGCCAATCGTCATCTGCTCGGCGCCCAGCGCAATGCCGACCTCAATGGAGCCGTTGGAGATGGAGTGTGCGATATCGGCCGTGGCTTTGAGGCCCGAGGAGCAGAAGCGGTTCACCGAGGAGGCGCCGGCGGTGTTGGGGAAGCCCGCGGCGAGGGCGGCGGCGCGGAGCTTGTAGGCGGCTTTGCTGTCGGAGACCTATTTCCACAAAGAAGAGTCAGCGAGGGGTGGAGAGTTTGTGGCGGGGTGGGAGGAAGTTCAAATGGGGGCCGGACGGGTGGGTTTGTTACGCACATTTCCCATGCAGATGTCCTCCACCACAGCAGGGTCGATCTTGGAGCGTTCGCGGACCTCCTTGAGGAGGGCGTAGACCATGTACTCGAGACTCGTGTCCTTGAAGCCGCCCTTCTTGGCCTTGGCCAGTGGGGTTCGGATGGCTAATGTGATGACGATGTCATCGGGGTTCTTGGACTGGCTGTGCGGAGCAGAACGTCAGTCTGGTGTCGGGAGAGAAGCCGACCAAATAAGAAGGGGGAAGAGAAACGGTGGCTCCTTGCTTGCTGTTGCTGCAGCAATCACATGCGCGGACGTACATTTGGTTGATGGCGCTACCTGGGGCCAGGTGCTTCACAATGGAACCGATTCTTTCGAGAGCCATGATTGCTGGGTGGCGGCGCGATGATGCAATGCGGCAATGGTGGGATGGAGTGAAGAGTGTTGGGAGAAAGAGGGAGGGAGGACTGAGGACAAAATGTGAGTTTGAGAGTTTCGTCGTCTATGGTCATGAGAGGAGGGCGGGGGAATGTAAAGTAGACATGGTTCATGACGGCTTAGCTGCCGGCAATCATTCGGGCTCGGGTCTTTCCCCAGGCGTGTGCTCCCCCAGCCCCAGAACCCAGACCTCCGTGGCCCGCGCAGTGGCTGTGGGGGAAGCAATTGGGCCGAGGCATCTCGGCCACAGAGCAACCAGTAGAAGCGCAGTGCGCCGAGAAATGGGGACGCTATGGAGTCTGGGGTGCAGTAGCGCGGCAGATTACCTGTGTTAGTCAATAGTATGAGGCTGGCTCCTGAACACTAACAGTTCATATCAACACTCAACAAGGCCATCCTCCCCTTAGGTGCCGTTCGCCGGTCCATCTGCCGCATCGACTTCCGGTCTTACCGGCTGTCCCTTATCATGAGAAGGATTGCTGACCAGCATGGATTTCATCGAGTAAGATTTGGGTTGGCTTTAACTTTGCGGCTAGCCTCATGATCAGAAATCAAGCTAACATGCCGACTTGGGCCCGAGGTGACATACTGTTGGTTCACGAGCAGCAGAGTCGATCAGTTATAGCTGTCGGCAGCACAGTGCCCTGCAGTAACCGTTGTTTTGATTCTATAGTTCATATTCATATTCTAGGCATGTATCAAAAATTCGTCGAGATACTATCCCAGACCGGGGCGTTTACTCTCCCAATCGCCTATTTTACATGTCATTGCCCCATTACACAAGACATTTTTGATGGAAGAAAAAGAAAACATTAAAAAAAAATTGAATCATGTCGCAGATGTAGTCCATCCACTCGTCTATATGATTAAACATTTCGCCAATGTCGGTACTGATCCCCGATGCATGTCGTGATGGTTAAAGTGTTGTTGTTCTTTGCGAATGCTTTTTAGAACTGTGTATATCGACTGTCATCATCAAAATGTTGAGGCGATGACGGCACCAAGAAGGGCCGTCGCCAGAACCGCTCGCACGGGTGCCGCTCCTCGCACGGCGGCGCTCTTGTCACCGGAAGTAGGATTCACTCCGGTGGCACTGAGACCCAAGTACCACGAACCAATGTCGGTCAATTTGCCGTCGTTATTGAGGAAAGAGGCGTTGACGCCTACATTGCTCGTCTTGGAACGGAATGCGCCGAAATACGTGTAGCGCTCGATGTAGTCGATGCGATCAAAGTACTCGGCGCTCATGTTGTAGAATTCCTGGGTGGTTGCGAGGTCCTGGTGGGCGTAGGCATACTCGGTGATCCAGATCTTGGTATCGGGGAAACTGGAGTCATGTCAGCAAGATGAATGGCATGGGTTCTCTGATTGCGGGTAAACATACTTGGCAACACGCTCGCCAATGTGGCTCGCCAGGCCTCCAAAGTTGTCGTACCAATGCACGGGAAGGAAGTCGTAGGTGCAGTTCTTCGTTTCCCCGTCGGTGCTGATGAGCTCGGAGCAGTTTCCCAAGAATTGCTTCAGCCACGGCAGTCCGCCGGTGCCACCAGTGCAGGCGGGCAGGCCGACCTTGACGCCCAGCTCCTGCAGAGGAATGAAGTTGGCGACCCAGGCCTTGGCGGCGATGGAGGGAGCGACATCGCTTCCACCGTACTCGGAAGGGCCATCGGGCTCGTTGAAGCCCAGGGCGTGGGTGATGTTGATGCCACTGTCCTTGATCAGGCTCGTCACCTTCTTCAAGAAGGTGGTGTCCTCGGGGTTTGACGAGACACCCCACATCATGGGGACGAACTCGAATTCGGCCTGTGTTTTGGAGGAGAAGGCCGGGCTAGGAACCTCCTGATAGTTGTAGTACCATGTCAGGTCGGAGCCCGACTGAACCCATATTTGGTTGTCCGCCGGCCATTTGGAATTGGGAGTGAAGACGAGACCACGTTTCGAGGACGACGTTGCTGCCACGAGGGGCAATAGTGCGAGCAGGAATGTGGAGAGCATGATGGGCGGGTGAAGTGGGTGAGACCCGGTTCGGCGACTGGGGGGGCAGATCGGATCGGATCGAGTGGATTGCGCGGTGACGCTCGAGTCAAAAGTGACGACGAGTCGCCGGTTAATGACGGATGGCGGATGGTCCGCAGGCAGGATCGCGACGTGCTGCTGTGCGAGACTCGAAGGGAGGTCGGCGCGGTTTCGCAAGGCTGGCAATGGAGGCGGCCGTGGTTACCTACCTAGGCAGGGTGCTGGGTCTCTGGTAGTCGAGATTGCAGGCTCGTCGAACGCAACGACCAACTGAACGAGTGTGTGGGGTGTAATCAAGGTAGGGATGTTTTGTTGCGGTCGTGGAAGCAGAACAGCAGCCAGTAGATGTATATATGTATGTACGACGGACGGTCAAAGAGAAAACAACGAGGGACAAAGGATGAGAATCCTCAAAGGACGACGCAAACACAGGATGCGAAAGGCAAGAAACTGCGGGAGCGGGATGGAAAGGGCTGGGGGTAGGGGAGAGGGGAGGGGAGGAGAAAACACAATCGATGTTTCTTGCTCCGGTGTCTTAATTACGGGCAGAGGCAAAAAAAGGTTGAGAGTAGAGAGGGTCCATACTGTCGGTGCTGGGCTGGCGTTGGCGTTGGCGTTGGTGTTGGCGTCTGGTGCAGGTAATGGCGCAGGCAGGCACTGGGTGTCTGCACCGAAGTAGCGTGCCTTGGGTGTCTTTGGTTTGCGATAAGGAGAGGAGAAGCCATGCCATGCCATGCCATGCCGGTTTGGGGCGGGCTGCATGTCAGCTCGCGTCTTCATTCGACGTGCTAATGGATAGGGGATTCGAAATGCCAATAATTCCAATAATACCACCCACCCGCCAAGCTGGGCTGTCGCTGCGCCTGGACCGAGCTCGTTCCGATGATGCCTTTGTCCACTGGTCTTGGCAGTGACACCGAGACGAGACGCGTCTTGTGTTCAGCCGGTGAGCGTGGTTCGGTTCGCCCCTGGGTTTGGATTTTCGTTTTGGGTTTCTACTTTGCATCTTGTCTTTTCTTTATTGTCTGGCCGACATGGCAATGCTGTGTCCGTATCAATGAATGAATGAATGAATTCCGGCGTGGCCAGCGAGCCTTCAACGGGCCCTGTACGGAGGCCCACATTCCAGCGCGCGCCCATTTGGGCACCACCTGGTACTACATACACTCACTACCTACACCACTACAGATGATGCTGATTACCTAGGTACCCTACCTAGGGAGTCGACAAAGGCATGAGCTTTTCCATGTGGCATGTGGTGAATGGAGGGAGCAAAAGCAAACAAAGAAGTAGCCACGATGCTATGCTATGCTATGCGATGCAGTAAGGAAGAAAAGTCCCAATGCTCCTGCCTCGCTACCCGGGCGTGCCTGGCCTTGTGGAATACGACGTGGGATCGCAGGAGCCACTGCGCGCCAAGCGCCACTCATTAAACCAGAATTGGAGCGTGTGGTGGGGCGCGTACCCATATATTTAACTCGATCAAGCATGGTCTTCCCTTGCCCTCCCGGATCCGGCCCTGTCGGCTGTAAACTTCCTTCCCTCTCATCCCTCCCCTCCTGCTCGTCCCTCTCCTACCTACCTACGCTACTCAACATGGCAGTGCACCAAATATTGACGGCTGCTTCAGGAACACCCGCATGCTAGTGTCTGTGCACCTACCTAGCTACATCGACTTTTGCCCTCTCACATACGGATGGACACACTACCCAGGCAATCATCACTTATCAACCTCCCGAACATCCCAAGATCCGTCCGAACAATCGGCAAACCGGCCGCTGCCTGCACCCCTGTTGCCCGTTATCGTCCCGCATAAACACCCGACGATACACCTTCACCTTACCTGCCAAGACCGAATCAGCCAGCACCACTTCCACGTCTTTCATATGACGACGTCTCAACTCTTGACCAACTCCGACCCTCTGCAAGCCTTAACATGACCCCGTCCGCCATTTTTTCTGTCTTTCCCTCTCCATCCTGCATCCTGATACGCCTCGCGTTCCTTGAATGCCCCCTAAGGCACACTCGTCCACTCACAGACCTTTTCCCGCCTCTTCAAATGGCTGACGCATCATCATCGTCATCATCCACCATGTCTTCCGCCTGCTCAAGTTGACAGGAATAGCTCCCTCAACCCCAGCCACTACCCTCTTTTTGATGGCTCGGTGGACATGCTTTGTTATTCCATGGCATTATTTGTCCCTGACAATGAGAACCGCCCATTAATTTCCTTGCTCAATGAGTTTTCGCTTGTGAATGCTTTCTTTAGCCCTTTACCCTCCCAACAATACTCGACACCTGTCACAAGAATGAGTCGAGTCGCCTTGCCCGTCAAATGCGTCTTCGGCGGCTCGTTGAAGTTCCTCCCGTCTGTTGATTCATGCCCGTTCAAACCCCAAGGCCCGTCGCCCATCGCCTCCGTGTCAAGGAAAAAAACTTTTGATACCCTCCTTGTTTTCTCATTGATGCCTTCAGTCTAAGGCTTCGAGTCTGCCCGTCCCGTTTGCTTTCCTTTACCCCGAAGCCTGATTTGACACACTTCTTGCTCCATTCTCGCCGAGCACCATGCAACATCAGTCTAATGATGCACTACATGCAACCCCTGGTTTGCCTCCCGAATGGATTACACATCTGCTGCCCGCATTCATGGACCGATCTTACAAGTCGCCGTCCTGGCTACCCGGAGCAGGACGCTTTTCCGCTGACCCAAACCATCCCTACAAACATAATAACGTAGAGGAGATGTTTCAAGCTCTTGGCTTTCCGCATGATGCGCCTAGGATACTTGACGAGGATGCGGCAGCCAACTTGACGAAAGAAGCCACCACAGAGTTGGAACTCGCCTGGAGAGATGTTGGAGGGCTAAAGAACACGGTCAACGTGGACTCCATCATCAGCCTCTTGAAGAAGCAGCCAGCCTTGGACAGCGTGGAGTTAGGGGCCATCGTCGACGAGGCGTGGTCCGAGGTCAGTCGTTTATCAATGTACCAACAACACTTTGGCAGGCATGACGATCTTCCTCCCTTCCGAAGCAACGACTTATGGGCGTACTTCATTTGGATGGAACGTAAGTTCATGGGGGAACAAGGCGACGACGAAAAAGAAAATACCGAGAATCTCCGCAGAATATATATGCTGCCCTTCCTCAACAAGCAAGACCTTAGCAACCCAAGGCTCTTGGGGTGCCTCATTTTGAACCGCACTACGAACCATCCTCGGGAATTCGCGCGGGCTGATTGGGAAGGCTGTCAGGTTGGCCGAGCCAGCCGTATTTGCTTTCCATGGTTCTGCGATGCCTGGTTCATGGGATTTCCGAGCGAAGATCAGAGCCTCCTCACAGCAAATAGTTCCGCAAGATGCCAGTCGCATCACAACTATGCCGTCGTCTTCCAAAATCCCAACGTCGAGGATACGCAAAGCCCTTTGTTTACAAACCTACAAATGACTGGACTCCTATTTGGCTGGGGAGAAGGCGTAATGGTACTCCTTGTCCAGACCGTCACTCTCCGCTTCGTCCATGCCGTGACCAACAAGATTGTGAAGAGAATGGGGCAAACCCTGGCACATGATATTTCCATCGGCCAACTGTGCCTTTCCGAAAAGGTCACCAGTAACCTTTCCGGCGCATGGGAAACGATTGGTCGCAACTTCTTGTCCTTTGACGTCGAAAACAGCGGCTTGGTTGAGTACGGCCAGTTCTTCCCGCCCTCTGCCAATCTATCAACTTGGGACGATCAGTTTACAAATATTTTTCAACGCCGTCTGGAGCTGGCAAAGACGCACTTGCGAAAACTCTGGCACGACCCCTTCTATTTTCAGGCTTGCATATTGGAACAATACCATCAACACTATGGCCATGTCTTGGAGCGGCACCAAGATCCGCGGGATCAAGCATCTACCATCAGCGCCGCCGTCGCCTCTTTCAGGGGTCGAAGTCACCGTCTTCCCCACATCGAAAGCCCCGACATAGACGCCAAGAAGAGCCTTGTGAATGATCTGATTAGGCGAGTCATTCGATGGGCTATCTATCTCGTTGAAATGTGGCAATGTCTCGTCACCAAGCTTGCGGCACTACGTGAAGTGGCCCAGACACACGGGGTTGTTCTGGATCCACGGGATGGGAGACCCTTACTTCCGGGGCAAGTGAGGGATGCCTGGGTAGATCTAGGGTTCCATGCACGTTGGTTTGCCTCACAGCATGCTAAAAATTTGAACTACCACTGTGGTGTTGTCGCCTCTGAGCGGACGCGGCGATATTTTATCCGCAGAAGCACTTGGCAAGACTTGATGACGCCTCATCAGCTGGGAGATGAGTGGGCACTCCCGAAGAGCTTCTACAGCTCCGTGGCTGGCGCAACTCAAAGCATCTTCATCGACCCGGTCAACTCTAAAACCCCGGAATTCGAAAAATCGTTGTGGATGTTGCTCCAGCCCATTCTGTTTATAACGTGCGAAAATGAGTTGGGCCACATTGGGTTGCCCAAGATGATCCAGTGGATGCGTACCGACCAACGAGAGCGGCATCTACCACTGAGAATCCAATCGATGACGGCTGATGACTACGAATCGATCTTCTTGAACGGGCTGCTCATCCAAAAAATGGAAGCCATCCAGCCTATCAGCGACGATATGACGGATACGGAAAAACGCGATATCTTCTACGAAGGAAGCCCTGTCGGGGCATTTTTCTACGAGTCGGAATGCTTTCCTTTCGAGGATCATGTCGGCGCAGAGACTCTGAGAAGAGTTCAGTGGCTGCTTGGGGTGAATTACAGCCCGCATTCTCAGTTGGCCCAGAGTCGGCCTGCCAAACTGGCCCAGCAATGGCTGAAGTCGTTTTGGACCGAAGTCTCACGCTGGCTCACGTTGTCGCCGATTGAAGACGAGCCAGATGCGGCCGATGTAGGCGGTTCCGACTGGTACAAAAAGGACATGGGAGGGGATATGGAGATGAACAAGGTGAACAAATACAATAAGAGTCGGAAAAGGGCCCGGCAGAAGTACAAGGTGAGCAAACCCAGCACTACGCAACAAGACCACCGGCCACCCGCCCTTTTGAGGCATCTCGACAGACTCAGAAATGACCACATCTTTATGCACGCCAATGAATTCGCCGTCGACAGGATATGCGGCGACATCACGACCTTGGCGCCCGAAGGCCACCAGGAACCCCCGACAGAGTACCAGCCGCCGTTCGGCTCGCGGAACCTGCCCGTTCTGCCGGAGAGGAATAAAGAGGCGACCATGGCCCTGTTCAAGAACCAGACGCAAGGGAACTACGACTCGTGGTACAAGAAGGCCGACAAGGAGGCCAACGGCGAGCGTCCGCCGGAAAAGCTGAAGAAGGACGATTGGCGCACCATGGAGATCATCTTTGGGAGCCGCCGGGGCGAGGTCACCTGGAAGGACGTCATATCGCTCGTCACCGGCCTCGGCTTCGCGTGGGACGGGAGCAAGAGCGGCTCGCGCGAGCTCATGGAGTGGACGCGGGCCTCTCTGTTCCCCAAACCGCCCAAGACCCAGATCACCGTCCACGCGCCGCATGCAATGAATGACAAGCTGTGGGATGACATTCGCGCCAGCTTGAGGGACTCGTTTGACGAGTCTTTTGGTGTCAACGAGGACACTATCCGGAAATACTACCATTGCCAGCGCGACGCTTGATGGAGATGCGGACACGATAACAGCAGCAGGGTGGGAGGAGGAGATGGGCCACTTAAGAAGGGCGATGTTGCAATACGCCTGCCAGGAAGGCGCATGAGACAGTTTATTTGTGAGATTTGTTTTCGTCTGAGGGAGTTTCAAGGGGAGCTTGTACGCCGCACTACATGTTTTGTTTCCGTCTTCTTCGACCGAGACACGATCCATCTCCTAGACTCTGGTGATATTCTCCCTCATTTCTATCTGTCTCGCGTCGTTCAGCCTCACACCCTTTTCTGTTGCCCTGTATTCGTTACCCAACTGTTTCGAGGCGCCCTTGCTGGAGGTTAGCCTAGTCGATGAATGTCGAGGTGACAGCGGCAGTTTGATAGACATTCAGCGTACAGCACTACGCCATCGGAATCCACCCCGTTCAACCGAGGAAGAGGACCTGCAATCGAAATAGAGCATCGTCACCGTTGCTTAAGCCATGTGTTAAATATGTCAAGACGATTATGATTATCAGGAGACTATCCCATATGTAACAAACCGAAACCCAGATCCCGAAGCCATGAAAAGCAAAGCGAAGGGTATAATGCTATGTGCAGCCCACCAAGATGTTGTTGTATTCCCCGTTGCCCTGATCCCCGGAACCGTCTGGTCCGTACCGTGCCCTTGACCCTGTAACCCCCTTCCCCGTAGCCAGTACCCCGATTCCCCGTCCCGCCTCGACTAGTTCCCGAGACCTTACATGGCCCTGTCCAAGCCGCCCAGCCCACCGCCTTTCTATCACCTAAAAATGCAGAATAGTATGAGATGTATCAGAGACAAGAGATAAAGAGAGAGATAGAGAGAGAGAGATGTATGAGAAAATTGCCCTGTAGGAGGAAGTGCTTAGTGTGTCCTGTGGGAGGAAGGAGGGAAGGCAGTGTATAGCCAGTGTAGTGATGTTGGGGTGATTATCGTGTGTTTGCGAGATTGCCGAGGTGTAGTGTCGATAAGCGATGTTAAACCGCGACGAAATGCCATGGGCAGTTCGATAGCGGCACGCCACGGTGTTGGCGAGACCGAAAGGCCGTAGCGACGGTGTCGAGCCGGCACTGAGGTGGTATCGAGCGTCGTGTAAGGGAAGATCCGCGAGAAATGCAGCCAAGTCTATCGTAAATAGTCTGAAGAGAAACGCTAATGTATCCCTCTATGTAGCGGTGAAAGCTCAAGCTGCAGAATCCTGAAACGAGGATCAATAGGCCTAGAGCGGAGGAGCGATGGTGTAGGAGATCAACGCCAAGAATAACGAGCAAGGCCCAATCCATGGCAGCACGCGTCACTGGCGGCGTGGTTGTCCGGGGCGCACGAGTCGGCGCGCTGGTTGGCCAAACTCGGGCGGTCGAGAGCGTCGCTGAAAATGGAGGGTCGGAACGGCTGTGTGAGAATAATGCCAAACGCGCCACCCGCATTCGTGAGGCAGCGTTGTGCCAAGGCAGACTCGGACACCTCGAGATGAGTGGGGGCCTTTTTTCCCTTGTCGTCTTGGCTCATGGATTCGGCCTTCTGGCCAGGCCAGGCCACCCCTCGATACTCTTCTCCGTGGCGGGAAATCTTGAATACGACTTGGGTGGCCAGATTAGGTCGGTCTGAAAAGGCGTTGAAGGAACGCGGGGCCATGTGAGTGGCCCGGGTGAGCCCTTCAATCCATGTAGGGAAACACGGGTACGCCAATGCACGGCCGAAGAAGCATGGCGGCAAGGCAAGCGAGTGGTCGGAAACAAGTCGACATGAAGACGCGTTAGAGTGGTCACTGCTGGTATTGGGCCAGGCGGATATGGCGCGGTGTCGTTCGGCAGCTCCTTGTCGCAGATGATGTACGTCATGCAGGCCGGACGGGTGCAGGCGGCCCCCTCCAAGATACGATCACCAGATACACCCCCAAACCATCATGCACCTAGGCTGCAGCCAATGACTGGCCGCGACGAGGCTCGGGGGTCGAATCCGTTATCGACGTGCGGGCGGAAGAGGTCATTCGTGATAAGCCTAGTCCAGTCGTCATGGACGGGATGGGCGGGAGTGCGAACTCCCACTCCCACGTTGTTTTTCTGTTGTTAAACGAGGCGGCAAATGTCCATGGGAGGGAGGGGTTTATCCATGCTGAGGGCAGCATCGAGTTCCCCCGCCTCGTGGATGCTGCGTCGGAGAAAGTGGCTCGTCCAAAGGTAAACTGTCGGAAAGGTGGAGACGGCGGTGCGGCCGGGCTAAAGCGGGGCTGATACGCCGTCTATATCGGGAAAGGTGGGTATCATTCGGAAGCGTCCATTGGTCTGCGCCACAACAGCTGACAGCCCCTCCGAGTCCACCCATCCACACCGAAGAGAAGTAGCGACCGGGGGGAACCCGTGGCCCCTACACCACCACCCCTCCCTCACGCTCTTGCATCCCGTCCCAAGGTGCAGTCTGCCCTCCCCAATCAAGTAAACGATGGACGACCTCGTTCGACAACGTCTGTTGATACCTCCTCATGGCTGTTCGCGTCCATTCCGCCCTCCTCTTGTCCGCCTGCTTCGTTCACGGGGTTTCCCTGTGTCTCCCCCCTACCCCTAGGCCCTGGCAGCATTAGTGACTCACTCCCGTCACTATGACCAGACTTTGGCATCAGGAATATCACGTTTGCGCCTCACCAGACGCGAAGCACGTCACCCCCCCTCGTCCCCAACTCGCGTTCGCCTGGCCCACAGCCATGCGCCCTCACTACCGCCTGGGGGCCTCACGGCTTCATGCCCGTTGCGCCCCGTCCCCGTATCCGCCACCGCCGTACACTTGATGGCTAGGGGCATGGTGCGCAGTCATGGACTGGTACTGCTCTGCATATGTCGTTGGCGCGTGCATGGCTGGTATCGTAGGGTCCCATCGCCCAGGTGCTGGTGGCGGTGAGTGCTGGTTTCCCAGCGGCGTGTGTAGCCCGCTTCCGTACGAATGTGTCGGCATTGAACGACTATCGTAGCCTGTAACCGCCGGTAAAGGTGCAGCCAGACGAAGTCCAGACTGCCTTGGGGATACCGATGTGAGCGCCGGCGAAAGGTGGCGTGGCGGTCCGGTCGAGTAGGCTGGCCAGCTGTGTGTGCTTCCCGAAATGGACCTTGGTGAGGTCAGCCCCTCTTGGTGCATTTGCGATGGAACACCATAGGCGCTGACATGGTCCGATGCCACAGTTGGGGCTGGTGGTGTTGGCAATGAAGGAGGGTAGGCTCCGACAGGTGTGGGCGTCAAAAGGTGCGAGGCCGGGAGGGTCGACGAGGGGCTGGCGCTGTATTTTCCAATGATCTTCTTCAGCGCCGACTCCAAGATCTTCCATGGGAACACCTTGACGTCCTTCTCAATGTTCCTGGGCTTGGGGTTCGGGAATGCCATGATGATCTTGAAGAATTCCTCCGAGTCCGCCTTGGCCTTGCTGACTGTCAACGGGCGGAAGCCTTCGAGGTTGCGTCGGATGCGGTTCTTCTCCTCAACCGTGAATCTGGCCGGCGCGACGACAAGTTGTTCAAGCAGGGAGATGGTGTCTACAGATGTGACGTAGCACTCGTTCTTCTCGGCCCACCAGATGCAACTGATGCAAATGCTGTTCGGAGGTCGCTCATTGACGTTGACCGGTCGGAATGTTGCAGTGAGGGTCGATCCCGTTTGCTTCTTGCTGAACATGACAATACGTCGGCGATTCGACCATTCTTCCGGTGACCAGTCCACCGCCATGGTATCGAGCTTACCCATGATCTTCAGGACGGCCTTGTTCGAGTAAGATCCCCAGTGGTTGTATCCTGGTTGTTGCCCGCCTCCTGGTGAGCTGGGAATGGAGCTCGTCCGCACAAGTTGAGGAGTAGTGGCGGACGGCATGGGCAATGGGGTAAGGCTTGGGCGGGATATCTGCGTATGCGTGATGGCAGGGCCGGGCGGCCGCCCGTATGCCTGCCAACTAGCCATCGGCGGCCGCAGCGGCGGCGGCACCACGCGCGAGTAATGCTGCTCCGGGAAGGAGTTGGTTCGGTAGGCACTGAGCATGTTGTTGTTATTGTTATCTTGAGTGAAGTTGCTTCCATAGGGAGACTGTGCTGGCTGCTGCGGAGCAGTCGCGAAGTCGTACGTATTTGTATTGGCTTCGTTACCGAGCTGGGTGCTTGCTGACCTGGGGGACTGATGTTGTTGCTCAGGTGACTTCGACACCTTCCTCGTGATGTCGTCTGAGCTAGCACCTGGGCCTCCCAAGGGTGCTTCGTGATATACAAATTGGCCCGCCGCCGTCCTCGAGACTTCGTCGCCGTTCTCAGTCTCAATCAGGAGCGATACTGGCACGTTCTCGTTGGGGCAGCTGGTGACCACAAATGGTGGTGCCTCAGCGGAGACGGTCAGCATGTAGCCGTTGCTGTCCTGAGGGTCCTTGATGGGCTGCGCGAGCACCTTGTTCGCGCCGAAAATGAGATAAAAGTAAGGTGCCATGGTGAGGAGATCATATGGTGACGAGACCTTGACCAGCACCTTTGTACCGGCCATGCCGGAGCTTGGCTGACATGATACCACCGACGGGCCTACAGGCATATACGATCCAACTGCACTGTTAGCCGCAAAGGCGTCCTGGTTCATCTGCGCCGCGGTAAGTTGAGCCGCACCGCCGTGCTGAGCAGGATATGTTTGCGCGCCATATTGCTGGTATGTGGCATCCTGATACCCACGGGTTGAATCATACCCTGGAGGAAGCATGCCCTGTCAGCAAATTCGGTCCGAAGGACACGCCAATTCCTTGGCCATTTCGAGCTAATACTCGGCATCGTTGCGCGAGGAGTTGAAAACTAGTATTTCCAACTCGCGGCAAGAGGAACAACATACCGTGGATTGGGCCTGGCTGCTGTTTCCCGTAATGGGACATGGGGAGGAGACCACCTGGCGGGGAATCACCCCGAAGGTCTCCGTTTGCCCTTGCAACTGCCTCTTCGTACTTGAGAGTCACCGTCTCGGGCGAGTCTAGGCCTTCTTCGCCGATGATGATTGGCCTCTGGGGATGGAAGTCGGGCTGTTTTCGGTGAGGCACAGCTCGTCAGCTTTCCAACGATTTTCAACCCAACACGGGACGAGCCATCAACAACGTCTCGGGAGTGGCTCAGCTCGGCGCTTCGAAGATGGATTGACTCACCTCGAAATGCTTGTAGGAAGCACACTCAAACTTCGCAGCAGACATTCAAGCTGTAGAAAAGGGTGGACTTGGGAAAGGATGTGTCTGGTCTGGTGCCGGGAAAATGCAAACCACTGTTTCGGGAGCGGTGTTGCAACGACAGGAAGAGACTATGGCCTTGTGGGACCGTCGAGGGACAAAGGGAGAAAGGGAGAGATATGTCTTGAGACTGAGGTGATTAGAGCCAGGTCCAGTGTTGTTGACGGGGCCAAAAGCAAATGTAGGGGAAGGGAGGGTCCCTAATAGAGGAGCGTCAGTCTCAGGAGATTCTCCCGGCAGGAACTGGTTTGAGACACCGTACTCAGATATGTGGATGGCGTCTCCGAGGTGGCTAGTGGCGCTGGAAATTTGAGAATACCGGTTTGGATGAGTTGCCGTGGGCTGAGGCGACTGAAAATCGGAGAGCTGGAAGGCCGGGGTGGCTGATATTTCCAGTTCAACCAGGATTTGACAAGTTTGAAGAAATGGATGGTTTGGGGAGGCTGAGGGAATACTCAGGGGAGGCGATCTTAAACCAAGACTCAACCCTTTGAGAGCGGACGTCGCGCGAGGATTCAGACTGATGCACCTGTCATTGGTCGCTGGGTTGCTGGCAAACCGAACCTTGAGATCAAGTTTCGGGAGGACCCAAGAATTCCAACGCGCTGGTTGCCAACTGAAAGACAACGTGCCTATCCTGTCCCTTGGAATGCAAGTCAGTCAGGATACTCCAGTGGTCGAGCGTCGACGATGGTTGGTAAGAACTGCTGGCTAGACGGCAAGTTGCAGCGAGAACACCATCGGCTTCTTGCTGGAGTTCGTGGCCATGCACCACTCGCAGGCAGAGGAAGGGGATCACGTACTCAACCGTTGGGACCGGGGTGTTCGTGAGAACCGTGCCCAATCACGCTTCGGGGTTTGGTCGACAAACGGACTGATGCGGTTCGCGATGCCGAACGTGTGGAGCCGAGCCGTGCTTCGTCCGTTCGTACTGCAGGCCGATGGCGAACCTGTTCGTGAGACCAACAAGCGAAAGTTAGAAACAGGCCTCAAAGGAAGCAAGTCCAAGGTTCCGTAGCAATTATGCGTTCCCTTTGGCACGAAAGGAAACAGATATGCGAGGCCTACCAGAGCCGCGAGACGTCAAGTGCGGAGAGGCTAAACGAGAATGAATAGGGTGGACGAGCTTAGAAATGGGGAAACCTGAAAGAGAGGAAGAGATGGAGAGCGAGAGGGAGAGACGAGACGTGGACTCAGAAAGTCAGACTCTGTCGCTGATTTTGTTGCGGGGGTGAAGGAGGTAGATGAGGAATGTTGACGAGGTACGGGGAAGTGGTGTTGCATTTCTCGCAAAGGTTCGATAGACAGATAGCAAGGCAGTCAGTCAGTCTCCCTGCAGGCCCGAGTACGTGTTATGAACGTAAAGGAACGACGAAGAGTCTGTCTGTGGCGACACCAAGGTCCGGCCGGGCAGATCCACACGGAAGGGAACAGGGCCCTTGGGAAGATGAATATTGCTTTTCCTCTGCTTGCCGCACTAACAGAGAGCTCACGCACCAATAGCTCCGTCCTGGGGATCCCGACAACCCTCCCTTACAGTAGCACCCCTCGTCGTTTCTTTTTGGAGAGGGCTCTGTTTTCTTCCCTGGCCAGTGCAGGTAGCCTGGGCTGCGGGTGACTTTTGGTGCAGGAAGAAGCGGCCAAGCAGAGACTCAAGGCCGGGTGACATTTGTGGGGATGAGGGGAGGGGGGTATGGGTATGGAACACTCTGAGGGTAGCGTGTAGGACTGGCAGGGCCGGGCAGGGATAGGGGCGCCGTTGGGATGCGAGATTCCAGTTGTCTTATGAGCTGCAAGGTTCCATTGATCTGAAGAGGAAGGGTGGGGGAGCGGGAGTCAGTCGTTCATTGGAGGTGTATTGCGCGTGTCTGAGTGGCTGTAGTTGTGGGCGATGATGAAAAAACGCTTCAGCTGGCAGAGGAGGTATGTGGTCGGGGGAAACTTGGGGGGGTGGCCGGGGGGGTGGCAAGGGAATAGGGCTGTCACCATGTTCATGTGTTCTTCTGGTATGCTACTCGGACACCGCGAAAGAGCTTGGCCATTCCGTATCCTTTGGTGGGCAAGACACGGAGTTGTGGTCCCAAAGGCAAGAGAAGCAAAGGAGGAGGCTCCCATGCAAGGAGACCGAAGGAGGAGAACAGGTCGTTTGTAACAAGAAAAGAAGGAAACGGCTGGCGCAGGAAAGAAGAAGAATAAGAAGGGAAATGACAAATGACGAGGAACATAAGGTGCCAGGAAGAGGGTTAGGGAGCCGTAGACGGATGAGAAAGAGGGCAGAAAAAAGAGAGAAAGGGTGAGATTGAGAGGAGGAAAAAGGAATAATGGAGGGGACTCACTCGTCAAGATCGGCCGTGATGAGCAGACGCGCAGGAGAAGCAGTGCCGGGGTACTACTGGGTACGTACAGATGTACAAAGGTACAGGCACGACCACAGGCACACTCACAGGGCGTTGCTGGTTGCAAGATTTCCCGTGTAAGTCGGTCTGCGTAGGAACGAAAGAGGGTGGGCGTGGTTCTTTGCTTGCCGTCCGTCGTCTTCGTTGCTTAGCACCACGACTCAAACCGAGCTAGACACAGCGGGAGAGCTTGAGCTTGAGTTGAGCTTGCCTGAACAGAGGGATAGAGATAGATAGTGGATGAGAGCGACTGAGGAAAAAAAGAGAGAGAGGGGAGGGGGGGTGTTGCAGAGCGAGTTCTGGGGCGTGTTATTAAATTATGCTGGAGTAGTTGATGTCGACGTCTGTAAAGCACGGATTAGCGGGATTGGCCATAGCTCTGTGAACAGGTGCAGCAAGCCCAATGAGCGGAAAGGATGAGATGAACGAGAGGAATGGCTGTAGACCGACTGTGGCATGTGGCCAGGATTAGGATGGACTGGGGCCCATCTAACGGCAGGGAGGGAGCGGCAGTAGCCTGTGCAATCGGGACACGAAGCGGCACGCTCCAGTGTCACTGGATCTGGCTTGGATACTACCGACCGGCTGAACCCTTGCATGCGTCCGTCCGCTTCCTAAAACCTTGCACAAGACCTGTCAAGCAATGTACAAGTGCAAATGTACAGGACCGATATCCTAGCTAAGGCGTCCTATCATCCAATGCCAACCCCCGTGTGCTCGTGCCATTTAAGATGGGGGGATGTGAGGGGAAAGGGCACAGAGGAGTAAGGTTAGTGGCCCCATGCCAAAGGTAGCTGAAGGAGGGTACCTTGACAACTTGGAAAGACAAGGGAACCAGTGGGAAACCAGGCGGGAAGAAAAAGGAGAGAGACCGGGAGACCCGCGCGAAGGGATGCAAAGGTCAAAAGGTAGAGTGGATAGGCGAGACTTACATCTGATCCAACCCATGAGATGCTGGGTATGGCGTGAACCTAAACTTCTCTCGCATTCGTCCTTGTATCTCCTGGATATCACGTCTTCTACTTTTGGTTGTGCTCCGAAGCCGAAAATTCAAGTGCACCTATCGGTCGTACAACGACCAACAACAGTGGCAGAGTCCGGAGGACGAGGGAGGAGAGCGTTGGGCTGGGCCGGCGTCGTCCGTGGCCGAGATGAACGCTGATGGAGATCTATGGAGATCTTTCTAGCCGGAATTCATCCAAGCAGAAGATCCTTTTGGGTCAAATTATTCGTCGGTGTCGCCTCGGTTCCTTGGACTTCCGGGGGCGCATCTGCCAAATGACGATCTCTGATGCCGGTGTGGAGTGGCCGCAAATTGTCCCGACGGGGAAGCCTGTCAAGGCGTGATGAAAGGTACTCGGTACTGTAGAGAGGTGGGCGACAACGCCTGTGCCGCTGTGAAGTACCACCCCGACTCTCTGCTTATTTCTTCCTCACCTCTGTTCCGGGGGGCAGACCAACAAGGTGCTATCCGCTCCGTCCCGCAGAAAGAAAGAAAGAGATTCGATAGAGAGAAGCACAAGCGATTTTGGCGCCGTTTCTGCCAGGGTTCTCCCGTCCCTCTCTCTCCCTCTCTCTTCTCTGTCTCTCTCCCTCCCTACTTCTCCCTGTCTGCACGCGTCCTGTCTGCTTCTGTGCCTCGCCGGGGTTGATCTCGGAGCTTTCCTGGCCTCCCCTGGCTTTGCTGCCCTACCCTGTTGCGATTGTGATGTTTCCTGTCACCAGTAATTGGTCAGCTCAAAATACTAATAGTGCAGGTGAGGCACTCGGCCCCGGGGGCGATCAGTGGATTCATCCTCCCGCTGGAGAATAGCGCGAGTGCAACCTCAGTGGTGGAAGAGAGTGTTGTCGGGTCAGATCGACGAGAGGGACACGAGCATGAAGACGAATAGAGATTGCAGACAACGACAGACGACACACAGACACACAGACAGCTCTTGAAGTGATGTCGCTACTGCCTCTGTCACTTGTTTCCATCCCCCTCCCGCAGCCCAGCGCAGCCTAGGCAAGCCAAGCATGCGCGTGGAGCCAAGCCGGTCTTTCGCTGCCTCCAGTGGTCTGTTGGCATTTTGGTGCGCTCCCCATTCTGACGACCACACACCCCCTTGCAGCCAGCAGCAGGAGGAAGCAAGTAGCTGCACCTAGAGACGGGATGATCGACGACGGGAAGCAAGCCAGACGGCGACGCCTGTTGGGCGGCCCAATAAAGCTTGGCGACCTTCCAGACCCGGGAAATTGAACGAGATCAAATCCCCGTCATTTCTGCCCGAACTGGCCCCGTCCCCCCTCCCCTCCCCCTTCCCCCCCCAGCGAAGCTGAACGCCCTGCCCTGGTCGGTCCTTATCCCGAGTTGTGCGGGGCGGCATGTTGGGGGTCGGACATGGCGTCGTCACCGAGGCAAGGCAAGCAATAAAAAATTACAAAAAAATTAAAAGCCCCCAATGCCGAGGCCACTTTGCCGCCGACGCCGATGATGCTCACGGCTCAAGGGTCAAGCTGAAGCTTAGTCTGCAGCTGCATCGTTGATCATATCCTTGGGTCGGCAAACTTGTCCCTCTCTAGCTGCCGCAACGTTGTTTGCCAGAAGATTTGGCCCTCTCTCTAATGGTGTCTTTCCACTTAGGGTGGATTACTACAGTAGTCGAAGCTGAACGGGTACAATCCACTGGTTCAACAGGGGAACGTGGAGTTTGTCCAGGAAAGAAACAAAAATTAAGATATAAAAAAGAGTTCAAGACTTACGGATTTGGCAAGGTCTGGTGCGCGGCCGTGAGCGGGCTTTGCCTTGCACGGGAATGGGCGGATCTGTGCTTGTCTACCTGTGCATGTCAACTTCACGTTTACACGTAGCGTCCGTGTCTCGCTGTCATGTCAGGCACGGACATACTGTTCGTGGTCCCCGTTGGGTGAGCCTTCTTCACGGCAAGTCTAGTGGACTGACGCGTTGGACTCGCCGGCGCCGGCCGGTTCCTAGTGGTGGGTGTCGGAGAGGCAACAAGCGTGAGACTCGTGTCTGAGACGGCTGCACCTAAATTTTGTTGACGGCGATGGCTTTGGATTGATTTGAGATAGCTGGCGGAAGGCTGCAAAGTAAGATGCGATGGGTCGATGGCGGCCACCAAGGGAAAGGGGGCGTTTCGAACGGCCAGTATCAGACAAGCATAGGAGAAGAAGGGCTCGGATTCCAGCAAGTCGATTTCGATCTGGCTGGCCACTAGTGCCGGAGGGTGATGGGCTTAGTGTGGACGGGCGGGCAATGGATGGCTCAACGTCGACGATAGCCAGGGAACGGTTGCGGTCTTATATTCAACGTGGGTGGTTTAGGAAAGGCCGGTGGCTTTATGTCGCGTCTTGGTCCATGTTGAACTTGGCTTAACATGGCAGTGATGCAAGCCCTCTGTTCGCGAAAACGTTGAGGTATCCCAGTGAAGGGAGTACAAGTGAGTACCACAAATCGCTTTGGAAGCGATGAGTAGAAATCCGGCGGTACTGCTGCGGCTTGTACCTGTCTTGGGTTCAAGGTGACAAGCCATGTGTGTTTTCGGTGAAAAGGGCCAAGTAATGGCGCAATGCGTTCAGTCGTTGCAGGTACTTTCACTCGCCGCGCTGTGTTCCCGGACAGAACAACGCCAGGAGATGGAGGGAAGGAATAGGCAGTCGGTATCCACGACGCCAAGGGGCACAGTTGATGGAAGGTTCGGTTTCCCGAGGACCAGAACGCGAGAGGCGGGTGTGGGTGGGACTATCTTGGACATGGAGAGCGGGAGGGCAGAGAAGCCCGGGTTGGAGTTTTTTTCATTTTCGGTTTGACAGCAGCGGTGGAGGCTATCGTCACACCCTTACGAGGAAGGCTTAGATTCCCTGCAATGGCCAGGATGACGGCTGGCTGGTGATTGGCTATTGTAAGGCGCGAGGAATGCGACTTGGAGGATGAAAGTGGGTGCGGGAATGCCAGTGCGGGCAAGGCTCAGGCTCCGGCTCGTGTTCAGGCTCGAGCTCGAAGCTGCGTGTTGTAAGCATAAGCTGTCGTCAAGTCGACGGTGGCGGCGTTCCTGGCCCATGATACCCGGGTTCTTGAGAGTGGACAAGCAAGTCGGGGCGAGACTCAAGATGGGGATTCAGCACCGGGCGGGTGGACAGTAGCGCGGCGGCAGGGAGTGAGAGCGAGGGCGGGCACTGGCGAGGGTGTGAGGACATGTGCATGGCCTTGTGTTCCCCACGCAAAGCCCAGCTCGCTTTTCGAAGCTCGAGTTTTTGACGAGTGCGGCACAGACCATCTGGGGGCGGAGAGGGGGGGAGGGGGGAAGGGGGGAAGGGGGGTTCTCGGTCCGAACTGTCACGGCCGCTTGATGCTATGTGGTTGACATCGCCAATGGACCGTCTGAAGAGAGCCCGTTCATGTGGGACCAGAGACTAGATGGCAGGGCATGCCCGGCGGGAGGTCTTGTGCGCCCTCTGTCGTGGATAGCTAGACACCAAGAATAGCAGCCAAATGGCACGGGCATCGAATGTCAATTCTCGAGTTGGCATACACGGGTGGTTGCCAGGTTCAGCCACCGTCTATCATTCTGATGACAAAAAAAACAAGGGAAGACTGGATCGACGGCTAGAGGAGGATTACAGGGGCGGCCCTTGCTGCAGATCGAGCAAGATGGCCAGGCATCCAATCTCAGGCCGGGTGGGGTCTCCGTCCCGTAACAGCGCGCCCAGACTGCTAGCGGGAGGCAGGGCAGCGGCAGCAGGAGCAGAGGCGGCAGCAGGTGGCAGAGCGATGATAATTGACCAAGATACGGCCGTTATGGCGGGTGCAATTGCAGTGCTATGCCGCTGGCTGGCTGTTGGAGGCCGTGTTTTTATGCATGGTGTGTGTACCAGGTGGCTGTGGCAGGATTGGGCATGGCCGTGTTGTTGTCTGTTATTGTTGTTGCTGCTGCTGCTGCGGCTTCTGTTCCTACTTCTTCTGCTACCACTGTTATTGTTATTGTTGTTGGTGGTGTGTTGTTGTTGTTGTTGTTGTCGTCGTCGTTGTCGAGGACGGTGCAGTATAAGGCGAGGTTCCGGTTGCGACTGGGGAGCAGGGACGATGTGATGTGCCATTGACCAAGAAAGAGCAAAAGAAGGCTGCATGACGAAATAAAGAGCCGGGCGAACAGATGCTGCCAATGCGATGGGGGTAAAGCGGTGCCTTGAGGCATGCGGTGTGAGGTGTGAGAGGAGGCTTGCTTGAGGAGGTGTATGTATGCGGTGTGCGGTGTGAGGTGTGCGGCTTGAGAGGTGCTGTGCTAGTGGGCGCGGGAGAGGGACGGCGGCGGACGGCAACGACCTCGATGCCTTGCCTGCCTCCAGCAATGGAGTGGAATGGGCGCGGGAAGGGAAGGCAGCAGGGGACCAACCGTCTCACACCAGAAGAGGTACTCCGTTTGGAGCAAGTACCTACGGGCAACTAAACTCGGGTATGCAGAGATACGTACCGGAGATACCTGTGGTACGGAGCATTACCTAAAGTGGGGTGAGGTGAGGTAAGGTGAGGTGAGGTGGATGGGGGAGGCTTGGGGGGCCATTGCGGCTGTTGCCTCACAGACTGCCTACCTACTACCGTATCTTATCATGAGGTACGTACCCTGCTCGGTGTAGTGGATGGACGGTATGGAAGGGGGAGAAGGGAAGAGGGAGGGGGAGAGGGAAGGGGAAGGGGAGGGGAAGGCCACTATCAACCCAGCAGATATCAGGCCAGTTTCAGTGGACGCTGTGGACTAAAGAGCCGCCATGGCGATTGTAGCGTTGGGCGAACCCCCTAGAAAGCAAGGAAGGAAGCGCACAAGGCAAGGAAGGCAGTGAAGTTGCTCTTTCCCCCACCCCAACCATCGGCCGCACCAAGCAGGCAGGGCAGCCACGCCATGCAACGCACAAAGGTAAGTAAGGAAGGCACGCCCCAAGTAGGGACAGCAGGAGGCAGTAGGCGGTGGGTGCCTTGGCTAGTGCTAGTACCTGCTCTGTTCTGTTCTTTCCCTTGCCTTCTTGTTCCCTTTCACTCCCACTCCGTATCTTACTTGCTCTGCACACTCAGCACCTTACTTACCCAGTCCTTACCTTACCACTCACCTCGCCTTGCCTTACCTCATCTCACGTCGCCTCATCTACCACACCACCACACCATATCACACCACGCCACGCCACGCCACACCACACCATCCACCTGCCTACAACCTCCCTGTAGGCTGTGCCTCCCTCGCAATGGCATCACCGCCACCACCCATCAGCAACTGATGATTCTCCCCACTCATGATTTCCTTTTCCCCCATCAAGTCCCTGTCCTGCAGGTCCCGGAGAGTAGGGTTCCCCTGGACATTTCCGCCTTGAATTCACTCTCTCCACTACCGGTACTCGTCCCGCGCCTCGTCCTCGCCCTCGCCCTCGCAAAGCTGCTCGCTCAGAAGTCGCTCGCTCTCCTCCCTCTCCTCTCGGCTGCTGGCAGGGAGACAGGCGCGTCTGCAGCCCACCGTTTCAACTTGGCTTCGACTCCCCATCCTCGTTGCCTTTTGTTTCTTGCTTTTCTACCTGTCCCCGGCGACACCTGCACATCGCACCGCGTCGCATCGCCGCCGACCAAGTACGGGCCTGCACACACACACACACACACACACACACAGAGAGAGAGAGGGAGAGAGAGAGAGAGAGAGACAGAGGTAGGTACTTGCGGTACTCCCGACATACAGTGTACTCGTACTCGCCGTTGCCAGTGGCCGTTGATTGTCATCGTCATGGACACCACCCTCTCGAGTCCAAGCGGCTACTCCCCCCGCTGCCATATTTCGCCTCGGCACATTGGAACCTGCCACTGCATGCGTACTCTGCGTGCGTGCGCACACACCTTGCCATCGATCGCTACGGCACTGCTTTGTCTGCGCTGCTAAAATCTTTCCCTTGCCCTGACCTGACTGCCCCCAGTCAGTCGGCCGACCGCCTCTCCAAAGACTCTAGCATCGGGTATCGCCCCCTTTTGCGTCCCTCTCGTACTCGTACGGCCGTATCGACCCTCACCCTCACCACTACCAAGAGCCAGCTCAAGCCCGCAAGGACGCCGTTCGATCCTTCACCCGCTCCCGTCCCCGGCCCTCCTCTCACGCCCTTGCGCAGTGGATGGTTGCGGGTGCCCATGCGGATGCGGGGTGTGGTGTACTTGGGTTGAGACGTCGGCTCCGACGTTGACTCTCTTTTCTTTCTGTTTCGCCATTTTACTTACCATGGTCCTGGAAAGCGTGGGCGTGCGCCCCGGCAATCTTGCGCGGCACACGCCCGTCCAGTGAGTACCATCTTTCACCGGCAATCTCTCGCTTCGTACCGTTTTACAACTACAACCTTTGGTGCAACACTTCCCAGCTCGCTCTGCCCTTGCACAATTCCACCGCGGGCCTAACCCGCTGCATTGAGTGACATTGTCGTTTGCAGACCTCTGACATCAAGAGATAAATGTACCTGCCACCTAACTGGCCCGGCTTTGTCTCCCATATGCAAGTCATCCCGGCAGCGGAACAAGAATTCGGCCCATTGCCTTGCCTCCGGGCCCGCATGTTGCAGATTCACTGCCGAATACCTACTAGGTATCCCGTATCGTCCATGTTTTGCATTCCCTACGAGACATATCTCCTTTTAGGCCCACCTCGTGGCGGGAAGCCCAGGACCACGGCTTCAGGTCCTCAACGCCAACCCTGTTCCGCTCGGCAATGACCATGTCTGATGTCTGCTGCAACGCTGAGAAATGGGCACGGCAACTCCCATATACGGGCACCATGGCCAGCTATGCGACTGCGTAGCAACCAGAGCCACATACCACCGGCGAACCTAACCTCAAGGACGTACTGCCAGTTTGGGCATCTGCAAGCTTGCTGTCTTCAAATCAACATCGTATTATCAACACTGCCCGCCACGCATTATGCCGCCTCCGCCTCGGGCCGCTCAGCAATCGGCGGTTCAGCCGTCCTCCTTTGATCCCATCCATGAGCAACCATTGACGAGAGAGGAATGCTGCAACCTCTCCATTTCCGATGCCAAAATGGACGGCTTGGCGTTGAACCGACGACAGGAGCAGGATATTGTCCTTTGCAGACCCCTCACTTTTCGCTAACGTTCATTCCTTGCCATGGCTTCGGCAAAGTGGCCTGACTTTTTGCCAGCCCAGATTCCGATGGCTTGGGTTAACTCTCTCAGCCCAACGCATCTACACCGAACCCCAGAGAGGGCTCGAGAGTATCCTTGCCGATTCGGCGTTTGTAGCCTCATCAAGCATTGACTCTCATGGTTGCGATTGCGGAGGCGGTCACCTGTAGTGGTGTGGGTTTACGCTTTCAAGGTGGCATGTTCCCCCGTACCACACATCGCCAACCACCTGTGATTTGCATAATGAAAGTTGTACCGGGCGTTAAGGATGCCTGGACGACGTACCGCCATATCCTTGGGGCAGGCTCTTGTGTGCATGCAACTGTTCAGCGTTAGGAACATGCGCGAGGACTGGCAGGAGGCACAGTGTTGGTCTCACTTACCGAGATCATGCACGTCGGCATTGCCCTAGAAGCAGATCTTGCGTGTTCCCTCCCGGCCCTGCCATATGACCCCTCGGTCGCTGCCTTCAAATTCTACTATTATTAATGGTCGTACAACATTGTAGTTATGTTGAGGACGTTTCATTGCAAAGTTCGTGCTCGAGACATCGTGGTTGGGTTGCGGTCCGGGGAAGCCGAGCACGCAACGCAGTCTTGGGTGTGACTTTCATGTCGTTTGGGCGACTCCTGCCCGGCTCCCGGCCCTCGTTCAGTTACACTAGCTCTCAGCTTGGCCGGTACCTACAGGCAAGCCTTCCTTTGCATGCGGATAGCCGCTGCTACGGTGCCTTCGCCTTCGCTAATCTGCTCCAGTTACGGGTCTTGTGGCCGGCCAGACAGCCACACTCACCACCCAGACCACGGCTTCGGGGCTCAAAGCGGGCCTTCAGCACCCTGGCAGTTAATGTTGTTTGCTGCCACTGTGCAATGAGTTATGCTTCATTGCATTTGCAGCGATTCGAACCCGAAGCTCGCACTCTTCACATCCGGAAAGCCCAAGTACCTGTCCGTTGTCGTCTCCTATCCGCTCCCGGGAACTCCTCACTAATACAGCGTTTATTATCTCTAGAAGACTTCATAACGGGCTATGATAGTATCCAATAAAGAGAGGGGAGGCAGAACAAGCCGAGTAAGACCCAAAAAGCGCATCTCGATGAAGGCACAGTATTCCAAATTATCAGGATTCCCAGTGCCAACCAGTGTCAATGACTTCATGCGACTCGGCAAGAGCGTTATACTGCGTATGCCCTTAGTGGCCAGTACGACGTTGGCACGCATATTCAGCCAGTCTCCTCCTTATCCACGACCCAGAGCTCCGGTTTTTGGCCCGTGGATCGAAGGACAGCAGGCTCAATTGGCCTGTTCCAACTCTTCGCGCCCGGCTGCTGGATCTTGAAGGATCCGGCTCGGAGGTCGTGCCACCGCCCGTCAGATGAGGCGGACACTGCAGCACCAGTCTCGAGAAAGCCAAGAAACAAGCGGCAATTGTTGTCAGCGACGCGAAATCCCAGATGTGAGGAGCTTGGGGCACCAGGCGTCTGTCTGCACGTTGCCGTCCGTTTGGGACCGTTGTTCTGGCTGGGCGTGCGACAACATTTCGGGTTCGACAGGAGGATGAAGATGCTTGTCCGCCATGCTGATCACCCAAAATTCTCCACAGTACGAGTGCTGCGTTATGTCCAGCTTCGTGTCGAAGCTGCCTGTTGGGTGTTCAAAGCGCTGGACAGCAAGTTTGAAGCCTTGCGACGTGTCTGCGCCATCGCCTTCAGCCGCACAGCTCAGTCGTTCATCATCTCCACGAAAGCGCTTCCACCGTTGGTGATTGTAAAATTCCAGTGAAGTTCTAGCGGGTGCCAGGGCTGTAACACGGCCGTGTGGCATACGAGTGACTTTCATTGCACAACTTGAGTATGAGAAAGCTCTGCAAGCAGCCGTCACCATGCCTCATCTCGGTTCTTTCCACGATCCTGCAGCAAGGCGTGTGCTACTGATCAGAAATAAGTAAATTGTACAGAAGCGGCACTCAGAGGATGTCTAGTGAGTCGCGTTGGGTGCGTGCCTCAGCCTCAGCCAAGGCTGGCCGGTCACACCGTCAATGTTTCTTTTACACGGGATAACCATGCCCAGCATGCTGGACTCGACCCCTTCGTACCATGCCAATCTGCCAAGAAAAACCTTCCAAATAGTTTTGGAAGGTGGGGAGTTGTTGGAATAAGAAAAGAGGGCGTTTCGTGGCGCTGGACGGTGTTGGCCTAGATGTCTTGCAAAAAGCCAATCCAGGCATGGAGAGGGCCGGGATTTGGGAGATATTACGAAACGTTGAAACTATTCCGTGGCCGCGTTATGGCCAAGGACGACCGACCTCTTCTCGAGCCGACAACTGTGTCGGCTCCCGGACGTCATACTTCGGGCCACTTGTTGAGCCTTCGGTATTAACAAGTGAATTGTGTACACGGGCGGTGACCCGGATAGCCGCAGCGCTATCCCGGAATAGCTTGTGGGTGGCACTGGACGCAGTGGGCCACGGTGCAACTCATTGCGATATCTTGGACGACATAGGACGAACCTGTTGTGGTCCCAGATCTTTCAGAATCCTGGTCGCTTCACTCCTCGTGTGTATGGGGCCTACGAACCCAATGGCTTGGCTTGGCCACGAAGCTGTTGCTGTCGGTCGCAATCTCGACTGGTGTTTTCCCATCCCAATTATTGGCCGTTTCCTTCGGTCGCTCTATCATTGGGCCCTGGTCAATAACAACTTGTCAAACTCACCGGTTTTCGTTTAATTTGCAACCACGTGGGAAGAGTAATGATCGCTCGGGCTAGCCCCTCGACGTAGTTTTTTTTGCGTTTCCGTTTCATTCGGTAGGCTTCAGTGTATGCCCTTGAATTTGCATCAAACTGGACTCGGGAGCCTCCTACATGGTTTGTTTTTCGCACACGCATTCCTGCAGCAGGTTCGGATGAACGACGACGCCCCTGCCCTGAGGGTACTGCGGTACTGTTCGTAGACGTGGCCAGCGATGAGGGATCGACTGCAAGCATAGGCTTGCCTTGCTGCTCCCATCCGATCGGCCTGGAGCCGCGAGCGCCAGGATTACGGGGAGAAAATCTCCCGCTGACCGTTGCACTTGAGGTGGGTGAACCACTCACAAGCCCGGGCGCAAGAAAATGGTTTCCACCGCGGCCACTCTCTAATGGCATATGCATGCTCCCGTCTATCAACAAGGATGGTAGAGAGAGAGCGGTGGGAATCTGCATCATCTTGAGCACGAATACTCGCCGGATGCAGAGAGCGCTTCAGCATGCGGTCATTCCTTGGTGCGCTTCCCTCCCGCTCGATCTCTGTCCCCTGCCGACCTGGCTTTCGGCCGTCTCCAGCTGCCCACTTCCAGTCCGGATGGCGAGAGAATCTGGTTGGCTCAATGGGCCCCAAATGATCCCCAACACCGCTTTGGAATAATCCCGCCAGAGCTGCTGGCGAGGCGTAATATGCAGATAGGCGTCAACCAACCAAGTGCTTCCCCTCGGCAGTGAGCTTGAGGCGACTCAAATGAGGCGCAAACCAAGCTAGGTAACTCCGTTTACCAGGGGTGGGGGAGCCGATGACACCAAACGCACAGCGGGATCTACGCGCTACTGCTTCCTACTTTGACGCGTCTTACGAACAGAGGCCGGGTAACCTTGCAAAGCCAATGCAGGACTCCGATGTTGTTGTTTTTGCTCTTTCCTTCTGCTGCTGCATGCGCTTGATGGGGACTCTGCACAGCGCACCCAGATGGGCGATATTCTCCAGAAAGATACGAGTCTGACGACATTGGTGCATGGCATACCACTTAATCCCAAACCGCACGACCTTTGCAACTCAACATCAACGCCCCCCTCTCACACTACTAGACATTGGGGAAGGGGGGTACCACCGTCCTCTGTAGCGCAATCGTTCCTTGGCGGGTCGAAGAACAAGCATGGGTTACCGTGGCTCTCCCTGGGCGCTCTGCCACCAATCTCTCGGCCAGACATGCCACCAACACCATGCAGGTCTCTCGATCAGGGTCAGTCTCGCTCGAAAGAATCCTCTATTGGCCCAGCCTCTTCTCGCTGTTCAAGCCCCGAGGGAGTGAGGCGTCTGCTGTGTAGTGGCAGCAGCGGTCTGACCCTGGTTTCTTCTCTCCTTCTCTCTCTTACGGATCCACCCGTCAGGTTGTCCCAGGGGGGGATCTTAGACAATCTCTAGGTGTGTGTTTTGTGAAGCTCAGGGGAGGGGGGGTGTATACGGCGAGTGTCTAGCTGCAACGCCTTCGGACCTTCTCCTTCGGCGCCTCTTGCCTTGCTTGGCTTGCCATCAGGTTAATCGCTTCCAACTTGGAAGCCATGGGAAGAAGCAATCTTTGGAGGCGAGGTTCAATATGCCACAAGAGGAAACTAACTTGCGACGGGGACGTAACCGGCACGGGACTTTCGCGGCGGGCCTTTAATCAAGTTTGGCGACCTCCGTGTCGGCCACAACGCGCCTCCCAACGAGGCGCTCTCGCGGCGTCAGGATTGCTTCGCACGTAGCTCATGGCAAAAGATACGTACGGGAATTTTGAACCCATAATCCTGGCCGCGGGGAGGGGGCGCGCCCTGAGCAGCACCAACCCCAGGGCTCCTCTTTGCCCCGTTTCATGACCATTGTGTTCTTGCCCTTGCGACGGCGTCGATCTGACTTCGCCGCCCCGCCTGCCGCGATCTCTGGTTGATCGTCTTTGGTCCACATCCGGCGGCCGAGAGACGCCCTCAGCTGCATGAAGGCGAGCGCTCATCTCGGCCTCCTCCCAGGCCCAGACAGCAGGGCTATCCGGTCCCGGAGTACGAGGTCCAACGGATGCCATGCATTCATTGGGAGAGAAGGGGAAAGGGGAGCTATTGGGACCGAGGCACGACATGCTCTGAATAGGCGAGTCCGGATGCTCGGGCTGGTCAGGAGCTCGGCTCCCGTCCCACGATGAACCTAGCCGCCGAACATGGTCAAGGATGAGGAGAGACAAATCCCACGGGGATCTGAGCAGAGTTTCGTGTCTCTCTTTGTGTCTGCCGTTCTACCACATGCCGCCTGTACTCTCCTCGAACACAGGATCGGGCCGCGAGGAGGTTGCAGGCGAAGTTTTGGCATCGTGATCTGGGTCAGCCGGGAGGGTTTGAGCCAGGCTTTTTGGGGGGGCGACGGGTGTCGTATCCTCTCCCGCGGTCTTGGTCTCTGACGGGAAGAGCTCCTCAGAGGCTTCCGGCTTGGGCTGTACCTGTGGGTAGGACATGCCGTGGTCTTTGTTGATTCGATTCGCGGCAGCGCAGCCGTGGTGTCTGGGTTGACGCAACGTGCGCCGACCCAAACGCGGCACCAATGTCTCCTGGCCAGGTCATTTTGAAAGTCATTGGGGGTTTAACGTCAGACCCTTTGTTCTCGACGCTAGTTGAACGATAACTCTAGAAATACCAGTAAGAGATATCTTTTGTTGTTAATAAGATGCCAATAATGCAATGTAGTTGAAGCAGTTGTTCTATTGTAATCCATCTCTCACAATATTGTCTAGTGATACTCGAGCTCGTGTACTTTTCATACTTGTAAATTTAACCTCAAATGTTGTCCACAATAGCATGCATGGTTACAGGAAATATACGTATGATGTTCTATCACAATATTATTTAGAACCTTAATGCATTGTATGTCCTTCCATGTTGACTAGAACCGGCACTTGCAAAAGCATCATTGCCGCAAAAGTCGCCGAGCAAATCGACACACGTCCCGGCTTTCATCCCACTCAGTCATAAGCCGTAATAAACAAATACATCGAGTTTTCGCGATATTCTATACCTTGCCATTTTGCCCCCCGTGCCCGATAGTTCTCAGTTATTCCAAGCCTGCCGAACCATCATTCTATATCAGTCATTGAAACAGTGATGCTTCATGCCCGATCACAACTCGTCCTTGACTGCCCTCTGCGTCCGGTCGTGGCTCTTAGCTTTGAACCCATCCCCGGGCTGCGCGATTCTCCTCAACCGGAACACCTTGGCCGCGTGGCTAGGCACCGTAGCCTTCAGAATACCCTTCGCCTCCACCTCTCCAATCTTCTTACCGAACAGCCTGGGGTCCTCATTCTCCAAGCCAACAGCATACGGAATCTCCGTAGAGTTGTACCAGTCGGCGCCCTTCAGGATCTTCGCTCTCACATCGTCATTCTTGGCTTCGAGCAGCGCCTCCGCCACCTCCGTCGGCATCCTATCGGCCCAAAGATCGTGAACAGCCCACTTGGACTTCACCTGCGGCGCCGAGCCACCCGGGCCGTCCGACACGAAGATCTCCGCCAGAGAGGACTCCATCTCGATCTCGGCGCCGGCAGCGTTGAGAAGGATGACGACCTGGTCCCCGTTCTCCAGACGACCGCTCCAGACCTGGGCCTCGGCGACGCCAAACTCGTCGGCGACCAAGTCACCGCCCACGTCCCTCCTCACCCTCAACGCGCTCCTCCCGTGCGGGTCCTGGCTGATGGCGATGATGGCGGGGTTGTTCACGATGCTCAGCGCCTCGGCGGGCATATCCCGCAGGTCGTTGCCCAGCATCAGCGGCGACTTCAACGCGGCCCAGAGGGCGAAGTGCGCCTTGTACTCCTCGTCCGTCATGCCGCCCTGGCCGACCTCGAGCATGTCCAGGTCGTTCCAGCCGCCGGGGATGCTCCGGTCCGCGAAGGTGGCGACGCGGTTGATGATGAAGAGGACGGAGCAGTGGGTTCCCGGGGCGATGCAAAAGGGGTCCGCGGCCGTGTTGCAGCTGCAGAGGTCGTCGGGGCGGGTGAAGGAGTCGTAGATGTCGCCCGACATGCGCCAGGCGTTGGAGATGGACATTCCCCACTTTGTCAAATTGTCAGTTATCGATGACCACACAAGCAAAGGCTAAGATGGAATGAGATTCCAGCGTACCGTGTGAACGTAGTCCTCGCCCCAGTTGCACAGACTCAGGGCGATGGGTCGGCCAGTCGCGTTGAGGGCATCGGACATGACCTTGAATCGGTTGAAGGAGATCTGGGGCGTTCCCATGCGGCCCATGTGGTAGCAGTTGTCGTACTTGAGGAAATCGACACCCCAAGACGCGAAGCTCTGCGCGTCATCCTTTTCGTGGTCAAGGGAACCGGCTTCGGGAGGCGTCAGTATCATAATCCCTACTCTATTCGCACGGGTCCTTGGGGGGAACTGAAGGCCACTCACCGAATCTTGCGCACGTCATCTCGCCGGCGCTGGAGTACATGCCGTACCGGAGTCCCAGATCGTGCAAGCGATCCGAAACGTGGTTCAGGCCGTTGGGGAACTTTTCGAGGTTCGGCTGGAGCTTGCCCTGCGCATCGCGGCCGTTCACGTCTTGCCAGCAGTCGTCCAGCACGACGTGGTTGTAGCCAAGGTCGCGCAGACCCAGGCTCACGACGCGTTCCGACGTGCTCAGGAGGAGATGCTCCGATACGTCGCACGCGAAGGCATTCCAATTGTTCTGGTTCTCGTCAGTCTGGTGTGCTCACGACTCAAGACTCAAGGTCCGTGGGATAGCTCAATGCGACTTACCCAGCCCATGGGGGGTGTATCGGCCAGTCCATTGCTGAGAGCCGCTACCCGTCCTGCGGATGCGATTGCAGCCACGAGGCCCAACGATCTGTAGACCATTTTGGAAGTTGTTCAATTTGAGCTGCGACAATGATTTCTGCCCTCGTTCTCTCGGTAGTTGTCGAAGTATGTTCAGACTTGATGGCGCTCGCTCTTATACCGACCAGAACGCCAGGAAAAGTGGCATCACGGATCCGTTCTGCCCCGCCATCGTGACTTCCAACATCATGCTTCCTCTTCTCAGACTTACATGCCGCCCACCGGCGCCAAGAGAGGGGCAGAGGGGTATTAGACCAGACGGTGAGGTCGTGCCAAACGGGGATGGACAGGGGGCGGAGAACTCGTCGAGTTTCCCGCCTCTTTCTCCGCACGCCAACCCCCGAGTCATGCATCGGGTCCGCAGTCGACCGGCATGAGCAGTGCGGCGAGAATCACCAACTACGGGAGAGGAAAGTCGCTGCATCGGCCGTGCCAAGAACACCCCGCCAGGTGCGAGACAGCCGTTGGTTCGCCGGTGTAATTCTCGGAGCAAGGACCTGACTTGGCCCCCATGTCACGAATATGAGCCGCGTCGCAGCGAGCATGTGAGAGGAGGGAGGGAAACAAAATAATTCCTATACTGGAACTGTCTCCATACGCTGGGCCGGGCCAAGAGTCCATAATAGGTTCCCCAGCTTTCACCACACAACCCACCCCCTCACCTAAGCCCCTCCATCGTCCAAAGCGACTCCATCTCATCCCCGCGCCGGCCTATTCCGGCCTCCTTCTCCTCCATGGGCTCCGCAAACTCCACCAAAAACCTGAGCATCCAGCGGTCCATAACGAAGCTCGTGTCAATACTCGTGCGCGCCGTCTCGTGGAAGACCCTCAGGCGGCCGATGGACCGGTCAACCGCCGGCCAGTAACACCGCAATTGTAGAAGCAACTCAAAGTTCCGCTCGAGACGCCTCCGAGCCACGCCGATGTCCGCCTCGTCGCCGCTGAACAAGAGCGTGTGGATCTGCACTGTCGAGGCAATCACCAACACGTGCGCCGCCATCGTGTACCGGACGTCGGCCCCGGCGGCCGTCTGGGCTCGGTACACCATGTCACACAGCCGGGCTGCGTGCTCTTTGCACCGCTTCGCATACAAGTCCCGGCGCGCCACGGACGCCGATGCCGTGGGGTTGATGGCCGTCGTGGCCGCCGCGCCGTACAGAAACTGGTAGTACAAAAGCTGCCCAAAGTGATAATAGCCCAGGTACACGGCCGCAAACGTCCGGCCGAGACCCCGGGACGCGAACCAGGCAAAGTTCTCGGGCGTGTCCCGCATGTTATCGGGCAGTGCGGCGAGCCAGTCCTCCATGCGCGCGCTCAGTGTCTCGACGCCCTGCTCCAGAGAGTCCCAGTCCGGGTTCTCGGCCACGCACCGCTGGTTGAAGTCGTTGACCTCGAGCAGGATCCTGTTCAGCCTCACCATCTGCGACAGGTGCTGCGAGCTCTGGCTGGACAACGTCGCATTGGCGACCCCCTGACCACTGCGGCTCAGCGAGAGGAAAGGCAGATCGTCCATCGGCAGGGGGATGTCGGATCTCGCCGGCAGCAACTTGGGCAGCTTCACTGCGGTGGATGACCAGACGTCGATCATGCAGAGTGACCACCAGACTGGGGACCTGTCAGTTTGGGTTTCGTGCCTTGCAGATAAACTTGGCGAACGACGGGGGCCATACCCCGTATGTTGACCTCCCGTTCCAGGAGACTGGTTACCGGCCGGTTTGGCAGGTCAAGCAGCTGCGCCATGCGGCATGCGACGCCGTAGTAGATGTTCTCGGCCTCTCCATCTCCATTGGCGGTAGAGGCTGCTCCTATTAGCACACACAGTTGTATCGTTGTCAATGAGACGTCGCGGAGGTTTAGTGACTCCTCGGCAGCTTGTAAGTATCCTTGCCCTCTGTCTCGGGGATCAATGTCTGCGAAAACCGGATCTGTCGAGAATCTGGAAGTATGTCAGAGACCGGTGATCTCTTCCTCAGCACGCCCGTGTTGGCTTGGCAATGGGGTGGGACGCACCTTGCAGACAGGGCGCAGATGCCGTAAAGGATCCCCTGAGGCACTCGGTCGCCGAGCGCATCCTCGATAAAGCTCGGCCGGTGGAAGAGGGAGTGGAACTGGTCATGGATGTAGTCAAAGTATAGTCTCACCAGATCCAGCCGGACCGGCAGGCTGGGCAGCGTGGCATGCGGAGTGGTCTCACATCGGGTACACCAGCCACTGGCGCGAGATCCAAGCGATGCACTTTCGCGTGCCTGGTTTCGCTGCGGCTGCCGTTCCTGCTCTCTCTGGCGCTGTTTACGTTGATTCTCTCTCTGTTCGTAGTAGCCTCCTTCGGGGGGTCTCTGGTCGCACACAATTCCCCTTTCGCTGCAATAGTTGCAGTCGACCAGGCCCTCACGGGTCTGGCATTTGCGCCGGCGGGCCCTGTGGGATCGTGTCAGGTCACGACCGACTCATAACGTCATTGAAAACCACAAGGGGACGAGGATGTACCGGCAGGCAGCACAAGCCGATGGTTTCCGCATGCCGCGGGACTGTTCTCGGACTGAAGGCCGCGGTGATTGTATGGATTCTGGATGAAAGTTGGGATAGATGGGGCATATGCAAGCAGCAGAGAGCTGCAAGAAGCAAACACCCCCGGCATTGTATTTCACCTCACCACGCGGTGCCCGGCCGAGTTGTCTTGACCAGGGTCATCGCCTACCCACCATCTACGACCGATCGGGAAAAAGCGGCGGGGAACAGGCGGAAAACGCCCTCAACCCCAGTCCTGGACCACTGTCCCTGTCACCCACAGTGGTTCGAGCGAATCACCGCATCTCGTTGCTCCCCCAAAAGTCTCGACCGACCATCGCCCCCAGCCGCGGAGAATTCCCCATGGGACCCTCGCAGCATAGACCTCATGAGCGGCATACGTCCTCAAAACGTGCGATGCCAATGTTGCCTCGATCATGGGTTCTCCGCACAGCCTCGGCAAGATCAGGAGATTGGATTGGTCTCTGCTTGCTCCCCGAGGGCGGCCATGCCAATGCATTGGTAGTCGCAAGGTGGGATGAACCCCCGCCCTCCCTTGCTATAAATGCAACGCTGTGTCCCACTGCCATTCAGGAAATATGGGAATAACCTCGTTCGCAGCTGGTTGATCGTTTTTGGCAAAATCTCTCTCGCATCTCCATCATGGCTCAGGACAAGGCTGTGGGCGCCGAAGCGGTGCCAACCGTGAGTCACCATCATGACAACCAAGGCGAGGCCATCACGGCCATGCAGATCGAGCGGCAGATGAGCGTACGAGACTCGCTTCGTTTCTGGCCAAAGGCTATCATGTTCTCTTTTGTCATCTCACTCGCCATCATTATGGAGGTAAGTCGGACAGATCTTTGTAGTTCCAAGCCGTTACTAATATCAGTCCAGGGCTATGATACCAACTTGATGAGCAACTTTTACGCCTTCCCGGCGTTCAAGAACCGCTACGGAGATCAGGTTGACTCCAAGGGAGTTGCCGTGGTCTCGTCCCGATGGCAGACCATCATCAACAACGGTGTGCAGGTGGGATCCATCATCGGCCTCATCATCAACGGCTTCATTACCGAGCGGATTGGCTACAAGAAGACAATGGTGGTCTCCATGGTTGCCATGATTGGAGCTGTCTTCATCCCGTTCTTCTCTAATGGTCTCCCCATGTTCTTGGCTGGTGCCCTGATTCAGGGCATCCCGTGGGGTATCTTCCAGACCCTTGCGGTTACCTATGCGGCTGATATCTGCCCCATGTCTCTGAGAGGTGAGTTTCCGTCCCAGAAACCTTTCCCAAACCCGAGGTACTAATAAGGTTCGTAGGTTACATGACATCCTGGGTGTAAGTTCGCCATAGCATGGATCAAGAGTTTCGAATGTCACGAGAAAAATGCTAACGGTCACAGAAACATGTGCTGGGTCATCGGAGGGTTGATCAGCAGTGGCATGCTCCGTGGTCTTCTTAAAATTGACAACCAGTGGGGATACCGTATCCGTGAGTAATATCGTGACCATCATGGCCGACAAATTAGTTGACATTAATTGAACCTAGCCTTCGCAATTCAATGGGTCTGGCCTATACCTATCATCATCGGCACGCTGTTCGCCCCCGAGAGTCCCTGGTGGCTAGTGCGCCAGAACCGCCTCGAAGAGGCCAAGGAAGCCGTGCGCCGTTTGACTTCCCCCCAGAGTGGCGTCCATTTTGATCTCGACGCTCATATCGAGATGATGCGACTTACCAACCAGTTCGAGATCGAAGTCAGCTCCGGCTCCCATTACTGGGACTGCTTCCGCGGCACTGACCTCCGACGCACCGAGATCGCGTGTATGGTCTGGCTGACCCAGTCATTCTGCGGAGTCCCCTTCATGGGTTACGGTGTGCAATTCATGATCAACGCAGGTCTGAACGACGAAAACGGGTTCACCATGGGTCTGGTGCAGAACTGCATTGGCCTCATCGGCTGCATCATCGCTTGGTACATCATGACCCACATCGGTCGTCGGACGCTGTACTTGGCTGGTCTGGGTGCCATGGTTGTGATTCTGATTATTATCGGCGGTATTGGTATTCCTCAGGGTGGTGATGGAGCGTCTGGTAGGTCGTGGGCTGTGGGAGCCCTCATCATCGTTATGCTCTTCCTGTTCCAGCTGAGTGTTGGCCCCGCCTGCTACACCCTCGTCGCGGAGATGCCATCCACCCGACTTCGCGTGAAGACGGTAGCCCTCGCCCGCGCATTTTACAACTCGGGAGGTTTCATTGTCAACGCACTTCAGCCTAAGATCGTCGGAGTCAACGACTGGAACTGGGGAGCTAGAGGTGGCTTCTTCTGGGCCGGTATCGCCATGTTGTTCCTTCTCTGGACCTTCTTCCGGCTGCCAGAACCCTTTGGTCTCACATACTCCGAGATCGATCTGCTATTTGAGCACCGCGTCGGTGCTCGACACTTCTCGCAAGAGGCTGCCGACTCTCTGCGACCGCAACTGGAGGAGGTTGCCAATCGTCAAGAAAAGGTGACTGCCGTTGTTAGCCACCAGGAGGCTTAATCGTTGGGGACATTGCATGAGAAGCCCCCCCACCACTCTGTGTCGGCAGATACTCATTTTGGTTGACGGAACAAGTCAGAGTCTAAATGAAAACGAGAAAAAAAATTAGTCGAACCAGCGAAGATAATCTTAATGATATGAATATCACACTAAAGTCAGTTCATGCTGTGACCGCTGCAATTCACTGAAAGAATGGCATCGTTTTCTTATCCACAACTGTCTGAAGTATTTGCTTTGGGGTGGAAGGGGGGGGACGTTGGCTCTTTTGGACTGAAGGAGCCAAGTCTCCGGTGCTGCCAAGAACGTTTGGTACCGGTGTATAGCCACAATCTGATGTGAGGTGAGGATACGCATGACTATGCCCCGTTCGTTGCTGGTAGTTTCATTCCGTCTACCGGCTGAATAGGGGAGCATATGTGTGCAATGCACGATGACATCTCGCTTCCAGAAACAAAAACTAGTTGTGTTATATGAGAAGCTTGTCGCTTTCGTGTCCTCTAGCCCGGATTCCGGTGGGAAAATTGATGTGTCTGCTGATACGATGGGTAGGCAGGACGACTATACATCTAGCATATCAGCTTTCGCTCAAACTCATTCTTTTCCATAGTAGATATCCCAGCCAACTCAGGTGAAATTCTTTTCTCATAGGCACTTTAGGAGCCACATGTTTCTGTCTCCGTTAATATATTCCTACTCTATTGCTTCTTTCAACGATTTATCCCCATAGGCGCCATGCAACTCAACTGTTTTACACTCTGGTTGTTTTTAGGCCTAGCGACCCTCTCGGTCCGAGCTGCTAGTGTCATCGTTGAGAAAGTAGAGACTCTCCCAGACGGTTGGATACTTCACAGGTTACCCAACGGCACAGAACAAATCTCCCTTTCAATCGCCCTCAAGCACCCGGAAATACAAGCTTTGAAGGCCCGCCTCGATACAATCAGCAATCCTCACCATCTCAACTATGGCAAACATATGTCCAAAGGAGAAGTACACGCTCATCGTGGACCAACTCAAAGATCTGTGGATTCTGCTCTTTCGTGGCTTGCGGCTCATGGAATTGTCGATACCGTTGTGGCTCACGATTGGATCATCTTCAATGCTACTGTCGCCGAAGCCCAGGCCCTCCTAGCTGCAGAATTGGCCTATTACAGTTTCGATGGGGCGGCACCAGTACTCAGGGCTCAGTCCTACGCTATCCCTGATGAGATGATGTCTGCCATCGACTTCGTTCATCCCGTCGCCAATTTCATGCCGCCTCACCGCTCGCGACTGCAGCCAGCTCCGATTTCCAAAAGGACTAGGCCAAGATGTGGCCAGCCGGAGCAACCCTGCAACAGCGGCACCGACCCATCCTGCATCAGGGCTTTGTACAACCTCAACCATACTGCACCAACAGGGAACTCGCCCGTGAGGTTTGGCATCGCTGGGTTTCTGGAACAATACATCAACTACCAGGACACATCGACATTCCTAGAGGAGCATGCATCGAACATACAAGATACAGACTACAACTTCACCGTAGAGCTGATCAATGGAGGCCGGAACCCCCAGATTCTCAGCAGCGCCGGCATGGAAGCTTCACTTGATGTCCAATACGCCATGGCCCTGGGCTACCCGACCAATGTGGTGTACTATTCCACCGGTGGCCGTGGCGTCAAGCTTGATATAAATGGGGAGCCAGTCCACATGTCTCTATCCGACAACGAGCCCTATATCGAGTTCTTGGAGCACCTCCTCAGCCAGCCCGACGGAAACCTGCCCCACGTCCTATCCATCTCGTACGCAGACGACGAAATGAGCGTGCCCAAACCCTACGCGATCCGCACTTGCAACCTCTTTGCCGCGCTGACTGCCCGCGGCGTCTCGATCCTCGCAGCCTCAGGAGACGGCGGCGCTCGCGGTACGGGCCAGAGACTATGTTACAGCAACGACGGCAAGGCGGCACCGATGACGATCCCCACCTTTCCGGCATCTTGCCCGTACGTGACCGCCGTCGGCGCAACGGCAAACTCCGGGCCCCCGGTCGCCGGAGCTAGCTTCAGCACCGGCGGTTTCAGTAATTACTTCCCGCAACCGGAATGGCAAGTCGATGCGGTCGCGGAGTACGCGGCGGCACTCAACGGCACTCTCGACGGCCTTTACAACGCCTCCGGTCGCGCTTTCCCCGACATCAGCGCAATTGGCTCCGGTTTCGCCATTCAGTGGGCGGGAGTTTCAAGCAGTGTGCTGGGGACCAGCGCCAGCTGTCCGGTCGTGGCTGCCATGGTTGCGCTGGTCAACGACGTGCGTCTGGGGGCGGGAAAGCCGCCGACTGGATGGCTGAATCCGCTTCTGTATTCGGAGAAGATGCGCGCGGTGCTTCAGGATGTTGTGGATGGGCAGAGTTACTCGTGTAGTTGGAACGGGGACGCGCCGGGCGGATGGCCTGCGAAGCCGGGCTTCGACACCATCACGGGACTGGGGGTGCCAAGCGATTTTGAGAAGTTTTTGCAGGTGTTCATGGACACTGCTTGAGGGGAGGGGGGGGGGGCGAAAATTTCTATTCTTATAGTCGAGTTGTCCACACAAGACCGGCTGACACTCATGATTTGAAAATGATTTATAATTGTCAGAATTAACTATGTCTCCCATGCCAATTTTGGCAAAGGGTAGAGGCCTTCGCCCCGCGAGGGTCTCAATCTATCATAGTACTACATTATGGTTGTACACGTCTCAGTTACGGAGACAAGCTGACGCAGCCGTTGGCGCTGTCCTCCTGGAAGATACCGCTGTAAATCACACCCTCACTGATGCCAGCTGGCTGAAATCCGTTCTTTGTGATGTCTCCCTGGCCCCCGACTGGCTTCTTCAACAGCCCGAAATGGTACTGGCCCTGGCCGCTGACGTCGTTGGGCTGGGCGTCACCCTGGGGCTTAAGGGCGTTCTTGTCGGTGGAGTAGAAGACCTGTGTGGTACTGCCATGTGTATTAGTGCCTTGCTAGTTAAGCCAGGCGCCATTGTGGAAACTTACTTGGCGTTGAAATCCAGTGTAACGGCGAAGTTGTGGACGACGCCTTCGGTGAAGGGAGTGCTGAAGAGAACCGGGGGCGCAGGCTTGGTGTTGACGTTCCCGAAGAGTTGGAGGGTGTCCGGGTCGGCAGTGGCGTTGCCGCCAAGGATGGTGCCGGTCTTGAGAACCACCTGGTTCGTGCTGAAGTCATTGCTTTCAAGGAAGGCCATTTGGTACTCGTGGGAAAGGTTGAGGGGCTTTTGGGCGTCCTTCTGGATACTGAAATGAAGTGTCTTGACGCCAACAGTGGAGTCGTCTGTGCCCGAGTTACTGGAGGGGAGAAGCTCGGCGCGGCGAAAGCCGGTCTGATTATTGAAGATGGACTTGTCACTAGAGAGAGTGTGTGTAAGTTGAACGAGCTGGGCAAGGAAAGGGCGGGACCCACACTCACCTGACCGTGACCTCGACAGGCACGTTTCCCTTGCCATCAAAGGGCGATCCGGCTTGCTTGGGCAACTGGAGGACTTTGCTGAGACTCAGGCCAGCGCCGAAGACGTTTTGAGGATTGAAAAAGTTGTTCTTTGCATCGAAAGCCTTCAGAGCGGTCCCGGACGGGATTCGGCCGTCGAACTGAAGGGTGCACTGTTGCGCCAGTGCCGCAGGGGCGAGCAATAGGAGAGCGAATGACACGGAGTGCTGCATGATGAAGTTGGACCTGCCTGGGTGTACGAAATGAATGAAATTCAGTAGGAATTATGAAAGAAAGACGCTAATACACAGAATCCAGCAAACAGTGATGATGTGGGACTTGCATATCGAGAGGGAAAGAGAAAAGGACCGTAATGGACCCTTATGTAGTCCGTCCTCTTGACGGCTCGGTAGACCACATATTCCCGCGCGCAGCGGGATCATGAGATGCATCGGCCAACATCGATTCATGCGCTCTTGGTAACAGCCTGGGGTGGATTCGTCTAACCTTCAGGTTCAAATTCGGAACCAAACTGTCGAGTACGGTAGCATCAGAGCCGGCGAAAAACGAGCAGGGCGACAAAAGACGGAGCTGGCAGCTGAGGAAGGTTTCCCTCAGGCTGGGGTGTTCGTGGGCCGGGGTACCAGCCTTAAGGTTGACATGGGATGCAACTGGCCAACCGGCGGCGGTAGATATGTCCGTCGCGGCTGTCACAAGGGTGTGGGGGCGATGGAGATCAAACGACATCGTCTCAGGGACGACACTGTGGCCTCGGCCGTAAGTCCCGCGAGGCACAAATAGGTAGGTCAGATGGACCAGGCCGACAGAAGGGACAGAGAGACAGTATCGACAAGCTGGGATGGACGGTGGGCGAATCCTTGCGTCATTGTCGCTGTTCTGTCAAGAATGCGTCCCAAGTTGCTGTCGGCATCGTCTCATCTGTTTTGGCGCTACTTCCACCTTGACAGATTTGCGCACCGGCGATGAGTTCTCGCCGCTGACTCGCATCTCGGTCGTTCAAGAGTCAGCTTCTAGAAGAAGACAGACTCGGAGCATTGCGGTGCCAAGCCATCGGATCTGTTACGATGAGCAATCCGGGGGGGGGTTCGAAGTGAAACCTTTTGACAGCCGGTGGTTACGGGCGACAATGGCCGTTTTATGTGGGTTGGCCGGAGAAGTAAGTTGCTTTGGTTCATCGGCGAGCTGAGATGCCAACCACTTGACGGCATCTGCTTCACGACGCCTCCAGCGCGAGTGAGCCTGTTGGTTACATCAATAATTATTCCTCAGGTCAGGGAATATATTAGAAGTTGTACAAACGCCCGTCAAACCCAAGAGATAGTCAGATCATCATTTCTCGAAGTGGTTATGTAACTATCTTCTTCCTAGTTGTGTAGTAAGCTGAGGTAAACTATATTTTCGGGCGGGCATCGTTGGAGAGCCACGGATGCCAAATCCGTTGGCTCTTCGTTTAGAGATGGGGCGCCAGACTCGACTCATCTCCCGCCTTGGACAACCAACGAGATGAGATGTTATGAGGGATTCAAGACAACGAGAGCACCTGCCATCGCTCAACATGTTTTTGAAGAGGTCATGAGTGAAGATTATGTAATATCTGTGGAGCGAGTAGCCAAAAGGCAGAGTGAATGACCACGGTGATGGGCACAAACAAGATGAGCAGGAAACGCGTTGAAGAAAGAATCGCGTTTGACCAAGGGGTCTAGCTGGAAATGTTCCGAGAGGCACAAAGTCACTAATTTAAGTCAGTAGTGCACCCGCACACCCGCACACTAGGAACAGGGTGGTACGTTTCTCTGACACTGTGTTTCCTAGGGCGCTTTCCTTGAATTCGAACATGCAAGTGGGATAAAAGCGGTGAGTGCAAGGGTCACGAAGGGTGTCGAGGGTGTCGAGGAGGTAGTGTAGCCATGTGCAAATACACACCGGTTCAAACGGTGCGACACGGCGCCCCCTGTCGGCCGGCTCCTTATCGGGGCGGGCTATCGTTATCGTTATCTTTATCGCGAATCAGTGGATCTCGACGATCTCGCCATGTAGGTGATTAATGTACCCTCTGTAGTGTAGCGAGCGATCTGGGCCGCTAACGCTAAGCTGTCAGCGCCTGCTCGTTCTGGGTCCTCGGGGCAGTCGCGGTTCACAACAACATCCGATTTGGCAGGAACCTCGAACAACCACCCGTCGACATTGTCAATTGCTCTATTTTGTCCTTGGCCGCTTTCCCTCACCTGGGCAGCTCGTCTGCCCTTTTGTTGCCCTCATCTTACCGCTAGCGCAGCCACGGATTTGCACCTTGGCCTAGAAGCCTCCGAGCTTTGGTCCTTCCGAGCACCGTCCGAGACGCGTTCTGCTTGTTCGAGGCCAGGGCCTTGACCTTCGTCTTGCTTCGACTTCAGAACCACAAAGTTCGACCTTCTCGAGAACGCATATTCTCCCGAGACGTTATTCAGGAGTGACCAGCAGCCCAGGGAGCTCCTCTCGTCATTTCCTACCGTCAATCGCGAAGCTCGACAAAAGAACCTGGCATCGCGAACCCCGGTCTGCCAGCTCCGGCCCACCGCGTCTGTACCTACCTTGCCGCATCCTGCCACCTCGCTCACCGTCGCGTCGCAAACCAACCACTACCTCGAAAACACACGCGACCTTTCTGTTTTCACTCTCTCCTCGAACCAGGGAATATTCTGCCATCACCCTTGAGCCAGCCTTCGACATTTTGGGAGAAGTTGGAGGACTCGCGCCTTAGCTGATCAAAAACCCCATCCGTTGCAGGCACAGTCCTTTCGAAGGAAGCACGAGTGCAGAAGAGAGGCTCGAAACGCCTCCAATCCAGATCGAACAAATCCTACTCGACGTTTCTTTCCCGGGTTGGGTTTCGAGAACCATCAAACGATTGGGCCATCTCGGATACGCGCCTTCAATACATATTCGAGGGACAAAGGATTAGCAGCTGGCAGTCAGAACTCCACTCCCAACAGTCCAATGGGCCGAACTTGAGGACGCCCTCAGCATGCCTACCACCCAGGTAACCCCCGCAGCAGATTTGCTTTTGCAGGGGATTGCCGATGCTCTCTTTAAAGCCCGGAAGGTCGTGGTCATAACGGGGGCCGGCATCAGCACCAATTCTGGCATTCCTGTAAGAGCGATTGCCATGGTTGCGTCTCGATTCTAGCTAATGAGACCTTAGGACTTTCGAAGTGAGAATGGCCTTTACTCCCTAATTCAAGCCCAATTCGATGCTGCCAACCGGGAGGACCCTGTTGAATTGAGATGCCCTGCGTCAACTGATACCAGTTGCGACGAGCAGGAACCACCTACCAAACGGCGAAGGCTTTCATTTGAGGATTCTGGCATTTGCCTATCTGGCGATGATTCACAACTCACTGAAGACACGGAGACATTTAGTATAACTGAAGACAAGACTCCCTCGTCTGAAGAAGACGCCCCACAGCCCTGCGGCTCTGATGCGACCAAATCCAACGGCCCAACCACAAGAGCGAGGTCGAGAGAATTGACGGCCGATGGAAAGGGGGTGCAACAGGATGCCAAGTCTGGGAAGGCTCTTGATCGTTCACGCAGAGGCATTATGACGAGGTCATCTCGAGAGACCCGAAGAGCTCAGTCACTGCCCCCCGCCGAGAGCCCGCGAAAAGGTTCAGGCAGTACTAGGCGGGAGGACTTGACGGAAGCCCTAAACAATTCGACAGAGGAGGAAACTTCTGCTCTCAGGCCCTTGCCCAGACGAGGACGGTCGACAAGTCCAGGCGTCCGGCGGAGAGCCAACGCTTATCAGGCGCGCTCCGCCGTGTTGCGACAGAGGTCTTTGGCGACATCTTCCTTGACTTCCACACAGGCAACGGGAACAAGCGAGAACCCCAACTCGACTTCGAGCCCCTTCAACTCAAGCCAGCCGCATTGCAATGCCGGGTCACAACATGAAGAGAAACCCGATGAGGCTCGCCAAGCACTTGACTCCGTTCCGAAAACTGCCATTCAAGCCGCGTGCCATGTAACACCCAAAACATCGAGGTTCTTTTTCAGCTCGTCGCCTCTTTCGTCGCCACCCAGTGTTTTCCCACAAACACCGACATTCCACAGAGAAAGCGATTGTTTTGCCCAGTCGAGCCTTGGACGACCTGCGCTGGCTTTCAGCTCATCACCTTTGTCGTCGCCTCCCCCTGTATTGTTTGACCCCTTCGAAGAGCGATCGTCGTCAACAAGCAGACAGGCATCCAGTGTGGCGAGCAGCGCAGCTGATTCAGACACTGATGAATCACCTCCATCTTCCCAACCCAACAAGTCAACTTTGCCCAACATCAAAGGCAGAGACCTATTTGACGCCTCTATCTGGTCCGACCCGCTGAGAACATCAGTCTTTTATACCTTTGCTACAACCCTCCGGCAGAAAGTGAAAGATGTTGAGCCCACAGAGTCGCACCACTTCATCGGCCATCTCCGCAACCGTGGGAAGCTGGTACGGTGTTATACGCAAAATATCGACCAGATTGAGGAAAAGGTCGGCCTCTCTACCTCACTTCAAGAAGGACCAGGGCATCGCGGTCGCTTCTCAAGGAAGTCTATTGGAGCAACGTTGGTACCGACACCCCCGGAAAATCCCTCATCTAGCGGCGAGTCGGCCTTGACAGGGCAAGAATCAGGAGAAGAGAAGAGGACGCTGAGCGATCCAGAAAGAGCATGTGGCGCCGAAGGAGTCGAATTGGCCACCCCTCCTTCCTCTGCCGAGGCGCTAACTCAACGAACTGAACGAAGGTCCAATGGTGTGGAGTGTGTTTTCTTGCATGGTTCTTTGGAATCTCTCCGGTGTTTCCTCTGCGGGAAGGTCTGTGCCTGGGAGGAGGATGGACGAGCATACGAAACCCTCTCTGGCCGACAGCCAGAATGTCCTTACTGCGCTGGAGCAACGGCGGCAAGACAGGAGAGGGGGAAACGGGCATTAGGCGTCGGGAAGCTGAGACCGGATATCGTCCTTTACGGCGAAGAGCATCCGAATGCCCATCTCATCTCCCCCATCGTCACCCACGACCTTGGACTTTCCCCAGACCTTCTCCTCATCCTCGGCACGTCACTGAAAGTCCATGGTCTCAAGGTCCTTGTCAGGGAGTTTGCCAAAACCATCCACAGTAGAGGCGGCAAGGTCGTTTTCGTCAACTTCACCAAGCCTCCAGAGAGTTCATGGGGAGACATTATCGACTATTGGGTGCAGTGGGACTGCGACGCATGGGTATCGAATTTGAAGACAAGAATACCCTTGCTTTGGCTACCCCCAGGCACCAAGTTACCCAAGAAGAAGAAAGAGACTGGCGAAAAGCTCAAGAAACGGCAGAACACAGCAGACGAAAAGCCAAAGCCGAAACCAGAGACAGCAAAACCATGCGACAGCCCTGAAGAGGTCTCGCCGCCGAATGCGACGGTGGGGCCTGACGAATATTCAAAGGCCACGGAGCCAGAAACTCTGGAGCGTACCGCGCCTCCTCAACTAGAGGTGACCCTGGCGACGACAGACAAAGCAGTCAAGATCGAGCCAGCATGCAAGGAAACAGCGAGGCCAAGACCCGCCGCTGCCAAGCCTACACCTCAACGGCCGATGGCCGTTCGTGATGATAAGACGAATGCTGCGTGGGCGACATGGAAGGTCGTGACCGAGCTTCGTCGCATCGTTAGCCACGACCAGGTTCCGCCTTCACCTTCTGCCGCGGCGTTCCGGGTCGAGAAGCTGAAGACCAAACGAGCCAGGAAATCTGCACCGGCCGCATTGCCACAACCATCGCACGACACCAGCCCTTTCCAGCTGAGGCCGGCCTCGCCGCACGTGAAGGAAGAGTTGCGAGAGCCAGAGCCGGCACAGGACGGGAAAGCTGGCACGGCGGATGTTGTCATGTCAGGAACCGAAGAAAACTCCATCCTCGCGGCTGTTAAGCTTAATCCTCGGAGACGGAAGCGGAAAACAATTGACGGCGTTGAGGTGTGTTTGCCCGGATTGCCTCGACTAAACGCCGCTGCCAATGCTCTCCCTCAGCCGACTCCGCAAAACGTTAAAACGCGGCAACCCAAGAACAGACCAGTTCTTGTCTCGCCCGTCTCGCCCAAGATTCTCTCCGACATCCGTCGAGCACCTATGGATTCGCTCAAACTGCCGCCTCTTCAAACGAACGAGGCCCCTATCGCAGTACCATCGAAACCAGAGCCATTGGAGCCAGTCCATTCTCCTACAGGGCCTCTTTCAACTATGTCGCCTAACGTGCAGACAGGCATCGACCTGAGGATAGCCAACCCGTTCTATCTCTCTGATCCACTCCTGTACCGTTTGGCAAACGCGCCCGACTGGACTCCTCTTCGGAACCTTGGGTTTATGCGGCCGAGGGGTAGGAAGCAGTTCGAGCAGGAGGCAGACGCTGTCATGGCATTGCAGGGGCTCAAGAAAGGATAAGCCGTTATACAACAGGGTACGACCGGCCAGTCCTTTTTTTTTCTTTTTTGGAAAGAAGGCATCCTTATTCGGGTAGATGAAGTGTTGAATTATACCCCGGTGGTGGAAATCTTACAGCTGCGCCTCGGAGACGCAAATTTATTATTACGAATGATGATTCTTCACAGACCCCACCTTTGTTTACCTTTCGTGATGCCTCAACATTCCTGGCTGACGCTTGATTTCCCGCAAGCCGTCGTAGGTGCCGCGGCCTGGCAGGGCTAAACAGACTAATCAATGCGGTCTCGAAACCCTGCATAACAGCTCCATTTCCCAAGGTAAACAGACTGTGCGTGCGTCGTGGGTGTGGTAGGTCCCAGCATCTCAGACGAGGAGGAGGAAGACGCACAAACCGGCTCTTGTAGTCGTGCAGACACGCATGGGAACACGGCCGACGAGTCAGCACCTGCTCGAGCCTTGGTTTTGCTCAGGTCAGGTGTGCATCGTTTTGCTGACCGTGGGAGAGGTCCAGCCCAGGGCTGCATGCATGTCAATGTCGCGCAACACGTGGAATAGCTGGCTGGCCAGACGCCAATTCACCTTGAGCCTTTGGGTTGTCACTTCTTTGTCACTTGATTCTCCCACCAAACAGAATTTTGGGTTTGCCTGCCGCCCCCCCATCCTCTTGAGAGAAATCACGCTAAATGGGCTTCAGCCTAGTTGTCAATAGTTTGTGAGGCGGCCGGGTGCCAGCCATTTTGCCACACAAACGCAGTTGGACGAAACCCAACCAGTCGGCGACCATTGGCGGGACCCTTGACTGACAATTCAAGTTCGGGTATTTTGGAGTTCAATGAAGTCCAGCCTGTTGTTGGACCTCTGGATCCACTGAACCCAGGGTGCGTGTTCGTAGGTGAGACGGCGGGCTAACATCGTTGGAATCAAATAGCTGTACACGGGGGTCATGGGCAGAACGGCAGCCCATGAGTTTGCAAGTCCCAAGACGCATTGGCGGCGACTATTTCGCCAACACACAACAACGTCTGTGTGATTGCGATGCGTCTGAAGGTTGTCATGGAAGCATGGGGTGTTCTGGAGTCGGAGAGACGAACCATGGACCGAGTGTGCAGTAGTCTTGACCGGCGCACGTACATACCGGTACTGACAGTTTTCAGCTCCGCTCACTACGGCCCGGGGGCAAGCCAGAATGGTGTGGGAATTTCGAAACGCAGACACAGCTCCAGTCACCGGGGAGGTACCCCGCGAGGGGTCTCGGCCAGACATTCTAGGCCTCGCAACTCATTGAGTAGTTGCAGCTCCTTCATCCTCTCTTAGGCTTTCAGCTCTGCCCGTGCGGATTGCCGAGTCTTGCAGGTGTTTTGGAAGGAGCAACGAGTCACTGGACCATCATCAATAGTTGAGATGGTCACCTCTAACCTTTTCGCAAAAAAATGATATGCATGGCTCTCAGAGGCTGACACATGACACCAACTCCGAATGCTGCGGGTGTCTCCTTGGCGGTGTTCTCGTCATCAACAGGTTGAAGCCAAGTTATACGCACGATTAGAATGCCAAGTTGGGCCAGAGACGTTTTGCTCACGGCACATGGGCACCCCTTTTGGACGGCAGGGTGAATGATAGACAGACCAAGAACGCATCAGCCACTGAACAGCATGATGGCTTTCTGCCGTCAGAAATGGCGACAGAATGGAGGATGGCGCATAATTCTCAAAATGTCCGGGTTGGATGCTGGCGTTTGTGGCCCGCTGTGTGGGTGGTCTTACACCCTCATCATCGCGAGCTGCAGGGTATGTGTGGTTCGTCCACCCGAGTAAGGCGCCGAGCAGCCTGCTTTCAGCTGCATGTTGATTGATAAGCCGTGCCTTGCAGCCAGAAATACTTTCCGTGTCCTTGTCCCTATGGTACCTTGCTCATGGTGGGCTGTATTCGACGCAGGTCGACCTTTTTTGATTCTTGTTTCCCTCAGGTGCATTGCTTGAAGTAACGAGGCTGCAGGGAGTGTAAACCATGGGCAATCGCCGATGCTCTGGTAGCAAAGATCTGGACAAGAAGTTAGAGACAGTGATGTTCCTTAGGCAGCTTGGCAGGGTTCAAGCGGCCATCTGATAGAACATCGAGGTTTGGGCGAGCAAGATGGATGTTGGGGCCGGCTGCCGCTTCTCCAAGTGCTGCCGCTTCGGGCGCGCGCAGCCAGGTAAAAAGCTGCTAGGTGCACGAGTGGTCTCTGTAGCCAAATTGAAGTCGGCTCGTAAGAGGGTGGTCCTGGCGATATCGCTTTTGTTGTTTTTTTGTTTTTGTTTTTTGATACCTAGATATTCTCGGTGATTCGTGTTGGTGCTCTGCTCTTTCGAGTGTGGAGTAGGTGGCAGTCTACCACAGCTATTACTAGACGTACTGCGAACTTGTTCCAACCCCCGGGGTGGCAGATGTGGGACCCCTAGGGAAATTGCCACCGCAAACCGCACCACCCCAGCGCAACTTCCGTCCGAGTCGTTTTGGTAAGTGCAACCCTCCACACCTCCTCACACGTCCCACCTCGCGGTCAGTGTTCCCCGTCAGGTCCTTCACCGATCTGTTGCCCGATCTCACCGTGGGTTGGCTCTTTCCACCCCGCTCCGTTCCATCTGAGCCGGGAAGGGACGACCTTTGATGAAATCACCATTCCTGCCTGCCGCTCGTTGTACTGCAGCCAGCTGCGAGATCTTCACGGCCACGGACCAAGTTGTCGCTTACCTTATTCAAACCTCGTCTTCTCCTCAGCTTCCAACTCTTCCCCCCAAATCAAACCATTTCTTGGATTCCCAACGCGTCTCATCCAACCTCCTACCTCCTCATCATCCGTTCCCCCGGTCCCCATCTACCGCGTCGCCCCTTGGTCACAGTCCTTTTATACTCTATTCCCCTTCGAGCGTCTCAGCTTGCTCTTTTGGGAAGCCCCAATCGAGACAGACATCCAGTTGGCCACACGCTTACCACCCTATGCCATGGCTGAATGCTGCAAAATTCGACATGTGTCCCCATTAGGCCTTTCAGCCACTCACTTGGGACCACGAGACCTGCAAGGATGCAGTCACGTACTTGCACAGGTTACAGAGGCTGAGATGCTCCCGGACCAACTCTGACCGCCACAGAGATCCAAGCCGCAACAATTGCAAGCATGTCATTAAAGAACCCTTGGTGCTAAATGATTCTGCATTTCTTCCAGGAACCACCAGGTACAAGCTTCATGAAACAATGACGGCGTCCTAATTACCGTCCCGTTGCCCCAACGGTCGGTGTCAGTGCCAGTCAGTGCTGGTTGCCTCGTCTTCCGGGCGATAATGGAATCGATGCACACCCCCAGTCGTCGGGTGCCGCCTGTCGAATCTCGCACGCGTGTCGCGTTGTCCGACCAAAAAAGTTAAAGCTGCATTTTCCAAGTTTGTCTTCTAAGCCATCGACAGGCTGATTGGGTTCTGCTTCAAAATTGTGTCTTGGAACGAAACAACAACGTCGCCGACACCGTGTTCCACAACCACCACCAATACCGGCCGGGGCTTGCTGGTAAACGCCACTGTTTAATAGCACGGGTGAAGAACACCACAACGCTTGCTATACTCCTTGATGAATTCACCGAATAAGCATTCTGGTGAGTCTCTTCATCTCACATGCAGAGCCCACATAGTCGTGTTTCTGCCCATCCGTGCGTGCTGCCGGTAAACATATAGGCACTCCTTTTTTTATAGGCATCCTCATGACGTACTGGCACATGTTCTCCTACACATTCCTTGCACTTATTGCGCTGGTAAAGTACTGCAAACATTCGCAGATGGGCCGCCCTCTCTAAGGCTCTCCTGAAGACGCTAAGTACCACTTTGACTCAGGGCTGTGACCGTTAGCTCTCTGTCTCTGCCCGCGCGGAGTGGCGCTTTGGCTGCTGGTAAGCATTGGTGGGAGTGCATCGCCTGCCTTAGCTCCATGGCCCCCAAGTTACCGAAACTCTCCGCCTGGACGATTCAGGAGAAACGTCTGGTCGATCGGGTATTTCTGTTGCGCTTCAGACATTATGTCAAAGCTTAAGCAACACGAGACCCGTGTCTCCATGCTCGTCGAGATGGTTGTTTTGCATCACCAAGTATCAGCAAAGTTACTGTGACGGCACCAGAAAGCACTGGTGCCCACCGGCGAACCATCAGGCTAGAGTAGTGTAAGTGATGGCAAGCGGCTTACATGGTGGATGCCGTATGTACTTCTCGAGTACTTGTTGACCACAGGAAATAACAACACCCATGGTCTCCGCGCCGCTTCAAGGCCTCAAGCGCGCCTGAAGAGCCTCTTTATTTTTGGATTGTGTAGGCTTAATTTCGTTCATATCATCCCTTCTGGCCCCCTCTGGACCACATGCATTCTCGTTCGGTCTCTCCTCTCAATCGATACATCCCGGCTTGCCAGGTTGCTGCTGACACGCCTCGTCCTCTCCCCGATTCGTTGCCCCCGGCCCTGGTCTCCGGACCCCAGCTGCTGATCGGCAAGCCGTGTCTTCGGATCTGCCGCTCCCCCAACCTGGGAAGGATTACCCTCTGCGCCGAGCTGACTATCTCTTGGTGGTGCACCTCCCTCAAGGATTGGATGCTGCGAACAGGCTTGAAGGATTGTCATATTCTAGGAATTCGAGCGAGGAGGAATTCCACGGCGTGAGAGCCGAGTTATAAAATGGTTAACCCCAATCGCTGGTCGTGGTCCGGAGGCCCACGGAAAACTCATACCCGTGAGGATGCGGTGACGAGCAATCAGCCTTTGGTCCCCCCCTCCAACAAACCCGATTCGTGCGAGGTCAGCAGCCCAAACGGTCAAAACCTGCAGCCTGGCGTTGCCAGAGTCTCATCGCGCCGGTTGTCTAACAATCGGTGGAGTTGGCGGCCAAATGCAGCCATATCGGTGACCCTGGAAGACCAGCGAGAAAATGAACAAGGCGAGAAGGAAGACATGGAACAAGACCAAAGTCAAGCAGAGAAACCGGCAAACAGCCCCCGCCAGATCAAAAAGCCCGACACTCCTCTTCCTCCCCCTCGACAAAAACCAAGACCATCATCGATGATAGCGCCCGTAAGCTCGTCCTTCGGAGCATCACCTTCCTATTCGCATCTCAAGTCGCATGAGCAACGGCAGCAGCAGCAGCAGCAGGAGGAGGAAGCCCAATCCTCCCAGCCAACCAATTCCCCAACTCAGCCTGCCGCAGGAGTCAAGAACGCGTTTAACCGGCTCCTTAATCGACGGGTTAGCATATCCGCACTGCAAAACAAAAAGTCCCAGCCGGAGCAACATATCGATCAGCAGGGACAAGCAGAACCAACCCCGCCGCCCTCTCGGCAGCAGCAAACTCCAAGACCCATGCAGCCCTCAATGCGACATCGTCCCCAACTCCACAATCCCCAGAACAACCTCCGAGGGTCGTCTGCCCCTGTCGCCCACAACCAGGACCAGGGTCACATTGACCGCGGTCGCATCACTGCGCCGCTGCCAGGGCTCGACGAAAACTCCCAGTTGCAGCTGCCACCAGCAACAAGCCGTCCCACGACTGCCACAGATGCAGCAGCGCGAAGTCTTGGGCCCGGTACGACGTCATTGCCTGCTGCACCTGCGGCAGAAGAGACAGGGTTGCTGGGCCGCTTAGTCCGACGGCGATTGGCTTCCAAAGAGAAGCACGGCGAGGATGTTAAGAAGCGGTGGATTTCCACCGCCGTCGACAATACGAGCCTACCTTCTGGGGCCGAGCAGCTCGAAAGCGCGCCTGAGCCGATTTCCGCGATTAGTGAGACCACGGGGCACGAGACGCAGACGCAGTTCCCACCGTTGAACCCGTCGTACACAACCTTTTATAAGTCAAACTATGCTCAGCCCAGTGAGACTGTCTCGGACACGCAAACCTCTTCAAAGTCGTCTGTCCCACGGTTTCTACGACAAATATCAAAGCCCCAGCAAACATCTACAAGTATGGCCCAGACTACGGACCCTGCCAACCGGCCCAAGTCCAAGTCCCAGCACAAGGCTCAGCAAACATTACCCTCGGCCGCGGCAGTGCAATCCAAGTTGCGCACAAAAGCCAGTTTTGGAAAGCGCTTTTGGTCGAGAACCGGCGCCAATGATTTCCGCACCGACGATGTGGCCAACACCGAGACACCGGCACCACCACCGGCGCCCCGAACGGTTTATGTACCTAAACACGCCGCATCGGACTTTTCACGCACAACTTACACCCCGCGCCACTATCGCCAGAGTGTTTTCCTTGGCAACAATCACAACAGCGGTGTGCGCCCCCTTACCGCAATAACAGCTGATGCTAGAGAAGACAAGCCGGAGCCTCTGCAAAGAAAGCGGACAACATCCGCCGAGAAAGCCGAGAAAGCCGAGAAGCGTAGATCACGGGACCTGTCATCTTCAAAGTACGAGGCGCCATCTCCACAGGAACTGTACCGGCGTCTTGAAATTGTCAAGAGCAGTGAGGTCGAAGTAGTGACCACCAAGGAGCTGGCGACCAGCGACGTGTGGCAGGAGCACCACGTCCCGTTGCACCATGACCCAAGTGCATCATCAAACGGCAAGGCACCCGCCTCAAGAAATCAGTCCCGCCCAAGGTCATCAAGACGGCACAGCTTCAACCTTGTAACCGACCCATACGAAAGAGAACTTACACCTGCCAAGTCAGCCTCGCCGGTGGAAATGGAAGCACCATTTGATGCCCCGAGCAAGCCGCCAAAGCAGACACCGCAAGTGGCACCGCCGCGTCCCAAGTCATCCAACGCCCAGTCTTACACTCAGCCTCGGACGCAACCTGAAGAACCAGACAGGCAAATGTCCGATTACGAGCGCTTTGTAGCAGATGCCGAAGTTGCCGAGCGTGAGTACAACGCGCAAATGTGGCGGAACCTCGCCCGGCGTTCCGGTCATTACGGCTATGGCGACAACTTTTACGGCTCGTCCAGGCCCGGGACTGCCGACGCGACCACGCATCGGGGCAACAAACGGGACAGCGCGTACTTCTCGGCCGGTAATCGTGCGAGTTACATGGCTACGACTACCGCCGATGACGCGCGAAACTTGATCTCGTCGGGCTTTTACGGCCAACCAGGCGCCGCATACACCACCAACACAGGCGCAGATGAACAAGGGGCGCTATCACGCCAGGGCAGCGTCTCAAAGCGCATTTCGCACTACATCAAGCCGCCGAAGCCGGCTCATGAGCCCATCTACGAGGATTGGCTGGCGCCGCCAGGACGGACTAACAGAGCAAGTATCATCTCGGGGATCGCGAGGTAGTGAGCAGAGACGCATGCATGCACGGACGGAGCCAAAACAGTCACTACGACCATTGACAAATGTTTGATGATTGACGATGGATGGAGATGACAAAAGGCGTACAGGACAGTACAAAACACTAAGGGGGGTTATTGATGATATCCATGCGGATGTATTGACTACATCAGAATGATGCACCCCTCTACCTCTCTCTACATAGACGGTTTTCCTTTATATACAGAGGCTACGCCTCACAAACAGACATAATCTACAGCCTTGTTGCAATTGAGATTGTTGCAGGACTAGCCCGGATTTTGGGAGGCCATTTTCGGTGACGAACGGCGGGGGGGGGCATATTTGGATTCATTACCTAAGCCATGGCCCGATCGACACTTTCGGCACGGAACAACCTCTGCAAATTCCCCGCTCCGCCCCTTGCTCACCGAACTCCGATTCCAGGCGTGGAAGGTGCCTCTTATCCAAGGTTTAAGGCCGCCGCGGCCCAGAAGGTAGCAAGGCCCACGTACCCCACGGGCCACTGAAAGTTGACGGTGACTGGCCACATCAGGCCAACAGGGCCCTGTCGCCAGCCGTGAGTGGCCTCCCAATTCGCCATCGCGAAAAAGTACAGATAACCACCTTTTGCCGTCTCGAAATCCTTCGGCCTGCTTCTGCCTCTCCTCTCCGCCAGCAACGGGACCCCACTGCAGCCCTCTTTCTTCCACGGACAGGGCACATCAACTTGCACTCCATCTCTTCTTGTTTTCATCTGCATCATCACAACACACCGTCGATGCAAAGAGAGACATAGACAACCCCCCTGTCTCCTTTCATTGTTCCCGCCGCACGTCGCCCGGTCCCGCGCTGCGCTCGCCCACCATGGCGCCCCTCGTGGACAACCCCCAGATCAAGGTGGCCGAGCTGTGGAAGCCTCTGTCGACGCATTTCCACGCATACATCTGGCCCTTTGCCATCGTCTGGCCCATCTTTCTGCGTTACTACTTGACCACGGAGCTGTACGAGAAGCACATCGCATCCGAGGAATGGACCTTTGTGTGGATCGGCTCCATCGTCACCGTCCAGTCTCTCGTGTGGTTGAGCACCCACTGGAGCGTCAACCTCCAAGCCCTCTTCACTGCTACTCGCGCCGCATCAATTGACGATGCCGAGCTGGTCAAGGTCATTCCTGTTGCCAACGCTGGCTCTGCCGAGATCTGCAAAATTGTTCGCGACAAGGTAAGTCCGCCGCTGCGCGAATACGCCGTTCAGCGCCGTCCGTCTCTAACATATATCCCTAGGTTGGCGGCAAGATCAACACCTCGTTCCTGTTCCAAAAGCGCCGTTTCATCTACTACCCCGAGGACAAGGCCTTCCGTACCCTCGTCTACGATATCGACACCGAGCCGAAGCCCAAGATCGGACGCTACCAACAGTCCAAGGGTATCGCGACTCAGGAGGAGCTGACGAGGATCGAAGAGCATTATGGCACCAACACCTTTGACATCCCCGTTCCCACCTTCACCGAGCTCTTCAAGGAGCACGCTGTCGCGCCCTTCTTCGTCTTCCAGATCTTCTGTGTCGGCCTGTGGATGCTCGACGAGTACTGGTACTATTCGCTCTTCACCCTCTTCATGCTCGTCGCCTTCGAGAGCACCGTCGTGTGGCAACGCCAGCGTACCCTTAACGAGTTCCGCGGCATGAGCATCAAGCCTTACGATGTCTATGTCTACCGTCTGGGCAAGTGGACCGAGGTCTTGAGCGACAAGCTCTTGCCCGGTGATCTTGTTTCTGTTGGGCGCACCAAGGAGGACAGCGGCGTCGCCTGCGATATGCTGCTCGTCGAGGGAACTGCCATTGTCAACGAGGCTATGCTTTCTGGTGAGAGTACCCCTCTTCTGAAGGACTCCGTCCAGCTTCGTCCCGCCGATGCCGCCATCGAGCCCGAGGGTCTTGACAAGAACGCTTTCCTCTGGGGTGGAACCAAGGTCCTGCAGATCACTCACGGAAACCCTGACGAGGAGAAGCCCAAGCTGGCCTCCGGTGTCCCGCCCCCTCCCGACAACGGCGCCATGGCTATCGTGCAAAAGACCGGTTTTGAGACTTCCCAGGGCAGCCTTGTCCGCACCATGATCTACTCCACCGAGCGCGTCTCCGCGAACAACGTCGAGGCTCTGCTCTTTATCTTGTTCCTCCTCATCTTCGCGATCGCTGCCTCGTGGTACGTCTGGGACGAGGGTGTCAAGAAGGACCGCAAGCGTTCCAAGCTTCTGCTGGACTGTGTCTTGATTGTCACCAGTGTCGTACCCCCCGAGCTACCCATGGAGCTCAGTCTCGCAGTCAACACGAGTCTGGCAGCTCTTGCCAAGTACGCCATTTTCTGCACTGAGCCCTTCCGCATTCCCTTTGCTGGTCGCATTGACATTGCCTGCTTCGACAAGACTGGTACTCTCACTGGAGAGGATTTGGTTGTTGAGGGTATTGCTGGTTTGGGACTTGGCCACGCCGGCACGGACACTCCTCGCGAGGAAGATGGCGCGCACTCGCACATGACCCCGGTCGACAAGATTGGCCTGGACACGACCTTGGTTCTTGCCACTGCCCACGCACTCGTCAAGCTCGACGAGGGCGAAGTCGTTGGTGACCCTATGGAGAAGGCTACTCTGACATCTCTCGGTTGGACTCTTGGTAGAAACGACACCCTCGTCAGCAAGCCCACCACGGCGGCCACCACTGGTATCAGCGGAACCGTTCAGATCAAGCGCCGCTTCCAGTTCTCCTCCGCCCTCAAGAGACAGAGCTCCGTGGCCACTGTCAACGGCGCAGACAAGCTTGGTAACAGGATTCGCGGCACCTTTGTCGGTGTCAAGGGTGCTCCCGAGACTATCATGAAGAGACTGGCCACCATTCCCGCCGACTACGAGGAGACCTACAAGTACTTCACCCGACGTGGATCTCGTGTCCTGGCACTCGCCTACAAGCAGCTCACCGTGGACAACGAACTCGGAGCCAGCAAGATCAACGACCTGAAGCGAGAGAACATCGAGGCTGGGCTCACCTTTGCTGGATTTCTGGTTCTGTCGTGTCCCCTGAAGGAGGATGCCAAGGAAGCCGTGCAGATGCTCAACGAGAGCAGCCACCGTGTTGTCATGATTACCGGAGACAACCCTCTTACTGCCGTATACGTCGCCAGAGACGTCGAGATCGTTGATCGTGATGTCTTGATTCTTGACGCGCCCGAGGACAACGAGAACGGCGACAAGCTCGTCTGGCGCAGTGTCGATGATAAGGTTAGCATCCCGGTCGACCCATCCAAGCCCATCGACCCCAAGATTCTTGAGTCCAAGGACCTCTGCGTTACCGGCTACGCTCTGGCCAAGTTCAAGGACCAGGCCGGCTGGCAATCAATTCTTCGCCACACCTGGGTTTACGCGCGTGTTTCCCCGAAGCAGAAGGAGGATATCCTTGTTGGTCTCCGCGACATGGGCTACTACACTCTGATGGCTGGTGACGGAACCAATGACGTTGGCGCTCTCAAGCAAGCTCACATCGGCATCGCTCTTCTCAACGGAACTCAGGACGACCTCACTCGTATCGCCGAGCACTCTCGCAACACCAAGATGAAGGAAATCTACCAGAAGCAGGTCGACCTGATGAAGCGGTTCAACCAGCCCGCACCTCCCGTCCCCGTCATGATCGCTCACCTGTACCCTCCCGGTCCTAGCAACCCCCACTTCACTAAGGCTGTCGAGCGAGAGGCTGAGAAGAAGAAGATCACTCCCGAGGAATGGATGAAGCTCAACGGTGTCAGTGCCATTGAGACCGTCACTTCCCCTCGTGCCCAGCAGCTCCTCAACCAAGACCCCAAGGCTGCTCGTCAGGCCCAGGCCGCCGCGAACGCGGCTAGCTTCGCCGATAAGATGACGAGCAGCATGATGGAGAATGAGATGGGCGACGACGAGCCTCCCACGCTGAAGCTTGGTGACGCCTCCGTCGCTGCTCCCTTCACCAGCAAGCTACGCAACGTCATCGCCGTTCCCAACATTATCCGCCAGGGCCGTTGCACTCTCGTCGCGACCATTCAGACGTACAAGATCCTCGCACTCAACTGCCTCATCAGCGCCTACAGTCTCAGTGTTTTGTACCTCGAGGGTATCAAGTTCGGCGATGGTCAGTACACTATCAGCGGTATCCTGATGAGCGTCTGCTTCCTGTCCATCTCGCGTGCCCGCGTCGTTGAGGGTCTGTCCAAGGAGCGACCCCAGCCCAACATCTTCAACTTTTACATCATTGGTTCGATCCTGGGCCAGTTTGCTGTTCACGTCGTCACTCTGATCTACATCGCCCGGTTCTGCGATAGACTCGAGCCGTAAGTTCTCTCCTCCCGCACTACTCTGAAACATCTGCTAACAAGCATGTAGTCGCTCCGGTGACGTCGACCTGGAGGCCGAGTTTGCCCCTAGTCTGTTGAACAGCGCCGTCTACCTGCTCCAGCTCATCCAGCAAATCAGCACTTTCGCCATCAACTACCAGGGACGGCCGTTCCGCGAGTCTCTCCGCGAGAACAAGGGCATGTTCTACGGCATCGTCGGTGTCTCCGCCCTGGCATTCTCCTGCTCGATGGAATTCATCCCCGAGATCAACGAGCAGATGAAGCTGGTGCCCTTTAGCGACGAGTTCAAGACGACGATGACAGGTGTCATGGTTCTGGACTATGCTGCCTGCTGGGTGATCGAGATTGTCCTCAAGCACCTCTTCTCGGACTACCGCCCCCGCGACATTGCCGCCCGGAGACCCGAGCAGCTGGAGCGGGAGAGAGTGCGCAAGGAGGCTGTGCAGAAGAAGAAGGAGGAGGAGGAGGACCAGAAGCGCCTGGAGAAGGTGGCCGAGTTTGAGCGCAAGGTCGAGGAGCGCCGTCAGCAGCTCGAGGCGTGGAGACAGGGCCGGCGACAGTAGATGCTGGTGATAGACTAATCATGAATGTTTCAAAAGAAGAAGCTTGAGAAGTTAGACAAGACGAAAGGGGAAGAAGCAATGTATGATACGAGGTTATAAACATGAACGGCATGTTGCACATAGCCCCGGTTTCGGACCAGAGTGGAAAAAATAACCACAGAAGAAAAAAAAAGACTCATGGTACAAGGCAAATAATTGCGCAGCGAAGCATCACGCAAAATTGTTCAAAGTCAGCATGACGGTGCGATCAATGGTGAAGTCAAGCATGTTTGAAATTTATGGTACAGTAGGCAGACCTAAAGTCGATGCCACGAGTAGGAAAGCACGACTATTGCGCCTCCGTGTGTCTACCCTGATTGCCCCCCCAGCCGTACACCCAACGCAATTGGAATTTCGTCAAGATGGCCGAGAGAGTGTTTCGTTAATTTGTTTTTTCAACCCTACTCAACCATGTCGGTCCATCTACTACAACACGTTCCCGCCCTTTTTTTGGTTTAAAATAATCTAGTCCTCATTGGAAGGGGCGCTAGACATTTATTTGGGGGGGTTCTGGGCGACGAAAGCGACACCCTTGGCGATGTTCTTCTTGAGGTCGGCGAAGCAGGCCTCGAGGAGCTTCTCCTCGGCGGCGTCGACCTTGCCGATGGGCAGGATCTTCTCAACACCGTTGGGGCCGAGCTCGACCTTGGAGGAGAAGAACTCGATGCCCTGGTCCTTGTAGAGAGGAGAGTCGACGAAGGTGGGCTCGACAATGCCCTTCTCGCCCTGGGCGGCGCGGAGGAGGGACTCGGCCATGCGGGCACCGGCGAAAGCCATGGACAGGGTGGCGGAGCCGGCACCGTCCTTGGCCTTGACGACCTCGTCACCGCCGAACTGGACGCGGTTGACGAGCTCGGCGTTGGAGCTCAGGTCGGGGTGGTTGCTCTGGGAGAAGAGGGGGACGATGGTGACGCCGGAGTGGCCGCCAACGACGGTGATGTTCTCGTCCTTGGGGTCGGTGCTCTTGATCTCGGAGACGAAGCGGGAAGCGCGGACGACGTCGAGGGTGGTGACACCGAAGAGGCGCTTGGGGTTGTAGACGCCCTGGGCCTTGAAGACCTCGGAGACGATGGGGACGGTGGAGTTGACGGGGTTGGAGATGACCAGGATGTTGGCATCGGGGCAGGACTCGGCGCAGGCCTTGGCGAGGTCGCGGACGATGGAGGCGTTGGTGTTGAAGAGATCGTCACGGGTCATGCCGGGCTTGCGGGGGACACCGGCGGGGATGAGGACGACCTCGGCGCCCTTGAGGGCGCTGGCCAGGCCAGTGGGGGTAGGGTCGAAGCCCTTGACGGTGGACTTGGTGTTGACGTGGGAGATGTCGGCGGCGACACCTGATGGGGGGAAGGCAGTCAGTCAATTGAATTCAAAACGGAGGGGAAGGCGCCTCTTCCTCCGAGATGGGAAGAGAGGGTGAGAGAGAAGATCAAAACGTACCAGGGCCTCCGCGGATGTCGTAGAGGGCGAGCTCAGTCACTCTGGGGTTGAGCTTCATGAGGAGGGAGAGGGGCTGGCCAATGCCACCGGCGGCACCGAGGACGGTAACCTTGGAGAGCTACAGGATGCATCATGTCAGTTGGGCGGTGCTCTCTGTCGGTGTTGACGTTGATTGTTGCCGAAGCTCGAGCTCGTCCATCCCCCAATCCCCGAGGTCGGCTTTTCGGAGCTTAGGGGAAGGAGAGCTGGCTTGAAGCTACAGGCAAAGCTATCAGAACAGCCATGTGGGAGTACGTACGCTTCTCGCCGAGGCGGAGAACATGCGGCGCTGGACGAAAGACATGATTGCGACAGGAGGGAGGTGTGTGTGGTAGATGGTACACAGTTGGAGGGTGGTGGAGTGGGAAGGAAGAGAAGGAGGTTTAAAAATTTAAAGCAGCGCGCGCGAAATAAGTTGGAAGGACAGCAGGCCGGCCCGGGAATGGAGTGGAAGATGCGGCCCTGTGAGGGTGAGGGAAAAGATGGGACGGGGCGGCTGGGCAGCCAGTTGCTGTGGAGGAATGGGGACGCCAGGGGTGGAGCGCTGGAACCTCGCTGGCCGCCCAACACAAGACACACACACACCCACATAGACACATACACGTCCATCGCACCCGGTGCGAGTGATCACGACTGAGAGTACCTCCCAGCACACCAAGTAAACAGATACTAGTCCCGATTGGGATCTAGCTCCACGGGGTGCCGGAAGACCACGGGGAAACGCCGGAGACGGTACGTACCGCAAGCAGCAGCTCCTGTCTGGTGGTGCATTCGTTCCGTTGCACCATTTTTTTTTCTCTTCTATCCCCGAACTTGGTCGCCGAGCTTGTTCCCAAGAAACGTCGACATAGCCCGCCGGGAAGCCTCGGATGGAGACATAATCTAATTGTAGCACGTGATTATCTGCTGCAGCTTGCACGACGCCAGCTATGCTCTAGCCAATGTTTTGTTCGACCCGAGGTTATGGTAGTGAACGTCACTTCGGCGATGCTGCTACTACTGTTGTTACTGCTACTCTGTCTGCAATGGGTGGACGGGATCTACGCAGCCTGACCTCACGCCTGGATTCCGTCTCCGGGATGCCCCAGCATTCGGCGGGGAACATGTTACATAGCACACCGCACCGTCGACGAGAATCGGCCTGCTTCATGTAACGCCGTCTCAGACGGGGGGCTCGCTTTCGAGTCGCGCGCCGTGCCCAATCACAATCATCAACCAACCCTGAGAGGCGAGTCGTATGCTGAAGAAAACCCAGCAGTCGTGTGTGTCTCACTCACACTCATGCATTCCGACCCGGTCTGTTTCTGGCCAGGTCGCGAGAACGACGATCTGAATCTCCGCTACCGGCGCCGTCTTGCATGGCCCCATGGCCGCCCGTCTGTCCGGCCCGCCCCTTGTAGCCGGTTTCCGTCCGCCTCCGACTGGCACCACCCGGTATGGCATGTAACATCTCCAGACTGGCAAGACACGGACATTTTGTCACGACCATCACCCCATCTCAGGACGACACTGCCGCAAGAGACTTCGCTGCGTTCAGGCTGTCTGTCCCCAGTTATCTGAAACCCGCCATCCTCTACTTGAGAGAAGTGATCGGTGACTTCATTGGCAAATAATTACTTGCCTCTTGTCAATGTCTCCCCGCTATGAGCTTCAACCATTACCAACATCATTTCAAAGCATATTAATGAATGGCAATGACATGGATCCATTTGCAACTGCCCTCTCCTTCATCCAACTACCGTAAACTTCATGACATTGGTATCAACCAATCATTGCCTGTGTTCTGTAAACTTTACTGATGACCTAAATTGAATGCGCACAATAATTGTCAATTATCGGACAGTTTGAGAGTTTCCACTGCTCAGAAGAAGATTCGATGAAATAAAGTAGCCACTATGACATCAAATCGCCCAGGAAAGAAAAGACTGAACCCCCAACAACGAATCTGAATTCATGGATGACAACTCACCTACTACGAATGTGAGATCCGGCACGCCGAGTGACTCTTCGGCGGGCGGGCGACAGCGGGGTTTCGCACAGACGCAGTTAGCCACAGCGGCAACCCCCCACTAGTACAACGCTGGTCCTCGCGGGGAGCTGTGGCGCTAGCTCTGGGAACCTCAGCTAAAAAGATCCCCGCCACAATATTCATTTCGATTTCATCATCATCACTCCGCCACGACAACGATTTCCTTCTCCCTCACCGAACCCGAACGGCCAGCTATCGCAACACGACGATATAGCAGCCGAGAATGTCGCTGGTACAACTATCCCGCCTTCTGCCTCTGCCCGAGGAGGAGCTGAAGCAGGTGCTCGATTACGCTACTACCCTGTCCAAGACCGAGGCCGCTGAGCACTTCAACAACCTGCTTGGTGACTCACCGCAGGCCGTCGAATTCATATCCTCGTTCAATTCGAGACGGAAAGACACAAAGGCCGCGGCACCGGCACCGGCGCCCACGTCGAGCAGCGCTGTTCCTGCGGAGCCGGTACCGAAGGCATCGCGCGGCCCGAAGAAGAAGAAGCAGTCGAACCTCCATACCCCAGTCGCAAGGAGGGTCGAAGCGTCAGCGCCTCCCCCGGGAGCAACCTACTCTAAGAAGGACCTACAAGATGACTACTACGCCGGCAAGAGGCCCGGTCAAGGCTCAGAGAGCAGCGGGAGCGCATCGGCAAGCGTCAAACAACCGCCCAAGACCGCAACTCCTCCCCCGCAACCACAGCAGAGGACGGCCGGGGGCTACCTGATATCCGATACGAAGGCCAAGCCCAAGTCAAACCCCGTATCACGATCATCTACACCGAAGCCGAGTACAAAACCCACGACTACAAAGGTCTCGATTGCCGGCGGCACGCCCATGGCCGGCGCTTCTACGGCCTTGGCGGACCTGAACGCGGCGATCCGGTCTCTGGAACTGACGACAAATCCATCCATGAGCAGCGACCCAAAGACTAGAAGATGCAACTGCGTGGCCACGCGACACCCGCTGCAGACGGCGGCGCCAAACTGCCAGTCCTGTGGCAAGATCATATGCGTCAAGGAGGGCCTCGGCCCCTGCACTTTTTGCGGCACCCCTCTCTTGACATCGGAAGATGTGCAGGGGATGATCAAGGAGTTGAAGGCAGAGAGAGGACTGGAGCTCATGGCTGCAGACCGGGAGGCTCACAAGCGCGCCGAGGTCAGCAAGAAGCCGGCGGCGTTCAGCCAGAACAAGATGTCCGAGGCGGAGACCAAGGCACGGGAGCACCGCGACAAGCTGCTCAACTTCCAAGCGCAAAACGCAAGGCGGACGACGGTCAGGGACGAAGCGGCGGACTTTGACGTGGGCGGTGCCATGGCCGGCAGCGCAGGCAACATCTGGTCGACGCCAGAGGAGAGGGCTCGAGAGCTCAAGCGGCAGCAAAAGATTCTCCGAGAGATTGAGTGGAACGCGCGGCCCGAGTACGAGAAGCGACGGCAAGTGGTCAGCATCGACGTGGTTGGCGGGCGCGTCGTCAGGAAGATGGCGGCTGTGGAGCGGCCCACGACACCGGAAGAAGAAGAAGAGGTGGTCGTGCATGAGGACGCTGACGAGAATGGACAGCAGCAGCGCAGCAGCGGTGGCGGCGGCGGTGGTGCGTTCAGCCACAACCCCTTACTGGGGGCGCTGATCAAGCCGGTATGGGATGCCAAGGGGAAGGGGAGCCAGCTCGAGGGAAGGAAGGACAGAAAGACGCAGTGGAGGAGAGTCCAGGACGACTTCAAGGACAACGAAGCGGTGATCCTGGACGGCGGGGCCCATGGGCATTCCATAACAGCCGACGAACCGGCGTGTGGCTGACGCCGAGAGGGGTCTCGAGTGGTTCGGCACGAGAGAGGAACGTCGGGCATGGATATGGGTTGATGAGATATGATATCCGGGCTGAACAGCCTGGTAGATGAGACATTGTCAAGCCGCTAATGAGGCAACATGCCAACGGCAAAACTAGCAAGACTCAAGAACAAGGCATTGTTGAGACCAAAGTGCCCCATCCATGTGTTGGCCGCATACGCAAAACGCACGGCTCGGGAAATCCTGCGCGGGGACAAGAAGCAGAGACGCAAGCACGGCACTGAAGCGAGACACGGGAGTTTTATGGCGGGGGTGCACGATGCTTCAGGTGTGTGCGATGTTGAAGGAGCGACTGGAGGAGAAGACGCGGCCAGTTCTGATGCCCGGCTCACCTCACAGGACTTGACTTGGGCAGCAACGAACGACACTTTTGCTCGGCGAGTCTCTGCCATCTAGGTATACTACAATATGCAAGGCACGCGGCCCGTATCAGGGGTCCTTGGAAGGCTGGTCCAATCATGGGTGAAGGTAGAACCAGGAAGAGCAATTTTGAGCAGCGGAAAAGCAAACATGGCCGTTGCGAGGTGTGACTTTGAACGAGTGTGTGTGTTGTTCTACCCCAATCCGATACAGAAGAGTCGCAGTGTACGGAGTAGTCAGCAAGGGTTCTCTTCCCAAGGACAAGGGCACCAGGGTACCTAGGAAAAGGAAGAAAAAAAAAGGTACAGAGGTACATTGGATACGGAGTAGGTACGTACTCGGGGACGAAGCACGCAATTGCAAGTCATGTGACTTCGTGTCTGTGACCTGCTGAGTCAGGCGGCGGTAGGAAGCAGAGGCGGGAAACAGGGCGTGTCGCACTCGGTCTGGCCTGGACTGGACACGGTCAGCTGTCCGTCTTTTTTCTTCTCAATTTTTCAATTGGCCTGGTGCAGAAACTGGATTTGATCATTTGGGGGGCTCTGACATCAGCGTCCGCGTCCCCCTCTCGAGACCTTCACCACCACGGCCAAGTGCACCTCCTCTCACGCTTGGTTGAACTGCTCACTTCACCTTGCAGTCTTGCTCCTCTTTTTCCGACCGAGAGTTCGCTGCGGATCCATCGGCGTGGCTGGGGCTCCTCCCGCCATTTCCCCTTAGCGAGCCCATCCCTAAAGGGCGTTAGTTACAGCGGGAAATACACGGCGAGTTTTTACATTGTAGGGGTCGCCCTCACTTATTCTGTACTGCGTGCAGGGGGGGGAGGGGACTCAGTCGCCATTGTTACAGTGGAGAACCCGCTGCAAGACACGGCAGCCGAGACATTAGATACCTACCTGCCCTCCAGCAAAGGCATAGCGAACGACGGGCAGAAAAAAAAACGCGACGCAAACCGCGTAAACCGCACATACCACCACCCCCTGCTAACGCTGTTGCTGCTGCTGCTACTGCTGCGCCCGAGGCCACCTAGAAACTCCCCCGCGTCCCCCCCCAGTCATTCACTGAGGTGACTGACTCCTCCACCCGCCCGCGATTAATTATCTAGAAGCCTGGACAGTCCTCACCGCGCCCAGTGTGTGCCTGTGTGACCTGCTAGTGTCGTCCGCGTATGCAACCACAACCCACCGCACCACACTTCCACACATCGCACGCCCTCACCTCGTCGCAACTCTCACCTCGCCTCAACCTTTCCCACCTTACACCTCGTCCTCCTCACCTCTCCTCCGGCCTCGTTGCCGTTCACCCCTTCTCATCGGCGTCCCAGCACGCCCCCCTCAGCACCTCCCTCGTCCTCCTTCGCCTCTGTTGTTGCACATCATTCCCGCCCATGTTCAATCTGTCCGCCATGGACTCTGCCTCGATCCCACCTCGGCTGGGCCACATGCACGATTCCGACCGAGAACATTTCAAAATGCACTCGCCTGCAACCCTCCAAGAGGCGAGACTACTGCCGGATAAGGTCGCTCGACGTGCCCTGTCAGACTCGACCACCCGCCCGCAGACCTTGGCCCCGACCTCGACAGACGCGCTCCCCAACGAAGCAGCCGCATCAACCTCGGGCGACGCGACGCCGAACAACCACCAAAGCCATCACCACCACCACCACCTCCACAACAACAACCACTCTCAACACAGTTATCACCAACATCTCCAACCCATCGCCCAAATTAACCCCAATCCCCGCACATTAGATGTCCAGCCCACGACAAGATCGCCAATTGCACCGCCCCCGTCCTCGCAAGACCGCTCCTCCGCCCTCCAGCGACCGATCCCCTCCATCGATTCGCAGGATTCGAGCCTGTCCGCCGAGTCCGCCAACGTCTTCACCCCGCCAGCCAGCCAGGCCGACATGCCAGGACCGAGCACCAACGGCTACGATTCCAGCCAAGAGTCGCAATTACTCCAGCTGTCACACATTGCCGCCGCCCAGGACAAGCTGGCCGAGGGCGACATCATGGCGACAGCACGCAAGCGCATGGCCGATGGTGCGCTCAAGGAAAACACCTCCCCGGTCCGCATAGGACACTCGAGGAACACGAGTACCGTGAGCATGGCATCCACGACCGCCAGCAGTATCGGCGATGTAAGTCACGCTTCGTATCCTGCACATCGCTCCTTCATTGGCTTACCCGGCATGTAGTGGTCGAGCGACCTTAAGACGCGCCTCTCGTATGCAATGCTCAAGGTGAACCACGGCTGGCAGTCACATTCAATAGACGAAGTCGAGTCCATGGCGTCCCGTGCCCCTTCTCCCACCTCAAGCCACTCCACATTACACGGCCGCCAAGACTTGTCAGCAAGTCCGCGGGCGAACATGGCTCGCTACGCCACTGCCAGTGCTGCCACGACGGCGAGCTCAAATCCCAGCCCTGCTACTTACGAGTCGTTCTGGAAGGAGGGCCAAAGATCCGTTCACACCTCGGCCTCCCCGCCGGCCCCTGTCCAGAATGTTCCCACTCTCGCACCTCCAGCTTCCATACAGCCGTCGAGGCCAATGGGCTCGCACAACTCTCGCCGGAACTCAAATCCCCGCTACACACCGACCCTACTTTCACATTCACACAGCGCGTCGCCGCAGACTCCCGGACAGTCCAATGCGAATGCGACACCAAATCAGAGGTTAGGCCGGACCCCGCTCATCGACCCTATCCTCTTCTCACCACATCAAAACGTCAGGGAGCAGGACGCCATCGAGTCGCTCATCTTCATGAGCAGCCCTGGAAACTCGGCCAACATGAAACACAACTACTCGTCTTCCATGGCCTCCAACCTTCCGGGCCGCCACGCTCTGCCAAACTCCCAGCCCCGTAAAAGCCTGCCCTCGCAGCGGCCCATGCCACAGAAACGCGTGGGCTTCGAGAAGAGTCCCGGAGGCATGACGGCCGTGAGCGACATGGACATCGACATGGACTCCCCCCAGTCGCGGGCCCCGGTGAGGAGACGCATCAACGGCAGCGCCAGCTTCTCGGCTGGGGGCGGTGGCAGCAGCTTGCGTCCACAGCTCTCCCTCCCAGCGGCACTTGGCAGTACCTCACGGCCGCGGCCACGCTTAGCCGACGCCGATATCGAGCGGATGATCGACCAGGCTGCTCAAGCAGGGGACAGCTCAGACGACGATGGCGAGATCCAAATCCCGGCAAGGAATAGGCCAGAAGGTGCCGTGGGCGTTTGATTGGCGTGTTTGATTCCCGTTTTTGTTTTTTTGGTCTGGGTTCTGGATACCTTTTGGCTTATTTGCATGGACTTGCGTACTGGCTCGCAAAGCCCGTTCTTGGGCGGCCACTCGATGGAATAAGCGATGATGATGACGACTTTTCTTTTGGACACGTATATAGCTGCGCAGATTGGGCCAAGTTCATCTAGGGGAGGCGGCTTGTTTGTCTTGCAAAGGCATTTTCATACTGTGTGTGTGCCCTGCCTCACATGGGAAACGGGCCCATTTCGGATGCATGAGAGGCCACACACGCCTCGGATGGTGTTGAACGTTTTTGGAGTTTTATCTAGGATTCAATTGCATTGCATGGCCGAGGCCACGAGTAGTAGCATCAGGTTATCGCACGTGTTGTGATGAAGACCCATTTCCATTGGAATGCGGAATATTGGTTTTTTTTAAAATACAAAGTTTGATTTACATGGCGTCTTGAAAAGACGCTCTCTCATAAAGTTGGTTCTCCAAAGTAGAGCCTCAAACTGGGGGGGGACCAGCCAATAATACAAAAAACCACCCAGATAGATATAGATATCAAAGCCCCCCAAATAAATACAATAACCTTGCAGGTATATAGTAACAAAAACAAAACAAAAGTGACATCTAAATCATTGCACGTGGCGTATCAAAACCAGCCCCGTCCCAAACGCCGGTACCATTATTTAGTATTGTTTCTTAGAAGCCAGAGAGTCTTCACCATCCGCCATGGTGGCCATGGTGGCCGTGATGACCGTGGTGGCCGTGGTGAGGGGGTTCATGGTGGTCATGCCCGCGGTGCTTGCCCATCAACGAGCCAACCAGACCCCCGAAGCCACCGGATCCGGATCCGTGGTGGCTTCCGTGGTGGCTTCCGTGGTGCGAAGGGCCGTGGTGAGGGGGCCCGTAGTGAGGCGGGGGCGGGCCGTAGTGGTGGTGGCCGCCGTAGTGGGGCGGCGGCGGCGGCGGCGGGGGAGCGTGGTGCCCGTGATGATGGTGGCCGCCGTGGTGGCCGTGGCCGCCGTGGCTGCTGAGCTTCCCGTGGCTGCCGCTCAGCCTGTGCTCCAGCTTGTTGGCGACGACGGCGCCGCCCAGGGCGCCCGCCACGGCGCCGAGCTTGCCGCCCAGGAACTTCTTGCCGGCGTACCCGCCCGCGGCGCCGCCGCCGATGGTGGAGATCAGCCCGCGCTCGCCGTCCTGGCCGAACTGGGCGTCGGAGCCGGGGGGACCCGAACTGCGGCTTCTGTAGTGGCTGCCGGAGGAGAAGGAGGAGCCGGAGCGGGGGCGTTCGGTGCTTGCGGAGCGCGGGCGGTAGCCGGCCTGGTCGATCAGGGGCGCGGAGAGGTACTTTGACGAGGAGGAGGGGCCGCCGACGTTTTTCGGGGTGTGGGTGTTTTGGCGGGTGCCGCCGTAGTAGTCTTGAGCTGACATTTGTCTGTCTGTGTTGCTGTTCTGTTCTGTTCTGTTGTGTTGTTTGTTTGTAGGTGGTTTGTTTGGTGTAAGTGTTTCTTTATGTACTTCTTCTGGTGAAGCTATTCGTAGTCTACTTGGATGCAAAATATGTCGAAGTCGATGGGAGAGCGAGATGATAAAACCACGAGAAAAGCAGAAGGAGAAAACACCGGGCACGAGACTAACTTTAAGTAATGGAGGGGGAGGGGTTGCGTTTGGCCTTCTCCTCGACGCAGGAGCCCAGGCATGGCATGATTAGAAAGAAAGCTTCGAACATGATGGACCCCGGGCGCGCGCTGGGGCGGAGCGCCGGGGCTTATTGCGTAGGGCCAAGGCAGCTTTCCACCTCGACCTCCCGCGTCCATCCCTCCACGCCTCCCCCACATTTGGTTTACACCCGCAACTGCACGCAAGCACGCGTACAGTCAGACAAGGCCGTCGCAGCTTTTGCTGTGCAGAGATTCGCCCACGGGAAACTGTCGACGCACACCTGTTCGTCCTGGCCGGGCCTAACCCGACGGCGCTAGCAACCCAGACAGACGGTCATGATCCCAAGTCTCCGGGTCGAGTCACGGGTCTCTTGGGGACATTTGTCTCGCTCTCGCTCCACGCGTATGGTCGGCATGTCTGATGTGCTCCGTCATTTCTTTTGCAACATGCACGTACAATACAGTAACCTTGTCACCTCTCCCACCCCCCTCCCCTCACTCCCCTCCCTCCCCAAATCAGGCGGTCCATCGTATGCAAACGTACCTTATTTCTTTTTTGCTTATTTTGCGTCGCAGACGGGAGTGCCGCTGCCTAGCGTAGCAGCAATCTCACAAAGTCGCCCCGGTGCCGATGTGACGAATCGCTTGGGCGAACTCGGCGGGGGTGATGCGAGATTGGCTAGCGACCGGGGGGGGCAAGCCAACAGGGCCCGGCAGCAGCAGAGTCCCCAGCACGGGAGTTGGGAGCCTGGTGGGGTCTTCGGGGGAGGCGGTGCGCTAAGCCCCGCCCACGTGACCCCACTCCATCAGCGAACCTTCGGCTCCTCGGCGTTACGGTGGGGACGGCGAGTCCGGCACGGGCCACGGCTTGCGTGTTCACACGTCTCTTTTGTGGCCTTGACTGCTCTAGTCCAACTAACACTACAGTACAGACGCGGCTGGCGAGAAGCCCACAATGGGAGTTGCCCTGGCGGTTGTCGTCACTGGTTGAGGCTCTGTTGCGAGTAGCCTGAGCCGCACTCTAAAAAGAAGAAGAGAAAAAGTATCCTCAATTGCAGTTCATCGCTGGGTTCGGCTAGCATCGCCGATCCTTCGTCCCAACTCGCCGTCGCTGACTCCTCCAGGCCGCGGCTCTGCCTCGCAACCACCGCAAAAGCCAACTGCCCGTTTTACTCTTCGGGTCACGTCATGTTTTAAACCAACAATGCTCTTCTGGTGCTTTTTTCCCTTCCTCGGCTCGCGCTTCGGTGTTTTGTCCAGGCGCGCTTCTCTGCGGCTTTGGGAGCCAAGACGGTTGACACGGCTTTACCATGACCAAGCTTATCGACGGCTGGCACTGGGAGAGAGTCATGGCAAGCATAGGCCGGCCTGTTCCCAAATGAGGGCCCCCACTTTCTTCTAGAAAACATCGAAACATTCCCGGGAATCTGGGATCTTTCGCCCTTGGGCCCAAGGCCCAAGGCCGATTACATGGTATTGCAAATGGAGCACAGGGATGATCAGCATCACGGGAGCTCGGTTGCGACGAAAGGTGTTTCCCCCCCAGCCACCACCACCCGGCGTCTCGGACGGTTCGCCCACATTCCCGAAAATCGGGCGAGTTGGCACCCGGGATCACGGCGTTTTTTTTTTCTCTTCTCTTTCGGCTGCCCGGGAATCCGGTCCAGTGCGCACCAGCTTCCGCCAAGCCACCCAGACCGTGGTCATTCGGACCGGGTGTGGGACCGCGACATGACGAACTCGCGAGTGGCAACGCCTGGAATGACAGTGTACAGCTCGCGCGGGCCTCATTTTCTGTAGATTCCGTGTATTCTGTATGCTCACGTGCTAGATTCCACTACATCCCCCCTCCGACATTCAATGTGCGTAGCGTGGCCGACTGGACGCAACACCGCCTACGACACAACCAAGCGCCCCTCCAACGGGAGGTTCCTGCTCGACGCCCCGACCCTCACGGTAAAGGTACCGCTGGGCACCACCCAGTTCTGACCGATGACGTCCCAGTAGCTGAGGTCCTTGCGCCGGAGGTTGAACGTCGCCGTCCGCGACTCCCCCGGCGCGAGCCGCAGCTTCTCGAACCCGCGCAGCTGCTTCGGCGGCGACTCCGGCGCGCCGGCCGGCAGGGTGACGTACAGCTGCGCAACCTCGGCGCCGGCGACGGCCCCGCTGTTCTTCACCGTCGCCGTCACCGTCGCCACCACCTCGAAGAGGTCCGCGCGGCCGCCGGGCACGACGGCGCCGACTGCCGGGCCTGACCTCGCCGTCGAGGTCACGCTGATGCCGGAGTAGGTGTAGTTGGTGTAGGCTGTGCATGCATGTCTCGTTAGAGCGACTTCAAGTGAAGAACCACGTTTTGGGGGCGGGAGGGGTCACTTACACAATCCAAAGCCGAACTCGTAGCGCGGCTCAATGTTGGCGCGGTCAAAGTGGCGGTAGTCGATGAAGATGCCCTCGGAGAAGCTGTCGGAGCTGCCCCTGGACACGGCGGTGCCGTAGTCCTCGGCGCGCTTGCCGATGGTGTAGGGCAGCTTTCCGTTGGGGTTCGTGGCGCCCCAGAGGACGTCGACGAGGGCGTTGCCCGTCTCCTGCGACCCCAGGCCGGCCCACACGACGGCCTTGACGCCGGGCTGCGCGAGGATCGTCTCGAGGACGATGGGCCCCGTGCTGTGCACGACGACGACGACGTTCTGGTTCACGGCCGCCACCGCGCGCACCAGCTCGTTGCCGCCGTGCCACGGGTCCAGGTTGTTGCGGTCGCCCACGTTGCCGTCCACCGTGATGTAGCCCTCGCCCGAGTCGGCCGTGATGAAGACGAAGGCCGCGTCGGCGCCGCCGGCCGCCGACGCGCCCTGCTGCGCGTTGTCGGTGCTGCTGGCCGTCACCTGCGTGCCGTCCTGCTGCGCCCGCGCCCTCATGGCGTCGAGCGGCGCCACCAGGTACGGGTAGTCGACCGTCCCCGAGCCCCACCCCATCCCCAGGGTGCCGACGTTGCAGCTGCGGTCGTAGCAGGCGTTGATGCCCTGCGGGTTGTTCGCGGACGACGAACCGATGACGGCGATCTTCTTGGGCTTCTTCAGGGGCAGGACCCCGCCGCTGTTCTTGAGCAGCACGATGCCGTCCCTGGCCGTGGCGCGCACGTTGTCCTTGTGGTTGCCCTGGACGTTGAGGCCGAGGTTGACGGGCGGGTACGACCCCTGGTCCTGGCCGAGGAGGTACCACGCGGCGAGGATCCGGCGGACCTTGTCGTCCAGCGTCGCCTGCGAGACCTGGCCGCCCTGCACGGCCGCCTTGAGCTGCGGGCCCCAGAGCACCGACGACGGGTCGTTGTTGTAGTTTGCGCCGGGCATCATCATGTCGAGCCCCGCGTTGGCGCCCGAGACGGTGCCCGTGGTCGCGGCCCAGTCCGTCATGACGTAGCCCGGGAACCCCAGCTCCTGCTTCAGCAGGCGGTCCATGACGCCGCCGTTCTCGCACGCCCACGTGCCGTTGACCTTGTTGTACGAGCACATGACGGAGGCGACGTTGGCCCGGACGGCGTCGGCGAACGGCCACAGGTACAGCTCGTGCATGGCCCGGTCGCCGACGTTGCTGCTGATGGTCTCGCGGTTGAGCTCCTGCTCGTTGGCGATGTAGTGCTTCGCCGTCGCCTGCACGCCGGCCGACTGCATCCCCTGCACCGTCTCCCGCGTCGCCACGCCCATGAGGTACGGGTCCGGGCCGAAGCCCTCCCAGTTGCGCCCGGCCGCCGGCGTCTTGCCCAGCGCGCCGCACGCCGGGCCGAGCATGACGTGCACGCCGACGCCCCTCGCCTCGGCCGCCTTGAGCGCCCCGCGCTGCCGGATCAGCTCGACGTCCCACGTCGCCGCCGCCTGGATCCCCGGCACGAAGGCCGTCACGCTGCTGGCGTAGCGCACGCCGAGGGGCCCGTCCTGCAGGCAGAGCGACGGGTAGTTGATGGAGGCCGCCGCGTGCGTGTTGCCGACGCAGAGGCCCTTGCCCCAGCCCACGCCCGAGACGATGCCGATCTTGTCGTCCAGCGAGAGGCGCGCGAGCGCCGCGTTGGACTTGACGTAGGCCGCGTCCCATTCCGGGGAGCGCCGGGGGGCCGTGCCGTTCTGCGCGCTGGCGAGCGTCGCCGCGGCTAGGAACGCGATCTTGGAGAGATGCATCTTTTCTGTTTCCTTCTCTTGGAGTCGGGCGTCGCGGTGCGTTGCGGTGCCGTCGTGAAGGATGCCGTGGGGGGGGGGGGGGGGGGGGAGCAAGTGGTGTGTTTCCACGGGGCTTTGGATGTTGCTGTGCCTTTTGTATTTATACGCCCGGCTCGAGGACTCAAGCTCCGAAGCCTCTCTTCCCTCCCTCCTTCCTCCCTCCCCTCCCTCCGCCCCGCTTGCGAGGGCGATGATCTGTACCGTTTAGTTTTCTTGAGCCCCGCTGAGTTGGTAGCCAAGGTGCCGAGGGGGAGGGAGGCCCTTCATCCGGCAGAGTCGAGCTGGGCCGGTTGGGCCCCGTCTTATGATCTCATGCCCCGTGGCAAGGGCATCTCTGGTTCCGCGGGCCACTGGCCGGCTCGAGATAAATTACCAATTGGCCCTACTCGTCTTGGCTCCGTCATCGAGGGGACGACGGTTAAGTAAAGTTGCCCGGTGCTGGAAAGCTCGGCAACATCATCCAGGCGTATTTGTAATGGCCGCCCTCCCTATTCATGATTAGTATTCGCCCGCTTGTAAGTTCACCACTGCAAGAAGCAACCCGGGAACCATCCCTCCCCCTCCTCGCGGCAGCAGCTCGCTCCGGCTCGGAAATGGGTATGCGATCGTCTCGCGCCACGTTGAATTGCGTTTGCGGGCGGTTTCTCGTGTGACATTGGCACTGCCGTTGGGTTACATTCGATCTCTTGGTAACCGGGGGGTCGAGGGCGATGGGCACATATAGTGTAAATGAGGGGGGAACACATTGCAGGAGCTAATTCCCGCGAATGGGTCTTCCGTTCGGGGACGACGGGAACTCGCTCGCCGTGTCCAATTGCAAATGGGCGGTTGTAGCAGTGCGAGTTTTGCAGAGCGAATCCCCCGGAGCTGTGCCGGTTGAATTGGGTGCCCCTGAAGGCAGCTTAGATGATGTTGCGAATCTTAACATATTAAGTACGGGCCCGCTGTAACCCCGCGTTTGGATGCCGTTCGGGTTCGCTCCGGGGACGGGGGTTGCCAGTGCGAAGCCACCCCCCTCCCCTCTTCTTCGCCTTGAACGGATGAACATCGAGAAAGAATAGTAATAAGGAATGCCTCGTTAGATTAAGGATATATGGAGGATGTCCTAAACTAAGCCGTCCGATGTGTGTGTTGCCCGTTGCTGGTACCATACTCTGGACCAGATAAAACAGCTTGTGATGCCTAAGCAGGGAGTCTTTATAACTGGACTGACTTCGTTTGTTCCATGCGGCCATGCCGTGGATTTAAAGATATATTTGTCGACAAATTCTGGCTGGGTCGGGTACGTTCTCTTAGGACGTGCAATCTGAACCATAACTTGGACTCAATATTTGCCCCCCTCGCGTAAAAGGCCGTTTATTAAAGAAAAGCAGGAAACGCACATATGCAATAATGAAAGAAATGTAAGAGCTTATCCCACAACACTCATGATGAACTCTTGCAGATGAACGGTTTGGTTTCGAGGTCCAAACGGCATCTTTCACTTGGGCTTCAACCTAAACCCAGACCCAACAGCACAGAGAATTTTCTTTTTCAGAAAACAGAAAAAAGAAGGAGAGCAAGACTAAGTGGGTGAAGCAATCGACTAACTGCTTGCTGTGCTGGACGAGAAAAAGTCAAAAAGTTATGAAGATGCGGCCAGTGTGGATTGAACACACGACCTTCAGATTAAGTGATTGAAGTTAACTTCAGTCTGACGCTCTCCCAACTGAGCTATGTCCGCCACGATCTTCGTTGCAGAATTGAACGAACCCACAATCTAAGTACCCCTTGCAAGCCCCGCATGTGGAATTACTCGATATCCCCATAACTGCAACAATTCTTGACTAGAAAAGCCTATATTTGTGAAGTAAACTTATACAGTAATATCAAGGTATAAACTTGGAACCACGCTGTTGTACTAGATCCCCGTTGCGGTGTAAGCTTGGCAGTTAAAATGGGCACACAGTACCTCGACCGATGTGTCACCCATTTGTCGAATCATCTTCTAACCACAACCACCTCGGGCTGCGCGAGTGTGACGAAATTAGTACCACTTGAATACTTCGTCGGCCTTTATAGTTGTATTCTACGGATACAAACGTACAAGCACGGTTTATTGTGCTGAGTGCACCGAGAACTCTGTACTAAAACATCATTGTCGTCTTATCACACTTCACAAGTAACTGGTTGAGGGTGCAGACGATTGGCACTTCCACTGCTCTGCGCGTCTCATGGACATGTCGTAAACCCAACAATCCCAACCGCATTAGCATATCGCAATGACTCAGCCGGGACTCGTCGGCTAGGCTCGGCGGCTCGACTACATACGGCCTTCACTAAGCTGGAATATCAATAGGCCCCGGCCCGCGCCCTATTCTGGACATGCAGAAGCTAGTCGCAGCGGGGTCTCAGCGGGCCCCCGAGCGAGGCTAATGGCCGGGGCGGAGGTCGACTCGGTTCCTACAAATCTCCCCGTCGACATATGACTGCGATACCAGTTGTGACTCAAAAAAACCGACAAGCTTAAAACGCACGGCGCTGTAAGTGTGGCATTATAAATACTTTTGGATAGTACACCTAGACAGCGAATTGAATCTGGAACATCTCCATCACAAATCGATTGGTTCCCAACAATCCTGGCCCGGCTTATAATTCAGATCCATCTCAAGTTCACCATCGCCAACTTCATCGTCGCTTTGCAATCGTTGACACCATGGGCGACATCATCAAAGACGCGGGCAAGCCTCAGCCCTCACCCACACCCTTTGGCAAACCCATGTTGGAGGAATTCCTCATTGACCCTGCTTATCACAACATGAACCATGGTATGATACCGAGCCGGGCTCACGCAACGCTCCTTTCACCGGGCTTATGCCAATGACCTTCTCTGACACCTCCAGGCTCCTTCGGCACCTTCCCTCGCCATGTCAAAAATGCCCTCCGTTCCTATCAGGACAAGCACGAGGCCCGCCCCGACACCTTCATCCGCTACGACACACCCGGCCTCCTCAAGGAGTCCCGCCAGGCCGCCGCGGACCTCATCAACGCCCCGCTCTCCACCGTCGTCTTCGTCCCCAACGCAACCGTGGGCGTCAACACCGTCTTCCGCAACCTCGCCTGGTCTCCCGACGGGGCCGACGAGATCCTCTGCTTCTCCACAATCTACGGCGGCTGCGGCAAGACCATCGACTACATCGTCGACACCCGCCTCGGCCTCGTCTCCTCCCGCGTCGTCCCCCTGACCTACCCCATGGAGGACGACGAGATCGTCTCCCGCTTCCGCGACACCGTATCCCAGAGCCGCGCCGAGGGCAAGCGCCCCAAGATCTGCATCTTCGACACCGTGTCCAGCCTCCCCGGCGTCCGCTTCCCCTTCGAGGCCGTGGCCGCCGCGTGCCGTGAGCTCGGCGTCATGAGCCTCATCGACGGCGCCCAGGGCATCGGCATGATCCCCCTGGACCTCAGCGCCGTCGACCCGGACTTCTTCGTCTCCAACTGCCACAAGTGGCTCCATGTCCCGCGCCCGTGCGCCGTCTTCTACGTCCCCGAGCGGAACCAGCACCTCATGGCCTCCACGGTGCCGACGTCCCACGGCTACGTGCCGCGCTCCGGCCGCACGTACCGCAACCCCCTCCCGCCAAGCGGCGAGTCGCACTTTGTCGAGAGCTTCGGCTTCGTGGGGTCGCTCGACAACAGCCCGAACATGACCGTCAAGGACGCCATCGAGTGGCGCCAGAGCATCGGCGGCGAAGACAAGATTGTCGACTACCTCTGGACGCTGGCCAGGGTCGGCGGCAAGAAGGCGGCCGACATCCTCGGCACCTACGTCCTGGACAACAAGGCCGGGACGCTGACAAAGTGCGCCATGGTCAACGTTGCGCTGCCGATGGTCATGGACGCCGACGCGGAGGCCCCCTCGACCGCGCCGGACGGCACGGTAACCGTGCCGGAAAAGGAGGCATATGAGATTGTGGCCTGGATGGACCGCATTCTGACCAAGGAATACCAGACCTTCCTCGCCTTGTTTTGGCACGCGGGCCGTTGGTACATGAGGGTGAGCGCCCAGGTCTACCTTGACGAGACGGACTTTGAGTGGGTTGGCGTCACGATGAAGGAGCTCTGCCAGCGGGTTGCGAAACAAGAGTACAAAGCTACGGTTGAGTAAGCGGGAATTTAGAGCACACTTAGAGATGCAAGTTTTTAGTGTTTTTTTTTTATAAATATCACAATGCCATTCATTTACTATGCCGGCTAGAGAGCTCAGATTTCCCCTGAGCTTGAATGAGGTTCACCATATGGGCCCATATGTCGTTTGAAATAAAAGAAAAAGATCTGAAAAGTCGTCTCAGACGCTCATGACCATAGCGATTAACACGGCTTGGAGGACGATCATTAACCCTCCCTGTGCCGCCCTCGACCTCTCACCCCCGGACGTGGGGTCGGTGTTGATGTTGTTGCCCCTGGACACCACGAGTGAATCCTAATGCCAAAAGAAATGAAGTAGTCCCACACTGTGTTAATGCTTACGCCGGTGCGCCGGGTGCGCCGGCGGGTTGGCTGTTGACGACGTGCTCCGCCATGCCAATGGACATGTTGCCGCCGTTGAAGGCAACAAACTGGGACTTGAACATGATGTCTCCGTAGATCTGGAGCTTGGAAGTGGTTGCCTGGAGACCACCGAAGCAAGCTGGGCAGTGTTAGCGTTTGTGTCGGAGAAAGAGAGGCATAGGGCAGACCGAGGACTTACTCTGAGCGTCAACCTGGGCAAAGTTGATATCGGCACCCTTAACACGGGCCATGTAGACACCACCGATGTCCATCATGAGGTCGGGAAGCTGGGCGTTGCAGGGGAAGGTAACACCGCCAACAGTCTGGTCGTTCTTGGCGCCCTGGACCTGCTGGTAGTAGGCCTGGACCATGGGGGGGTTGGCCAGGATGAGGGTGGTACCGGTGTCAGCGATGGCCTGAGCACCAGGGGTACCCATCTGGACCTGGCCGCCGGCGACAGCGAACTTCTCACTGGGGAACTGCCAGAAACCGGTGGTGGTGTTGACGGGAATCCAGGTCATCTGGCCAGTGAACTTGGTGTTGTCAATGCGGCCAAACTCGTAGGCACCAACGCTCTTCTTGCGGAGATCAGCAGTGAAGACGGGCTCGGCAAGGCTGGGCATGACGTTGTCGAAGAAGGTCTTCTGGGCCTGGGGCTTGACGGTGTTGAGCTTGGAGAAGGCAAGGCCGAGGAGACCGTTGTTGGAGGTGTCCTCAACGAACTGCTGGGAGACGGCGGTGGCCATCTCGATGGCCTGCTCCTGGACAACGGCGCCTCCAATGTCGACAACGTCGGTTCCGACAACGCCCTGGGCGCCGGAGCCGTCACCGTAACGGATGCTGAAGCTGTTGCCCTGGAGCATCTTGGCGCTGGTGCTCTTGGTGGGGTCGTACAGCTGGTGGCCCGTCTGCGACTGGGCGTCGAGCATGGAGGTGAAAACCCAGAGATCGGAAGAACCGCTGTCAAAGTCGACGTTGACCTCCTGGCCACCGATCTTGATGGGCGAAACGTACTCGACGTCGTTGCGGATCGGCGTCGCGGTGACGAGACCGGTTCCGGGTGCCCCAGCAGCGGCGCTCTGGTTGGTGACGCCGGCGGCGAGGGACTTGACGCCCTCGGCCTTGACAGGCTCGGGGTTCTTGGCAGCCTGGGCGGCCATGGCGTCCAGCAGGCCCTGGGGGATGGGCATGCTGAACTTGCGGTACGCCTTGATCAGTTGTCTCGGTCCATCGTGGCCCTTGAAGTTCTCGTTGGGCACTCTGGGAACGAGGAAGTGTCCACGCTTCTGGATGTTAGCGCGCTTCTCGACGGGAGAGGCGTTGGCGAAGGTCGCCAGCAGGGCGAAAAAGAGGACCAGCGTCCGCAATGTAGTCGACTCCATTGTGAATGTCCGTCACCAGATTGACAACTCTAGAAATAAAGGGATGAAACAGGCCACACCAGGCGGCTCGTGTTGTTAATGAAGGGCGGAAGGCTATCACCAGGGAGCCTTCAGGTATAAGAAATTAAGAAGAAAGAGTCGTGAATGAACGGAATTGGTGACGGAGAAAGGAATAGAGGATGGCCAAGAGGAAGAGAGTAACCCAGGACTGAAGTAGAAAGCAGAAAGAGAGGAGGAAAGCTCGACTTAATGTTCAATGTAGGAAACCCAATAGACAACAAGTGACCGGCATTGGAAGCAAGGGTCATACATGTTGCAAAAAATGGGACGACGACAGTGTGTACTCGTTGCTTGGAGGCTGCAAGCGGGCCAAGTCTCAAGTTGTGATGCCCTGGTCACAGATTGTCCTGCTCAGCAAGGAGCGTGCGTGTCCATGTCAAGCCGGGCAAACCCCAAGCTGTCGTTGGACGGGTCGAGCCACTGCAGGTCCTGGCTGGGGGCGAGTGCGAGAGGGCGAGGGGTGTGCGTGGGATCAGAGGTCCCTCCCGCCAGGCGGGATCCAAGACGTGAGTTGCGGCAACGAGGTGGATCGGGTAGCATGTTTGGCATGGTGCGAATACGTCGAGGAGCAGATCGGCCACAAGCAGGGGGGTCCCCTTACCCCACAGTCACCATGGCCGTGATCCAGAACAGGGATACCAGTCGATCGGTGCCGGGAGACTAGCGCAGGGGCTGTGAGTGAGTGGGTGTGTGGGTGGCCAGCTGCGAGGCGGTTCTGGCTCTCTTGCCTTGCCTCCTGTCTGTTGTACGCGGACCCATTGAGGTCTGAGGAGAGCCAAGGAATATTGTTCTTCGGATGCAAGGTCTCATGGACTATGGAAGAGGGCAAACAAGTCATTGTCCTGAGGTTTTGTTTTCCTTAATTTGAATTACTTAGCCATGGTTGATTTGGCAGGTCGATTCGTGACAAGATCCCGGGCCCTCGGAAGTGGACGATGCGGCGGTTTAGATTGGCGCCCGGTGAGAAGCAGTGGTCCGACCAGAGCGCTGTCAACCACCTTTAGTGTGTCAAGACCTTTCACGGCCACTAGGCTAAATTGCCGTGGGCTACTGCTTGGGTGACATGCGATCGCCGCAGCCAAGAAGAACCAGCATTCGGGAGTGGCTAGCCGGACCGTTACATTTTCTCTAGTTCTGCCGCAGATGGCCAGACATGTTGCTCATCACTTCCCCACCGAACGGCGTCGGTGAGCCGAAGGGGTTCCGTTGATCCAGAAGACTAGGCCAAGTAAGCGTGGCTAAGCATTTAGACGACGTAGCAGGTAGATATTGGCCCACGTATATCTCCACAAGTCTTATTCCAATTATCGAGCTGAATGCTGGATGTCGCTGAATTTGAGTTGGGGCAGCCTTCATCAGACAAAACACTGACAAAGGGGATGGCGATTATCCGACGACGAACAACAACAAATGGCCATGATGCTATTCTTGGCCGCAGGCATCGAACGCGACACCGACCCCCTTCCATTCATCGACAATGTCGGGGTGTCCCACCATCGCCAGCCCCCAGTCGGTTGGAAACAAGAGGCAAGAGGGAGTTTTTCCGTGTTGGAAAGGACGGCATTCTAGGTCTGTGGGACATGGGGGCTAGCAGGGAAGGGGGGATCGAGCGCGGGAGAGCGGCGAAGGATGAGCCTTCGATGGCGCGTTCGAGGGAGAATGGCATCCCGGATTAATACCGTCATTGGACCCCTTTGGTAGTCAGCGTTCGCAGTCGTTTCCACTTGGCGTTTCAGCGATCCCCATGGTTGTTCTCCCGTCGCTAGCTATGCTTCGCAGCTCCTTGGCTGGGCAGAGGAAGACTTTGCCAAGGGCGATCAGTCCGCGCCTCCATATGCTAGGCGTGCTAAGCTTTGGGTGTTGCGGAAGAGGATTACCGAACATAATTAGGTCGAGATATCGGACGAAGAGGAAACGAGTGCCACTGCTGAAGCCAAAACCGTCATTGTTTGCGGATCTCGGACTCACAAGCCTGGCGGGCATCGGTTTCGCGAGTGGCAGACAGCTGACGGGCGCCTCCCGCGGCGTAGCTTGGAAACGAGTTCCTTTGCGGACTCCCTCATCTCAACTGATTGGGTTCTCATCACTTTCCGGCCGCCGTCTCGTCAAGAAACCCCCTTGAGCCAGACCCGTTCGGGCGACTTGATAGGATTGGAAGGGCAACTCGGCAAACTTGCTGACGTATTTCCGGATAAACGGCGAGTCCACGTCGTTTGGAGCCAACGTATTGTCCAAGTCAGTGCTGGCAAGAGACGCAACGAGAACCAATCGGTCGATGGTGGCCAGAGGCGTCCAGGTAGGCCCAAGTCTGTTGGCGGCTGTTGAAGCTTGTAGCCCAAGATGATGGGGGAACCCACCTGCTCCTGTGTGTGGCCCAGGTGGACAGGCTGACAGGCCCTGAAACGGTCCACTGAACATTCTGAGACACAGCTGTGCGGCGGGATCCCAGCAGCAAACTCCGAGCCGGCGAAATGTTCCGAGCGGCACATGTGTCCCGGGCGCAATAAGCAGCGTAGCGTGGACGCGTCCCGTCCTAGTGCGGTGCATGTATGAACGTCCATTCAAATAACTAGGATGTGTCTTAACCTGGGCTCCTAGCAGAGGAGAGAGTACGGTGTCTTGTCTGGTCCGAGTTGAGGCGTCAGAGACGGTATGGCTTTGCAACACGATTTGCAATACTGTTTGCCCTGCGAATACACGTGGAATGTTGAGCATCGACAAGACTCGCCTCCATTTCATCTTTGTGACGACGCGTGCTGCACTCAGCCCCAAAACCCGGCCTTGTACCGAGCAGATCAGCGCCCCATCTCAAGGAGGCGACATATGCATTCCGAGACCAAAGCGAGGATGCTTCTTCCAGTCAAGGGTGGACTATGACATGTGCCGGACATCTGCTCAAACGGCAATGTTGAACCATAGGGCAAGACAGACAAGTAAGGCCGGACCGTCACGTTGCAAAGAAAACCGGACCATGCGGCAAGCAGAAGATGGGATTAACTGTAAACCAAGTGCTTCCCAGTTGAAAGTGGACTCGCCTGCCGCCATCATCTGAACCGACGCATGCGCCGGGGGTGGGTGGGAGGACAAAGAAGAAAGTTGTCATGTCAGAGAAAGCAACTCTAGAGGCCGACCGAAAACGTTGAAGAACAAAGGTAGGCCAAAATTGGATTTAGACTCGGTGCAAAGGTTGAGCAATGATGTCGTTGAGAGTGTTGCCGGTGGTGCGGACTTGTTTGCCAAGGACACCTCAAACGGCAGCTTCTGCATCATAGAGTAGGGATAGTAAACGTTGTTAGCTAGGCCTTGGTGCTCGCGACTCGGGCATTGTTCTTGGCTGCTTGGCGGCCAAGTCACTCGATGCAGCCCAAAGGACTGTGTCTGGAGGTGCCGATGGAAGAGGTGAAGAATCAGCAAATCGTAGCGTTGGTTGCCCGAGTCGCCACCACCTTTTGCCATCGTCTCTCGTTTTCGGGACCCAAGCCCAAGAATGGCAAATTTGAGTCAGAAGGAAGACGGCTATTGGAATTAACCCGAGTAAGCATCCTGTGAAGTCAGTGTCATTCCTTTTTTAAGGCTTTCTCGGTGTTTGTGTTCTGTTCCACTTGGCCTGGGCGTGCAAACGAAAAAAAAGCTTGATTGTCGTGCATGTTCGTCAAATAAAGTGGAAAAGAAGAGGAACCAGGTCGGCAAGACGCCCACGTTTAAAAACACACAAGAAGGAATGCACACCGTACTGTGCATGTAATATGAACAGGCACAGACGCCACAAGAGACGGGTGGGTGATGAACTGGCCGAGTCTTGGTGTTTCTGCCAAGCCGGATATTTTAGAAGGCGAGCAGCGATGAAAGTCTGGATCCGGGGGAAAAGAGACAATTCCTCGGTCCGAGCCCCCCTTCGCTTTCGCCCACCGGTACGTAGTCTTCTGTATCTTGGCCTGAGGCACACTGACACCCAAGACAGGTATGATGACAAAGCTTAGGTAGCCGGGGACCTCAAAAAGGAAGGAAGGGAAGCTCCCGTGACTCCACGTGATCTGGACCGTGCACCAGCTGAAGGCCGGTTTACTCGGGGAAAGATCGGCAGCCAATGAGAGCCGTCCCTCATCGAGCTAACGAGATAACTGACCACTCGCGGGCACCTGCCTAGACTCGGCTCTGACCGACCAATGGAACCCTCCGCGCCCCCCCCTCGCCCCAAACACAACAGAGTCCAGTCTAGAACCCAACACTCACTCGCTCTAGCGTACTTGGTCCTGGGATTGAGAGAGAACGTGACTGCGCCGAGTCGCTCCAGTCGTTGGTGCCCCGCCCTACGTCCAGACTCAGCTCCAGCCGCCAGCCTCGCTGATTTGCCGCAGTGAGCGCACCCGCTCTCCCGACTCGCAGCCAACACCTGGGAGAAAGCAAAAGCAGTCAGGCCCGTCGTTTGCTGCCTTCCCCACGCGCACCGCACCGCTTGCTCGCTAGGTACCCGCGCAAACTCGACGAACTTCGGTCGGGTCACACGCCCGCCACGCCCACACCCACGCCCCCCCAACCCATCAGGACCACGTCCTGAGGTGTCTTTGCCAGTGTCAAACATCACCGGCCCTTTCCCGTTCCATCTCCGAACCCGGCCATATCGCGAGCTCCGTAACGGCCCAGGACATTCCACATACATCCCATCAGTCCCGCCACCGAGCATCGATATCAGTCCCACTCTCCCGTAGACGCCTGGGGGATACCCTTATCCTCCTCCGTCCGGCCGGCCACCTGCTCTCTTCTCCCTCCCGTCGCCTTCCCGAAAGGACTCGATGTCAGACGATGAGTTCACCGGCCCCGACGGCCCACCCGGCAGCGCCGGCGGCGACCGCGACAAGCGCGCGCCGCGCTTCAGCTGGACGCCGGCCTACGAGGCCACCTTTTTCCGATCCCTCTGCGACTCTGTCCAGCTGGGCCTGCGCGAGAACCACTCCTTCAAGGCCGATGCCTGGGACCGCGCCGCCACCGCCTTGCGCGAGAAGCACGGCGCATATCCCACAAAGAGCCACCTCGTAAACAAGTCGGATAATGCGCGCAAAAAGTTTCGCCTCTGGCGTGGCCTGCGCGAGGACCCCGAGTTCCTCTACAACCCGTCCACCCGTTCCGTGACCGCCTCCGAGGAGGCTTGGAAGTCGCATATCGAGGTTCGTTGACGCGCGCGCGTCCGTCCCCCCTGCTTCTGTGGACTTATCGCTGATGCTTTTTGCAGAAAGAGCCGTTATCGCGCGCGTTACGTGGGCGGCCGTTCGACCATGAGCAGTACATGGAGATTCTCTATCCGGACGTCGTCGGTTCTGGCGGTGCTCCAAAGCGCATTATGAAGCCGAAGCGTAAAGGACCGGACGTGATCCAGGGATCTGAAGACCCGGATATGCCGGGCACCGCCGTGCTCGATCTTCAGGTCGAGCCGCCATATCGACCCCCATCGCAATCAGGTATTAACCAACAGTCGCAGCCTCGTGGCTCAGTCAGCCAATCTCCCGTAGCCGTCCAACAACCTATGATACCCCAACAACAGCAACAGCAACAACAGCAACAGCAACAGCAGCAGCCCCAACAACAAAGACCCACATCCACCGCGATCCCGCCGAGAACGCACATCGCCGGTACTAGTGCACTGACGCCGCCCGAAGAGACGGCTACAGGACGTAAGAGATTCCCGCAGCAAGCTCCGGCACCCGACGGAGGCAAGGCCCCGACGGCGCCGATGGGGCCGCCGACGCAACCCGCGGAGAAGCGGCGTCGGATATCGGGCTACGCGAACCCCGCGCAGGCGTCAGGATCCGGAGCGTCGTCCAACCACAACAACGACGCGACGACGGCCTCCATGGTGTCCGCCGGGAAGCAGCTCATGGAGGATGGCCTCATCAAGATCGCCGACGCCCTCCGCGGCCGCAGCCCACCACGATGGCCGGAGCAGGCAATCGACATCTTCTTCCGCGACTTTTCCGACGAGGACATGGACCTCCAGCTCAAGATTGCCGAGAAGGCCCTCGCCGACGACAACAAGGCCATGATCTTTTGCAAGATGTCCCCGGCGCTGCGCAAACACTGGGTCAAGCGGCTTAGAGAGTTGCACAACAACAGCCGCAATGCGTAGACTCGCCACGAAGGGCGGGGCGGACTCGGGAGAGACGATGTAGGATTTGCAGCAACGGCGTTTCGATGGAAGAGGGTTTATCGAGTGAGGGCAAGCGGGCAACGTCCCAAGGCAGACCGCCAGGCCTGCAAAAGAATTCGAGGGTGGCCTAAGGTTGTTGAATTGAAGGCTGGATAAGCGTAGTGCGTGGGCGTTTTAGGTGTCCGGTCTGGAGGGGTTCACATGGGGGCTAGGGGAGTTAGCAACCACAAGGCATAGCGACTGGGATGTTGAGCTTTGGCGAAAACCTACTTTTTTTTTTTTCAACCTGTACGATTCTACGATACTACTACTACTAACAGGAAGGTCAGCGTAGGCGATACTGGAAGCGGCCGGTTCTCCTTTTTAGTATATTCAATACTTATTGTCGATATCGCAGTGGTGGGGTGTCTTAGTCCAGGTCCTGTTGTGCTCTACGACTTGGTTGAGACGTGTTTGCGTGGTAAGCCTAGAAGCAGTCATTCAAGCACATGGTGTGGAGAGCAATTGTATGGAGGAGATTGATATCCGTATTCGCCCCGAACGCCAAGTACATACATACAGCGGAGAGCCGTTGCCCACGTCATGTTCGTCAAGACGCTATTCGCCCCATGCCAGTATCCGTGCAACACGCCAAAGAGAAAAGAGTTCTAAGCCACTAGCAAAATTCCAAGCCGTCATCGCCCGACGCGCTTGTCTCTTATTTCTTGCCCTTGGTCTTGTAGAGGTAGCTGCGAGAGGGTCAGTATCATATTCGCCGCATGCACAGGAGCTGGCCGGATAATGCCTACCTTCCAAAGATACCCTCGCCGAGACCAACAACGCCCAGGATGCCCAGTCCCAGGCCAACGTTCTGCCACGACAGGCGGCCGCGCTCGTACAGACCCCAGGCCTTGTAGCCCAGGAAGCCGCTGAGGCCGACGATGCCGACGAGGTTTGAGATAACGAGAGCGCTGGCGCTGCCGTCGCTGAGGGAGGAGAACTGGCGCTTCAACCAGCTGTCGGCCTTGCGGGCCTTTCCAGCAGCCTTCTTCTTCGCCAGGTCGGCCTCGGCCCGGGCCTTCTCTTCCCGCTCGATGCGGTCGGCCTGGGTGTCCGTCTGGATCTCCTGCTCGAGGAAGTCGTTGGGGACAGTGTGGACGCTCGGCATATCAACGTCGACGAGGGAGGAGGTAGAGGCGACGGACTCGACCGAGATTTCGGGGGGCTGGGGGGCGGCAGCCTGGGAAGGAAGACAAAGAACAGACGTCAGCAAGGATGTCATGCCATAGCCGAGCCAAGAAGGACTACATGAGGGTGTTGCGCGCAGCGGGAAAGAAGGATCACGCGATCTACAGACGTACCTCCTCGGGAGTTTGCTTGGGGCCCTTGGCCGCCATGTCTGCGTAGGAAGCCACTGTGCGGATGGTTAGCGACGCATGCACGCCGAATATGACGCGGTTGCTGGCTGGTGCTTACTTATGAGATGGGGTTGGAAGGCTTGGGGGAAGGGAGGTTCAAAAGCGACGATGCAAAGCAAGAGCTTCAAAGTGGTGTGTGTGTGAGAGAATGCGTGGAAGGTGTGGCAGATCGACAGATGACGCGGGTAGGATGACGGGAGCTTCCTTTTAAGAGGTGGTTGTCATGTGAAGGAGAAAACCGGGAGAAGGGGAAATTTTAGCAAGAGGGCGCACGAGGAACGTCGTCAGGTGGTTTGACCATCCTCCCCCCCTTCCCCCTCGAGCTTTCCTTGATCTTGGTTGGCGCGACTGGCCTAGAGACCAATGACGTATGACGTATGCGGCTCGGGAGCTTGGGACACTAGAGCTAATGGCCAATCAGCGGCGATGGTATCCACTGACTGTGGAGGTCCTCGGTCGCTAAGAACCGGGGGGAGAACCCGGGCATTGCCAGGCAGGATGGGGCCATATGCGTGTCACCGACCGAATTGATGATGATGTTCATGCCCAGGACCCATAGTCGGGTTTATCCTGGCGTCACTGGGTAATTTGAGGCTATTCCCACTATTTGCTAACCCCAGAAGGAAATGGAACTTTACCACGGGAAAATGTGCAGACCCCCTCAGAGAAGTGTATGTCTATTGTTTTGCTTGTTGGTACTGGTACACTTTGTACACGATTATGGTACATGGAATTCGCCCGAATTTTCCAGTCATGGTGTCATTAGCCCGCGCCTTCACAATGCGCTTCCCACCCTCCCTTCTCCTCCATACAAAGGAATTCTATACTGGTAGGAAGTGCATAGGCCTTTTCTTTTACTTTAGATGTTGTTCGCCGCAGTGGCATCAGTCGCCTTGGTGTTGGACTTGGTGAGGTCGACAACCTCGGGCTCGGGGGCCTTCTTAATCTCCTTCTCCTGCTTGTCCGCTTCGGGCTTCGCCGCGGGCTTTGCCAGTTCCGACTCGCTCTTGATTTCGGCTCTGGGTGCTTGATCGGGGGAGTCGGCCTTGGTCTCCTTCTTCTCCTCCGTCTTATCCTGGACGGCGGGCGTAGAAGGCGCAACGGAGGCATCGGCGTTGGCATCAAGGGTAGGTTGAGCGCCCTCGGGGGCCTCGTCGTCGTCGGCCAGCTCGGCGCCGTAGATCTCGGGGTATTTACGGAAGCACTCTTGCATTCCCCTGCAAACAATTAGCATGTAAAACAACCCATAGTGCCATACGAATCCACGTACTGGAACTTCTCGATGCAGTCCATGCCCTTGGGCTCCTCGGTGGAATAGACGAAGCAGCTGAACGCAGCCTTGAACTCCTCGCCGCAAGGGCCGTCCGCCATGCCGCCGAGGCACGGGCAGTCCCAGTTGATCTCGCCCGTCTCGGGGTTGAAAGCGCCCTGCTGGCCGGCCTCAGCCTCCAAAGCCTCGGGGGAGCCAGGGATCGGTGCATCCTCGGCCTCGACTGCTTCGGTCTTATCGCTCGACTCCTCCTGGACCGGGGCAGCAGACGGAGCAGCGGCGGGGGCGGGCTTGGGCGCCTCGGCCTTCACAATAGCTCGTTTGCGCTTCTCTTCGACAATGGCATCGACAGTGGTGAGGTCAGTGTCGGAAAACTGGGACGGGGCCGGGATTGTGCGGGCTGTCGCAAAGTAGAGTTAACAGGTGTTCTTTGCCATCTTCTCTCGGGGGTTACATACGGAGAGGCTCCTCGGCAAAAACAGGACTCGTGTTGTACCAGTAGATGGCGCCACCAGCGAGACCCCATCTCAATGCCGCGCCCTTCCATGTCCGGGGCTTGTCGGTGGGTGATGTCGAGGCGAACCGGCGAGGGGCTGCACGAATTGCCGACTGGCGGGCGGCGCTCAGGGCGCGGGGCGTCGACCGAACGGCGCTGCGATACATTGCGTGTGTGTGAAGCTGAACCAAAAGAAAGACAAGACGGTGAACGAAGACAAAGGGGAATCTGGACGTGGACTTTGGTCGCGGAGGGCGCGGGCTTTGGGGGAGACGGAGCTGGTTGGTAATCCCGGAGCGAAAAGAAAATTGAAGCTTCGATTGCGGGTTCTGCCGAGGTTTTAGCGGCGCATTGCTGCTGCAGGTCCGGCCGATCGGACGGTCAAAAAATTGGGCTGGCTCGGCGCTTCATTGGTCGCCAATCAAGTTGCACCACTTCTGCGAGATATTCCATTTTTGGCTGATGACAACTACACATCATGGGCAAGATAGCTGATAGAGGTTGATTATACCGCAGGAACAAGATTCTACTCAAACTCTGGCACATCCCTTTCCCGGAGTTGATTGGCTGTGTTTTATCCAAAGGGACCTGTTTTAGGCTAGATACTTGACTAGATCGGTATTTGACGTGGCTACGAGTTGAGTTGCTCAAGATGTCGTCAAGTTTTGAGTGGCGTCCTATAGCCCTCCTCCGAGAACAAAGCCCAGAAGCTGCGGGTCCTGCTGACTTTGCGCTCATTGTGCTCAACCAGCCTGTGAAGCAAACTCCAGTCTTCGACCTGCTGTGGACTAATGGTATGGCCTTGAACCTTCAACCTCACTCACCTACTAACACCCCAACGCAGCTCTTGCGCGAGTCGCGGCGGATGGCGGAGCGAACCGACTGCACGACCTAAGCAAGTCAGCCGAAGCGCAGTCCCATCCCCCTTATGTTTGTCCCAGCCGTCCACCATGACTGGTGACCTTATCTAACTGCCATAGACCAATCTTGATGTTATCATCGGCGACTTGGACTCGCTTCTCCCTTCCGTCAAGGACTACTACACGAGGTTGGACAAGCCCGCCCAGGTCATACACGATTCCGATCAGTACTCCACCGATTTTGGCAAGGCAGTCTCATGGATTCGCTCGAACCATGATTCAAAAGTTGACATCGTGGCTATTGGAGGACTCGGCGGTCGCGTCGACCAGGGGCTCAGCCAGGTGCACCACCTGTACCTCTTCCAGCCAGGGCCTGGCTACGCCGAAGGCAAACTGTACCTCGTCTCGGGCCAGAGCTTGACGTTCCTTCTCAAGCCCGGTCGCCACAGCATCTGGGTCCGAGAGGGTGGCGAAGACGTCTTCGGCAAGTATGTCGGTATCATCCCCATCGGAGGAACCAGCCACATCACCACCAAGGGCCTGGAATGGGATGTGGAAAACTGGAAGACCGAATTTGGAGGCCACATGAGCACCAGCAACCACGTGCTGCCTGAAACAAAGGTGGTCGAGATCGAGACGACGAATACCGTGCTTTTTACCATTGCCCTCGCGGGAATTGAATAGACCAAGTCGACTGTCGCTTGTTGTACATGGTACTCATGATGCTTGATAAATGCATGGTGCATACTGCAGCTGCCGACTCCAAACGCCATGCCCTGAAAGTTCCCAACTCGTATTTTCCTCAACCCGATTTCGACCGCACCAAAATCATCGCAGGTAGTGTATGCAAAGCCAGCAGAAGAGGAAGAAGACGATGGCCCCGGCGAAGAAAATCCACTTGTCCTCCTTCGCTCTCCGTTCGATCATGCGGATGGTGTCACCGGAGATTCCCAGCGTGTTGCCAACGGAGTATAATCTCTTCTGGGTGTTCTTGAGCATCTCGCGCTGCGTGCCCAAATCGCCGAGCACGGCCTGTCCCCGTGCAATGTACTCGTCCAGGGCCGAGTTCGTCTGGGAAAAGAAGTTCTGCTCTCGCAGCGCATGCTGCTCCCTCGTGACATCGTTCCCACCCATGCTCAGGCCACTTCCAGGCTGGCCTGTCGATGCTCCGCGACTATGGAACGACGACGACGAGTTGTTGACGTTGGCGTAAGGGTTCTCGGGCGTCGATGTAACGAAAGCTCGCCGACCCAGCAGCTCGCCTCGATTGTTGCTGTGGACGGCATCCTCGCGTGCTTTCTTGAGAGAGTCGACTTGCGATCGGAAATCGGACAGATCATCACGGAATCGTTTGACACGTTCAAAGGCCTCCTCTTGCTTCTTGGGAACAAGCTCTTGACGAGCTAGATGGTTGTATTCGTCGACGGTCTTCGAGAAGGATGCGAGGGAGGCGGACACGTTGCCAATCTCGGCGGGGGTCAAGGCAGCTGGTTGGGCGGCTGATGTCGACAGCTTCTCAAGATCGTTGCGAATGGCCTTGCTCTGGCGCAGGGCAGAGTTGTATTGGACATTCTGCGGCTGTTAGCACGGCGCAACTTGGCGAGGGAGCGTGGGCGGTCACTGACCATGCTGGCGGGGTATGGAGCGAGACTCTGGTGTGGAAGACAGTTGGGAACCAGAATACGTGGACTCTGAAGTCGTCAAGTGTAGGTAATGAAGAGGGCACTGGGCACTGCACCTCACACAAATGCAGGGTCCCAAGGTCTAGGGAGCTCAGGACATGCTGGAGCTCTACAGGTGGCTTCTCGAAGAAACCACGTCACCGCCTTCCCAATTGGCGGTGGGGAAGAGCACTGTGCCTGAGGACAGTCCGGAGTCCCTCCGGGGACTGTGTACGTACCTGGGTCCCTGACTGTCCATCTCAGCAGAACAGTCATTGTTGCGGGTGTTATTGATTCCTTCATTTTTCATCTGAACAGCGTCTGCAATGCATTGTCACGATAGCTTTTCATTTTGACTTACATTATTTTTTGCCGCAAATGCAAAACACCAGAGTGGACAAAGAAACAGCCGCCCGTTTTGAGAATACAACTTGCCGATAGCGGGCCGCCGGTAGGCAGCTTCGCAAGACTCGGTCGACGTCCGGTGTGAACTACGCCGGGACTGCTACGACTGATTTACGGACTCAACGCTGTTGTCGAGCGGGATAAAGCATCCCGGACCCGTGTGCATCAGTCCAGGCTTGTCGAACCCATTTTTTTCGGCCGACATGATAGCGTCATGGGGACCAGCACCACCAATATGCCTAAAGGCGGCTGCAGCTTTACGGAACTGCCGACTCGGCACCGACATGCGCTGTAGTAGTGACGCCGTATTTCCGACCAAATAGGCGATGATCAATTATCTCATCGTCCTCACTGGCTAGCGACATGGCTAGCCCTGAACGAGTGGTTCTTTAAAACGCTTATCCCCGGTTTCAAAATGACTATATCTGGACGCCGTCCCGTGGTTGGCGTGCGGCTATTGAATCCAGTTCACAGCGCTCCTGGGCGACGTTAAACAAGTTGCGATTCGAGAGGCATGCCCGCCATGTCTCGACCACGGAGTCCCGCACTTTCGGAAAACTCGAGTCCTCCAGTAGAATCCACCAAGTCGACGATAGTAGACGAAGAAGCAGCAGGATCGGTCGAACAACCAGAACAGCCGCCACGATACTCCACTTACACGACATGGGAGAAACGACTTATTGTCCTAGGTGCCTCCCTGGCTGCCTTCTTTTCGCCATTCACGGCCCAAATCTATCTGCCGGCCCTGACAGTTCTGGCCCAAGAGTTCAGGGTGTCCGACTCCGAGATGAACTTAACTCTGACAACCTACATGATCTTCCAAGGCATCATTCCCATGTTCATCGGTTCGCTAGCCGATAACAGTGGCAGACGCCCGTCCTACGTCATCTGCTTTGTCGTCTACATCGCAGCCAACATCGGCCTTGCACTCTCGCAGAACTTCGCCTCATTGCTTGTTGTCCGTTGTCTGCAGTCGGCAGGCTCCAGCAGCACCGTCGCTCTGGCCTCGGCGGTCGTGGCTGATGTTGTCACATCAGCAGAGCGAGGACAATACATTGGAATCACTGTTATACCTATTGTCTTGGCACCTGCTCTGGGCCCGGTGCTCGGCGGCGTTCTGGCCCAGTTTCTTGGCTGGAGATCCATCTTTTGGTTCCTCACAATCTTGTCCGGTGCATTCTTCATTTTACTGCTCCTTTTCTTCCCAGAAACTTGCCGGAAAATCGTTGACGATGGTTCTGTTCGACCTCCGAGGCTGTATCGAACCGGTTTCCAGCTGCTGAAGGACTATTGGAGATCTCGAAAGAGCAATGGGGCCACTATGACGAGGTCAACGACGAGCGCTTCGAGCGTTTCTAAGCCGACACTCAAGTTCAAGCTGAATCCGTTCGCATCACTTATTCTGCTATTCGAACGAGAACTTGGGTTACTTCTCGGCTTCAGCGCGATTGTCTTCGCCGGTTTCTATGCTATTGCAGCATCAATGCCGACGCAGTTCGAGGAGATATACGGATTTGACAGTTTGAAAGTCGGTCTCATGTACCTCCCACTGGCGGGTGGCTCTGTTGTTGCCGCCTTTTTTGTAGGACCCCTAATCAACTGGAACTATCGCCGTCACTGCAAGCGACTGGGCATTCCCTACGACAAGTCGCGCCAACAAGATCTATCTGGATTCCCTATCGAGAAGGCCCGTCTTGAGATCGGCCTACCACTTCTATATCTCAGTTCAATCCTGCTCTTGATTTGGGGATGGGTCCTCCACCTCCGTACTCACGTGGCTGTTCCATGCGTGCTGCTCTTTCTATTCGGAGTAGGCATGATCGGGTTCAACAACACAACCAACACTCTTATCATTGATATCCACCCTGGGCGAGCTGGAACTGCGACGGCGGCAAACAACTTGACTAGATGCTTACTTGGTGCCGGTGCAACGGCTGCAATCATTCCAATGATTGACGGGATGGGCGTGGGCTGGGCCTTTACTCTCCTGGCACTGTTGTATGTTGTGTTCAGTCCGGCTTTACTGGCTATCATGTATTGGGGTGTGGAGTGGCGCCAGGCCGCCAAGCAGAAAGAAAATGAAAAATGATTCAAAGAAATTCAATAGAGTAATACAGATTCACTAATGCCACCAAATCCTGAGGAGAGTGTCTGCGTCCTGAATATTGTGCTGTAAGGCCTGAAACCAATGCTCTGCTTGCTCTTCAACTACATACAGTTAGTATGAGTAAATCGATCAGACTGTAAGCAGAGACGAGAATATGTCAAGTCGCAAAAGTGAAAACCATTAAGCCATTGTTAAGCTCAACTTTAAGTAAAATGCATGTAATTCAAGATAATAAAAGTATTTTTAAGCTGTGGTCTACGTGCTGTCGCCAGGCTCTCCTCCCCATTACCTATGGTGTTGTTAGACAATTGGAAGCATGGGAGCGTAGGCCTACGCAAGCTGCCCATATGTTTCTTTGACCTTTTCCTTCTCCCGTTGCAGATATCCGTCAAGGGTACCCAAAGGAACCCCCCAGCTCCGAGTCTTCTCATGATTGGCGAACTGTTCCATATCACGCATTGCCAACTGGCCCGCAAGAAACGGGTTTCCGGCCTTCTGTGCCTCAACCTCCTCGTCCGACAGGTACACGGCCTTGAATTCCCTCCCAGTAACCTTGGCAAGCTTGGTCATAATTTCATCCGCAGTCAGGGACTCGGACGTAATCGCAATCTCCTGGCCGTTGAACTTGACGGGGTTCTGGTAGGACGCCAGTGCAAATCTTCCAATGTCATTGGGATCCACAGTCGGCAACCTGGTATCGGGCCTCAGTGCCGTGATGAAGCGCCCGTGCTTGGGGAGGTCGGGGAACACGGCCACGGGCGGGAGGATGTAGTTCGAAGCAAAGTTTCCAGGACGAAGGATGGTCCAGTTATCGAAGCCGGCATTTTGGACCTCCTTCTCAATGGACTGCTTTGACATGAGCACCATGGCTACGAAACCGTTTGGGTCCCAGTTCTTGAGTTTCTCGGGCGCGTCGACAGTCAGGCCACTGCTGTAGATGAAGTGCGTTGCCCCAGCCTCCTTGGCGGCGGCCATTATGCGTTTCGCGGTCTTGAGTTCCCAAGTGTGGTCGACAAAGTCCGGGTACAAGTTGAGAAAGGCTCCCGTAACTCCATCCATCGCCTTGTTAAGCGCAGCGTCGTTGTCGTAGTCTCCCGGGGTGAGCTTCGCACCGAGGGCTAAAAGAGCTTTGGCAGCCGGAGATTCGGGAGTCCGGACGAGGGCGTGGACGTCGATGCCGTTCTCGAGAAGGTTTTTGGCGACTGCGCCACCGACTGTGCCCGTGGCTCCACTGACAAAGATTGCTCGCTGCGACATGGCGATGGCGTTTTGAACTGGTGTGATGGCCTTGAGTGAGGTGTAAGTGAGATGAAGGTAGACGGTGAATCTCGCTTCAGACTTGAGAGAGTTAGATGTTGATGAGTTGGTTGTTAGATCTGCATGAAGTAGAGAGAACCAGCTTTTATATACCCATAATCTGTCAAGTAATGGCGACTTCATATATATACGTGATCCGCAACGTCCTGGTCAGCAAAGCCGCCGGAGCGGACTGCGCAGCATTGGGGGCTCATGTCGAGGTTGCGGAAGAGCAGGGTTGTTGCGCTCGACACTTTTGTCCTGAAGATGTTGTCACACCTACACGACGACAAGAACAAAACATTCAAAGCAACTGAATCGTCGAAACAATCAACCGGCGGCTCCTGGGTGCGCGTGCGGGTGCGGGCGCAGGCGCGGGTGCGGCATAGGAATGACAAAGGACAAGAGCGTGTCTGGGTTGTGGAAACTGGTGGCGGAATCCCGCCAGGTGCGGATTAAGTAAGCCTAGGCAGCGCTAACAGTGCCTGAATGAGAGCATCCCTCTCGCTGACCTTTGGCACTGTCGCTAATCCGCCAACCATCTCACCTTTCCGCAAGAGAGATATCATCAAGTTTGTTGCATCAGACCCGGCATCAAGGTCTGAAATCAGGAAACGTACTCCACCCGACAGAAATTCCAAATCAGGGTTGTCGATGTCCAATTCGTTCTTCGAGCGGGCCAACCCGCCCCCACGGCGGAAGACGTGCATAGCTTGCACCAAGGCCAAGCGTCGATGCGACCACAATCAGCCCGCATGCCTGCGGTGCTCGCGGCGGAAGATCGACTGCATCTACCCAGGACCGCCGACATACAGATCGAATAGCCGGGCCACCTGCAATTCACCACAGGGCTCACCGCAAAACGATCCTGCAAGCCCGACTGAGACCCCTGCTGCCATTCCTGTGGAGGGGCCATATTCCAATACGACTCTCGTGCTAGGGTCACAAGGCCCCGATCTTCTACCAATCGAACTAGGAGACCTGGAAGATATCAGTTTAGATATTGGATTTGACGAACTCCTAACCCCGGATGCCTTTCTAGATGCATCTTTGTCGTTTTCTCCAATCATCCCCAAACCAGATCAGATGCTGGTTCCATTACAGGATTGCCAACAGCCAGGCTCGTTGGATGATATGATAGCTAGTCGTATCCAGTACGCCCTCGACGTAATGAAGAAAGCCCCCGCTTCTATGGTGATGGAAAACCAGGTCCCATGGAGCCATGCCCATTTGTACCGAGCTTCCATGCCGCGTGAGATGCAAGGTGTGTCCTTCCTTCAGGCCATGCTATTACCCCCTTAACCATGATAAACCCTAGATGCACAAGCTTGTTGTGCCCTGTACGTGGCAAAGAACTCCAGCAACTCTCCCTTCGTCTTGCGGACTATCCAAGCTAGAGCCCATGAGCTGCTCTCCTCGCCCATGCCAAAGGGACGCCTCGAGGTGCTGGCCCGAATCCACGCCATCCTCCTCTACCAAATCATCCGCCTCTTCGACGGCGACATATCCATGCGGGCATATGCTCAGCAGACACTTTGTAACCTTGAGCCCGCCGTTCATTCCCTCCTGCCATTCGTGAAATGGGATACCAGGCATGTCGAAATCGGGCCGGCCGAGGATCATTCCCTCTGTCCTACCAAGGATTTCTGGCAAGAGTGGATCTTTCAAGAATCGGCCCGTCGCACCATTTTCTTCACTTACTTCTTCCTCATCACCTACCAGGTACTCATCGGTCAAGCCTCCTCACGGTGCGACGAAAAGTACTTATTTTGCGAATCCTGGACCCTGTCCGCGCACCTGTGGAATGCCCACAGCGTGGTCGACTTCGCCATCGCATGGAAAGAGAAGAAGCACTTTGTTGTCACGAAGCATGGCTTCAACGAAGTGTTGAGGGACGCTGCTGCTGATGACATTGACTTGTTTGGAAAGATGCTGGTGGTTGGTGCATTGGGTATTGATGAAGCGAGGTTATGGTTCTACAACAAGGGCGGTTCCTTGTGATGACCTTGCCTGGGGATGTCTTACTTGTAGCTTCCAGTCTCTACTTGTTATTTGTCCATGTTACATCACTACAATCATTCTATGTACTGAGAAATAGATCTTGGAACAAAAACACTGCGCTCAGTCCAAGCTTGTCTCCGTAGATCACATAAAGACGAAGAAAACAACACAGAAAAGGGCATTAATATATTTAATGATTGGCAAAATGACAGCAGCGAATGAGACCAGGGGCGGCAATCCTCAATGATTACAATTGTATGCATTTACGCATATTTTGTGGGAGAACATAAGCAACTTGGAAAGGAGTCAGAATGATGGGCAATGAGCAAGTTTCTTTTTTACCCTGACATGATACAAAGACGTGCCTCAAGCCGTCGATCTTCTCTGATAGCGTCTCTCCACTCCGAATTTTGAGTCTGTCTTCCGTCGATGGTATCTCGCACTTTCCTTTCTCAACCAAGAAACTTCCTTCCTCGGCAAGGTTTTTTCATTCCTTCTCTCTCATTTCAAATGCAAATGTGGTCATAGCCGAGCTCTCTTTCCCGTCCCGAACCCGGAGACAGCCGTCGCTCAACTCTCTCCAGTGACGGTTTGCCTCCTAGAACTCGTGGACAGAGACTTTTCTCGGCCAATCCACTTGCCAGTGTTCCTCACCCGTCCAGAAAAAGAAAAAGAAAAACAAAAGAAAAAAGGTCGATTCGTATCAAATCCCACTTGGTGCCTCATCCTCCAGTTGCAAAGCTGATGTCCCTCCTCGGCTCTTCTTTAGTACCGGTCCTTGATCTTGGCGAACATGCTCTTCTGTTCGGCCGTCGGAATTTCTCTCAATTCATTCAGAGATTTCTGACCGGGAATGCGCTCGAGCTTGAACTGCTCAAACGAGCCGCCTTTGCTGTTGGTGGGCAGAAGCTTGTCGGTGATCTTGTAGAGGCCATCGTAGCGGAGGCCGTGAGAGGGCGACCACTTGGATCGCTTGTTCGCCTTGCGGAGAACGCGGACGGGGGTATCGCTTATGTAGGCATCGGAAAGGGATTTCGTGGCGTCGGTGCTGGGCGCGATCTCGTCCGGGATGTCGTTGTTGTGCGCGTTCGATCCCGAATAGTAGACGATGTCGCCCTGATCGATATCGAGACCTTCGTAGGCTCTAGCAACGATGACCGAGTACGAGCCTTCCTCTTTACTATAGTAGATGCCCGCATTCGAGTGTCCGTGGGCGCCGTTGAACAAGGCTGACAGCTGGTTGGGGAACCAGCTGCCCACGGCGAGACCATTATCGCCGAGACGCGCAGCGGATCGCTTCTCGCCCAGGTAATCCGGGTTGATCACCACAGTGAAGCGAGAGCCACCCTTGAGGGCAAGACCGTGCATGATTCCATCAACGCCCCAGATGGGATGATTGCGAGGCGGCTTGAGAATGACGTCTCTGCCAGTCTGCTTAGCATCGACGACCGGAGCAGGGGTCGGGACAAGAGGTGGCTGGGCACGGCTGGGGTTTGGAGCGACGCTGGCCTTGTCGATCCACTCGTAAAGAGCCTGAGCTCTTTTCTTGTCTTTGGTCGAGAAGTAGCGCTGCTTGTTGAGATACTTTGTGTTGCAAATCAAGTTGAGGCAATCCTTAATAGGAAGCTTCAAGTTGAAGATTTCGCGAGACACGGTGGCCGGGTATACCTGGCTGTATTTTTCCAGGTAGTTCAAGAAGAAACCGAATTCCTCCATCTTTTCAACGACGCGGCTATCTCCCGGCGCCGCGGAGCCCATAGACAGCTGAGCAAGGCGAAGGATCACCTTACCCTTGACCAGGGAGATGTAAGCGCCTGGCGAGTTGCCCCAAGGCTGTCGAGGGACACCGGTCGCGCCACCGGCTGCCGCCGCCGACTGGCCTCCTCCCTGCTGCTTGGAAGCCATTATTCTTTGTTGTCGGTCGACTTTGTTTGTCAGGAGTGAGGGTAAATTTGAGTGAGACAAGGACATTCACTGTTATTTGGATGGAATTGTTAGTTGAAAGTGAATGAGAAACCACCTTGCTTTGTTGTGATGTGTGGTGGTTTGTTGGTTGTTAGGTGGGAAGAAAATGAGAAGAAAGGGAAAGAAACAGAAGGAGAAGGAGTCGGGTGCTTTCTGGGAAAGAAACAACCAGGCAGCGAGGCACCCGCTTAGTCGTTGTGAGGCCAAGATACTCAACTCAGTCCAGTCGGCACGGCGATGATCGGAACCGGAGCTGCGATGTTGTGAACCACAGGACTCGGGGCGGAGGTGTGGAGCACGGCCCCGCCGATGGACTCGGGTGGCTTCCCGAAACGAAACGCCCACAATGTCGACACCACCTACCTGCAGATTCTGGTGTAAACTGAGCAGTACAAATACAACACCAAGCTACTGTCGGGGACGTGGAAGAATTCCGGCTAGCGTTACGTCCTATAGGGTTTGGCCGGCAGTGCATGAGGTAATCCACCTGCTTATGGTGCTTTGCACGAGGATTTTAAGCAAGTCTTATCAAATGTCTTGTATCCGATCAAGTGATGTCAAGTGTTTGCTTTCTTCTAATTGGATATTATATCGACGTCGGATTATTGCTGCGTAGGGGGCTCTTTCAGCGTCAGGTTGGTAATGCCCCTTTCAGGAAGCAAGGTGCATTGAAGTAGCGGACATGACAAGCCTGAAATATAGTTCTAAGTGCTTTATGCAGAGAAACAACGATATGACACAAGAACATATGACTATGATAGCTCTGTGTAATTTTATGGCTTGTCTGAGGTATACGCAGTTTCTTCACATGCGTGAAGAGCATACAATGGAGTATCATTTTTCTATATATACATTCGGTAGATGTCAGAACAGGCGTCAGGGTGAATAGGTGTGCTGTTCAGCTGTATAACAGTACTGTTCAGTTGTATGGAACATAAGCAACCTGGAATTTATTTCAAGAATTCCGTGTGATTCTAGGCGTTGCTGCAACTTGACTGATCCAAAACAAGAAGAACCCATAGGTTTGAACTACTAAAAAGTGCTACCGGTAGCTGAAAACTCAAGATTTTAAATAGTTTTAGACAAAAACCCATTTGATCTTTCAACTCACAATGAATTTGACACCGTCACTTGGGACCTGACATAATAGTTTTAGTCCTTGTAGTTTCGAAGATGCCGCGACCTCCCTATTGGACATGAAGTTGAATGAAAACCACATAATTCTAGCTCTTGTCCTACCCTGTCAGGACATTATATAACCCCTTACTGGGAGTTGGTTGGAAAATGTTTCCAGCGGCTAATAAAATGAATTTTCACACAAGTGGTGGTTGACTGGGCTCAAGAACATGTTGGGTGTGCGCACCCACATTGGCACACCTGCATCCAACCAGAAAGGTCAAACGATCATCGCTGTAACCCCCTGGAAGGGTTCAGCCTTTTACATTCGCCTTCTATATAGAGCCGATCAGCACTCCTGTTACTACCTCAGTCGCCGGAATCTTTGAAGCATTTAATTGATTTCTTTAGTAGCAGGCTGCCCATGGCTACAGACTCAACCTCCTGGACAAGAGTTCAGGATTTTATTCGGAACAGTGATCACCAAGCTATCGCTCGTTTCAACCAGGTCAACTGGGATCATCTGTGCCGAATAGCCTCGGATGCCAACCGCAGCTTGGAGTGTATAGCGCTAGACCAGATAGCTAGCGGACTCAACAACGTCGTCCGTCAACTTAAGTTTTCCGACAAATCTCGTTGGGCAGCCCGAATTCCCATCATACAAAGCAAGTCGGCATGTTCCTACGGCAAAAATCTACAAAATGAAATTGCAACAATGCAGTTCATTCAAGAGAATTCTAGCTTACGGGTACCCCGAGTCTTTGTCTACAACACAGACATGAACAATGCTGTAGGGACTGCCTTCATGCTCATCGAAATGCTCCCCGGTATTGTTGCCATGGATGCTCTTGGCGGTCACAAAGTACACGGCGGTGTGATACCTGTAGAGTACCGAAAGACTTTCTATCGATCTGTCGCTAAATGTTATGTTCGTTCCTGGTAACCCACCATTTTAACCTGACTGTATAGCAACTTACTGTACTAGGTCCAGTTGACGTCACTACGACTCCCAAAAATTGGAGCTATCGTCCGTAGGGAGGACGGCGGATACCAGACGGGTCCTATTCCAGGGATCGGCGGTCCGTTCGATACAGCGGCTGCCTTTTTTGAGGCATGGGCCGACAAGATCAAGTTCAAGCTCGACAAGGAAACAATCACCCAAATGATGCAGAGAGGTCCGGTTTCAGCGGAAGAGGTGATCAAAATTACCGACGAATTCCCTTCGCAGATCAAAAGTATAGCCAAACTACTCCCCTTTCGCAACGAGGGACCATTTCCTCTATGCCACGATGATTTTCTTCACAGTAACATCATGGTCGACGAAGCCAGCTTTAACGTGACAGGAATCATTGATTGGGAGGGGGCATGCACGGTTCCTTGGGGGCTCGTTTCCTACCCCGAGTTCATTTAAGTCATGCCCCGGTCATTTGACTTGCCCCAACATTACGACCGAGATGGGCAACCCCTAAGGGAAAGCGTGAGAGAAAAATGGCGCGAGCAGCGAGACTATGTTGAGATGGTGAAGGCAGTGGAGGGCGAAGATAACTTGCTTTCAACCTCTCTCAGTAGCAACTTAAACCAGGCTTTGGCCTACTCATACGGAGCGTTTACTAATGGAAAATTAGGGTTCTATGATAGAGTCGTAACAGAGTTGAAAAAAGGCACTCGAGTGTAGTAACACCTGATCTCGCTTCAAATCAGTCAAGGTCGAGTTTTCTAAACATCAATCAAAGTAAACATGTTACTTGAAGCAGAGTTTGGCATCCATGATCATGCCTAGAATCTTTACGCGGTCCTCGGGGCGGCCGATGGCCCCCTTGATACTGACAGTGAATGAATCCTCCGGCTGTCCCCAATTCCGCGCGAAGAGCATGATAGCTCTCTTGTCTGCTTCAAAACTCGCCCTGTCTCTTCGTTCCCAGTCAAGTGCTTAGTCAATGATAGCCTGAAACCCCATTGTCGATCTGTGGAAGAAGTATACGTCCACTACTAGTAACATAAGTATAGGTATATCTTTAATTCTATAGCGATTAATGGTCCCACGTTAATTACCTTTTTTGTTCAATTCTACAGCACTTGACGGCCCTATGTCAACTGCCTATCATTCCCTTCTTGTACGGCATATTCTGGCAGCGCTGGCGCAAAGTAGAAGACTGCTAGTGTTGGATTACCCAGCTAAAATACAGGCAAGCAGCTAGCAGCAGCCAGCAGGCGGTCGCGGCAGCGGAACCCAGAGATCCAACCTCCAGGCTGCCAACAGCAATTTCTTCACTGCTGCTGCTGCTGCCAACCTACCTACTTTTTCTTGCGCAGACACGCCGGAATACAACACCAGTTTTGACCTTTTAATACGCTTGAATTACCACCCGTAGGGGTGTCCTCTGATACCAACAAAAAGCCATTTGATCGTTTAACTTGGAATGAATTTGACACCATTACTTGGGGCCTGACATGATAGTACTTAGTCTCCGTAGTTCCGAACATGCCACGACCTCCCTATTGAACACCTCATATCCATGATAGGATGCTCCTGCACACGCACGATGGTCACGATGGTCGTCTGATGACTACAACCAGGCAACCTTCTCGAATTCAAATGAGCCCATCGGGTCTCTGCAAGCCTTTATTGAACCCAAGCGAATCAAAACCATCGTGGTATCAATTGCGTGGCACCTGACCCTCGCTACAGGCAGGCTGCTGCGCCGCACCAGCCCCTCCAACGCAAGAGGCAATAAAGACGCCCGGCTACAAAGCTAGAAGGGAACCTGTGTAGGCTGCACGAATGAAGACTGCAGCTCTCATCCTTGTCCCGCGCCATGAAATATGGCGGCTGATCATGCCGCTTGCCGAGGCGAATTATAAGTGTGATTTGTTGGCCCTTGGCAACACATCAATCAGCCTTGAGTCGGGAAATTAAGACTGCGGGACAGCGCCACATGTAACAACCCAAACACAACCGCGACCCATTGCCTGCATTATAAAATGTCCGGCAATCCAGTCTTTCAAGAGCGATTTATCAAACATCGGGCACGATATTTGCTATATCTCTCTTGTTCGGCCATAAGAATTTCGCACAACTGACTAAACATTGCGTAGAAGAGCCACCTGATCGACAGTAGAGCCACCATGAGCAACAGCAACACAAGCCAACCGGAGGGCAGCGGAAAGGAGTACGACCCCTCCGTCTTCAGCCAAGACACCCTCGTCGGCTCCGACACAAACTCCCTCCACCCCCTCGTCCGCAACAACGATGGCGCCAGCACTTCGGCCGACGCCAGCCCTGGGGCGGCCGGCAACTTCTACTACGTCTCCACGAGGGTCGTCAAGGAGATACCCCGCTCCGCGACGCCGACGGACCCGAGCTCTACCCTAGGGAAGCTCAAGAAGATGCTCAAGCCCCCGGCCGTCAAGGCTGCCGAGGGCGTCCCCAGCCGGGTGGGCAAGACATACCACGTGGACGAGCAGGGGCAGATTATCGAGACCACGACCACAAAAGCAGGTTAGTTTACACCGGTCTTGACAGCCAAAAGTGATCGCGGCATTAATGTGTGACGATTGCAGGTGTGGGGATTCCCAGAGCAGCAGCATACGATGGAATGGTGCCGAGTGGAAAATAGGACCCTTCACGTTCACTGTAGAGCCAATAATTGTACGGTCATGTTTTCCAAGAAATTGGATTCGGGGTTTCAACTTTTAAACTGTATAATATAATATATCCAATCGCATGCTATCTCTCTCTCATCCGCTTCCAGAAGAAGCCTAAGCAAGCCAGAACCAGAACTTTTGCAACATGTTCTTCGGGATCGGCTCCTCGTCAAGCTCCGCCATGGCCTCCATCTCGCTGACGCCAGTCGTCACGTCCACGTCGGCAAGCTTGCGCGCCAGCGGTGTGCGGAACCAAATCTTGTGCCCGGCATAGAGCACGAAGAAGATGGGCAGCGTGATGTAGGCCGCCAGGAAATCCGAGACGCTCCATTCGCCGGGGAAGAAGACCTGGAAGCCGTTTGTGAGGGTCAGGATGATGAGCAGCCCGAGGACGAACCACGTGAAGTAGGGCTGCAGGGGCGTCTTGAAGGGCAGCCTGTGCATCATGTTGTGGTAGATCATGGCCTTGCGGAACTGCAGGTAGGTGATCATGACGACGATCCAGGCGATGAAGCCACTGATTGTGCTGATGTTCATGAACCAAGTGAAGACGGTCGAGGTTCCGCTGCTGACCGTCAGGTAGGAAAGCAGAGCGATGGACCAGGTGCCGAGAACCGCCGTGTAGGGCACGCCGCGCTTCGTCGTCTTGGTGAAGAACCGAGGGGCCTGCTTGTTCAGGGCCAGACTGTACAGGATACGGCTGCCGGAGTACAGGAAGGCGTTGCCAGCTGACCATGCTGAGGTGAGAATGGCGGCGTTGATGACGTGGTTCAAGCCACCGATGCCAGCGCGCTGGATGCCAATGACCCACGGGGAGGCGGCAGCATTGGAGCTGGGGCTGAGGAGTCTGTCGTCGTTGGAGGGAGTGATGGCGCCAATCATGAGGGATCCGAGGCCGTAGAAGATGGCCAGACGCCAAACGAAGCGGCGGGCAGCCTTGGGGATGTTTCGGCGGGGTGCAATGGTCTCACCGGCCGCGAGGGCGATGAGCTCGGGGGAGGTGATGAAGGCGAATCCGGCGCGGACAAAGGCGGTCCAGTAGGCCAAGAATTTGCCCGTGTGACCTTCGACAAGGTATGGTGTGATTGCGCCGGGGTCGTACCAGTAGAGAAAGCCGATGCGGCCCTCGTCGGGCGCACCGCCGAGGATGATGACGAAGCTCACGAGGATCAGGCCCAGAATGGTGATGAGCTTAATACTGGCGAACCAAAACTCGGCCTCACCAAAGATTTCGACAGCAAAAATATTGAGGGCCAGGGTGACAAGCAGAATGATGGTGATCCAGACGGCCGAGGGCACGGGGGTCTGCCAGTAGTCGAGGAGGATGGCGCCGGCCGAGGCCTCGGCGCCGACGAGCATGGCGTAGGCGTACCAGTAGTTCCAGCCGGCGGCGAAGGCCAGACTGGGCTCGACAAAGCGTTCGACGAAGTAGGGGATCGAGATACCCTTGAGCGGGAGGTAGGTGGCCATCTCGCCGAGGTTGTTCATGATGTTCCACACGACCATCATCATGGACAGGTATCCCATGAAGAGCGGCGCCGGACCGACTGTAGAGAGAATGCTGCCCGAACCGACGAAGAGACCAGTTCCAATGCTGCATTGAATGATTAGATTGAGCTCAAATCGCCTCAATTGGAAAAACAAATGATGCAGGGAGAAACTCACGCGCCACCCAATGCCAGGAACTGAATGTGTCGACTTTTGAGGCCGCGCTGCAGCTGGTCGTGCTGGTTGACCAGATCGGCCGGCTCGCCTAGCGCCGCAAAGTTGACATCGCGAGGGTACGACTCTCCGGCATGTTTCGACTCGACGTCGGCCAGCGGACCGCCGCCTCTGTAATCTTTCTCCATTGTCGTGCGGTTGCGATCGACTCGGGTCGACTCAGGCCAGTCTGAAGAGATGAACAGAGGTGAGGCCGGGTGTGGGCGGGCGGGAGCGACGAAGAAAAAAGTACTAGAAATTTTTCGTCGCAGAAAGGTTTGTCGGTGGGCGTCCCCGGCGCAACCACGGAATGATTCTAGAAGGCGAAGAACAAGGCGAACAAAAGGCCAAGCTCCGACCGAGGGGAATGGCTGCAGTATTATGGAGTCTGGGCAAGCATGGCAAAAGCTTCCCATCTGCTGCGAGAAGGAGCTTACACTTGTAGCTGGAGCCAAGCAACGGAACGAGCATCCGTACGTACCCCTTCTAATCCATTGTGTCTCAATTCCTCCCGCTCGTCAGAGACACCCTGTTGGTGTGTCGCCGGGCGCCGACGTGACGTATTGATGGAACACAAAAACCCTTGAAAGGCGTACACTAGAGTAGCAGTCTGTGATTCCTCGGCACTGACTGGTGCAGAAGGCAGGCAAGCTCTGCCATGGGGAAGGGCTAAGCCCAGAGCGGTAACCCAGCAGCCCATCAGTGTTTCTGTATCGTAACGTTTTCATGGCGAGCCCATGGGGTAAAGACTCGGACAGAAGGCTTATCTGCTTGGCGACCCAGCTTGAGTGGCGCCGAGATCCACGGCATCCACATTCGGCCACACATTCGGACAAACCGTGCGATAAGAAGGTGAAGAATGCGCGGGATGGAGCGGCAGACGGGCGGCGTTCTGGAGAGGAGGCTGGCAAGCCGCGCCGCGATGGATGAAGGGCTGTTGTTGCATTCTGACCGAGAACATGCATAGAGATAGGCGAAGGGGAAATGGGAGGAATCGGCGGGAATTGGAGGTCACCACAATAGGCTACCGGTAGTACATCACGCATGTTACTTACCTAGTGGACGGAGCTGTCCGTGTCCGTACCTGACTGACGCTAATTACGGCATCTGGAGGCTGCAACCAGTGAGTGCGCGTGCACTAGCTTAGCTAGCGGCTTACATAAGTTATTTAATATTTTATTTTCCGCGCTTCCACCCCGTCCATCAGCGTAAGGGCAAGTGGCTTTCCCACATCCATCACGTGGCTTTGTCAGCCCCGGTGAACGCGGGGTTCACTCAGGACGGAGAAAACACCGATGGTACCCGTTTCTGTGCCGAACTATCACGTAAAGTTTTCGACTTTTTCTCCAGAGTCCCTTGAACTTGGCAGCATGCGCACGCATCAAATCGCGCACTCTGCGACTCGTTAACCCTCGGCCTGGGCTCGCGGGCCTGGGGAAGCCTGTCAGGCATCTGATTGGTCGTAGCTGGCTTAGTCCGAACGACGCTTCCAAACACCGATGCTGCTGGCCGTCACACCATCTATCGCCGCATCCTCCTGTTTGTAGCAGCGCTGCCGAGCCGCGTTCTCGATAAGAATCGCATGATGAGCACGCAGTTTTTTCGCATCCACTTTTTATTTTAAATGAGAAAACTCCCGACATGTTGGTGGTTACGGCGACGCCGCCGCCGGTTTGATACGAGGCCTGGAAGGCATGGGGATAAACCTGCTGTCGCAATACCAACTCTGCAAATCATCTCCCAGAACAAGGGAACCACAAAGCTTATCAGATGAGACCGGGGAACCCGTAAGGATGTTGATACTGCCCGTCTTGATATCAGACCCCCCGTTGTTTGGCTGCCTGGCTGCGGGCCGGTAGAGCGCCAGAGTTCCCGTCCCCCGCATCAAGGGCGCCGGTCAGGGAGACGGAATCCCCCTCCGACGTGCGCCCCCAATTGATTAGTGTGTCGTCGGTGAACCCTTCCGATCCCGATCCCGATTTTATAGTACCCCTTGGCATCGACGCGGCTCAACTACGTCCCCTTGCTGCCCAGAGATACGAAAGTCTTTCGAGAGTCGCCTTGACTCGAGCGTTTTAGTCTTGTTCATATTCTTGTGTCACACGCAAGATAACAATGAGACGAACCTAGTCATGCTCCCACCATTACACATCGTTCGCGCCTAGCACCGCCGCACCTTTACGCCCTGCCCCACGACGAAGCACGAGAGCCTGGGGTTTAGGTCGGAAGCCCCGGATTCTGGAACTTAGCACGATACTGTGTTCTACCCAACGACTGTCTGGCGTATCCTCCTTCGGCACAGTTTACATTCAGACGTGTTTGTCCAAGCGCCCACACGTTTCGGAAGACAACGAACTGCACGGCAAAAGCAACAACATTATTTCGTTTTGATTACAGGCTACCTAAGCTGGCCATCGACCCGACGCCCAATATTTACCCGCACCAGAGCTACGGTTTCTCCAACAAACTGTCACGAACCGACGAAGACCCGCAGCATGTCACACAATCCGCCCTTTCCGTTACGCCTATATCAAATCACAAACAGAGCCATCGCGGCCGCGGCGATCCCCTGAAGCAATGAGGGCCTCTGAATCTTTGCGGCGTTGACCGTGGCTGGAGGCGTTCCAGTTGTGGTACTGCTCGGCGTAGTTGTCGGGGAGGCGACGATTGTCCTTCTGGTGGTGGTGGTAGACACAGATTTTGTGGTTGTCTCGGGTTCGAACAGAATTGTCGAGGTGCTCTCAATCTCGGTCTCAATCTCAGAGGTAAAGACGAATGTCGACGTGGATGTGGTTGTGGGTTCGAAGAAGAACGTGGACGTCTCCACATCGGGCACCGTCTCGGTAAAAGCGATGGTGGACGTCACCGTGACTCCCGGAAGAGTGTTGACGCCGCCGGGGCCGGTGCAGCGCCGACCAATGGGACAGCATCCGTACTGGCCATTGGTGCCGAGCCAGCAGGTTGAGGTCACGGGGCACCCGCCCTGCGCGTCCGGGCAGCATGTGTAGGTCAGAGGGATGCAGCCGTCGCCGCAATCCTTGCGGCCGGCCTGGCCGCACGTTGATTGCCGCTTGAAGAGAACGGGGAGGGCGTCGGCTGCAAGGGCGGAGGCCGAGAGGCCAAGAACGAGGAGTGTCTTGAGCATGTTGGCTAGGGAGCAAGCGAGCGTGCTGGAGCGAGAGTGAAGGTTTGTTGACTGTTGCTTGGCTTATTCAACAGTCGTTTCCCCCCTCTGCCGTGGAAACTCCCTTTCTTAAGTACATGGCGCCTGCGCGCAACGCACACCACAAGGCTGCATCGTCGGGCTTTTTTCCCCCCCTCTTGCCTCGTTATTGTTTTTTTAGGCAACTCAGCTCGCATATTGAGCGGAGATGAACTTACAGCACAGCTCCATGGTGGCGTCCAATCGAAGGTGTCACCAGTGTGCCCACGCAGCGACAGCGGTTTTTGTTCCTGCAGCGAAAACTTGGCCACGATACCTCGGGGCTTTGGCTAAGTGGCTGCTGAACATGTGTAGGGGTGGCAGTGGCGTCAGAAGCCGGGGTCCGGGGCTGGGCGATTGATTGTCTGGGGGCTCAGCCCCTCCCCCCGCAGGTAATCACGGAGTTGAATCTCGCCGTGTTACCACACTGTTTCCCAACGAGCCGCAGGGCTGATTCGAGGAACTGGGGAGCAAGGGGCGGAAGGATGTTTTGTTTAATCAAAATCTGCCCGTCTTACGGCTAGTTGGGTTTGCTTGATGCTGCAGCTAGAGTTAGCACATGTTGATCATGCAATATAGAGGTAGGCTGTGACCATGGTGTTGGATACCGGGTCACCATCTTTTTTTCGACTGCTGGCGACGGAATGCGTTTGCCTGCCGGGTGATTAATGGTAGCCGCAAGCCCTGCCTTCAATTAAGACTCCCCACGGTGAGTCTTTTACCACTCAATCTAGTATATAGAAGGAGTGAGGAACAGGCAAATGTACTAGTCTGGCTTGAGAATCTGCACCTAAACAGTATTTTTTATAGCCCCCGAACCACTCTGCATTGACAGTTCTGCCATTGAAGCCTGCGTTGTCACCTGTTGGATCCTTCAAGAGGTGTCGGCAGCTACCTGTTTGTCTACATGGCTGCAGACTGTCATCCCATTTTCAGACCACGACACCATGTCCATCAGCCTTTCCAGAATGTGGGTGGTGTGGTGGACATGCATCCCCGGCCAAAAACGCCCTTTAGTTTTCAGCCCATCTGCACCTTAACATCCCAGCGGCCAATAAGAAGGCAAGGCCGCCAGCAATGTGAACGAGACCCTCGCTGTACAGGTTCACCGCATTGTTGAATGCGCCAAGTGGCTTTCCGTTCACGATGCACCGCTGGAGGCAGGGTGCCCAAGCCTTACGTTGGTTGGCGTCGAAAAACAGTCTGCCTTGCTCCGCGGCGCAGTTAGAAGACGACCTTATTTGAAGGGGGTATTTGGATCGTTTACTCCAACGGCGGCAGGTTTTCATCGAACCTTGCCGCCGAGTGACATCACCCTTTATACTCGAGGAGACGTGTATTGCCGCAGCCTACAATGAACTTCACAATCGCGAAGTGTTTGAAAATTCCAATGTGGCAGTAGTGCACGTGGCTGAGACAAGCGCGCCGATGTCACCAAGCCTCAGCCCTCCGCTGTGTTGCGAATAGCCAACACCATTCTCCGCCTCAATGGGCTACATATTTTTCCTAGATATGGATAGCAGTCAAGGTTCCTCCGCAGCACTAGGTCGAACACGATCTCAGAGCCCAGTTTGAGGGTATTGGAGGAACAGCGGTGACAACAGGGACAATGCCAGGGTGCGAACACTTTTATCTCGCTGATCTGCGCAAAAATGCGTTGCGGGACGGCAAAGGCGAATGATAGCAGGAGCGAAGTTTAACGTATACCGCTTCAGCACCCAGTTCAGTCCCAGTGCAAGGCACCACGTTGAATCGCTGGCGATGTTAGACACACTGACATAGAGTTTTTGGCGTATATACTAGTCAAGAATTCCCCGAGACAGTTGGGCTTGAACATTGTCCGAGCTCTCAACCCCGCATTCCCTGTATAAGGTATAAAAATGCAACAAATGTAATACATTGAAAACGCCATTGTTTTCACTCTCAAGCCAATCGTTAGCGCCACCACCAAAGCAGGAGAAACAACTTTCAAGGCCAATAGCAAGCACGAAAAAGGTATTCTCTCAGACAAGGGGTAGTCAGACAGATCTCTCGCGTATACCATTACCGCAACATTAGCGCCTGTCTCGTAGAAAATTGGAGTTACTCATAAGTACGGAATTGACAGCAGCAGCTGTTGGACCGTAGCAGCTGTTTCTGCGTAGTAAATCTTATCCTGAATAAACCCGCAGCCCTAGTTTTCAACCATCTTTTCTCAATCACGGAGTTAACGACATACCCAATTCTCTGATCTTTTGAAGCATCGTTGCTAGGCCCGCCTAATTGAAGTAGTTCAAGACGTCAACAAGCTCCGATTCACAATGCATGTGGCCTGCTTCGAAAGTACAGACGCGAATACCAGCGGCTAGCCTCGGATGTGGGTCTCCGGCATGTTTGACGTCGGCGCCGGTTCTAGAAGCCGAAGGCCTCGGGAGTTCGGCACGGTCCGCCCTATTGTGTAGCCAAATGCAAAAAAGATGACGTCTTGATGTCTTTTCCAAACTTCCCCCCCCAAACTTCTCTCTCGAATACACCGGCAGGAACGCTAGTAAAGGAAACCCGCCAACAGGACACTGCAACTGCCAGCAAACTCTTCTTAACCAGCCACTCACTTGAAAGCGCCATTTTTTGCCCGCTGCAGAGTCGCACCTGCCACAATGTCGGGAGCCAGGGCCGTGGTCAAGACCTTGGACCACCTCGTTCTCACCTGCGCGAGCGTTCCCAAGACGGTCCAATGGTACACCAAGTACCTGGGCATGAAGGCGGAAACCTTCACGTCGCCCTTGGACCCGTCCATCCAGAGGCACGCTCTCAAGTTCGGCCCGCACAAGATCAATCTGCACCAACAAGGGAAGGAGTTCGAGCCTAAAGCAAAGACCGCGCTCCCGGGTACTGCAGACCTCTGTTTCCTGGTGCAGGATGGCACGAACCTCGAGGATCTCATCAAGGGGTTCCAAGGAGACGGCATCCAAGTCCTCGAGGGCGAAAAAGTGGTGGCGCGAACGGGTGCCCAAGGACCTATTCAGAGCGTTTATGTTAGGGATCCTGATGGAAATCTGATCGAGTGAGTCCTTCAAGCCGCCAGCCATAGTGTGCCGTTTCATGTGCGTATAGTTGTTACCCCACTGATGCTAATGTCCTGCGTGTACAGGCTCTCTCATTATTCTTCATGAACGGTGTCGTAGGGGAGCGTTTCGGCTGTTTAGGGGATTTGGAACAGTGTATTCAGCAATACATTGGATTTCCTTTCGAGTAATGGGTGTTGCAGCGTGATGTCTGTCATCAGTGTTAGTAATCACATTGGCCGGCTATCTGTGTGGTAAAGCCTTCAAGTTTTTTACCAGACGACAGTATACTGCATCCATTACGCATATAGTGAAATATTTCATTAGCAAAGGAAGAGTATACTTACCAAATTCAAGATTGACTATCGATACGAGCCAACGATTGATTGAGTTTGCAAACAGATATGAAAGCTACGACCCTGGAACCTCAGCGACTAAGACCTGATCAAGAGTTTGTAAATTCCAATAACAAATTTTCGTTCTTCTATATTATTATACAAAACATGGATCGCTCATGACTTGCAGATATGAGCGCACGTGTAGGGTTACAGCAATGAGACACCATAAACATTCATATACGACTGATAACAAACCGCAATATGTTCCATCGATAAGGGTAACCAGCAAACTTCAAGATATAGCTCGAACAAACGGCTACCGTGATCATTTCAACCAAGTTGATGCTGCAATGCGGATAGTTGAAACCAAGAAGGGCAATAGGGTGTCAGGGCTAACAGCTGGACTTGGCCAGATCTACCATCTTATCTCGAATACCTCCTTGTGAGCTACAGAAAACCCGCGACCAGCAACATTTCAGTAGTTTGGGACTGGCCAAAGGAGAACCAACTTGGCCATTGGGTGGCTAGTTGAGGCAGATGGATTGGTCTGATTATCAAATTGCTCAGCACAATGACTTTAAAAATAGTCATAGCAGTCTCGCCAAGGTGTAGATTAAGGTTTAAACGCTGAACTCATTCAATCTTCCTTTTTATCCCTTAGGTTCCGCGATTGTAATACACCATGTTGTCGAGGCCAAGACTCTGCCGACTCGTAAGTCACCAACCGGGAGATTCAGAAGAAAGAGAGGAGCGACGATATCCAGATGATAGTATTGAAAACAGGTGCACAGAAGACACAGGAACCAGTTGATAGGTAAACTCGAGTACACACCAAAACCCAGACCTTCCTGCCCATCTTCGCTGAAGTTTATCGCATCGCCAGATCTAGCAATAATGCAATATTCATGAACCTGAAACAAACAGGAAATCACCTATAGAGTGGTGAGTTGGAAAATGTTGGAGGATAAGTAGCCTCTTAATCCCAAAGTTCCGTTGAAAGGTAGAATTGCCACTGATACTCAAGCCAAGCAACGTCGTTTTCCGCTCCAGATAACTGCATAGCAGAGCTACAGACGGAAAACACCTGTCAAGTGTGACAATGTGGGCCTAAAGAAATAAAATGAGGCAGAAAAAGTAGTTCTGGCGTAGGATTAACCGGATTGGTTTTTTGAGGCCGGTCAAAGGATGGTGAGAGTTGGAAAAGATCTTTTGTTCACGAGAAAACCCATGCATCTGTGCAGGGCATGCTAAAAATCACCTCATGCCAAGATCCACTAGGATCAATTAAGAAGGTCGAGAGGGTTGCTACTGATATATGCGATCAAAGAAAAGAACTTCCGTTGAATACGCGTTGGTTCAGTTGCGTGGGACTTTCCAATGTACAGCACATTGTCCCTTGTGCACACAGCCACCCCAATAAGCAAATGCTGTGGACGGTGGGGCTCGATAAGCAAATCGTTCTTCAAGCTTTTTCGTCCCCATGATAGCCGAGGGATTCTACCCGTCCGTATTAAGCTTAATTACCTTGGGGTAAACTAATCGGTGTCGGGTCAATGCAGTTGCGAAACGAAGGCATGGATTGATTTCCGAGGTCGACGTCAGCGCAGCCTACAATATCCAGCCTATGGTTCCGGCGTGGGATATCGATATGCAGCTGGTCAGCCGCTGGGTCGAATCAAAGTGGCCGGGAAGCTTTGGCTTATATTCAGACCCGATTTCTGGTATTGCATCAGCACGACAATTATAGAGACCGTCAATGCCACGATTTCACTTCTTCAGGGTAACAAACATTGTAATTTTACCCCAACAGTAGAAGAGAGGACGCTGCATGTTGCTGCCCACCATGACATTCACCGTGAGCAGTTTAACATTCAATCTCGGTGGGTATTTCCCCGGAGCCGATCTTCCCCGGCAATTTCTTTGAACTACATGCATCACTGAAGTTCTGAACCACTAAGTCACGCAGAGCAGTGGATTCGGGGATCAAACTTCTTGCAGCTAGCGTAATCTGGTATAATTGATTGATTTGGGGTAATTTAGCTCTTGAAGGATTTCTTTGCATAAAACAAGTCCGAATATTCCACCATGGAGTGACGATGAAAGCAAGCTGACGAAAAAATAATATTGCTCTTTCTGACCGAGACTTCGAAAAGGGTTCTGAAAAGGGACTTTGGACCCTTGAAAGAATCGGCGCTAATTTTGCATCCTTCGGTCGAGAGCTATCGCTGTAGCTAAGACTGCAGAAGAGGCAAGACGGCAAGTCTCCAAACAACTCGAGCTCTCGTGAAGGACGGCCAAGATGTATAAAGTCTCATTAAACCTCCTTCATTTTTTGAATCCCGAATCTCTAGTTACTCATACAGTTTACTCCTAAACCTCCACAAAAAAATTCCCACTTCGATCGTTGCCGGAAGTACAATGAAAATGAAGGCCATTATCCCCACTATCTTCGCTGTCTGGGCGGGCATTACCTCGGTATGTGCCTTTTCGTTTTACTCGACTTTTCAAGCTCATGGCGCTTTTTTTGGGCCCTGCTTTTACAATCTCGTTCGAAGTGCTGACAATTTGCACAGGCAGCTGCCATCGATACCAAATCAGCCGAACTCGCCGCACCTCCTCACCCTGTAGGCCGTCTGGGATGGTACGGAGCTGTGGTTGAGGGCGGCCCTGCCGTCTACTATGAGGGAGATGATCTGAACGATATCGACTCCCAGATCAACACAGACCACCCTCATCTGTCGCTTTTCGATGGTACCATGAGTTTCTCCGACAACGGCACCGCTGTTGGAGTTCCCGATGGCGCCTCCTTCATCACGTCCGAAGTGGTTCGACTTGATGAGAGAGCTTTGGAAGCTCGCGATGACACTGTTAGTTTCAATTACTTTGCAGAGATTCTCCGTGAACGCATAGAAAGTCAAAACTGACCTAGATTCCACACCTTACAGTACAGGACTGAGTGCGAAAAGCCATGGGGAGGTATCGCGCTTTGGGATTTGAACACGGGAGTCAGCTACCTTAAGACGGTTAGCAGATGTGTGGTCCAGGCACGACAGTGTATCCGATTGACCTGCAATGGCAATTCGGCTGCAGTCTTCTGCAATGACAACACGTACGCCCTGGACATGGCTTGCAGCCACCTTGCGAACATGATCCAGGATGCCGTGGCCAACTGCTTCTTCACCATTATTGAAGCCATCTTCCAGCCCTCTGTTCAGCGCTTCAACGAAAACCAGAGGTATAACGTCATCACATCTATGTGCCCTCTCTTCAGCCCGAGCGGTCAGCCAGTTTAGGTACAAACGCGCGAGCCTCGAGGGTCCGTTGCATTGTTTTCTTCACAGATTTTTCGGACTGCATAGTATGGGAAATACTATGGAGTGTGAAATTGCAGACTTGGCGGCCGGAGGACACAGGGTTTCTGTGCAGTAGTATGGAAGGGTAGCTAGTTAGACCGGTCGCGAGATAGAGGGGTACCACGGGTTAGAGAAGGCAAACTTGATTGAGATTTAGAACTCAACTTCAAATGGGATTGTTAACCTCTTTACTCAGTACTGCACCACTTGGCAAAACTCATGTCTTACCTGTACTGGGTACTACCCCGCCTGTAGGATTAATACAGATCTAAAGAATAGAGGAACAATGGCCAGGTACTGGGTTGGCCAAAGTAAAACTCTGGCTCTGTCCCGACTTTTTTTCGGTGCTCTCAAAAATGAGATCATGAATACCCTATGGGCAAGTCTTTTACTTCCATTGTCGACGAATGGACCAAATTCGATGTCTCTTCTTAGTCTTCTACGGGATAAGTATCGTATTTGAACCGACTTCCCACGTGGTCATCGCGTAAACGCGTTTGACCAGGACCATAGATTCTCTCACGCGTCGTTCCGCTCTCGCCAGTAGGCGCATATATGCCCCTCCGACGGAGCTCAGGAACAAGAATATCCACCACATCTTCGAAGCTACCAGGGCTGGTGATATAACCAATATTGAAGCCATCAAGGTCTGCGGTTCTGACCCAACTCTCAAGGAAGTCAGCAACACGGGCTGCTGATCCGACAGGAACTGGACCATTTCCGCCTATTGCCATGGCTTTCCCGATGTTTCGTGGTGTCCACGCAGGGATGTCATCACCGCGGTATTTAAGGCTGTTAACTAATGAGTGCACTCTGCCATCAACCGTGGCATCGCCTGGCTTGATTTCCGCGTCAAGGTCGTACTTGGACAGGTCAATTCCTGCGTTACCAGAGAAGAAAATAAGGCCAGGCTCAAAACTTGCGTATTCCAATGCTTGTTGATACTTGTCATTGGCTTCTTCATCCGTTCGACCAATCACGGGCGTCACCACTGCAAAGACCTTCACGCTGCGAGGATCCCGCCCAAACTCCGCTGCTTTTGCACGAATCGCGGCAACGCGAGGTGCCAATATGTGAGGAGACAATCCCGAAATCATGATGGCTTCAGCATGCTTTGCCGCAAAATCTATCCCGGCTCTGTAACCGTATCAGCGAGCAGTCTTACGGATAAAACTATGTAATACTCACGGTGAGGTACCTGCTTGAAGTAGGAATGGTGTTCTTTGTGGCGAAGGATGTAGGATATGGGGGGCATCCACGTTGAACCTTGACGTATGGTGTTTAATCCAGCGAATTCGGCTTGGGTCCGCGTATATCTCATTCGTTGCATCCTTTTTCAAAGCGTCGTCCGCCCAAGAACCCTCCCATATTCTGGCTTGTTAGTTTCGGGGTTCTTTTCCAATTCTTTTTTTATGTTATCAAGGGGTGTGTGCTTACTTGTAGAGCAACTCAACGTATTCATCAGAAATAGCGTATCGCTCGTCATGTTCAACGTACGATACACCCACCTGATAACGATTAGTGAAACTTGGAATCAACATATTATTGGATCAAGCGCACCGCCTTGGCAGCAGACTCTTTGAAAGAAGTCACAATATTCCAGCCAAAGCGCCCCTTGGTGAGATGGTCAAGAGTCGAGAACCTTTTGGCAATGACAAAAGGGGCCTCGTAGCTTGTACTTGTAGTAACAATGAACCCGAGATTCTTTGTCACTGCTGCCATCGCTGTCACCGGCTGTGTCTACAGTCAATGCTGGACCCACGCTGAATGATTCTTGGCACTCACCACAGCCGGGTCACCCATCGGGTACTGACAGCAGGTTCGTATCGTTGGCTCTGCACTTCCTTTATAGACATCATGCTGGCCAAAGGTATCGGCAAGGATCAATGCGTTGATGTCACCGCGCTCGAGTATCTGCGCAAGATTGGTCCAGTACGTGAGATCTCGAAACTTGTCAGGAGCTTCGGCTTCATTCCTGCGCCACTGGCCAAAGCACAAATGGCTCGGTGTGAACATGTCAAACGCATTCAGGATAATTCGTCGATTGTCGGAGGTATCCATCTTTTCGGTGGAGCAAGTTGCGCGAGGTCGATGAGTTTAACCTGGATAAGAAAAACCCTCCGACATGGGCTACGAAATGGAGGTTGCCGAGGTAGCCTCTATTTCTAGACGAGATTTAAAGTGCTGCCTCATTTTTGGACAGTACGCAATCGCGATGTACCCGATTTCGGCGTCATAATTGGTGGACGTGCGTGTTGTGCGCTTTTCAGACCACCGGAAACGGGGGCTAGCAAATTCGCAAAGTGAGTTAAGTATGGCGTATCGGAAGTTGATCCATATCGGTTGCATGCTCGCTGATAACAGCCAACAAATTATATCAGGCCCGAGCCAGATTCCGAAGAACGCATCTCCATACTACTCCCATCCGCCAATTTGGATTCTGCTTCCCCCTCACTGCCGACGCAGTGAGGTGGGGAAGCCAATTGTTCACTGGTCCTGAACGCTTCACTTATAAACACAGCCGGTTGTGCCGTCGCTATCACGCCAACGCTTTTCGAATCAATGTGCCTGCAAATCCCATGCATGCGCAATCCCATCAACGACAGGGGTTATTTGCAAGAGGTGACAATGGTTGCGTGATTCGAAGATAAACAGCTCGAATGCCCATATCATTCAACACTCAGCGAGTTATGAAATAGTATTCAAATGATCAACTAGAACCGCATTTCTCATGAAGCGTAAACAGCTCCATTCCACCATCTCTCAGGTTTTTGAAAATGGCCCCAGGAGCGATAATAGATTCGAACCACAGCACTTCGGATTTGCAAGTCAAGTCAGAAGGAGTAAACCTCCGAACTGTTGATCCTCCATTCGAAATTGAAGAACATCCCATCGATGAATACCCCCCAGTCAGAGCGATTGTTGTTGGAGCCGGCATTGCAGGCATTACCGCTGCTGTATTGCTGCCCGCGAAAGTCCCAAACCTAGACCTTGTCATTTACGAGAGAAACAATGATATTGTACGTCTGGAAAATTCCATTCTAAATTTACTTGCTCGTTAACTAGCCTGTAGGGAGGAGTTTGGCACACCAACACATATCCTGGGGTTCGCTGTGATGTGCCAGCTCACGCTTATCAAGCCACGTTTGCCCCTTCAACAACTTGGACAGAAGCATACGCAACTGGACCAGAGATTTACGCCTATTGGCAACGTATAGCCGATAAATATGAAGTACGCAAGTACATTCGTACAAGTCACCGAGTGATATCGGCAGAGTGGTCCGAGGAGAAAGCCAAGTGGATCGTCAAAATCCAGTCAAAGGATGGAGAGTTTGTCGACGAGGCCAATTTCCTGATTACTGCCACTGGCCACTTTAGTGATCCGAAACTTCCGGACTATCCAGGCATCGATAGTTTCAAGGGGCATTTACGCCACACTTCCAACTGGGACCCCGAGTTTGATCCCAAAGGCAAGCGCATTGCCGTCATCGGCAACGGTGCTTCGGGGATACAGGTGCTTCCCCAGCTACAGAAACAAGCCTCAAAGATTGATCATTACGCTCGAAATAAAACTTGGGTTGCAGCACCAATAGGAGGAGAGGACCTTGCAGATTTTGTCTCAAAGAACATTGAGGATGCACGATCCGACCCTGAAAAATACTTGATATTTCGCAAGGCGCTTGAAACCAAGCTGTTCAGCCGATTCGGGAGCATTTTCAAGGACGGGCCACAAAATGCGGCTGCCGAGGAGTCGATCAGAAAGCTGATGAGGGCTCGGCTTGTTGGTAACCCTGAGCTGGCAGACGAGATCATACCGGAGTTCCCTGTGGGCTGCCGTCGGCTTACACCGGGCCCGGGCTACCTGGAGGCTTTGACAGCCGAGAACGTCACCTATGTGACCGACAGAATCTTGGAGTTCACAGAGACAGGCATTCGAACCGTTGATGGTGAGTCTTGGAGACTAGTGACCAATGGTATGTAACTGACGCATCAGTCAGGTACTCATCGTGAGGTCGACGCTATAATTTGCAGTACTGGGCATGACATCACGTTCAGTACACAATTCCCAGTTATATGCAACAAAATCGACATACAGAAGGCATGGAGACCAGGTGGCAACCCTGGATTTCCCGACACATATCTTGGAATGCTTGCACCTCAAGTCCCAAACTTCATTACAGTGCTTGGACCGAACGCCACAGGACTAGCAGGAACCTTGTGCCATGCGGTTGAGAATCAAATCACGTACGTCGCCAAGATACTCCGCAAGTCTGTCACCCAAGGAATACGAAGCATAGCTCCCACGACTGCTGCGACCCGAGACTTCCGGGCTTACCTCGAAGCATTTTTTCCTCGTACTGTCATGAGCGAGCATTGTAGTTCTTGGTATAACGGCGGGATAGTAGGGGGAAGAATCCACGGGCTGTGGCCTGGGAGTGCCGCCCATGTTGACCTGGTGCGGAAGGATCCAAGATGGGAGGACTTCGAGTACACCTATCAAAATCCACAAGGAAACAGATTCGGATGGCTAGGAAATGGCTGGACCAAGAAGGATGTGCTGGCGGCATATGGTGAGGCGGATGCGGATGTGGACCTTACCCCCTGGCTGGAGAAAGACGCCTTCAGTAATCAGGTGGATTTGCGAAGTTATCACGAGAGGTGGTGGATCAGTTAAAGTAGTCTATGGTTGGAACTCTGTTATATAATTTGACGGGACGTGACATAGTAAACTTTGCCTTGGCTGTTGTGCCAATGCCTTTTCGAGTAGGTTGACGCTAGGCAGCCAGCAAAGGAAACGTAGAAACACATTCCCAAGGATATACCAGAGTTTTCAAAATAAATGTCATTACTAGCACGGGAGTTTGCAATTAACTGCAAGTATTAGATGACAAGGAGGATGTTCTTTTGAACGCAACCTCAGCAGGGTTGTCTCCGCCCAACTTGATGTCAAAGCTCGTGCTCCAACTCGACTCTTCCAGGCTTCCACTGGCCTTATAGACGGACCACTGGCCGATTACCTCCCCCGTACTTTCAAAGTTGATTGTTTCAACCTCCAGCTTGGGAACAATGACTCCCTGTCTGTCGATCTCGTGGACGAGATCCAGCGTCAAGCCATCGGCTGCAGCGGGCACGCGGTCGTTCCGCACCAGAGCCTTAACGGTAAGCGGGAACTTCCCGTCGGCGAAATCACCGAGGCAAGATTGCGACTCCTGGTACAAGATCGCATCGGTCATGGGGTATCCGTTACCAGCATTGTCGTAGGTGATGGTCTCGTTGGTCGACGGCTTCGTTACGTGAATATAGAACTTGCTGATACCTGTTTCGGGGCTGATAGTAGTATCGAACTCCCACCAGTAGAATGACTCTCCCCAGAGACCACTGGCAGAACCGCCTTGGAAGGTTGCTCTTCGCGTGGTAATAACGGTCGAGCCATTGCCGTTGCGATCAGCGAAAGTCAACTGGACAGAGAGATCGTTCGGGTTGCGACCGGTTACAGCGGTAGTGCGAATTCGAATGCGGCCTCCGAATGATAGGTTGCCGTCAGCCTTGAGGAACAGCCCACTGATGTAGGGCTTGATGTCCGTTGCTTCAATTGGGTCAGTGAGCTTAACGTTGTCAGGCACAGTGTCGATCATGCGAGCGAAAATATCAGCGCAGGTAGCCTGGAAGACGTCGGGATCGGCCATGGCTTGCATCGTCTTGTTCCCGTCTGCGCCGAAAATGCGCTTGTCTGAGTTGAGCGTGTCGTTGGTGCCGGCCGCCAATGGGTTCTTTGTGGTGCCGTCCAGATATTCAGTCACGACGACATTGTCGAATTTGGTGGGCACGCTATCGAAGTGCGCCACCGTATCGTTGTTGGGGTCTGCCTCGACGCCGACGATCTCGGGGAAGTCGACACTGTGCACGCCGCCCAAGGTGTGACCGCATGCAACCATGGCAATCATGTCACTTGTGTTGAAGCCCGCCTTGGTGAAGGCGTCCTGTGTTGTCTTGAGGTCGGTTTGAGGCTCCGGAACACCTGCAGGCCCGGCCTCCTGGGCATCAATTCGGCCGGCGCGGAAAGGAATCTTGATGCCGCCGCAAGCAAAGCTGGAAATGACGACACTCATGGCCAGCAAGTCAGAGGCAGAGGCGCGGACTGAGTAGAAACCGCTAAAGAAGCCAAACGTGTTGTTGAAAGCGCTACCAAGGTTCTCCGGGCGATCCAACTCGAAGAAGATGGACGCGTCGAGACCGCCAGTGCCGGCAACGACATCCTTTGTTGCCATGTCGTGGAAGGCCGTCCGAATCCACTCGGCCGAGTTCTGGCGACCTTGGATGTTGGTGCCAAATCCACACGTGATTACACCTGTTCAGAATTAGTTTGGATTTGAGTCATCCCGGTATCAACACCACTGACCATCGATGAAACCTCTGCGTAGGTAGCCAGCCTGTAGGGAGAGATGATCTTCGATCTCATCGTAAGGCGAGGGCCAGACGTACTCTGTCGCGGCAAAGGACGCCAGAGCGAGAGTGGACAGGATGCTCTGCTTCATGATGGCGCAGGCTGCTGGTGAAAGACTTGACGAGTGACAGGTGCGTTGCCGAACTCGTCGTTCATCCCATAATGGTGCCGTCCTTCGCCCACTTTATGGTTTCCGAGCAGATCCCTTAGCACGACGGCAATGCAACGTTGGACGGGGCGACCCTTGGACCCTGCGGCAATGGGACGGAGACATCTACGTGCCCAGAGTTGAGCATCTCGTATTCCTTGCGACTATTCTATTCTAGTCGCCCGCAATTGCCGAAACGGAGGGCGGCCGTCCAGTCGGTTCCCACCGTCGTGGACCATGCCCTGTTATGCTTCTTAACAAGTGCCTATTTAGCTCATTTCCGAGACAAGGCCTCCCTGGCTCAACCCCAATGCACCGTGGAGAACTGCCTCCTGCCCAATAAGGCAGCTGTAATTACCCATCAAGTAGCCTAAAATACGGGCGATCAGCGAACATACAGGTGGGTGCTGTGTGTTGTTGATTGACGAGGCCTTAATGGACGGATGCGGCACTGGAGCGGGTGGGTATGCAGGACTTCTCCAGGAGGAATCCGAGGGAGTCCACCTAATACGGGAATCCAGGTGAAGTTTCTGACAATTGGCGATGCTAGCAGTATGTGCATTTCGGTGGCTTTCCTGCGGCAAAAAATGGAGCCATTGCTTAGGTAGTAGAGAACTGGGCCTGCATTATGCAAGTAACTGGGTCTCGTTCGTGCGGCAGTCGTGCCGTTTGCTTAAATGTCTTGACGGTAACACTGAAATATTGCCAGTCAATAGCCCTGTGGCCTGTTATACGAAGCATGCAGTTGCGGAGAAGTTGCCACGAGAAAATTGCAGACCCGCTTGCTGGTGTTGCAGTGTACGAGCTTAGATTGGACTGGTGACCTTGAGGAGCTTGAAAATCTTGATGGATATGAGAAGGGATTTCAGTGGGATCATCCCAAGATAAAGAATGGTGCAGCAAGGCAACGATTCGGGCACATATTGATGTGATTGATGGGACGCCAAGTTGCATGCATATGTGCCCTTGTAAACTTAGTAGGGAAGGTAACGCCCGCTAAGGAAATGGGGACTCCCCAACTCACAGAGCGCATTGATAGGGGACGGAAAAATGGCCACCCGAAGTTCTTGGCCGGACTCATGATTCTTCCGTTCCAGAGCTTGTTGGGATTATGCCGTCAACGAAGTCAATCAATCCATCAGGTCACTGGCGGCTGGCACCTTTCAGTGCATCGTCTGAGCTTGGGTTCCCACAGAATCAATCATAGTGTGATACCCAAGATAAGCCTATTGAATAGACAAGCAATCATGGGCGACGCATCCATCCTTCATATGCCAACCACCCTCATCTTTGGGGGCAATGGCAAAACCGCTCGTCAACTGACCAAGATCCTGCGGGACGCCGAAACCCCGCACACCATCTTCAGCGTCATCCGCAACCCGGAGCAGATCCCGGACTTGGTGGCCATCGGCGCAAAGCCAATTGTCCAGGACATCGCCACAAGCTCCGAGGCCGACTTTATCAAAATCATTGAGGGCACCCGGCCCGATGTAGTCGTTTGGGCGGCGGGCGGCAAGGACCCCAAGTCTGCAGAGGCCGTCGACCGGGATGGGGCCATCCGCGCCATGGATGCCCTGGCCAAGGCCAGTGTGGCCGCTAAGCGCTACATTGTCGTCAGTGCCCTAGACGTCCGCGACCGAGACAACAAACCCGTTCCGGACTGGTACACCGAGACCGATGAGAAGCTCAGCGACCGCATGTGGGGTATCATCGGTCCCATCCTGCGAGCTAAATTAGCGGCCGACACCGAGTTGAGAGTGGGGAATGCGACGCGCAAACTCGACTACACCATCGTGAGGCCCGGTGGCTTGAGCGAGGGACCTAGTACGGGAAAGCTGCGTGCAGGCAAGGTGGGCACTGTCGGTATGATTCCTCGGGAAGATGTTGCCAAGGTCATCTACGCGACAATTCAAAATGAGAAGACTTACGGGCTTGCGTTCGACATCCTGGGACCCGATGATGACAGCTCGACAATCAAGAAGGCTGTTTCACGGGTGGCACTAGACCATGAAGACACATTTGAAGGCTACTACTAGGTAAAACATTGGATTACTCCAACATGCAATAGGAAAATAATCGAGGCTTTTTCTCATCTTCAAATTCAAGGCGATGGGAAGTGCTTGCGCCCGTAACCTAGTCATCATCATCAGGAATCTAACCGAGTACCGGGGGAAAGGGTATATATAACCTGGGTCTGGCACCTATAATTTCTCAAATAACTGCAAAAGAAGAATCGCCACATAGGTGACGAATCAATATGGAAATCCGTATTCAGCAATCAACGATTATTGTTAGTATCACAGGATGCCCGTGCGGGTGGTAAATCGATCGAAGAACAAAACTGGTACTGTATTCTGTTGTCTGTAGATGGAAGAAATTAGAGTTAGGCAGCGGAAGCAGCAGTTGTGAAGATATCGCCGTTGGCAGCCCGGAGGTAGAATCTCCGGGCCCGACTGCTGCCGCTTCCCGGGACCTGGCCGCCTGCCCGAATTCTTGCTGGGTAATCCAACGATTACTCTGTATTACGCTCATACTAATGCGACTGCGACTATCCCCTGTGGTGTCAAAACCCTTATTCCAGAATTGTAGTGAGGTGTTTCCTCCCCATCAGCAACAACGACACAATTTCCTTCAGTTATCCGGCGTTGCTTCCTTCTCGGGTTTTCTTCCGTAGATGGACCACCTAAGCGAAGTTAGCTACAATCCGAATTTCAAGGGAATCGATACATTTAACTTACAGTGAGAAGTAGGCATGGATACTTCTGTCCCCAAGGTCCTTGCGTACTTCCATCACATGTAAAAGTACTTCTTCTCTTGTCCAATCAAAGGCTCTTGTCAAGGGGGCCATGGTAAAGCCTTCCCAGTTCGGTGCAAAATTTTCGTAATTCCATATGCCAATTTCCCTATATTCTGGTAGTTTTGGCCAAGGATTGGTAGGCCATTTGAAACGTTGGATGTGGACATCTTCGAAACCAGCTTCAATCATCTTTGTCTTGAGGCCTTGAATATCTTCGAAAGGGCGCCCGAAGATAATTGCAGCTCTCTCCATCAATCGGATACTTTTCATGAGTGTTGAGTCTTCCTTCAAAGTACCATCATCAGAGAGAGGGACTATGTCCATCTCGTTCAGCTCAAGGTACCCGCCGGGGGAAAGGTTACTAAGAATCACAATTTAGACAGGAATTCATAGTATTAGTGTCATGATAAAATACTAACTCGTAGGCTCTCCGAATGTATTCATCCCAGTTAGCGATGCTTGAAGTCATCATTCGGCTGTGAATATAGTCGAACGGGCGTGAGTACGTCCAAGGTTCTTCCACATCATCTACTTCGAATCGTACATTCGGTGGTGTACTAAAACGCATATTAGTGTCTGATTCCTAGACGCTAACAACTTCATCAATCAACTGAGACTCTTACAATTCTGGCTGAGAGGCGGATAGGTCGACGCCAAGCACCTGAGACGTGGTGAGCATGTAGAAATATGGGAAGACGAGCAAATTCGCCACTGACATCAGCTTCAGGATGTTCATCCCCAAAGTCAATAGCCCAGATACCAGATCCTGTACCAAGGTCCAGGACCCGTCCAACCTTGGAGCCTGGATCATTGGGTGGAGCCGTTCCCAACCTATCGCCAAATGACCTGAGGATCAAATTATGTTGCAAATCTGCCTTCATGGTTTAGCGACAGTGTTGAGTAGGTACAAAGACTACTACAATTTGGAAATCTTGAGGGAGCCGTACCAAGCCGATCATTTTCCCTGTCATCGTTGGGAAGTGAGTATTCTATTCTGATTAGGGCTTATTTTATGTCATCGAGATAATATCAATATCTTACTGCCATCTTTGTATCTATGGTACGTTCGTCCGTTTTCCAATCGGTAGTCGAGGATCGAGCTAGTAACACTCGTGCTAGACGAGGCAAGGCTTCGCTAGATATCATGCATGTGAGGACAAGGCGCAAATAATTAGCACAAAACGTGCAGAGATGGAATACTCACATTCGTCACTGAAGAGTTATCATCGGTGAACTTTGCGAAACACGTAGTTAGAGCTCTTGAACAATGGAAAACTTCTTAGAGAAACACAATACCTCTTCAGCATCAATGAAGTCATTGTCGGTTGCAGCGTTTGGTTGAACAGGAGTGTCAGCGGGGGTTGAGTTAACCGTTGCAGCAGCAGCCGGCACAACAACTGGTGCGTCGTTCGCTGGGTTGTTGCTTTCAGACATGATTCCAGACGATCAACTGTCCCTTATTTTTGTATCTCGCCACTGAAGTCGTAGGTGGACAAAGGAGTGTTTTTGGTCGCGAAGTCACCTCGAACTCATCCACCAAGAAGCCATGGGCGAAGTTTGGATGGCACACACACCAATTTAATAATTTGCTGGAAGTGCGTATTCATGTTACCCCTCTTCTTGGCTGGAGACAATTATGCAGGTCTGCAGCGAACATGCCATCGCCAACGTTCTCTGTTGGAGCGCTTTCCCAAACAAGAAGGCAACGCGCGTATCGTTGCAAGGCGGCTGGCCGGGAAGTGGCCCGTTTGTTGGATAACAACTCTTCCGCGATATGTAACTGGTAACCATTCCCTTGGGACTATTATGATTGGCTCCATATGATATCCACTGACAAGGTTCTGCGGCGTCACCAAGGGCAAATATGCTGCTTTCATAATCTGTATGCTGCTTGTGCTAATGAGCTGCCTTTCAATCACAATTCCATGCAAGACCAAGCAAGGATCAGTTCGCTAAAAAAAAAAATTGACATTTCCCTAGCTGTGCGTAAGGCAGCTCCTGTGACTACCAAGCTCCTGCCTTCCATGCACCAGCTGTCGCTTGCTACAAGTACGTCAAGAGTTTTGAGTGTTTGAATAATAGTCGAAGAGAGTTACGGCGCGTGGAAAACTAGCAAACAGTTTCAAACAAAACTTCATTGAAAATGATGATATTTGTGCCCAGTGAGATATGAAGGCCGCCTGCACTGCTGCTTGTGAAGGGTTGCCATTCTCTCAGTTGGCCTCCAATTCCGCCTCCGAGGGTTTCCTCGCATAAATTGACCAACTAAACAGCGTGAGCGACGGTAACATCAGGAGGTACAACGATAACTTACATATGAGAATAAGAATGGATGCTCGGGTCTTTCATCTCGTTCCGAACCTGCATGGCAAACACGGTAACCTCTTCCTTGGTCCACTCATGAACCCTAGTAAAAGGCGCCATCATAAAACCTTCAAGCCCGGCCACAGAATTGTCGTAATTCCAGAACCCAAGCTCCTTGTGCTTTCTATCTTTGGGCCATGGGTTCGAGGGCCACTTGAACGTCTGTGCGTGGATATCCACGAATCCGATTTCGGCCAGCATATCCAACAACGCCCTATTGTCCTGAAAAGGACGACCAAAGAATGCGGCAGCTTCACCCCACAATCGACTCATCTTCACAAGTGCATGGTCCTCTTTGAGTGTTCCGTCGTCACAACCGGGTTTGAGGTCGATTTCGTTCAGCTCGAGGTATCCATTGGGGGTCAAATTACTAACGCCAACGTGAGATAAATAAACAAAAATAAGACCAAATGGGACCCACTCGTAGCATTTTTGAAGGTATTCCCTCCAGTTGGCGATGCTTGACGTCATCATTCGACTATGAATGTAATCGAAAGGTTGTGAATACGTCCAATCCTCGTCAATATCATCGATTTCGAACTTGACGTTCGAATAAGTGCTGTGCATACATTAGCCACAAGTCCGGCTAAGAAATGAAATAGGCCGAAGTGATATTGCGTACAATTCTGGCTGCGTCGGTGAAAGATCGACACCGAGAACCTAAAATGAGCAGATTAGTTAGTAGGGGTACACATCTGAGTTGAGCAATAGCTGTTCCCACGTACCTCAGATTCCGGGTGTTCCTCCCCAAACTCCATAGCCCAAATGCCGGTTCCCGTACCGACATCAAGAACACGGCCAACCTTGACGTTGGAGTCTTTCATATTCGGTGGAGCAGTTCCTAACTTGTTGTCGAAAGTCAGGAGGAACATGTTGTGCTGGATGTCTGTGCGCATGGTTAATTTTCGTACATGTCAAAATCAGAAAAAGTAGTCAAGTATACGCACCAAGCCGCTCATTTTCCCTCTCGTCATTGGGATACGAATATTCTGCGGTTGTCAGAATTCGCTCTGCGTTAGTGTCAAACAACAAAAAACTCACTGCCATCCTTATATTTATGATAGGTTCGTCCATTCTCAATTCGAAATTGAAGCACAGAGCTGGACACGCTGGTACTTGAGGACGCGATGCTCTAGATCATTTCCCGGTTAGGATTTGTCATTTTGTCGATGAATTGTTATTTGAGCTGGCACTTACTTCACCCCTTGTAGAAGAATCATACTCAGACTGTGAAATAAGGATACTATGTGTTAGATAACTTAAACAAAACCAGTCATCTCGCTGACAATCGCACCTCTTCTGCATCCAGTGCGGGTGTGATAGTCGTCGTAAGATTGGACTGTCCGGCTTGGGCAGGTGCAGAGGATGGCGTAGTAGCCGAAGCTGTGTTGACACTTTCGGGCGTGGTGGTAGGCAGGATTGATGGAACTGCAGACGGCGAAGCCGTTGAACTGTTGTTCACCGTAGCGTCGGTGACGTCCCTGGTTTCAGACATGATGGAAATAGAATCGTGTGTTGTGTTTAAAAACTCCAGGCCACTGGCAGAGGCTGTTTGGGACAACTCACGTTTTTTGAATAGCGAGAAACATAGCAGTTTATTTATCCAGAAGAAATATCTACCTATGGAGCTAAAGATGTTACCCCTCTCCTTGGCCAAACAGAATTATGCACATTTGCTGCGACCACGCCGTGTAGAATGATTGCTTGTGGGGTTTGTTCCTAGGAAAGGGGGCAACCGCGGCTGTGCCTATCACATTGAAGCGGAAGACCGGCAAGTGGTTCTCTTACAGTAGTCGAATGCGAATCGTGGCATGCTTTCACTGGTAACCGCTCCCTCGGAATGAATAGCTATTTCGCCAACTATTTCCAGTTGGTCCAATCAAATTTCAGGTCTTCATAGGTCCAGGTTTTGTTGTAGCAGTGTTAAAAATGGAATGATCCGAGTATGAACGTTTTCACGCGCAGCATGTTAAACGAGCGCAGGGTTTGCAGCCATTTCGGGGAATAAAGACCGAAAGATATCCCAACGAAATTCTTTGATAGGTATGGTCTCAAAACAATGTTGCATTTCGGTGAAGAGATCCTGCATCCGTCCTGCATCTTTCGTATCCAATTATGATGTATCTTCAAAACAACCCTGCTCAACCCCGGTTCCAACAGATCATGAAGCGAAAACCCCAAAGCCCCAACCCCTCTAATTGTAGCTCACATGCACATGGTCCCTGAAGAACAGTCAGATTGATCACTTCTCTCAATCCATGAATGAAATAACTTACCAATGGTTTGCAGTGAAATCACCACGGTCATCCATAGTCCGCCAACTTGACCAGGACTTCACAGAATCCGAGGACGGATTCCAGATCTTCTGACCCCAAATAACATACTTCAAGTTCAGCGTTGCGCGGTTGTTCATAACCCACTCAGCAATCTCTTTGCCCGATACGGTGGGTACCTGTATCTCCAGTCAGCTCCACAATCCTGCAGGACAGAAAGCAAACAGCCAAGAAAGCAAACAGCCAAGAAAGCAAACAGCAAAGCTTGAAGCACTTACGCCACCTCCATCGGAGCACATCATATCCGTGGCTTTTCCGCAGCAATGGTCCGAGTCGCCGGGGCAGGCACAGGCACGCGTGCAGAACACCTGTCTGACCCTGCCAGGGAACGCAGCGACAATCTTTTTCGCGCCGTTGACTGCGACCTGCTTGCAAGCACCGACGGACGGGATCGAAGGGGCTCCATAGCCGCCAAAGCCAGTCGCGGTTGATGAACAGCATTTGAAGCCGCTGGGTCCGGGACACTGGTTTGAGGCGGACGAACCGGCGCAGTCGCTCGTCCAGCGACAGTTACCGCCGCTGCCACATGCCGCTTTGGTGCAGCATTTTATGTTGGATGCGTCGGCGGGGCAGGCGCCATCAATAGTGGTGCCGCCGCTAGATGAGCAGCTGCTCGTCGTAACACAAACGCCTATATGTAACCCGTTAGAAAGGAGTCACGAGAATGAGGAGTGAGACGACGAACCCGCTCTACCACCAGAGCCGTAACATGGCTCATTAAGAGCTGCAAGTACTGATGCAGCCGAGACGGCGACGGCGATAAGAAAAGATTGCATATGCATGTTGAAGCTTCTGATATGATTTGTCTGGCTGAGTGTCTGTCTGCGATGGGGTTGTGTCTTGTTGAATCCCTTTCCGACACGGTTCCATGACCGGTATTTATATTATTCAAAATACATCGAGTGTCAAGGGTGGTGATCTTTGCCTTATCACTAATTCATCCGATCTTACACGGCACGGAAGCGTCAGCTTCCTGGCCTCAGCTGAAGATGCTCCTTGGAGTAACATCGTAGGGGCATTTCAAGGCTTGGCTCGCGTCACAGGACCTCAGGTAAGGCTGCCTCTGGCGATTATCATGACGCCGAGCTATATTAGGAAGATGGTGTTGAGCCGGTCTTGTCAAAGCTAGGCATGGGGTTCACAGCAGCCACCGACATCGAAGTTTCGGATGATCAGCCACTACCGTTGCCTAACTGACAGGGGTGCATCGGGATGAACCTAACCCACGAGTTTAGCGGCCGAGACTAAGCCACCAGGAGGGTTACACTGGCCTATGAAGATCCAGCAAAGATGGAGATTGGACGAACTAAACGTCGATCAACCCCAGCCAGCTGAACCTGTTCCCCGCGGTGTCAGATTTGGAAGCTAAACTTACGAATTTTTCCAGTTCGGGTTGCAAGTCTCATCATAATGGTCGCGAAGGCTGCGCGACTGCTTGCTATAGAAGAAAGTAGAGGTCAGGTGGATAGACTCTTAACTGCTTCCATCGGTCATTTTGAGGTCAACAAGAAATTAACGACCAAAAAATGTTGACATGCTAGTCATCGTGAATCATAGTCGGGTGTCGCGACTGATCGCAGAGGAAACAAGCATGCAGTTCCCCTTGATGATCATGCAGATCGCAAGCCCTACAGAATGGCGTCATCTGTGAATCAGCCGCAAAATTAAACCTGAATTTCCAAGACACTCTTGAAGACACGTGCACTCAACGTTGTGTAATACCCCAGTCGAGAGACCAGCTAGGCGACAATCCATCTCGGCGGGTAAGACCGGTAGAACATCATCCCGTCACGGCGGCGTCTGCCTTAGGCCTTTTCCTCCCAGCTAAGAGCTGAAGGGGCAAGGTGTGACGTTAAGCACTAAAGTTTACTTATGCGTCAGTCGGACCGTGTGTGAGTCGCACGACGATCTAGGGAGACCAGGTCTATGAAAACGCCTAGTACCCCGCAGCTAAATTACACAGTCAGCGGCCATCCGATGATATAACGTTACGCCGTTCTGACCTCCTTGTATAGGCTAGCTCGAACAGGCCGGTCTGGGAACCCAAGGGTTGATAGAATTTGTGAATAATGGTACAACGGCGTGCAGGGGCTCGATCAATCGGAATATATCGATAATGTTTTCCTCACCAACAACGAATCATGTGGTTGACCATACGTGGAGAGGACTGAAGGCTTTTACAGGTCCCCGGTAGTGTAGTCCACCCACACCCGGTGGGATAACCCCTTACAAGGAGTGTTGACCGCAGCGTAAGCATGTTTGCCTGCACTTTTGATTGATTGCTATCCCATCGCGCCCGACTGCACTCATTTTGCCGAGACCATAATAACCCATTCTTACTCCAAAACGCCAATACATAAGCATTTGATTTGGCAAACCGTTGTAGACATTTTCAGGCAGTGAATCTAATCGGCTCTATTCCGCCCCTTGTAGTCACAAGAACCGAGTAAGGCGCGAAGCTACGAGATAATAAATTTACTCGAGATAAATGAGGATGAAATCAGATGGTTAGAGGTGCATCAAGTGTGTTTTGACCGCTTAAACACACACCCATGCCCGTGCTTGGCGATCACAACTCCAGAGTTTCACATGGTGTTTGATGATCTTAGGCAGTTACGGTGTTGTAACGACGTTCTTAAAGAGCGAGGATTTATGAGAACTGTTTTCCCTTAATTCTACTTGTCATGATTTAATTACTCCCTGGTCCTATTGACGTGGCTAACAAACCCCCTTTGAGACTGCATGATAGAGAAAAACGTACTGAGCGTTGCGTCATGAGTCAGATTGTTAGCCAACATAAAGGTTCCTAGCGGGGTTACAGCGGTAGGGAAACCAGCTGGGGTTTGAAGTGGAGCAGACATGTTATCAGGGGATGTACAAATAGGACAACTGTCTCCTTGGGGCAACCTAACTTTTGAGCACATGTATTCTTGACAGCATGTATATTAAGAGGACTTCGCCGCAGGTACAGTCTTTCATCATTTGATCGTGAACATTACCATACACATATTTTCACACACACGCTCAGAATCATGGACAGTGTGTCAGTTCCTCCATCATTCGAGTCACTTCCCACTGAGGTCGTTATCAATGTCCTTTCCTTGGTCCCAGACCTTCCAAGCCTTCACCATCTCCTTGTTTCATCGCCCAAAGCATTCCGTACCTTCCACGCATTTGGACCGGGTATTTTCGAAAATGTTGTTCAACAGTCCGTCATTGGCGATAGCCTATTTATCATGAGTCGTATCGCACTTGTCAGGCGGTCAACGGCTGCCAACTGTTCCGAGACCGATCTGCAGTCCTTTATAGAGTCCTATGTTCAGCACAGAGTAAATTCCCGAGATGAGGGAGTAAATTACGAAACTCAACAGTCCGACCCGATTTTGGCGACAAAACTCTCCTTCAACAATCTTCTTAAACCCGAATCTGAAGCCTCATCTGGGTTTTCAGCACGGGAGTTTCTAATTCTCGTCAGAAGAGTCGCGACTTTGGCACATGAATGCCTGAGTGACGCCTACGAACACTGCCTGGCTGCCAAACCATCACAGCCTGGGAAGGAAATCGAGGACTGCGGGATATATACCTGGTGCGACCGATTTGAGAGTGTTCCGTTCAGCCCCAAAGACCACGGGCCTCCTTCTTGGATCGAGATGCAGAGAATGATGCGGGGCTTTTGGCGGTTGCAGCTATTAAATGAGATAAAAAGCGCGTTATGTTCTGGTCGTCTCGGCTGGCCTAACGGCAACCCCGACGCAAATACCATCGAAGAGCGGTACATCGAACACCTGGGTGAGGTCTGGGGCGATGGAAAAGAAGAATTATTAATGGCGATGGATTTTGTCAAAGGCAGGACTGTTGAAGCTAAAGACATGGTTGACGGCAATGGTGAAAGGCTGTCGTCGGAGGTGAAGCGCCATTGCACGCGTCTGCCTACGCCTCGTGTTTCCACTGGCAAAGATTCAAGACTTTGGCCCAATGGCACAGAACAACCACCAACATCCGGCCTCTGGAAAGAGCATATGAACTACGATGCACCCGGCTACCGTGTCGCCAGGGAGATCACTTGGTCTCGCGAGGAACCATACCATGGCGTTCCAATGAGAGAGTATCGCAGACTGGGCTTCACAATTTGGGATTGGGAAAGGCTCCGTGCTCTAGGACTCGTGAAAGAGCCCGGAACCCCACAGCAAGGCCCGATCTTTGACGCCTTCGGCCTAGCTCTCTTGATCCATACTTGGAGAAGCTTTCTCGATGACGATGCATTGGAAAGAGCAAACGAAAATGCAAAGCGTGAATTCCGTAACTTCCAAACGGTATTCAACGAGAGAACTGATTCTAATGAACAGGCCAGACTGCCGGAGGAGGAAATATGGGGATGGTGGTTCACGCACTTAAGAATGGGATGACTTCTTTAGATTTCTTGGGGCCAATAAATCCGTTCTTCGCCACTGTTGGAGGGGGGTGGGAATGCAAAAGGGGGCCCTTTGGAGCAATTCTGGCTGCCAACCAATCTAGTGATATCCAACTTATTAAATAACCCCTTATTAATAGGCGCGCAGCTACCGGCTTCTCACTGCCAGCTCAGCTGCCTACTGCGAACCTATTTAACTGTCTGCTACCAACAACCACCAAGCTGATCCGAAGGAACCCATTAACGTCGTTCTCGGCAACATCTTGAGGGCTAGAGGTCCTTGCTATTCCTCGGGCCAACATGCACCGAGCTAATGCCTTTCTAAGGGCTACTGCTTAGATAACAAGTAGGCTTTCGTTCGTTAATTTATTTTTTGACGCTACTTTGTACCGGCCCAATGGCAACAGAGTACCGCACGCAATTCTCTAGAGACATGTTAAAAGGTGTTTTTAAAGGGAGTAAACTTACATCCAGGGCAATTGTATGCATACCTCTCGTTTTAGATCTAGCGTGAAACACTAATCATGAATTCAGACAAGTGGTTGTCATGGTGGGGATCAAACACAGCTGGAGCTGTTCTTACGTGCTATGCCGATTTCTCAGCGGTCAGAGCCTAGATCTCGTTATCACTAATAAACAAAGCATTGTGGCATTATTCCCAGGACACAGTTACGATTCACTTTAATACTCGAGAATTTTGACAACACTTTTCCTCACTTACCCGAAGGGACAGACGGGACAGAATCTCAACAATTTAGAGACGTTAAGACCATTTAAGTCGCAATTTAGGGTCGGGGGAGCTTCATCATTTCCTTCCGGAGGATCCGGCGGCAACGGTGCGCCACATCCCGGGGATTGCTTGAAAGTGTGAGCTTCAAAACGTAGAACACCCTTTGCCTCGGTGTGAATCGGCTATGGCGATGCCACGCACAAGAATTCATAACGTAACAAGGCAGTCAACTTACAAAATAAAAAATGAGATGACTGAGTGATGGCGGCATTGACTTATGGCATTGGTAAAACCGGCTTCGTATAACTCCAGCAGTAGCGTAGATTAACCCTTGATAGAAAGACTCCGCCGGGCCATTTGCAATGGGTCTCAGCAAATTTCGATTTCAACTGACTAGCCAGTCGTGATACGCTGCCATGAACGAGGTAATTTCCGGTCGATAACCGGTCGAAGCGCACTATGTAGAGTTTAAACATATATTATAACCCGGCAACCATCCCGTCGGCGCTCGTGTTGTAGCTTAATGATTAGGCACAATAAGGTTAAAGTTTTAGCGTGTGATTTGCTCGTGTGTTTGGGATGAGATGAAAATCGTCCAAAGTAGGCTTAGTTTGGCCGGGGACTGGAGACATACGACTCATGGTGCATTAGCCGTATAGTGGACGGACATGGAATTTTCGGGTTCGCTTGTCGCAACTGAAAGTCCGGCAGCGCCGACTGTAATTGAGAGAAGAAGTGATCATCAGGCAAATGAAGACTAGTAAAGGCTGGATAGGGACCTCTTTTATGGTTAAATAGCCGCCTCTGCCCTTGTCAATCACGATGGTTTGCTTTTAGAATTCAACCGCTCTCGTTTTCCAGTCACTCTTTATCTATCTACAGGACAACTCATCATCACTTTCGCTTAGAAAACTTAAATTTACTCAACAATAACAAAAATGCAGTTCTCCACCGTTGCCATCCTGCTTGCGAGCGTCCACTCTGCGACTGCCGTCTTCTACTGCAAGCGACCTGGCTTCTCCCACGGCTCCAAGGTACGCCGATATTGGCATGACGTTATTCGAAGGCGCTGAAGTCGACTAACACTGTATAGGGCTATGGTGGAAACTGCTTGTCCAGCGAGCTTGCTAGCTGCAGGAGCAAAACGGCTGCGGGAGTGTGGCCCGCGGTGAGCTTGATATGATACCTACTGCGAGGGTTGCAAACAGACACTAACAACGTCCTAGTGTGCCAACGGAATGCCCAACGTTCAGTGCTGGGTTGACATCTACACCTCTGAGTAAGCCGCTCTACTTTATTGAACCGAAAACTTTACTTACACATTATTAGAGGCGTCCAAAAGCGCGGCACCGACTGCTACTACTGGTCTGGCGCCTTTTAAGATGTGAATCGGGAATGCTCAGGACTGTGCATGCGGATGATTTGCAGATGCATAAAAGCATATCAGTAGACTTGTTGAGCGTCTTTACAACACGATTATTTTTCCAAAGAACTGTGCCCTTTGTCTGCCTGAGAGGAAGCATGGTTACTTTCTAGTCCATGGCCCTCTTGTTGTCTTTCAACTTGGGTATACGCCAAGTACAATGGTCTCGAACACATACATCTCGCACATCTCAGGTGCGGATGAAAATTCCGCAGCAGTGAGATGTCATGAAAGCCAATTTGCCCGGCCTGACTACATCCCCTGAGGACCCTGGCCACGCACTGTCGTGGCTATTTTGTCTTGGCTCTTTTGCCCTCTGGCGTGCTTTGTGTCACAGTGCTTTGCTCGAGTTCCCACCTCTCTTGCAACTCAGCATTGTATAGTGTCCTATATCGAACATGGCGTTTCAATTAGGTGTCATTGACTTACCTAATCTGCACGGGGGTAGAAACACTGTAGAACATCTATGTCATCCTCGGCAGTCAATCAGCTTGCAATCAATACTTGCAAGCCCCTGACTGGTATCTCAAATGAATACCACTCTAGTGGTTTTTATTTTTAAGTACCCTCTCTAACCAACTATTTTGATGCGCCCCTCGAGCACGGGCGCAATGACCCGTGTCCAGTCCACCGTGAACTCGCCCTCCCGCAGAGGGTCACACACCTCGGCCTTGACGCCCGCCTTTTTGGCCCATCTGGCGAAGAACTTACGCATAATGAGCATCTCCATATCAATCTGCGCCACACTGTCCACCTCGTCTTCGGGCTCGGATTCCTCGTCCGATTCGTCCGTGGGAGGCTTGTTATTCAGCGCGTGCCGCTTGATCATCCACTCGGCCCAAGATTTGGACTCGACGTCCGGTTTGGGATCCGAGGTGCCCGTCTCGGCGGGCGTATCCCACATCTTGCGCGGCTCGACTGGGCTGTGGCACTTCTCGGCGACCTTGAACCAGTGCTCGCTGAGGTTCTTCCACTGGCCGACGGTGCGGAGACTCATGAAGTATTGGCGCAGCATGGCGGAGATGAGGATACCGTTCTCTTCGCAGACGATCTCCTCGGCAGTACCACCCTCCGGCTCGACAAGCAGACTGGTGTAGCCATCTGAAGCTGTTAGCCATTTTCTGGATTCGTGAAGTGGGGTGAGTGCATACCCTTTCCTCTACCCATGTAGCCTCGAGTTGCAAGGGTGTACTTCTTTTCGCTCTGTATGGGCTCACCGCCGACACTGGCCGATACAATCCGGGAACTAGGCGGCTTGCTAGGGTCGAACGTGTACTCAATGTTGGACACTTGCGGGAAGCGGCCTGCTCCGTCAGTATGCACCACATCTACTTGGGTTTTGTTATAACACTCACCTTCCTGCGCGGGGTACTGAGAAACGCCGTTTTCCAGGGCGTCCCACAGCTGCTGACCGGTTACCCTGATGAAGATGACAGGGTCCTCAAACGGGAAGCAGTTGGTAATGTCCCTGACCCTGATGACACCAGGCGGGTAGATCTGGTCGCCTCGAATCGTGCCGGCAGCCATCAGGGCACAGTCGGCGTTGTGGTAGTGTCTCATGACATCGCAGACAAAGTTACCCATATTGCTCTCCTTCATTCTGACAGTGGTAAACCGTGCGTCCAGGGGGGAGGCCGTCCAGCCTACCGACTTGGCCAAGCTGTGTTTGAGCTTCGAGGTCAAGTCCCCGGTGAGCTTCAGGGTCTCCTGGTCCTCCGCAATAGAGGAAACAATGTCGCGCCGCAGGATGTCAAAGTCCCACTTGCCCGAGCCATCCTCCTTTTTCCGGACTTCAATGTAGCTTAGCTGCTTGAAGTCGGAGCCGGAACGGAGCACGTGGGTGCCGTTGATGAGGCTGTGTGCGTAGTAGTGGTCGTGGCCACCAAGAATGATGTCAATGAGACCGTCCGTCTTCTCGGCAAGTTTGTTGTCGTTTGGCTCGCGCTGGTGGCTGAGACAGATGATAATATCAGCGCCCTGGGCCCGAAGCTGCGGTACCAGCTCCTTGGCGGTCTCGCTGGCCGACTTGTAGATGATGTCGGGCGGCAAGCTGTTAATGGTCTCGAGCCACTCCCTCTCGCCCAGACCGATGAGGCCGATCTTGATGCCGTTGGACGATGTGATCATGTGCGTGTGCTTGGCATGTCCGAGAGGGACATTGTCACCCAGGGCTGGGTCTAGGACATTGGCGAGCAGCCAGGGGAAGTTGCACTTGGCGGTCAAGGTTTCGAATTGCTTCACTCCAAAATCGAAGTCATGGTTCTGGACGTGTTAGACCAAGGACCCGAACGGAGGGTGGCAGCGGGTGAGGGAGGGCCACTTACACCGGCGCATGTGCAGTCGACGCCGATCTTGTTGAGAACGGGCACCATGTGCTCACCTAATCCACTTTAGCATCATGACAAGTCACAAGTGGCCGAGGGGTGAGGTCGTACCCTTTGTGACGGAGCTTTCGAGGCTGGGGTTGAAGACATCGCCCGAAAATAGAGTCAGAAGCTCGGGCTGGCCCGAGAAGCGTTCATGGCTGCGATACTCGTTGACGGCGGTAACGAAGCGAGCGACACCGCCTACCGGCTCAGCACTGGAAGGCTCCAAGTGGTAGACGTCGTTGAGGTGGAGAATACGCAGGGCGACAGGGGCCGAGGAGCCCGAGGAGAAGGTGACGGCCGGCTCATCGGGAGCTGGGGTGTTCTTGGGCATGATGAGAGGAGGGAGGAGGAGGAGGAGGGTGGTCTAGGAATAGAAATGCAATCGGGACGGGTCGGGTGACGATGGATAAGGTGTGAGCGAGCGGAAGCGCCCCTGAGGTTAGGTTAGGTTAGGTTTGGTGCCGTACGGTGCGGTGCGGTGCGGTGCAGGGGCGGGGGCGGGGGCGGGGGCAGAGACGGACGGGACACACACACATCATCTCTCTTGGGACTGGACTGGACACTGGCACACTGGACATTGGACGAGGGGGTTCACTGACAGCAGTGGCAGTGCAGGCACCAACCAGATACGGCCGATTACCAAATACCGCAGTGAGGCACGTGACGATAAGCTTCGGTGTGTGGGGGGGCGATTGATGCTATTCTTGGCTCGTGCTTTCGTCTGATAACGCCGATACCACACCTCGGTGACCACCGGGCTATGCCGCCTGCCGGACAAGGGTACATGACTTCACACCGAGCCGCAATGTCTATCCATCTTCAAACCCGACAGACGGGCCACTAACACACCACTAGCCACCCAAACCACCCGCGACCAGCTATCTCGCTCTTGCACGAGCCTTCGCCCTGCATTCAATGGCAACATTGGACTGGGCAGCCAGCCCTGAACTCACGGTCTGCATCGCCACGCCAAGCGTCTTGGCTCGCGCCTTCTTCTGCCAGTCATGTTGTCATGTTTCCGTTTCACCAAACAAATTCCTGATTCATGCCAAGTTTATTTCTCTCATTCAAGGGCTGCTAGCGGTCATTCCTCTTGTTCTCATGTCGCTTACTCCACATCCTGTCCCTGTCCATCCACCTTGTTTCTGCTAGCCACGAACACATTTAGCTCCCAACTTTGGGGTCTTGGCTCATGGCGAGATTTACAGCAGCCAGCCCGAAACAACTCTAAACCAAAGTCGACGCTGGCGGCTGCGCCATTGGAAAGGACTTCTTGGACCCCAACATCCGTCCCACGACAACCATCCGCATGACGCTCTCGGCGCTCTCCCTCGTCAGCTTCTCCGCCTCCAGGATGGCCTCGGCCAGCGTCGACGGGCGTTGCAGGATACAAGTGTAGGCATCGATACCGGCATCGTAGTTGACTCGCGCCCCCGGTCCGATGGTCCCCGCGATGGCAATCACAGGTAGCCCGTGTTTCTTTGCTCGCATGCCGATCTCTGCTGGAATCTTGCCCCGCGGCGTCTGGTCGTCGATGCCCCCTTCCGCCGTGAGGACCAAGTCGCAGTCGGTGAACAGCCCGTCAAAGTCGACATACTCCGCCACCACCTCATATCTTGGCCGGAGCTTGGCACCGACCAACCGCAAGCCGGCTCCCAACCCCCCAGACGCCCCTCCCCCGGGCGAGAGGCCCACCCTATTGTCGCAGAGAAGGCGGCCGGCAACCACCGCGAAAACCTCCATGGCTGCAGACAGCCGCTCCGTCTGCATGGTCGACGCCCCCTTTTGCGCGCCAAAAACCCTGGCAACCCCTTCCGGCCCAGACAGCACGTTGTTCCAGTTGACTGCCACCTCGATAGCGACGTTCTTGATGCGCTTGTCTACGCCGCCGAGGTCAATGTTGGCCAGATGGAGGAGAGACTCGCCACCCGCCGCGATGGGCAGCAGATGCCCGTCTTGATCTATAAGCCGAGCGCCAAGAGCCTGCAGCATTCCAGCGCCGCCATCGCATGTGCCCGAGTCACCACACCCGACAACGATCCGCTGAGCGCCAGCTCCAACAGCGGCGGCGAGCAGCTCGCCGACGCCAAACGTTGTGGTAGCGCCAGGGTTGCGCATATGAACGGGCACGAGACTCAGGCCCGCCGCCGCTGCCATTTCGATGACGGCCGTCACCGGCGCATCGGGGTCGTTACTACCCAAAATGCCAAAAAAAGATGCAATCGGGGTGCCAACTGGGCCGGTTACTGTGACGGGGTGAAGTGTCCCTCCAGTCGCTGACACAAGGGCGCTAGTGAACCCCTCGCCTCCGTCAACAAGGGGGACCTTGCGGACAGAAGCCTCTGGCATCACAGACAGAATTCCGGCCTCGATGCAGTCAGCAGCAACGTCGGGCTGTAAGCTTCCCTTGAAGCCAGAAGGGCAAACGAGGACTTTCATGCCCTGAGGAGCCGGGAGGGGAAGGGAACCCATCATCTTGTGTCTGCTCTGTAGACTGTGCTGGGAGTAATGCAGGGCTGAAGATGTGATGGCTGGTCTTCTTGCGGTGGGCTTATGCGAATAGATTCAAGCGAATGTTGTCTTGAGCAACGAGTGCGGTTTGTATAAAGCGAATGTGAATGATGTAAGTAAGTGGTGGCAGAAAGCGAAGGTGAATGTGGGTTTGTTCGTCGGAAGATGGAACGCCGCGAACGGACCACTTTATACCGCTCAAGTTGAGGATTTACCCAAACCTTGGTAAAGTCATCTAGCTTGCAATGACTTTTCTCGTTTGCGGCTCGACATTACGTCTATGGCGGTGAGGCTTCACTTCACCAGTACGGGATGTGAGACTCAAGATACGGAGCCCAGCTGCCCAGGAGGGGCGATGAAATGCTCCGCCGGCCTCTATCTCACCAGTAGGAATTCGCTCGTCTGTTCGTTTGTTGCTAGAGTTCACGGGCCGTGACATCTCCCCATCCCTTCGGCATCTTCTGTCTCATTGGGCTGTCGACTGCAAGCAACTAACTGCAACTGACCCGGAGATGTCAACTGCCCACAATGTAACAACGGCAGATCCGCAAGCCCCAGTGCGTTGTCTAGCACAGCCCTCATATTCAGTAGATGAATAGTCTAAATTTATTAATCAGGATTTACTAGCACGGCTGGTTTCGTTGGCATCACGACTTCATTCCCCGGCCTCGGCGCCAGATAAAGTGAGCACACGACCAAGTTTGTTCGGATCTCGTATCTCGACAGGTCAGACACATCTACCAAGGTGCCGTCTCGAAGGCAGCCTTCCAATCACGTACGGCGGTACCTGAGCTATAAATAAGAATCGCTGCTCTGATACAGGGTTGACCCAGGATGTTCGCCTTTCACCCCCCATGGGCGGAGTCTAGAAAAATGTTACTCCAACACGCACCTCCAGCCACAGTTGACGTAGCGACCAAGGCCCCGCCGATCGACCCGCCAAGGAAAAGCTTCCGCTGCTTTCTCACCCCGGCTCACGAAAAAGCATCATATCCACAAGGCTAGCAACAATTTCCGTTTCTTGGCAGAGTCACTTTGCTGAATCTAGGGATGCGGTCACGCAACCACTCGGGCAGAGCAGGCAGGACCGGCTGCTGGCTCAGAGATGGCGTTCTCGTTCCCCCAACCCGGCCGCATTACACGAAGGGCGATGCCATGATGGACGCATGAGGCGGTGTTGCTCTGCCCGGTGCCCAGCCCGGCGCCCAGAGACGGAAGAAAGAGTTGCGGAATTCTCTCGTGTTATAAGAAACCGATGCGTTGTCTTGAACGCAGGATTGTGCCACCGCTCAAAGAGTGTTGGGATCGTCCACTTTCGTTCATCATTTACCCGTATCCACCCGCTCTGCAAGAGCCCGTCGTTCGTTTCTTTTCTCTCTCGTCATGTCTAAACCACATGCATACTGCCCCATTCCTCGCAAGCCGGTTCCTGACCCGGCGGAGGGTTTCTGTCTCCATCAGAGCCTGACTCGATCTCGGTCCAGCCTGTGGCGCGGATGGAGTCCCGGGCTCCCTTCATTTTCCGAATATGAACGGACGGCGTACAAATTCCCCTGGCTCCGGGACCCCGAGGACCTTGGTTCCAGACATTCCGGTATTATCTCTGACCATCCCGCCACCAGCGATCGTTCACACCTGCTTTCTCGCAACAGCACACAACCCGGGCCGCCGATGATTCCTCCGCCAGAAAAACCCGAACATGTCATCATGTCTGATGACCCCAAGGATCCGGACCTGGTATGCCCAATCTTGCACTATCCTGCTTTGGCCAGGCGCTAATCAGACGACAGGTAACATGGTCTGGGCCCGAGGACCCAACCAACCCCAAGAACTGGCCAAAGCACAAGAAATGGACGGCCACAGTCTTGGTCTCGTGCTTCACCTTCATATCGCCAGTTTCCTCGACCATGTTGGCGCCGGCATTGGACACCCTCGCCGACGAATTCAACGTCAAGTCCGACATCCAGACCTACCTCCTTATGTCCATCTTCCTGCTGGCGTATGCCGTGGGTCCCTTTGTCCTCGCGCCGTTGTCGGAGATGTATGGCCGCGTCGTGGTTCTCCAGTCTGCCAACATGGTCTACCTGTTGTTCAACACAGTCTGCGGCTTCTCTACGTCCAAGGAGCAGATGCTGGCGTTCCGGTTCCTGAGCGGTCTTGGCGGAAGTGCTCCTCAAGCCGTATGACCCTTCAACCATCTCTTTTACTCACATGTATGCTAACTTACACGTCAGCTTGGTGGAGGCGTGTTGAGCGACTGCTGGAGAGCTGAGGAGAGGGGCACAGCAACCGCCATCTACAGCCTGGCACCCTTCCTAGGTCCTGCGGTGGGGCCAATCGGTCAGTAACAGCCGCTCCCTACCACCAAGTCCACTTTGTAAACTGACCAGAGACAGCGGCCGGGTATCTGACGCAGTACTTGTCGTGGCGCTGGATATTCTGGACCGTCTCAATCGCCGACGCAGTCGTCCAGATCCTCGCCTTCCTTTTCCTCTCGGAGACGTACGCACCAAAGATCCTAGCCATCAAAGCGAAGAAGCTACGCAAGGCGACTGGCAATGAGAACCTCCACACGGAGCACGACCGGCCGGACCGGACGTTTGGGCAGACGCTGCGGAAGAATCTTGTCAGGCCCTTCAGGATGCTCTTCACCCAGCCGGCGTTGCAGATCACGGCCGTCTACAGGGCCTACCTGTACGGTCTGATGTATCTTGTGTAAGTGGTATTCCAGGGACTTCGGGCGGTGGGATGAGCTGATATTTCACTAGGTTTGCTTCATTCCCCTATGTGTGGAGCAAGCAGTACAACCAGGAACCTGGGCCCGCCAGTCTGAACTACATCTCACTCGGCGTCGGCTTCGTGATTGGCCTACAGATATCCGGTCCTCTGATTGACAAGGTAAGCGGCAGGTGCCCCTTCGATGGCCTACACGATGTACTAACTGCGTCGAGGTGTACTGCGCGCTCAAAGCGAGAAACAACAGCACCGGCCGCCCCGAGTTCAGAATCCCCCTCATGTTCCCCACCGCCGTCGTCACCCCCGCCGGCCTCCTCCTCTACGGCATCGCCGCGCACTTCAAGGTCCACTGGATCGTGCCGAACATTGGCGCGGCGATCCTGGCCGCGGGGCTCATCCTCTCCTTCCAGTGCGTACAGACGTACGTCATCGACTCGTACGAGCAGTACGCGGCCAGCGCGGCCGGCGCGGCGGCCTTTGTGCGGACGATGGCCGGGTTCAGCTTCCCGCTGTTCGCCCCCCAGCTGTACGATGCCCTGGGCATTGCCTGGGGCAACGTGCTGCTTTCTGGCATCGTCTTCGTCATGGGCGTGGTTGTGCCTTTTGTCATGTGGAGGTGGGGTGCTTGGCTCAGGAGCAAGAGCCAGTACTGCTCTGGCTAGCGACGAGGTTCCTCGGGGGCGATTCGTGGCGCTTTATTTGTCTTCTATCAAAGGATATGCGTTCTCATGTGTATATAATAATGAACGAGATCACGTTAGGTACAAACTCTGTTAACGCCCTGCCTCTATTAGGCATCGAGTTCTACCACTGTTGGCGGTCGCTGCTGTATTTCGTTGTAGAATTCCAAGTTGGAAGTAAGCTGTTGGAACGACCTATTCCCAGCGGCTACTCTGTTGATCTCCTTGCTGGTCTAACAGTAGAAGGTTACAAGTTGAAAGGCGTTATATACCTTCTTAGCGATCCAGCCACCATCCGTAGCGATGTAGACGCTATTAGTGAGGAGGTATTCTCATAGATATTTAACGATTTATAACGACGCTGCTGCCCAAGTGGATTCAGGCCACTCGTCTACATATTGGTGGATCTCTTCCTACAGCCTTCTACCTGTAAGGTTGTCGCTCTTACACCATTCCATTGTAAAGACAATTGCAGAGTTGACCTGCTGCTCTATATTATCCTCTACTGGGAGTTTAAACATTGCTATATTGCCCCAGGTCGACTGCTTAATATAGCTCTATAAGTTAGGTGGAATAGGTATAGTTGTGCTGCTGTTAGATGATGTGGAAGGGGCAGCAGAAGGCGCAGTAGACAGCGCAGTAGAAGGGGTAGGTGATGCTATCCTGGGTGAAGTGGTGGATCTTCCAGGCAGGTAGGCCGACAACACCTCGATCACGGGCGTTTCTCTTCGGCTGCAGCGTCAGAGGTGTATACGTTCGTTAGGCGGATTACTGCTGGTTGTCTGGAAGACCTTATCGCATAGGCTGGGCAGTAGGTTAAACAGCAGGTTGAACAGTAGGTTGAAGTGGAAGAAGTAGTAGGTTGAAGTTGAAGCCGTTATTATAGAAGTGGAAGTGGAAGGAGTGGAAGAGCTGCCGCCACCTGTCTTGTAGAGCTGGCTGGTGGTGGCGGCTGGGTGGAAGATCTACTGCTGCTTCCAACTGTATGGAAGAGCTGGCTGCTGCTGGCAGTAGTGTGCAGAAGAGCTGCTGCCAGCGGCTGTATGGAAGAGCCGCCGTTGCCGCTGTTGGCCCTGTTGAAGTCGCGTTTTCTCGGCGTAGCTGGCTGGGCCGCGTTATTGCCGAAGTCGCGCAATTACTGTAGGCTGTAATTATTGGTGGTAAAAGTGAGGTTGTTGATAACGATCCTTGTCGTTAAGGGTAGTGTGGATAATGGTGTAGGAAAAAGAAAGTATAGCTGACGTGGAAGAAGAAGTAGGTAGGTGGGTAAGTTGGAAGGTAGGTAGGCGAAGTAGGCAGTGAATAGGGGGACTGCATGATAGACGCTCTGCCAGCTAGTTGGAATTAAAGCCCGTTTCTTCTGGAGATTCAAAGGTATCGCAAGATCCCTAGGCAGGCTGGTTGGAACAGACTAAATAGGACTCGCAATAACTTCATTAGCATAGTACTGTTGGTTCTGCCTGGACCGGTCGGAACGGATAGGGGGATCCAACAGCGCTGTCTCTTCTGCTTAACCCTGCTGATCTGCAGTATTACGGTGGTAGCAGTGAAGCTATCCACAAATCGTAGTGGTTACTATAAGGTTAACCACTAATCAGTATTGGAATCACAGGGTATCTATTTTATACAACAGGACTGCCCGCATGGGCTGGAGCTCGCCGGATACCAATATGGTATATTCGGAAGCTGTAAATCGGTATGTAGAAGAGAAAGCAGAAGGTTGGCAGCGGCAGCGGCAGCAGCGGAAGTATAGATATAGCTGTTGGCAGCCCGGAGACGTAATCTCCGGGCTCCGCTGCTGCGGCCGCTGCCGCGGCCGGCGGCCGGCAGCTGCTGCTGACCGCCTGCCCGTATTCTGGTCACGTAATCCAACAGTACCCTAAGTTCCGTTTACTATAGAGTAACTTCCCGTTTGTAAAATACGGTGGGCGGGTGGGGTATACAAGATGCCCGAAACATCATCTCCTACTTAAGCGCCGAAAGCTGCCAATCAATCAACATCTCGGGGCTGTTGTGGCTTGTTCGGCAAAAGAGCTGCAGGCCTGGGCTGCAGTTATAGGAAAATCTTCGTGCTTCCTGATTCAACAGCCTCAGCACTCGACTTTTTCTCTTTGACCCTCCCCCCGCTTGGCCTTGTCTTGCAATATTCAACATAGCTCGTCGTAATGGATGTCGATGTTGAGAAGAGCGCCGGAACACATGATGGCTTCAAATCTGTTATTTCTATCCCCGCATATTTCTGGAGCGCAATTGACGAGGAAGACTACCATAATGGCGCAGAAGAGGGGAATACTCGTGGCCTAACGCAAACCGCATCCAGCATCTCAGAGGCGAGTGGTTCTGTCGAAAGGCCCGCCAATTCCAGTGATTCAGGTTCCTCCATCAGATCAACAATCACACAGACCAAAAAAACCAGAGAGTCAACGCCTTCCGGAGACTCGACACGCTCGACATCCAGGATTTCACAGATGACGAGTGGTTCCTACCACAGCTCCACCGAACCCAACGAGGGATCTAACCCTCCCGGATCGATACGCAGTGAAACCAGAAATTCCGAAGACTCAACAGTCAGAGACCCTACTCGTGACCCTACTCGTGAACGGCACCGCAGGGGGCCATTGCGTGGGATTGATGAGGGTAAGTAGACGCCAAAGCTACGTGGATTCCAGAAAGATCATCTACTCATAAGCAGGTGTAAGCGGTCAAATCAAGACAGTCTGAACAACAACATCCCCCCACATCGTCTGCACACCAGGAAGCGGAAGTACACCATACCACGCCATCTGTGACTCCAGATTCACCACATTCAGAGACTTACGAGGGAAGAGAGCCAGGTGTGCCTGCTACCCCAGGTTCCAGCGGTATGTTCAACTTCATTCAACGACTGCGGGAAAAGTACGGTAAGGGGGTGTTATTCATCTGGCCCAATGGCGGGCGTATTGACGTGAATCTGGCCACTTTTCAGCGCGTGCAGCTGGAGACTATCCAGCGACGACTGCTCGAAACCGTACTTGACTTTCAGTATCTTGACTGGAGCAGCACCGACTGGGATGGTGACAGCAGTATCGCCTCTCCAAATGGCTTGGCTATGCGACTCGATGAAAAGATTTACGCGTCGCAACAGCTGATGAATGACTACGGTAATGGACCGCCGCAGACATCGCTGCCTTACCACACTATCTCAGTTCATCTGTGTTAATTCTGTCTGTCCAAAATAGTTACAGCCTGCAAAAACCTGGATTTCATGACGGAGACTCGCAAAAACCATGGCTACGATCCCTTCGTTGTCCGGACCGACAGTTTCATGCGGCGAGAGAGTCTGCGCGACGCTTATCAGCACTGGCGTAGACCAGTAGATCGCGGCCTGAAAACAGTCGATGCGGCGCAGAACTTCACGCAGTTCGAGCAAGCCATGGAGCTGCTCCAATCAGACCAAGGACTAAAAGACAAGGATGACCCCGTGCACATGGGCGGGGGAACGAGGTCGATGAGGATCAAAGACGACGGATTCCAGGCGTACACCGAGAAGGTGGGCATGGCGCTCGTCGGTGGCGTGTTCCTCATTGCGCCGATGCTCATCATGGTGTTGCACCCGGGCCTGGTCACCTCGCTTGTCACGACTTCGGTCTGCGTCTTTGCTTTTAGTCTGGTTATGTCGTTGCCGGTGTTCTTGAAGGCGCCGTTTGACGTGCTTTCGGCGACGGCGGCGTATGCTGCTGTCCTGGTGGTGTTTATTGGCACTGGTGGTGGAGGAGAATGAACACTGAAAGTTCTGAATGAATTGGTCTCTCTGTAAATTGGGAACGACGGCAGTAACCTGTGGGACAGTGTCATTGTTGAGATCAGGAGTTTTCAAAACCCTTCAACTTTGGGTTCCGGTCGATAGAGAGAACAGGTGCCGACTGGGCAAATATAAGGGCAAGTGACGACATGTTAGTGTACATACTCCGGATGTTTTTCGGGTTTAAACCCTCGTGAGATGCTTGGCGCGGCGAGAAAAGGCGTTCATTGTTGAAGTGGGCAATCTGGGCGAATGTCGGATACCTTTGGGGCGGATTTCGCCACTAAAACAAAATATCGAATTCTCTGTAGTCCTTTTGTTAAGCTCATGGACTTATAAACGGACCGGCTATTACGCAGAAATAACAAACGTTAGCGAGTCTTGCTAGAAAGTTGCCGTCAGATACTTTGCTGCTCAGCTTAAATACGTTGTCGCGGTTGACAGAGACGGAGCGGGGCCCAGAGTCAACCCGGGGGAACACTCTCAGCACAGCTGGGATGAACCAAGAAACCCTCAGAGACATCTCTACTGCTGCCAAGGAGACGGAGGATTTGGTATTCCGCGGATTCACGTGGGCGGAAAAACAATCTCGAAACAGAAATGGGTGGTGGCTTGTCCGCGCAGGATGATTCTTGTAGGCTTGGCACCGATGGGACAAAACACCACCGTTGGCGGTTCTTCAACCAAATCTTCAACCCCAGGGTGAAAAGCTTGGCCTTGATTGTAACCAGACCTGTCAACTTGATCGTTCGCGACGTCCAGATGGAAGCCCAGCCGGCTGTTCTTTCAGGGTCAACGCTGGGCTGTCACCAAAAGACATGTTGCAATCCAATTCAAAATCACGCAGCGCAGATAAAACAGTTTAGACAGTGTCAATAGTATGTTATTAGGGTATAGGACCAATAATTACAACCTTTGTGTGCTCGCGCACACTTATGAGTAAACCAACGACTTAATTCGCAACCCCGGGATATCAAAGCTGAAGCAAGGCACGTCATCACAACCCCAACTCGTTCACGGTCGTACCGCCACGGAACGCGCGGCTCTTAGATGGACGCCCGCGCAATGTTCTTGCCGGCGACCAGGCCGGGGCCCTTCTCGGTGAAGAAGGTCTTGGCCTTGGCGGCGCTGACGATGAAGCCGGGCAGCTTCATGGTGTTGAACTGGCCGGTGCCCTTCTTCTTGCCGATGGTGACGAAGACCTGGGGCTTCAGGGTGAGCTTGAGGTCCTTGACCTTGGCCTCGTTGCCGGTGAGGATGGCGTCGAGGTTGTCGGCGAGGTGCAGGGCCTGGCCCTCGGCGCGCATGAGCTGCTTGGCCTCGAGGTTGCCGACGTCGCCGACGCCCCAGACGTTGACGAGGCCCTCGACGCGCAGGTCGTGCTTGAGCTTGATGTTGCCCTTTGCGTCGAGCAGGTGCTCGGGCACGAAGGAGGTGTTGGGGCGGACGCCGAAGAGGGGCAGGTACAGGTCGGCGGTGAGGGTCTCGCCGTTGGACAGCTTGACGGACTTGAGGGCGGCCGAGGTGTCGGCCTCGGTGACGCGGGCGTTGGTGACGAGCTTGACCTTGAGCTGCTGCAGGTTCTTGGCGGCGATCTTGCCGAGCTGGGGCAGGAGGCCGGGGAGGGGCGCGTCGCCCTCGACGACGAGGGTGATCTGCTTGGTGGAGCCGTAGGCGAAGCCGAGCTCGCCGGCCGTCTCGACGCCCGTGGTGCCGGCGCCGGAGACGATGATGGAGCTGGCGGCCTTGACCTCGGCCTGCAGGCCGTGCCAGGCGGTCAGGGTCTCCTCGTGGGAGCCGACCGTCTTGAACGGGAGGCCGCTGGCGAGCGAGGAGCCGGTGGCGACGATGAGGTGGGCGTACTCGATCGTCTTGAGGCCCTCGTTGGTCTCGACCTGGACCGTGTTGGTGGCCGTGTCGAAGCCGGTGGCCTTGCCGAGGACGAACTCGAAGGCGTCCTGGGGGTACTTCTCGAAGCCGGGCTTGATCTCGTTGAAGAGGGTGTCGTCGGAGAACTCGCCGGGGATGAGGCCGCGGACGGCGGCGCAGTTCCAGTACAGGTGCGTCGAGGGGGAGACGATGGTGACCTTGAGGTCCTTGACCTTGGGCTGCGTGTACTTGAGGAGCTTGTGGGCGATGCCGAGGCCGGCGTAGCCCGCGCCGAGAATCACGACCTGCTGGACCATTTTGGGGGCTGGATTATTACTGTGTAGGAGGTTTTTTTTTTGTTGGGCAATGATTTTGTTGGTGACGGCGGGCGGTGGTGGCCGGACGACTTTCTCCAATCAAGGGAGAGTATGTGAAGGACGTCGCGCTTTTGGGGGGAGGGGGATGCGGTGGTTGAAGGAGCGGGACGGGGATGCCGTGGGGGAGTGCGGGAGGGCGAGATGTGGCGAGGGAGAGGAAACACCAGGCGAGGCAGCAAGAATAAAAGAGATTATGGAGAGGACTGAAAGCCAAGAGCCTCAAGGGGGGAGGGGGAAGGTTATGAATGTTTTTTTGTATCTACACTAAAAGACAAAGGATTCGGGGACAGGACATAATTAGCTGACGCCGCGGACTTCGGCCGATGATCAATGACGGGCACCTCACTTGCACCTGGGCTGTCTGCTCTGCCCGTTCGGGCTTTTTTTTCTTGGCCTGGGGACCGGCTCCATTCGGCCGTTGGGAGCCAATCCAATGTTTCACAGGAGAGGAGCGCTCGGATTATTCAGCTTGACGGTGACAAGCGAGATTGGGCTAGGGACTCGATCTTCTTGCTTTTTTGGATTGGGATCAGACATTCGGGTAGGAATCCGTCGAGTGCCGTGCAAGGGGGGGGAGGATGATGTGCGCTGCGGTACTGCGACTGCAACGCGAAAAAAAGCATAGAGCAAACGAGCCCACATCGAACGAGTGTCCGAAGCGCGTACGACGAACATGGTAAGGTTGGATGTGGTACGGCAGGGGTCCGACTGGCCGAGTCAAGACAACGGCGCAGCGGGTGCCACGGCTTTAGCGTAGCGCACGTTGCCCGGTGAGTATTCGATGAGATGAAGGGTGCCGTCTCCCGGTCCTGTCTTGCCTCCCATTCTTGTCTTGCCTCACAGTCTTGTCTTGGCCTTTGGTGTGTGCCTGATCGTGACAAGTTGCGCAGTTCATAGCGAGAGAGAGAGAGAGAGAGAGAGAGAGAGAAGCTCTGCGAGAACTCGTCAACGCATAGAGAGTGAGTGTCCATGGGTGCAGAGTACCGTATACCGCATACCGCATCGGCCACCCATCGCATGTGATTTTCGCGACCCAATTAATAGCCTTCACAGTGTGTTGATCTTGAAAAGCCCAACGGGTCTAGGCCGTCCCCAGCGGTGCCCCTAGAAGGGAAGATCATAAACGGGGCTGGACGGCCCTGTCCCATGCGGTAGTGTGTTGTACTATGGGACGTGGTAGATTGCCTTAGTCAGGGGGAGGGCGCGCCGCATTGGTAATACTCGCGCGCGCGCCAGCTTAGAAAAGCAGAGAGTCGTACCGCGCAGTCGTGTTTGTGTGTCCAAGCCATCATCTTATTGAACAAAGCTGCGTCGGCCAACACTGAGCCCGTTCGCCGCGCATTTTTGGCCTGGGCGGGTGGGGCGTCGGTCCCGGCAGGTGAAGACCATCGGGGACCGAGTGGGACGCGCCATGCTCAATGCGGATACTGTGCGGCGCTAACCGCCACACGGACACTCGCTGCTCACACTCACACACTCACACACACTCTCTCTCCGTCTCACTCTCACTCACTCACTCATGCTCGCACACCCTTACACTCTCGGTCGCTCTTACGCTTGCATTCTTCTCGTTCCTGAATAAGCTCATTCGTCATCTCATCCATTACTGGTTGGTCACATAAAACGGCGACCCATTCCGCAAGCGTTCTGTAGAAAGATTCCGCCGCCGGACTTTGATTTATAACCAACAAAGTAGGGTGTGAAAATGGCTCTACTCTAGCCCGCTGGCTTGGCTTAATTAATCACAGTTCATTCATTACCAACTCTCCAACTTTGCGAAGCCAGAGCCCGACAGCATAGATCCGACATGTGCCGGGTTTCCCGCGCGTCTCCCGTGCAGACTGTCCCACCTCAAACGCTCGCATGCCAAAGTTCGGCCAAAGCTTGATTGGAAGCTCTGGCCAATAGGCTCCCCGTGTGTCGGCCGTCATACCACCTCGACCCGGATACCCTTGCTTCCACTCTTCGGCATGGGAACCGCAAGATCGTAGTCGTACTCTACGTCGACTTCCGTCGTCTCGTATAGTCGCAGCTGCGGCATCACGCGCAGCGCCATGGCAGCAAGCGCAACGTGAAGTTCGCAATACGCGAGTCTGCGAGCCAGAGGTCACATTTGTCAGCCCAAGTTCAGATGATTCATCCATCAGATGAGCGGATTAGAAAGTCAGGAGGGACAAAGGAGAAAAATAGGTTGGACCGGGACCAAGAAAACGTACTGCATGCCCAAGCACTGCCGGCTCCCTTTGGAGAATGTGAGCAGGTACTTCTCCAACCCCCGCGTTCTCTGCCCGTTCTCGTCGAGCCAGCGCTCGGGAAGAAACCTTATCGGGTCGGGGAAGATCCTCTCGTCGCTGTGCATGATGTACGCCGACATGCCGCTGGCGTAGCCCCGCGGGATTACACACGAGACGTCGACCGGCGCCGGCGCCCCCGGAGGAGTCCACGTCCCCTGGTACACCAAGTCCTCGTCGGTCGCGATCCGGGGAAGCCTTGACGGAGAACCGTAATTCAAACGCAGCGCCTCCATTATCGATGCGCTGAGGTAGGGGAGCTTCTCCAACGTCGCCCAGCTCGGGAGCTGTTTAGGATCGGTGGTGACCTCCGAGAGCTCGGCCCGGATCTTTTCCAATATGTGCGGGTGGCGCAGCAGGTAAAAGGTGCAAACGCTGAGTGCCAGGGAAGTCGTCTCGGTGCCGGCGGCAAGGAAAGTCACCGCCTCGCCGGCGAGCCGTTCGTTGGTCTTCTGTTCCGGCGGGAGGTCCGAATCCAGAATCGAGAGGATCACCGTCGTACGGTCTCGCTTGATCCCGGCCTCATGCGCCGCCTTGGCCCGCGTGACCATGTCCGGCAGTTTGACCTACAATCGTCAGGACTGAGGAGCCTCGGTGCCGTCCCTCGACACTCACCTTGGACTGCTCCACGAGCAGCCCTACGTTTGACGACAACCTCTTGACTACCCCCCTACTCATCGTCAGCATTCTACCGCGCCGACGTGAAGGACAGAGACGCTTACACAGGAACAGAATCCATCAACCACTGCGTCCAAGGGAAGTGTCTCATGATGTGGACGAGATGGGACATGGCATAGACTGCCGGCCTCAGGTTGGGCTCCCAATCAGGTTGTTCAATAAACCCAAGAGTTTCCCCAAAGCAGTAGTCGCTGACAATGTCGGATGTGAAGCAACTGTATGCCGAGCCTAAGCTGAACGGCCCTCGTCCCTGGTACCGAAGGAACTTGTCGCAAAGCCGTTGAGCTTCTTGCTGCAGCAGCCACTCGAGCTTGGCGATCTGGCTTCGGGAGAAGAACTTATTGGCTGCCGATCTGCGAACCCGGTGAAGGGCGTGGTCCTGGGTGCCGAAGCCCGCCTGCGTGACCGATTAGCCAACCCGAGAAATTTGCAGTGCCGGTCAACCTCTACGCACAACTCTCATGCTGCGACAACGAAAGTTAGCCCGGGCAACAACAGAAATCAAAGGGCCTTGCGATGTAGGGGAAACACGGCACGAGAGAGAGCTACTGACCCTGGAGGGAAGGCGTCGACGAACAATGCCGACTTGTTGCGCTTCCTCGCCCCGGTCGCGTAGATGACATCCACGAACTCGGGGTCGTTGCAATGCACTTCATCGGGGTTGATCCGGATGACGGGGCCTGAAGGACATGAATTTCAGCCAAACGCGACTTCGTCTCCGAGTTGAGCGACTCTAATACCGTAGACCTCGTGGAGGCGTTTAATCTCATGCGTGAACTTTCCCCAGCGCACCACGTCGAACCAGATTTCGTACCAATACGTCGCTCCGGCAAGCCTCGGCCCGGGAATCTTGGCCAATGGGTGAAGTGTTACTCGGTAGATGGCGAGCAAAGCTCCGTACAGTAGCCAAAGTGCGAGCCCGGCGGCAAGGAGCTGGGGCCATCGGATGCCCGCTAACGAGAAATCGTTCAAAAAGGAAAGGTCACGATCGTTTATTTTCATCGTGACGATGACTAAGTGTCAAAAGGCGACGATGCTTTATGTCAAGCAGACTAAGGATGACAGCAAGTGCTGAGGGTATCCTCTCGGGTAAGATGGGAGGTTTCGCAGGGTTGGATTTATTCCAACTGTCTAGGAAGGCCGCCTTTAAGAAGATGAGAGATTGGAAGTACTCGACCTTTTGAGGGGTGGCACATCCTAGGCATGTTCTTCACTTGTGACATCAGCAACCAACAGGAACTGACAACTCCTGAGATCTCCTGCCGCAAAACCTATTCCGAGACTCGACCCATTTCACACCTGATAGGGCATAGATTAAGACTCGCAGTATGCAACAGCAACTTCGATAGGCCTAGCTCAATATCTGTGTTTTAGCTTCATGCTGGTGATTAGTAGGGCCCGGCATTCTGATGTTTCGAGAAAGCTGGCACTTGCATGATTGGGGCGATTGTAAGCAGCCATGGATCGAAGGCGCGCGGGGATGCACATGCGCCGTCCCTCCCGCCCTGGTTTCCAGAATTGTTCGCATTGTTGCTTATATCGTTGCTTCTGTGATTGGAATGGCACGCATGCAGAAGACCCCGGGAGCAAATGTCTCGGCCCCCCGAGTCGATCTCGCAGCAGGTCAAAAGCGGGCTAGGTCCTGACTGGAGGAATGGCTGATTTTCAATATTTTTCTTTTTTTGCGGCCGCGTCTTATCATACCTGGCTTATTTGGGCCCTTTCATTATGTTATTGCGTGACATGCGCGGCATGCCTGCATTTGCACATGCACCTGGACTACTCGGGCAAGCACAATCAGGCTTTGCGCATTGATCCGGAGAGCAGACCAACTCGATACGAAAGAAAATTGCGCAGTTCAATGTAAAGCAATCATGATGGAGATGAAGTTCAAGATGGTGGATTATATATGCGTAAGCTACCTTGTCGTCGCCGTTACCCTATGTTTCACTAAATACATTAAACGCCTCATTTGACCCGCGCCAGGGCCGAAGCGGACACGGCTGCATGAATTTCGTCCTCGGCTCCGTCTTCCAATGGCAGCAAGGGTGACCGCACGGTTGCATGCTCGAGAATACCACGCGCAACCAACGCGTGCTTCAACGCCACGGTGCCCTCCATATGCGATCCCCGGTGATAGACGGCCTTGGTAACCGGTAGTAGCCGGTCGTGGATCTCCCTCGCCTTGGGGTAGTCCTTGGCCTTGCCCGCCTTGATCATCTCAATCAGCGCCTCGGGCGCGATATTGCCATAGCCCACCAGCATGCCGTCAACGTCGAAGACGGTGTGCAGGAGGTACTCGTCGTGGCAGGTGAGGACCTGCAAATCGGGCCTCTCCTTGCGGATGACGGGGATCTCGGTGTCCCACCGCCTCATGTTGCGGACGCCATTCTTCATGGCGAACACGCCCGGCTGCGCCGAGATGTCGAGCAGCGTCTGCAGGTTGTACGTCGCCTTGGTGACGTCCGGGTACTGGAACAGGATCAGGGGCAGGCCGCTGACCTCGTAGACGGTCTTGTACCGGTCCTGCGGGGCGCCGGGCTGGTAGCCGAAGCGGAGCCAGCCGTGTGAGGGGTACAGCAGGCCGGCCGAGGCGCCGGCCTCGCGGGCGCGCTTGGCCTCGAGCGCGGCGACTTCGGTGCCCTCGCTCGTGATGCCGGCGATGATGGGGATGCGGTTGTCCACCGACTTGACGAAGGCCTTGATGACGGCGATCTGCTCGTCTTGTGTGAGGAAGGTGCCCTCGCCGGCGTGGCCCAGAACGACGAGACCCTTGACGCCGGTGATGCTGCCGAGCCAGGAGCCGAGGCGGTGGATTGCGTCGTAGTCTACTTTGCCGTCCTTGGTGAAGGGGGTGACGGGGGCGGGGGTGAGACCGCGGAGGTCAAGGCCGACAACGTTGGAGCCCATGTTTAAGTGTGGAATATTGTAGGATAGTTACGAAAGTCTCTGGTGTCTTTGGGGTATCTGAGGTGTGCTGTGGTCGTTGTGATTGTGATTGTTGCTGTGAAGATGAGAGCCATTATCTCGTCTCATGATGGTGGTTTTATATTACAATGAACCTCACAAACTCCCCCGCATTGCGATGATCTCGCGCTTATTGAAAAGCCGAAGTCGCGTCTAGTGGAACTGAAGCGCCTGCTCGGTTTCCATCTTTTCCATCGTTTCCATTAGAGGCGGCATCATCTGTTGCGTGTGCTCGTGGCAAGTGTAATCCCCACTTCCTCGGCTGCCAAGGGTGCTTTCTCCTTTTCCGGTCAGAATCCGGATTCGCAAGTCCGAGGTATTCCGGAACAACGACGCATATCCAGAAAAGCCGACAATACCACTAATGCGCACCCCAAGATAAAGGAGCCAAAAAAAAAAGAGGAGAAATCTAGCAAAAGCAGGTCCATGATCGGGATTGGAGAATTGTCACCCCATCTACATGCAACGCTCTTGTCATAGTTGCCGCACCCCCGCAAGCATGATGCAGAGTTGTGCAACCACGACAGTGATGCGGCTCCTCGAGAGGATCAACAGCTGACTCACTCTGCGACTTGGTGCTGTGTTCTTTCGGACTTTATTCAAATTATCGTGTAGTTATCCATAGGTCAATGATTATCCGACTGTGCTCCGCTAACCCAGCAAAACGAATCCGAAAACACCACTGGTTAGCTTCGCGCTAAGTAACTAGACTAAAGGCCCTCTTGTAATCCGAGCCCTTTCCACGGGTACCCCAGCGCCAAGAGCGCTACCCCAGATTCATCGACGTTTGCCCCCCGCAACTCCAGACTCAGCTGGAACACTGGCTGGCGGATCATGTCACTTCCCCAGAAAACGTAGCATGATCATCTGCCGAGACGTCTCTCCCGCGTTCATCTATAAAGCCGAGCCGCGACAAGTCTTCAACTCTGGAGTTGTGTTCCTTTGCAACACATAGGACTTTGCTTTGTCTGCATAATTTATCCAAAGCCCCCTGGGAAAAGATACTTCAGAGTTATCCTTCACAACTTCACGACAACGTCGAGATGGCCGTCGCGCGGGCCTCGTCTGACCGCTCCGATGTCGAGCAAGTCTCCAACGAAAAGGACTCCGTCTCTCATGCCGAGTTCCAACGCAACGGCGGCATGAACCCTGACGATGTCGCCTTCCTCGCCAACTTCCCAGAAGACAGGAAGAAAAAGGCCGTCCGAAAAGTTGACGTATGTTCTCAACCTAACCAAACCACTTAACTCCCCGTCAACTTTGCATAACTAATGGCCGTGTTGTTTTCAGTTCCGTCTCATCCCGATGCTCGTACTGCTCTACCTGATGGCATACCTTGACAAAACCAACATCGGCAACGCCAAGATCGAAGGACTGCTAGTCAGCCTCGACATGACGGGCGTGGAATATAACGTTGCCGTCTCTGTCTTCTTCATCCCTTATGTCCTGGCTGAGGTTCCGAGCAACATGGTACTCCACCTGTTCAAAAGGCCCTCTCTATATATCGGCGGTATTGTCCTGTGCTGGGGCATCGTCATGACTTGCAATGGCGTCGTCCAGAGTTATGGTGGACTGATCGCAGTTCGGATCTTCCTTGGATTGTTCGAGTAAGTTGCAAGGCCTGAAATGGCGCGGTCTTTAGAAGGATGCTAACTTTTTACAGAGCAGGTTTCCTCCCCGGCGCAATTTTGATCATCTCCAAATGGTACCTTCCAAACGAGACGCAAACTAGGATTGCACTTCTATACACTTCCGCTGCGTCGGGAGGGGGTTTCTCCGGCCTGCTCGCCTTCGTCATTGCCAAGATGGACGGCGTGGGCGGCTACGAGGGTTGGAGATGGGTAAGTCCGCAATTTTCCAGTGGCCTGAGACAGTCTGCTAACTTTCCAAGATCTTCATCATTGAGGGCTTGGCAACAGTATGCATCGGCGTCATGTGCTTCTTCTTCCTCGTCGACTCTCCCGCTCTATCAAAGTGGCTCGACGCCGACGAGATCCGATTCCTCGAGCTTCGACAACAAGTCCGTCGCGTGGTACGGCCAGACGAGTTCCGAGACAGCCACTTCGACAAGCACGCATTCATCTCGGTCCTGACAGACTGGAAGATTTACCTCCTGATCTTTGCGAGCTGGTCCAACGCCGTGCCCAATTACGCCATGAAGTTCGCCATGCCCCAGATCATCAAGAACATGGGGTACACATCGGCCAATGCGCAGCTCTTGACAATTCCGCCGTACGCTGTCGGTGCAATCTCAGCATATGTCTTCTCTGTGTTTGCCGATCGGCACTCGTGGCGAATGCCGTTCATCGTCGGCCCGCAGCTATGCTTAGTGGTTGCCTTTAGCATCCTGTTTGCCAAGAGTGGCGATATCAAGGACAACATAGCATTGTGCTACTTTGCTGTGTGCTTGGCTTGCTTTGGGTGAGTTGCTTCATGTTCAAAACCCAATGCCTACCAGAGGAACACACAACTGACCCTTCGGCGACTAGCATGTATCCCATTCTCCCAGGAGTAAACGCCTGGAACCTTGCAAACACCCCAAGTCCTACGAAGCGAGCCATCAGCATCGGCTTCTTGGTTTGCGTCGGTAACATTGGCGGCCTCATCGGAAGCTACATTTACCTTGACAAAGAAGCGCCGAGATACCCCACGGGTTATGGTACATCGCTCGGGTTCGCATCGGCAGGCATAGTCGCAGCTATTACACTGGAGTTCATGTTGCAGAGGCTGAACAAGAAGAAGGCTCTGATGAGTGAGGATGAAGTAAGGCAGAGATACACTGATGAAGAGCTTGACCGTATGGGAGAGAAGAGCCCTCTGTTCAAGTATGCCCTCTAGAGGGGCCTACGTGATGGGCGAACATAGTAGAATAGCGTAGAGTCATTTCTTGTCTTTTGTTCTTGCAGTAACCAGAATTTGCAGTAGTATTACGCCATATTTACCTGTTCTGAAAGAGTGAGTTGCTGACATGCAGTGCTTGACTGCCGTGACAACGTTTACACTCAACCAACAGCTTGAATAACAGTGAGCCCATGCCAAATTGCACCTCACAACTCAATTCTCACAAAGTAGTCCTGGATTCTCAAGTCAGTTCTGGGAAGCGAACACCAGCATCCACCACAGTGGAGTACCAACTCAATTAACACGGCCGGTTGGCCCAATGGCAAGGCGTCTGACTACGACTTATCGTGCAATCAGGAGATTCTGGGTTCGACCCCCAGGCTGGTCAATTGAGTATTCTTTTTTGTGGTTCCCGCGGTCGGTTTGACCGTGCATGGTGTCTCAAAACAACATGCATTCATCGTTTTTATTTCCATGCTTCAAATGTGCAGCGAACCAGATGTCACCGGACTTTTAGGCAAACTTGTGGCCTGCATGCATGACTTGGCAGATTACACCTGCTTAGTCCCAGCCTTTTCTTCCCGTGAAAACTTGATCCTTGGAGAGCCGCCCAGTAAGTAGAATATCAACGCACAAAGAAAAGACTTGCAAGCAGGGGCAGCCAGCAAGCTAATCAATCGAGCGGCTCCTGTCAATATATACTTAATTCCTTCCGACCTGCAGCTGTGATCACCCCTGTATCTGTCTCGGTGCACGATCTGCTTAAACGCGGTGTAGTGAGCGACCCCAGTCAGCGCTTCGTGGCCGATTCCATCGTAACCTGACCACTCAACGGAATCATTGGTCCGAGAAGTGTTGCCAATGCATGCAGCTGTGCCCCTCACGCCAGCCACCATGTTTACTCAGGGCATCAGGCTGCGCCTAACTGGGGTCATCAAGTTCCATCATGCGTGGGCGACTAAGTTCGTCACCTTCATCCTTTCTTCGTGTTGCAACCTTGGCCAATTAACAGTTATAAGGCATTCATCACGGCTCGTGATATTGAAATTGGGTATTCAACCGCCAGCTAGTCTTTTTATTTTACTTCACTCGCCCGCAAGCTAGAACATGGCCAGGGAGAATCTCAGTCAAGTCGGCTTGCTGTCGATCCTCGTGATACTGAGTGTTGTAGTGTATCGCCGATTTCAGATCACCTTACGGGAAGCGTCAATCACTCCACCGCTAAGCGACCCAGAACTGCGAAATGGCAAAACCTATCGTATTCGGGGCGTGCCTATCGAGTGGCAGAAAGACCGGCTGCAGTCTTTCCTAGCAGGACACGACGGCTGTAACGATCCAGTCATCAAGTCGCTTGCCCTCGAAGTCCATGGTCGTTCAAAGACGGGGACAGCCACCTTTCGGGACGGGACAAACCCCCCAAAGAGACTACGAAGGAACTTACAGCCCGGCGACGGCGATCTAACGCTCGAAATTGATGACTGTTTTCCTGGGCTTACCACGCTGTTTGCTCCTTCGCCGGAGGACCATCAAGTAGAGTAAGTATTCTTAAGGTAGAGATTCCACACGACACTAACCAGGGCAGCATCGTGGCGATATCCGGTCTAGGCGGCCACGCATTTGGATCGTTCAAAGAAAGAGATGGCCAACACATGTGGCTACGGGATGCTCTGCCCTACCATCTGCTTTGGGAGCACACCGACCGTCCGATGGCCCGCATCATGACATATGGTTACGAGTCTAGAGTTGCCCAGAGCAGTAGTATGCAAAACCTAGAGGACCTCGCCACGTCGTTTCGAGAAGACATCAACGCGGTTACATCTTCTCGGAGAGCTAGACCGTTGATCTTGGTTGCTCATAGCCTTGGAGGGTTAATTGTAAAACAGGTTAGTAAACAGACACCGGATTACTAGTAGCGTACTAACTTGCAAGCAAGACCCTGATTACACTAGCGAATTCAAAAAAGGAAGATCACGAGAAAATCATTCGAGCTGTCTACGGAATCGTCTTCTTCGGCGTTCCTCATGATGGTATGGATATTAGTTCACTTATCCCGATGGTTGGGGACGGGCCAAACCGCGAGCTTATTGGGTCCATCGACCGGATCAACTCGCAGATCCTCAGCATACAACAGCGGGACTTCCATCGAGCGCTGGGACCTGAGGGTTGCACTGAGGTTTTTTGCTTCTACGAAACTGTTGCTTCACCAACAGCGCAGCAGGTATTCGAACCACAAATGCTTCAGGTTACGACTGCTAACTCGCGATAGGATGAGAGTGGCAGGTGGCGCATGAATGGACCAAATGCGGTACTCGTTGCAAAGTCCTCGGCTACTCATTGTCGACCTTGGGAGGACGGGCCAGAGCATATGTGTGCTATCAACCGGACACATTCGAACATGGTCAAGTTTGGGCAGGAGGACCATGAATATGAACGGACGCTTCAGAGACTTGGAGGCCTTGCAAAACGGGCTCTTGATGTGCGAAGTCGGCTCCAAGACCAAAACACAAAATGTATGTGACGTGTCGCATGCTACGGCTTTCTGATTTATGCTGACTAGTCTAGTTCTTGTACCGTACACCCAAAACCCTGGTTATGTTGGCCGATCTACTATATTAGCCACAATCAAAGAAAGATTTGGTTACAACAAGAGCCAGATTGCTCGGCAGCCGCGAGTCTCGCTTTTCGGCCTCGGTGGAGTCGGGTAAGCTACGTTCCTGGCCTGCAATGCATTACATGTTAACAATTAGCATAGGAAAACTCAGATCGCACTCGCATTTGCTTACTGGATTAAAGACAATACCTTGGATGTATCCGTTTTCTGGGTCCACGCCAGCAACGTAGATCGTTTTTATGAGGCATTCATTTCCATCGCGGAAGAGTACAGCATTCCCGGGCGTAACGACCCTCAACGCGACGTTCTGATGCTTACTCGGAAATGGTTGGAGAAAAAAGAGCGAGGGCGATGGGTCATGATCATTGACAACGCCGACGATGCAGAGCTCTTCTTCCCATCAAGCCGGGAACAGGAAAATGCACCTGCCGGCCACGACGCCAAAAGAGCAAACCGATTAGCGCGATATATCCCCGAGTGCAGCCATGGATCAATCGTCGTCACGACCAGAAGCATGCAGATAGGCGTGAAATTTGCGCCTGGAAAGCCACCCATTGAGGTCAGCAAGATGGACACCAACGAAGCATATGAATTGCTTCGTGCTACACTTGAGGTTGAAAGAATCACAACCAAGGAAACGTCTGAACTTTCGTCCCGGCTTGAATATTTACCACTGGCACTGGTACAAGCGGCTGCATTTATTCAAGAAAACTTCATCTCGATTGCAGAGTACATTCGGCTTCTAGACGAGAGCGACTCTACGTTGGTCAGCCAGCTGAGTGTACCGTTTGAAGCGGTTGGGAGAGACTCAGAGACACCGCACGCCGTTGCAGCGACATGGATCATTTCGTTTGAACAGATCAGTCGGCAACACAGGTTCTCTAGTGAAGTACTCTCACTTATCTGTCATTTTGATAGACAGGCAATTCCTGAAACCTTTGTGGCTGATTACTACCGTGCTAGCCAGCCGAAAGAATCAGGACTAAGTGAGGCAGCAGAGGTGATAAAGGCATTAGGTATACTGAAAGCATTTTCCTTTATCACAAGAGCAGGAGACCATACTATAGACATGCACCGTCTTGTGCAGCTTGTGACGCGTAAATGGCTGATTAGCAAGGACCAGCGCGCTAGTTTTGCATTGCAAGCACTAAAAATTGTGTCGTATAACTTTCCATATGGAAAATACGAGACACTAGATATATGTACAAAGTATCTTCCTCATGCAAAAGCTGTTTTAAAGGGCGGAGTAGTTTCCTTAGAAGACGAAATTATTGCAAGAGCGTCAATTTTGAGCCGTATGGGAGGCTATTTTAACTATCAAGGGCAGTGGAAAGATGCTGAGGAAACCTGTCTTCAAGCTGTAGACTTATACAAGAGGGTAGCTGGGGAGGAACATCACTCAACAGTCAACAGCATGGCCAACCTAGCGTCAATATACCGGAAACGAGGGCGGTGGAAGGAAGCAGAAGAACTAGGGGTACAGGTGATAGAGATAAGGAAAAGGGTGCTTGGGGAGGAGTATCCTAATACGCTCAACAGCATGGCCAACCTGGCATTGACATACTTATATCAAGGGCGGTGGAAGGAAGCAGAAGAGCTAGGGGTACAGTTGATAGAGATAAGGAAAAGGGTGCTTAGGGAGGAGCATCCCTCAACACTCAACAGCATGGCTAATCTAGCATTAACATACTCATATCAAGGGCGGTGGAAGGAAGCAGAGGAGCTAGGGGTACAGGTGATAGAGATAAGGAAAAGGGTGCTTGGGGAGGAGCATCCCTATACGCTTAATAGCATAGCCAACCTGGCATTGACATACTTATACCAGGGGCGGTGGAAGGAAGCGGAAGAGCTAGGGGTACAGGTGATAGAGATAAGGAAAAGGGTGCTTGGGGAGGAGCATCCTGATATGCTTAGCAGCATGGCGAACCTAGCAGCAACATACTGTAATCAAGGGCGGTTGAAGGAAGCGGAAGAGCTAGAGGTACAGGTGGTGAAGATGAAGAAAAGGGTGCTTGGGGAGGAGCATCCTAATACGCTCACCAGCATGGCGAACCTAGCATTAACATACTGTTATCAAGGGCGGTGGAATGAAGCGGAAGAGCTAGAGGTACAAGTGATGCAGATCAGAAAAAGGGTGCTTGGAGAGGAGCATCCTAATACTCTCACCAGCATGGCGAGCCTAGCGTCAATATACCGGAAACGAGGGCGGTGGAATGAAGCGGAAGAGCTAGGGGTACAGGTGATAGAGATAATGAAAAAGGTGCTTGGGGAGGAGCATCCCAACACGCTCATCAGCATGGCCAACCTAGCATTAACATACTTGGACCAAGGGCGGTGGAAGGAAGCGGAAGAGCTAGGGGTACAGGTGATAGACATAAGGAAAAAGTTGCTTGGGGAGGAGCATCCCGACACGCTCACCAGCATGAACAACCTAGCTTACACCTGGAAGCACCAAGGTCGACTGGGGGCTGCAATGGAATTAATGCGTGACTGTCTTAGGCTTCAGCAGCGCTGCCTCGGAGTCAATCATCACTACACCAGGTCCTCCCTTTCAGCGCTCAAGCAGTGGAGGAAGGAACTGACGCAAGATCGAGAGACGAAGAAGCGAGTTAGCTTCAAGGTTCCAGTGCAGAAGAAGCGAGTCAGATTTAGGCACGATTTTCGTAGACGACGAGCGCTTGGATAGAAATTCATGAATTCAAGGGATCACTGTATGCAGCTACAGCAACCGCATTTTTGGTCGAGGTAGCCCCCGTAACGGGATTACTAGTGAGGTGGACAACGGCCAGTTCTGGCCATGTTGGGGATTGCTCACTTATATATTTCCTTACTATAACGATGTGCTGATTGAAACGATTCAATTTTTTCTCCTTTAGAGATTTCAAACAGAGGCGCCGCCCGTATTTCCCACTCCTTTGGCAAGGGATAACCTGCCCATTGAAAGGGCCACTAAGGCCGCACCGCCCTAGATACGAAGCTATAACTTAGCATTATACACTGGGCGGGAGGGATACAACAATGTAACCAATGCATTTTTTTTCTTTACATTTTTATGCTTAAGTCGAGATTTGACTATGATACTCCCTCCTCACGTGTCACTTCCTTAGCACCCTAAGGCTTTCAATGTGGCGCCAAATGACTCAAACTGTGTGAACCCCCCAACCTTGGGCCCATTCATGGGCTCCATTCCTTTGTCCGCCTTCCTGAGCGCCTCGCGGTAAGCCGGGCGCTCCGCAACATCCTTTAGGTATCTGAGAATGTTGGTGTGCTGCGAGAGATCCAGGAAGGGGTAGAAGCCGCGCATGGTGGTGAGACTGAAGACGGTCATGATGTCCGCGGCGCTCAGATCGCGGCCGGCCAGCCACTTGTTGTCGGCCAGGCGGTCGTCAATCAGCTTGAGCAAGCTGTGGATCTTGTCGTGGGTCCGCTTCCCCACGCCGCCCTCGCCAACGCCGGCGAAGACGAGCGTCATGGCGCGGCCGATGGCGGGCTGGAGGGTGCCGTTGGCGAAGTGGAACCATTCGAGGTAGGCGGCGTAGTCGGCGTCGTCGGGGGTCCGGCGCAGCCTCGGGGCGCCGGAGCCGACCTTGGCTCCGTGGACGGTCAGGATGTACTCGACGGTGGCGCCGGATTCCGAAATCTCGACTGGTGGCGAGACGGTGCTGTCGCGGAAGTAGGGCGCGGTGCCGGCGGGGTTCTGGGTTTTGGTCAGTTGGCGTGGTGGCAGTTGTCTCGGGAAAACTCACAATGTCCTTCAGCCCCTGCGGCGCGAGGCCGGATTTGGGATCTCTCTCGAAAACATGCAGCTTGTACGGGACTTGCAGCTCCTGTCGGAACGTCAGCGGCTGCAGGTGGGAGGGCTAGAGCTCAATGACTTACCTCCAGGAGCCACACGATTCTCTCGGATTGAGAGAGATGCAAGTGGAAGACCTCGATGGACATGGTTGCTGGCGGTTGTGTTTGGGTAATGACTCGCGCGCGATGTGGCCGTGTTGTGATGTTGGTTGTGAGTTACGGGACGGGTTGTGCGCAGCGGAAGGGTTGACCCATCTGATATATATCCTCTGAACGGTTGCTCCAAAATCAACGAGCTAGACCCGTCTCGCGTGTCGCCATCTTGACGTCAGGGCCCCAGGAACAGAGTTCGCCAGGGCGGACAGTTGGGACGAAGCGAACGGGACTCTAGCGGGTCGAATTCTGGAGAGTCGGTGCAACTCTAGAAGCCGCCGTCCGCGCCTAGCGGCAGTGGACAGGGCCCGGCTCGGGCCACCCGGAGGAGAAGCGGGGAGTTGGTGGGGCAGACGGTCGGATTTAAGGATGAGAGGTGTGGGAGCGACCGTCTGACCGTCCGATGCGCCGATTCTGGAGCACACTACGTGCATGTCTTGGATTTTTATTCTGACGCATGCTGATTTGGCAATGGGCGGTGGGAGTTGACTCCGTGGTAGGGAGCTGTGTGGTCAAACTTTGATGGTTGCTTGTGCATGCATGTACTCGGTAGTGTACACTATGTAGGGTGGGTTCTTTGTCTTTGTCACGTTGTTCGGCTGCTAGTATACATCTTTGTGTCTTTAGCGCTGGTCTGTCCCAAGGGCGATGCGCAACAGGGATTAGAGCCCGGAAGTTGGGATATTTGTCATGGCAGCGAGGGGCCGAGGTCCAGTTCGGTCGCAAGTCCGAGGCTGGGCGGGTGTGGACGTTAAAGGGTTGAAGCCGCGACTGTTCTTCGTATACGCTATATCTATATGCAACACTATTTTGTATTTTATACAAAATGTGCAGCTTTCCATACTACAGGTTCTCGTTGGTTGCATTCAACTCCTCCGAGGACTAACTAGGTGTGCATCGCAGCAAAGCGGCTGCTGCAGGCTCCAGGACGGACCTGGGGAATCTGATGGCAAGCAACTCAACACGTGGCTCAGACATGCATATGCGTCCGGAACCGCTTCCAATTGGATCAACACTGTCAATGTGAACTGAGACTACATATTCTTCAATACGACATGTGAAGCGAGGGGTTCGAATTGGAATTCATTCGGCCAAAGAGACTAGTGAAGCTGGATTCGTTGAAAGAGCGGGAGAGTCTTAAGACTGCGCAAGTCTTCGCCATTGCCCCGCATTTGAGCAGCCGAGCTGAGTGTGCAGTGCGTGCAGGCAAGGGCAGTTAGTTGGGTTGGGGCAGTGTACAGTGCCGTAGTTCGCTTTACTCCTCCCTATTCCCCCCTCCCTTAATAATCAGGACCGTGCTGGCTTGCTTTTCCGAGCCATCTCTGTTCATTCAACAGTCTGCGTGCAATCCCACTTACACCCTCCTCCGGGCGTCTGCATTCTTCGGCATAAGCCACGTACGGATACGCCATCCCCGTTAAAGGACTGCTCCGAAAAGAACCTGCATTTTAATTGCATCGACTAGCACGGGGCGATAGCAGCCATTGGTCTTGTGCCGTGTTCTGTTGGCCGTGGATCGTCGCAGCGGCCCGGAGAAACGGATTTGACTCGGTGGGACCGCCTGGAAAACGACTTCGGAGGGTCGGATTTTGCCCGTTCAAGTCCATGGCATAATGGCAGACACGTCCGCGGCCACAACGGCGACTCCCGATGTTGGTCTCCGAGACGATGCCCCTGCTGCACACACCCCTGCATCAAACGTATCCCATCCTTCGCCGTCGAGCCTCACATCTGCCGCTTCGGATCGGAGGAAGCGCAGCTTGCCCGACGCTTCTCCCGACCCAGGCCGCTCGTCGTCCGCCGCCGCCGCCGCCAATCGACGAAGGAGCCACAAAGTCAGCCGCGCGTGCGACTTTTGCAAGGCCAAGAAGCTGAAATGCTCCGGCACCATTCCCTGCGATGGATGCACCAGGAAACGACTGGCCTGCATCTATGATGCCAGCTATCGCCGTGGCAGGCCGCCCACGCCACCCCCTGCAGCGGCATCGGGGCATACGATGGCTGAGGTCGGGATGGCCCCCTCAATCCCCTCCTCCGAACTGCAAAGGCATGTCACTACAGCACCGAGGCACCTTGGAGAGATATTGGAGTTAACCAGACACAGAAGACCGCTTCCCACTGAAACATCTTTCCAGTCACAGCCCGCTCCCCAGGCCGCTGATTCCGGCCAAACTGTCGGGAGCGTGTACCGGCCAATGTCCCTCGAGTCATCGCTCCCCGAACCAGATGTCAGAGCCAGCGCCCAACCAATATCACGAGCGTCACCCGAGGTCGAGATCGCCGAGATCGAAGGGCAGTACTTTGACACGACTTCGAGCCTGACCTTTCTTCACCGGGCACGGAAGCGCCTTTCTTCCCAGAGATCAAACGGCCGCGACGTTTCGGGACATGTGTCTAGCAGCGCAGAACAGCACCAGCACCTGACGAGGGCAGGAGATAAACCCTTTGAGTCGCAAGTCTTGGACGCCTCTACCATACCTGACCGATCCGTCGGCTTGGGCATGCTGCGCTTCTACTTCGACGTCTGCGTGGTGACCTACCGTTGCTTGCACCAGGGCTATGTCACTGAATGGTTCGAAGCACTGCTTGCAAATGTCCAAGGAAATCAGCCTCTGCATCACGGGATCGGCTATGCCAAGGCCTCCATCGTCATGACGATTCTTGCAATCGTGACTCTACGCCAGAGCAAGGTCCGAGACGCGGCGCCTGCTGGTTCGGAAGAGGGTTCCGATCTTCGACGCAGCGACGCCTACTTCTGTCAGGCCACGTCCTTGACCGACATGGAAATCGGGCTACCGAAGCTGGAGTCTGCACAGGCTCGCATCTTGCAAGTCCTATACCTCCTCCAAACGTCTCGAATGAACCAAGCGTGGTATGTTTTCGGAAGCATCCTCCCCATCGTCTCGGCCTTGGGTCTGCACCGGAAATCCGGGCGCAAGAGGGGCAGCAACGACAAAGGCCCCCAGTCCGACTACATCGTGTCGCAATGCAAAAAGAGGACCTTCTGGGTCGCCTACACGATCGACAAATACCTCGCCGTTGTCTTTGGCCGTCCAAGGATGTACCACGACGACAACATTGACCAGGACTTCCCGGATTGCGTCAACGACGAGGACATGACGCCCCAAGGAAGATCCGGCGGCGAGCCCGACATGGATTGCCACGTCGAGAGCCTCATCTTCCACGCGAAGCTCGCCCAAGTCATCGACGGCATCTCTCGGGACGTGTACTCGATCAAGCCCATTCCCAAGCACGACCGCCTCATGGCGGCCCATCGATACGGCGAGACCCTCCACCACTGGCGCGAGTCTCTGCCGCATCACCTGGGCACCGTCCGGCCCATGTCGCTGATCCCGTCCTTCAGACGGCAAAACACGGCTCTCAAGCTTGCGTATTGCCATGCCATCATGCACGCCAACCGGCCCTTCCTCCTCGGAACGGCGGCCGCGAGGGACGACCAGCGGTCGCCTCTGGGGGACAGCGTGGAAGAATGCATCAACGCCGCCAAAGTTGCGCTCGACACGGTCGACGGCATGGCCAGCGACGGGACGCTGTTCCACGCGTTCTGGTGGACGCCGTACGTCACGTTCTGTGCCTTGGCGGTCGTTTACGTGTGGGAGATCCAGAGAGGAAGAAAGGACGGAGAAAAGGGACTGTTTGAACTCGCAGATCGCTGTCAGAACCACCTGGCGAAAGCGACAACTGCCGAGAGTCCAAGCCGGAGGTACAGTGTCATACTGGAGGAGCTCCGGCAAGAAGCCAAATACCATTCCATTGGGCCTCCAGGCCGCGACCAGAGGCCGGCAGCTGAGCAAGCCGACCGCGGACGAGACACCGAGCCGATGCAGCTGGACGACAACTCAGGGGCCGCGGCACCCCCAGCCGACATGGGAGAGGCTTTCCCGCAGCAGGGCTTCGAGGGGATCACGAACCTATGGAGTAGCTGGGAAACTACGGACTGGCTGGACCTGGACTCTTCGGTATGTCGCTCTCTCCAAGAGTTCTGACTGCACAAACTGACCGACTCGCAGGCCTTTGCTACATTCCCAAACTTTGAAGGCTCCCCTGTGTACTGGATGCCAGACGTGCAATGATTTTCAGCTCGTCCCCATGGATATTAGGCAAGCTGTATAACGTAATGTGGAAGGTCCCTCGAGCTATGTTCCCGGGCGGCGATGTATAGTACATGAACGGATGAACCAAAACATGGATAGGGAGTGGTTGAAGGGATGGGCGGGCGCATTGATTGGCCTCGCAGCAGAGGAGCACGCCGGACCATCGGATCGCCAGACTCCGCAGAGCAACAACGCATGCCCTTCATCCAAATTGCCATGACATGTGCTTATAAAGCTGGGATCAGGTGGGTTGTCAATGCCAGCCCGCCCCTCCTTTCAAGCTTCATCTATCCGTAATAAATACTCCACACCATGCCCCCTACAAGCGCCCCGACCTGGGATCCCGGCCGAAACCCGCGCAGGGCCTGCCAAGATCGGGAGCATCTGCCGTTTGCGGCGTCGGCGGGAAATATACAGCCCCCAATTCTGCCTGCGAGATCTTCGGCGCCACCCTCGCATTTCGCACCACCTCCGTAATGCAAGGCATTTTCCGGGGGGGAGGGAGGGAGGGAGGGGGGAGATATCCTGCCCGGGACGCCGCACATGAGCCCATGCCAAGGAGCGGGTGTCGGCAACTAGCGTAGAGTTCCAACGAGTTTCTACACGTGTGGATTTGCGTCCAGAGGCTGCCGCAAGTGCCGAGGAAGATTGGACAAAGTCCAGACGAACCCGTTTCCGTGTTTCGTTCCACTTCGGACGAGGATCGACTCGACCTGCCTACCCGGCTAAAATCGACAATACGACCATGATTGAACCTAGTTCCATTGCCCCCCCTTTCCAAAACGACCCTGGATGTGGGGTAACGAGATGATCGGGTTTTACACATAGAGCTAGCAGCCCCTGACGTCGTTTATGGGCGGCGGAAGGGGTAACTGCAAAGGCTGCGGAGAAAAAGAAAAAGAAGGAAAAAAATCCTGTCAAACGGCCTGGCCGAGAACGACTGTTGATACTTAATAGTCAAGTCGACCCCCCCGACGACGAGTGGGAACGATCAGCAACTCAGCCCAGCACGCACCCGAACCTCCCCCCCGTCCGTCGCAGCCATGAAGTTCAGCACGATCCTCTCCGCCTTTGGCATGGCCGCCGCCGCCAGCGCCGCCTCGCTGCAGCAGGTCACCAGCTTCGGCTCCAACCCGAGCGGCGTCAAGATGTACATCTACGTCCCCGACAAGCTGGCCACCAACCCGCCCGTCGTCGTGGCGATCCACTACTGCACCGGCACCGCCCAGGCCTACTACAACAACAGCCCGTACAAGGGCCTCGCCGACCAGAAGGGCTTCATCGTCATCTACCCCGAGTCCCCCTACTCCGGCACCTGCTGGGACGTGTCGTCCAAGGCGACCCTCACCCACGACGGGGGCGCCAACAGCAACTCCATCGCCAACATGGTCAAGTACACCCTCGACAAGTACAAGGGCGACAAGACCAAGGTCTTCGTCACGGGCTCCTCCTCCGGCGCCATGATGACGGTAAGAGAAATCTCCCCAGGTCCCCCTCCGCCACCCGCAACAGGTGGGGGACCACCCCGGTTCCCGACTAACAAACCCCGCAGAACGTCCTCGCCGCGACCTACCCGGACGTCTTCGCCGCCGGCATCGTCTACAACGGCGTCCCGGCCGGCTGCTTCTACACCAACTCGGTCAACGGCTGGAACAGCACCTGCGCCCAGGGCCAGTCCAAGGCCACGCCCCAGCGCTGGGCCCAATGGGTCACCGACGCCTACCCGGGCTACACCGGGTCCCGCCCCCGCATGCAGATCTACCACGGCAGCGTCGACACCACGCTCAACGCCGCGAACTACCAGGAGACCATCAAGCAGTGGTCCGGCGTCTTCGGCTACAACCCGGACAAGCCCGTCACCTCGTCGCAGAACACCCCGCAGGCCAACTACCGCACCGACGTCTTCGGCCCCAGCCTCACCGGCGTCTGGGCCGTCGGCGTCGGCCACACCGTCCCCATCCGGGGCGCCGACGACATGAAGTTTTTTGGCTTGTAAGGGGCCGATCGGTCATAGGGGGCTGGCCGGTTGTAGGCGGCTCCGATTGCATTTCTGGATTTCTCTTGGACATATTCTTTTCGAGTGTAACTCGGTCAGTTCCTGACAGTAAATACAATCATCGAAACACTTTTTTGAACTCCCGAGTGCTTGATCAAGATGTTAGCCTATAACGTGTATCTTTCTCATGAATTGACAGTGATTTCAAGTCAATGGTTGGTTAGGCGGGTTCAAACCCAGAACCGGGTCGGCTGGGCGAGGACGTCGAGATGAGGACTAGGGACTTGACTGGGTAAGAAACTGCTCAGCCCCAACGCGGGCTACTTTTTGTCAAGGGTTATAATGGGTAATAATCAGCCAACTCAAAGCCGGTTCGGTTAGACTGGGTATTTCGTAGTACCCTACGATTCCTACAAAACCATTGCCTGTATTGCTTTCCCAATCAGTGGTTTTCAACCATGTGTCTCTGAAACTTGACGCAATATATTCAACTAAGCTTCCATCTAAAATTCGTAGTTGTGCATGTGGATGTGGATGAAATGCCAACTAACGGTAGTTACATAGCCATTATTGCGGTTCATATATGACTGCGTGCATGAACGGGCTTCTAGCAAATCCGGTCCTTTAGTACAACAACGGCACCGTGCCGACTTGATGACGCCGTTCGGCCGGTTTTTGTACAGCTCACACCTGACATCTCGATTATGCTTGGTGGAATCCGCCTTCCCTCAGCGAACCCCTAGCCGCATTACACTAAATCCAGGCCGGCTAATTAGAAAATATTACCCTGGACTATAGCTGCTATAATCGGCACGTCGTATTGTCCCTCCCGGACGATCAGACTACGACCCTGACGTGCATTTCCACGTCGACAGCCTCATATTCCATGCAGACGACCTTAATCTTGTAACTGGCTCGGGTGATTGGCCGGCTCAACGAATCGAACAACGACCTGGATGCCTGATTCGGACCCGAATTCTCTGAGAGAGTGCCGAAGGCCGAAGTCTGCGTCTTTACAGCGGACAACCTCGGCACCTCCTCTTCATGACCGCAGACGACCGGCCCAGGCTAAACCGCTGCTTCCCGCCTATTTCGAATGGCGCGGCAGAGGCATACGGCCGGCAGACCCGTAAGAACATCAGGCCATTTCTTCATGGCAGTAATTACTTACTAATATCTGCCCAGTTTAGCACCCCGCATGTTTATGTGAGATGGGTGAGAGGAGCCGAGCCGACCTGTAAGACCTACGAGTAACCAATGTTTGCCGACAGCACGGTAAAATCGAGTGGTATGGGCACCAGGTGGCAGTACGGATTGTGTTATTACTCGAAGAAGCGGTTATTCGAGACCCAAGGATTGTTGAGTATTATTCCGTACGGCAAGGCTTCTGGAACGGTAAGAGTGGTGTTTCGGTCTTGAGCGAGTCGGCTCTGAGGCGCAGAATTAGATTTATCCTTTTACAAGGCTGTGTAAACGGGCGACAAGCCGTTGGTGAATGACGGAGCGGTATCCGTTGTTACAGTCTTACCTAAGGTGGTTGCTCGTTGCTGTTATGGAGCAAAAGACGACGAGGTGCGGCGTGGGATGCTTGAAACAGACTTTTACAAGCGAAGGCTACAGCCCAGAAGTTCGAGGCGTAGCCGCATATTCTAGTTCACGCAAAAAGGAGGCCTCAATCAGATATTCAAAAACCCACAGTCCGTATTCGTAACGACCGTTGATCTGACGGAAATCTGGAGTCATCAAGCTGTGAACTTACACATGAGAACCACTAATACATTTGATGAACCACAGCATCGTGAAGACTTCACTTGTCAAGCACTGCTCTTCTTCAGTGCAGTAGCGACGGGGCAAACCAATGTGAGAAACAGGCATGGCGCCGTTTTTTATGTCCTATGTATGCAAGGGCCACGGGGACCCAACAACCTAATTTGTACACGAAAGAAACATGTTCGCACGAGAGAACCCCGCTCCCGAGACCGCACCAGCACCGAACCCCTACTGCAGAGCCTGCACGATGGCGGTGTACGCCGGCTTGGGGTTGAAGTTGGCGTCGAAGAGCAGCGGGTTGTTCTGGGCCCTCCAGCTGTCCGGGTCGCGGACGCCCCAGACGGTGATGCCGACGCACTGCGGGACCTGCAGGCAGGCGCGGGTGACGGCGGTGTAGTCGTTGGCGCTGGCGTTGACGATGTCGAGCTCGGTGATGGCGACCTCCTTGACGCCGCTGCCGGCGAGGGTCTGGAGGGCGCCGAGGGCGTTGCCGCCCTGGTTGGCCTGGAGGTGGGCCTGGGAGCCTGTGTTCTTGTTAGCGCCGCCGCTCTCCTTCTGCGGGAAAGGGGATGCTGGTTGGAACCACGACGTACCGATGCCGTCGATGGGGATGCCCTTGCCGATCCACTCCTTGACCTTGCGGGCCATGGCCTGCGTCTTGGCGTAGCTCGCCTGGTCCAGGTTGTAGTCGTTGATGTACAGCTTGGCGTTGGGGTCGGCGGCCCTGGCGGCGCGGAAGGCGATGCCGACAAAGTCCTCGCCCAGAACCTGCGAGAAGACGGACGAGCGGAGGGAGCCGTCCTCGTTGAAGATCTCGTTGACGACGTCCTGATGGAAACAACAAAAAATCAGCCAACACGCACCGAGGGAGAGGGGGACAAGCAGGACGACGAACCCAGTGGTAAATCTTGCCCTTGTAGCGGCCGACGACGGCGTTGATGTGGTCCTCAATGACCTTCGTCAGGCCGGCCTTGTCGCGGACGTTGTTCACCCAGCCCGCTAGCTGCGAGTGCCAGACCAGCGTGTGGCCGCGGACGAGCTTGCCGTTCTGCTGGGCAAAGTTGACGAGGTAGTCGGCGTTGGCCCAGTTGAACTGGCCGCGGTTGGGCTCGATCTGGTCCCATTTCATCGAGTTCTCGGGCGTCACCTGGCCAAAGTTGGCCTGGATGATGGCGGCGCTCTTGCCGGTGGTCAGGCGGTTCTGGTCGCTGCAGGTCCCAAAGTACTGCTTGCCCTTGGCCTTGATCAGGTTGTGGATGCTCTGCGCGGCCTGTCTCTCCTCGAGGGGAGCGGCGAGGGCGGAGATGGGCGCCAGGAGGCAGACAAGGCTGGAGGAGAACTTCATGATGCCGATGGAAAGAAAGGGCACGTTGGTAAGGACGGGTCAAGCAAGAAGAGACGGCGTTGCACTGCTGGAGTGGAATAGAACAAGTGTAAATTTCTGCTCCAAAGAGCGAGCCGACTTTATATAGTCGCCAAAGCCTTCGGTGATGAGACGAGGGCTCTCTCACCCATTCACGAACCTGGCACTGACATCATGGGACCATCCCTGTGTGGTTCGTCCGTACACTCTCAAGATTTCTTATTTCCGCATTGATGGCAAGGCCCACTGGAAAGGCTCTCTCGCTAGCAAAGATCTAGATCGCGGTCCCATTGCGGAAGGCCAAGTTCGGGTCTGACAGACCGTGATGGCAGGGCAGGCAGGTGACATCGATCGTCCCAGGGGCACGGGGATCAGAAATAGCCGGAACTCTCTTGGTGTGGGGAAGAGAGGCGGAAAGAGATGAAGTTGCGGCTAAATGAGCCTCCTTCTGGGGTGCGTCTGGCGGGGAAATTAACGGAGAAATACCCCCAAACATAATAGGCATAGACTCCATGGTTTATGACAACGTGCCGGTCAGATGGTAGTATCGTGGTTTCTCGGGTAGATTGCCAACCATTACCAAGGCTGCTGGTTAACGCTAGGATCTCGCGAACCCGAGCTTTTACGAGGTGCTCGGCGCTGATGTTCCACAGACCGCCCTTGTCTATCTGATACGACGCCAGAAAACGCCGGCGAACACCCTAACAGAATGTTTACAGCTGGAGCGCTTATTCTGAGGCCATTCATCCATATTTCTGACGACTAAGGATCGGAGGGAGGGGCAAGGGCGTTCGCCTTGTACATTGCTTTTTATTGCCCCGCTGTATTGGCGGCGTGTGCTTGATGAGAGTTGGCCATTGCTTCTTCGGGCACGGTTGCATCGTCATAGGCCGTGTATTAAGACGGCAAATAAGACGGCAGGCAAGTAATTGCCGGGATGGAAGTGTGCCTGAGCACCCGTGGAAGCGGCCCAATCGAAGTAAACATGTGGTTGCGGTGCCGAATAATAACTTCCATCGTCCACATCAAGCAATTTCCGGGAATAGGTTGGAAGTCTCATGAAGCTGTTGTTGGGGATGAAATGTTGTATTCCGCTCAGCCGAGATGTTATTCCTGAGGGCCTGACCTAGAGCAGCGAGATGGGCCACGGCAGCCTCATTTTTCATGATCGCTGTCCATGTTTTGTTCGGGTATAACGAGCTCCGCGTGGGCGACAATGAAAACGCCGTACTGTGTAATTCAGCCATACTGTCGTGGTGATCTGCCTTACTTCTGGGGTTCTTTCAAGAGGCAGCGCTTGTAACGAGGTCGCCGAGGAGATTCCTGACCGGCTCAGACACCTCATCATCCCCTGGCGGCACAAATATCTTGACTCGTCCTTCAGAGAGCACAAAGCCGCCGCAAGCAATCTTGGTAACCCTTACCCCAGGGTGGAAGAGGTTGAGCGCGAGGTGCTTGTCCAAGTAGGCACCCAGAGCGTTGAGGAAGGGCTGCTGCCCCTGGCCGTTGGCATCGTCGACCCATCCCCATCCTTCATCGGCCTTCCCGCCTGCCAATCTCTTCCTCTTTCTCTGATCGTCCTCGTAGCCTTGAGTCACTGCCTTCCGCTTACCAGCTCTCGTCTTGTCCTTGCTAGCGTTTGCGAGTGCCCTTCCTTCTTTCGTGAATCGCCGCAGCTCTTCCGCCGGAATGATGATGTCGATGGACTTGATTCCAAGCCCCTCGGAAGGCTGCTCGTCGTCCCCGTCGGCAACCTCGGGCGGCGGAACGTAGAAACCCAGAGTCAAGACCATGTCTTTGGCGAGAGGGCCTCGCGTCGGAAGGCCAGAGTCTCGAATCCATCTCTCCCATGCCGCAGTGAGACTCCTCGTGCCCAGGCGCATAGAGCTGATGCGGCAGTCGAACGTGCTGGATAAAAAGTCGGCGATGACGGACTTAAGAGGTGCCGGCATGCGCAATAGCAAGAGGGGTAGGTGTAGGAATTGTGCGTCCTCTTTGGAGCCGCCCTCAGCAAGCAGTCCAGGTATTTCAAACTTGTTGGCCGACTTGATCCCGGTCTCTGGCGCATCCGGGGCCTTTTCGGACAATGCTGGCATCAGCACTGCTGTGCACAGCGCGTTCTCGTACCTCATCTCAAACACCAACGCCTTCTTATTGCCTTCGCTCCCACCACCCGCCACATCGTTGGCTAGGTCCTGGCTGAGATCGGCATCTGCATCATCGGCGCCGCCAAGGAGCGCATCGACACCCACCCAGCGTATACCGACCTTCTCCAAGGGGCCGGCGCGTCCTAACGAGCTATCACTGCCCTCCAACCCAACTTGTACGCCTCTGACGACGTCTCCAACAAGGGTGTCGCGTAATCGTTGTGATAATGTTTGCAGTCGCGAAAAGTTGAGGGCATTCGCGCCAACGTATAGGGGCGAAGCGCGGTGGGTAGAGAAGGTGGTGTTGAAGAAGGGCGGCGGGGGCTCGCGGTCCTCGAGGGACGCGAGAGAGGTTCTGTCAGGCCGCGCTTGGGGTTCGGGTTCAGGAGCACGTTTGCGACCGCGTGGAGGCATGGCGAACTCCGGTACAATAAGGCGAGCAGTCAAAATACGGAGTTGGCGATGCTCGGTTTTCGGGCGCCGGCGGTTTGCTACGCGGGGTTCTTGATGTGGGAATTTCGACGCGTTGAGGGTTCGGTATTATCGGATATTTCCAGGATCAAATATGACTGTTTCGGGAAGAACGGGAAAAAAGACGCGTCAGGCAGCAGATTCCAACGCAAAATGTCGCGGCGGGTTGGAGAATAACGCTGCTTCTTCTAGGCAATTAGATGCGCGATGGAGGTGAAGGAGGGAGATGCGCTGCCCATAATTGGAGTGGCACCAGGTGGCGCCAGCCCGGTCGGCCTGTGGATATTGATGATTGAGAGCAACTTGGAGGTACAAACTTGGACGCCAATCAGTTGTGTATACTGTGCATCAAGTGTCATGAGAAGAGAGAATTCCTTGAATTATTTTCTCTTTATCCACAGAGTAGACTACTTCCTTTCTCAAATAGCATTAATTCAACCCGGGCATGTTGTTTCCCAACACTACAGCGCAGCGCAGCAAAGTACTCGCCGGACACGTCCCGGAGCGGCACCGAGAATGGATCCGGACCGCTTCCGCAATCGCAATCTGCTGCAACCTCGCCGTAAAGAGAACTAGAGGCCCTGTCAAAGTCCTTACCACAATGACGTCAAATTTCTGCCGACTGGCATGTCAAATACATGGGTTATAGCCAGGTAGTTTTACACCGCTGCCATCTAGCATGGTGCCACCTCCGAATGCGGACCCATTGCTGAACAGTCACATCACCGCCATGAACGAAGAATGGGAATAGGTCGATCCACGGCAGCGTTTAACATTCGCCAAACAATGTAAGAAGAGGTTCGATGGTATGCCGCTTATGCCGTGTTGCGCCAGACTTTTGTTACACAAAAACCATTTCCTTGTCGTGAGATGCCGCCAATGAAGCATTCTAGGTAAACCCAATGAAATGACGCCAAGAACCGCTTAAACACCCATATCCTTTTGAATATATACACACGCAGGATGCTCATCAAGCTCCTACACAGAAGCCAAAGGACCCGTCGAATACGTCCGACACGTTGAAGCCGGGGTTTTCTCTCATGGCCATGAGATCTTCGATGGCAGGCACGTTGTTGGTCGAGTAGTATTTGAGGAGGTTCTCCATGTCTTCGTCGGTGAGATCGCAGAATTCCTCCCAGTCGTATGCGTTGCTGACCTTGATCATCCTATAGCCAGTAAGCATTTTCCCGGAGCTTGGAAGCACCGCCCACGAGGACCACACGTACCAACCCATCCGCTTGGGGCTCTCCTCCGGGTTCGGAGCAATCTTGCGCAGCTTCGCTCTGAGGGTGCCGATGGCCTCAATGGCGTTGCCTGCGTTCTTGGGGAGCGTCTTGGCGATATGCCGGCGGATAATGGCAGCTAATCTCGGCCCCTTGCCGTTGGTGCTGACCATGATCTGCAGTGGGCCGTCGCGGTGGACGCTGCCAAAGTAAAAGTCGCATTCTGGAGGCACGTCGGCGATGTTGGCGGCTATCCTACGCTCCTTGCACAGCTTCCAGATTGTTGTAGAGGCGACCGGGTCGTCAATGGCAACCAGGACCATGTCTGCGCCGTCGAGGTCGGAGGGTTCGAAGAGACGATCGACGTGGGTGACTTGCGCCTGGGCAACTCGGTGTGCTACCTCAGGGTTGAGGCCCGACGCAGGGCAGACGACGGTGACGACGGCATCGGCATTGAGGCAGTTGAGGATGCGGCCAGCAGCGACCTGTCGAGGAGAGGCAAGCCAAAGTCAGCGTCGGTTAAGAAGGAGGGAGAGGGAGGGAGGGAGATGACATGGCGAGGGCCGTTTCTCGCGCACGTGTGTTGGGCCGCGCAGTTGGGGTAGAGCAAGCCACATACCTCGCCGCCTCCAACGACCAAAACCTTCTTGCCCTTAATCTGCCAGGCTAGAATGAGACTGCCGCCGCCCTCGACTTCTGGAAACTTTTTCGACGTCGACTTGGCGGTCATTGTGTGGTGGTGGAATGCGGAGCTTGTCGAATGCACGTTCGACTTGATGACGGAGTCAATTTTCGGGCAGCTTTTTTGGAGTTGCTTGCTTGCTGTACGGTGGCAGACCGAGAAAGATCGGAGCGATAAGGCTCAAAGGCCGCCGATAAGGCGGGACCCCACCATCAGGGACACACGGACGATTCAAAGGCGGTCTGCACGATAAAGAGGTACCTGGGACACCTGCAGAACTGAGTGAGGCACCACGTACTCACGTATCTGTCGGCACGTCGCAGCCCCGCATCTCCCCTGTCTATGGGCCTAGTCTGTTCGTCGCTCGCTAGCGCTCCTCTAGCGCACTTGATTAGCGTTCCCAGGCTGCAACTCCGGCCGAATGCGTTGCCTCCCAACCCCTGTTTGCTCATGATCCCACCGCCGCCCTGCTGGCTGCATAGTACACTTCACTACAATCCTGGCAGGGACTGGGCCTGACGAGCTGCGCTGCACGGGAACCTGGAACAGCTGGAACTGGAACCAACTCGTCGAGGACGAACCACTCACCACTCATCACTCGCTGCTCGCCGCCTGCACTGGCACCTGCACCTACCATCTGCAACTGTCTGCACACTACACTCACTCTCTTGTATGCATCTCGGGACCCCTCTCCGTCCCTCGTCCTCCCACCTCTCTTCTGCTGCTGCCGCCATATCTCCCCAACCTCGTCCCGCCGCCTTCGCCCGATTGCTGCCCTATTTGATGGTCTCGTAACTATCTCCCTCTTCCGCGATGTCCGGCCGCAAGCTGGGAGGCGGCCGCATCTTGGGCAACGGGAAAGGCCTTACGCCTCCCCGAGTCCACGGCCACCAACGCACACCGAGTCCCTTTGCTCCCTCGGAGAGCACCCTTTCGCTCAACTCGTCTTCGGCCGCCTCTCCGCCCGTCTCGAGTCCTCTACCCGGCTTTGGCCAGGACCTTACGTCGAGCATCAGCGTCGGCGGGCCCTCGAGGTCCGCCACCACGAGCTCCAAGCTCGTCTGCCCAATATGCGAGGAGGAAATGGTCAGCCACACCCCCGGCGATGCTCATGAACTACTGCTGACGCCTCTTCTTCAAGATGACGTTGCTTCAACTAAACAGGTGACCGATGCCGTTCGTGCGACACTGAACTGTAGTCTCTGACCCCTCTCAGACATATCGACGACATCCACCAAGAGCTGGCCGAGGTCGAACAAGACGAAGTCAGGACCTGGTTCGACAAGCAGGTCCTCAAAGCCAAGCGCTTCCAGCCGCTATCTATAATCAACCAAAAGCTTCGCGGCCTGGACGTGTTCGAGTCCAACGAGTCCTTGCCAATTGCCCCGCCGACTGCGGCGAAGCTCATCGAGGGCCCGATCGATCCAGACGAGCTGATCACCCGATCGCATTGGCAACGCCAGACGAGTAACGACCGATGCACCGACCCGACATGCGCCAAGGGGCTTGGGGCCGTCAATGGAAGCATCAACTGTCGCAATTGCGGCAGGCTGTTTTGCGAGGAGCACACCATGTACCAGATGAAGCTGACGAGGTCGGCACAGCATGACCCTGTGCGGGGATATTGGGTCAGAGTGTGCGAGACGTGCTACAAGTCGAGGGACGGCTACAACGACCACAACGGTGTGCTGATTGACCATACGTCGGCTTTTGCGGAGATGCGACGGAAGAGGGTGGAGAGGCAGAACCTGGAAGTGGCTAGGCTGGAAAAGCGCCTAACCAAGCTGACGCAACTGCTTGCGAATGCGCCAGAGGATGTCACGACCAACGGCGGGAATCTGCTGTCGCCGGTCGCAACATTGACGGGACAGAAGAGCCAACGGAAGCTGTTGGAGCAATCCATCGTAACTTGGGAGGATGACGCCTCTGTCGCACAATGTCCCTTTTGCCAGCAAGAGTTCGGCTCCTGGACGTTTAGACGACACCATTGCCGGATATGCGGCCGGGTGGTTTGCGCCGATCCACTAACAGGCTGCTCGAGTGAGGTGGGCTTGAGCATAGCCAGTCGTGAGTCCCAATCCTCTGCATCGTCACCGCGAGAACCGCGCCTAACAGTCTCAGCTACGAGCCCTGCGACGGAGAAGCCCCCGACGACGGCACAGCCTGGTCAGTTGAGCATCGATGTCCGCATGTGCCGCGAGTGCAACCACACGATATTCTCAAAGCGAGACTTTGCCGCCACCATTTCGCACAAGCCGCCAGACCAGCGGGCCTACGAGACACTCCGCCAATTCGAACGTGGCATTCGGCAGCTCATGCCCATTTTCCAACGGACCTTGCTTGCATTGCAGCCGGAGAGCGAGGATGGAGTCGAGAGCTCGAAACCGCCGCCGACCCATGCCCAGATTCAGGAGGCGTCCAAGATACGCAAACGTCTCACCGACGCATTCACAAAGTACGACACGGCCGCGCGCCGGCTGCGCGACATGAAGACAAAGTCCAAATCCCAACTTCGCCTCCAGCAAGCCGTCTATGCAGCCGCATCATCCTTCCTGCACACGCACATGTTGACCCTCAAATCGGTGCCGCAAATCCTGCGGTCTCGCTCTTCGCAATCGTCGCGCCTCCGCGCTCTTCAGTCGAGCAGCGTCAACGGCTCGTCGTCATCCTTGCACCTGTCGCCTCTGAGAAACGGGGAGCTCGCCGAATCCGAAACGGCAAGCCAGGCCAGCGAGGCCAGCACCGCCGTATCGGCGCTCGAGACAGAGGAGAAGGAGGCCCGCGAGCGTTTGGTCGTGCTCGAGGAGCAGCGGTTCATGGTACAGCAGATGGTGGACTCCGCGCGGGACGCTCGGCGGTTCGAGGAGGTCACCGCGTTGACGCGAAACGTGGAAGAGCTGGATAGGGAGATTGAAAAGGCAAAGATGATGGTGGGCGGGGTCGAGGAGCGGTGGGAGGGCCTGTACGCGTCCGGCCTGGCGCGATGAGGGAAGCCAATGTTGCGGCGGACGGACACGAGCGATCATTATCAGAATCTCAAAGCAGCATTGCAAGGCGTTGGGGCAAACTAAACGGCGCGGGGGGGGGGATGCGGGTGGACGACGGGGCAAAGGGGGGGGAGACAAAGAGAGAAAGAAGAATTCACATGGGCACGCGTTGTTGGAAACGCGCCAGCCAGCTGGCAGTTTGAAACCCGGAAGAATTTTTGATTCATATTTTTTATAATAAAGTCTTCTTTTTTTTGGTGAACCAAACAAATAATTGGGATGGATATCCTAACCCGCGCATCCCATATGCTGCTATAAAAGGCCGTTCCAAACGCCGACTGCGAAGAAAATTCAACACAGCGATCTGATAAAGTGCCTCCCTCCTCTCCTCTCCCTCTCTGAATATATAATAGTACTTGCTTGGCCTGACGGCGCGCCAAAAAAAGGTCATGTCATGAATGAGTCCGTACATCTCTTTCTTTGTCTCTCGCTCTCTCTCGCTCTCCCTCTCTCTGTCCAACAAAGGTGGCGGGGGTATGACAACACCGAATAAAATAAAAAGGGTTTCCTCCTGGACGACCAAACCTGGTTGGTGTCTTCCTTCTTCCATTGATTATCGAAACAGAGCGCGTATATGGGGTGGAGACCTCAGTGTACCACGCCCTCGACGCCGCCGAGGAACCGCCTCACGCGCTCGACCTCTAGCTCGCCCTTCTCGCTCTCCACCGCCCGCAGAAGCCCGTCGACGACGGCGTCGACCTGGTCCTCGGGCACGCCTGTGCACATGGCCACCACGCGCCGGTACTTGACCTCGACGTCCTTGCTCCGACCCTTCAGGGCGCCCGCCATCTTGCGGGTGACGTCCCTTCTCGCCGACACGGCGTTTAACCTCGCCTTGAGGACGGCCGCGGCGGGCAGCAGGCCGCCTTCGTCGTTGCTGCCGGCCGTTTCCAGCGCGGCGCTCAGCTCCGTCTCCCACGAGGATGAGAGGGCGTCTGTGCGCCCGGCGCGCTTTTGCTCCTGCATGAGCCGGATTTGCTCCTCTTCACGGGCGTGGCTGAGATTCGACACCTTTTGCCGGGCGAGTTGCTGTTTCCTCAGCGTCGCTTGCATGGCCTCGAGGTTCCTCTTCGCCTCGCCCAGCTGCGCCGAAGTTGTGCGTAGCGTGGAATGCAGGGATTCGATCACGGCCTGTTTTGTCTTGACCTCGCCCTGGAAGGTGGAGCTGGCCTCGTTGAGAAGATGTGTGATGGCTGAGAACTGTCAGGCAATGTTCCAGGAAAGGGATTGGGGGTTGGGGGTAAGACTCACAAGAGATAATGTCATCGCTGCTTTCCTTTGTGCGTTGACTGCTGACGACTCCATTCTTGTCCTTCTCACCATCTCCGTTCATATCGTTGGCGTTGACTCCGTTAGGGACACCGGCGGCCTTGGTCCCCTCGTCTGCCGCGTCGCCTCCGATACCAAAGTCCACAGGCCGAAGCCCGGCCCGGTTGGCAATGTTGGGATCGGCGCCAACCTCCAGCAACTGAGAGATGATGCTTCTGTTGCCTATCCTTGCCGCGATGTTTAGGGCCGTGTCACCGGCGTGGTCTTGTGCGTTGACGATTTCAGTCATGAAGCGCGCGATGCCCATCTTGGGTTGCGACTGCGGCTGAGACTGTGAGCTGTTCGGCACGCTGTTGCCGTTCCCGTTGGCCGCGGCCTGGCCATTGGGGTTGCTGCCTTGCCGTACCACCCACTCCAAGAGGCTCTCAAGGTAGTACCGACTGGCCGCGTTCCTACCCTTGACGGCGCTAGTCATGGCGATGTGGTGCAGCACGGTACGTCCCTTGCTGTCGCGGACCTCGATGGTGCCTCCAAGAACGTCGAGAAGATCGGGGAAGGATCCGAGGTCCATGGAGTTCGTCACGACACACGCCCTTACGAGCGCGGTCTCCCCCGAGGCGTTGACACGGAAAGGGCTGGCGCCCGCCGCAATCAGGGCGCGCAAAAGCGCCATACGCGATAACGTCGCGGCCCAATGCAGGGCGGTGTGGCTCTGTTGGTCGATGGGCATGTCCAGCTCTATGGGAACCAATGTCCGGAGCATCTCATGCTTGGACTGATCGGAAGTGGCCGAGTCCATGAAAAGGCTCATCAGCATGCTCCGCTTCGCTTCGGCGTCTGGTGACATTTCGAAGGGCAGGGGGCTCAGGGGGCTGTGGCCATCGTGGGCGGGTGCGTTGGCTTGGGAGTAGATAAAGGACTCGTTCGGTTCCGTAGGCGAGCCGGGGAAAGTGCCCTGGTACATCTCCATCGAGTTGTTGTATCCAAAGCTTTCCGCCGGCGTCATCGTCACCCGCTGGCGCTTGCGAGGTGGTTCTGGGCCGTCGGGGAACTGCTGGCTTGTTTGCTGCGTCGAGTACGCCGAATCGACCTGCTGGCCATAATCCGAGGCGAAGCTTTGTTGCGAGTTGCCGGGGAAGTCGTCGCCGTTCTGCATGGAGCTCTGGCGGCTGAAGCTGGGGGCCTTTGTCGGACCGTTGCGACTCCGCGGGCCGGGAGAGTCGAACCGTGCCTTGCTGATGGCAGCGACGGCGTGCGACGCAGTGGTCGAGATGTTTTTGAAAAAGGTGCCGTTTAGGCCGGCAAGGCCGTTCGTCCTCGCCTCGTTGCCGGCGTTGTACAGGCGTTTCCTCTGGGCGGCCATGGCCTGTTCCTTGGTCGGCGTGTTGAAATCTCCCCGGCCTGCGACTCCGCCGTCCTGGCCCATGTCGTACGTCAGCAGCGGACGCAGGACCTCCTCGACGCCGTATTGGCGGCAGACTTCGACGCCCCGCTCGAACTTAATCCAGGTGCCCTGGTATTTTCCGTAGCCTCCTTGGACCTTTTCGTGCTCGCCGGTCTGGATTTCCTTTTCGAGAATCTTGGTGCGCTTTCCCTTGTCGACGCCGGCCACCTTAAGAATCTGGGTGGCATTGAGCCAGCTGTCTTGCCGTCTGCGCATGACGGCAACGCCGTTCACCTCCATTTCGTAGACATCGACTCCGGAATAGACGGCCTATGGATGCACTGTCAATGCGACTGCCGGCGGGCGCGCGCGATGGCAGGAGGGGTCGGTACTTACGCTGTAGATCTGCGGCGCCTCATTGGCGAGCCTCGAGTCGGCGCCATAGGGGCGGTAGCCGCCCTGGGACTGCTGGCTCATTGTGAAGGATTGCTGCGAGGAAGGCTGAGATTGCGATGCGGAGGGCATCATATCGGTGGAGGGACGGTTTTCTTGCGGCGGTCGTGCGGTTGCGCGGCGGCAGACGAGGAGTTGCGGCGGGAATGGAGGGAGTGGGCGGGTTGGCTAGCCGTGACGATGGTCGAAGACATGTGCCAGCGCTAGAACATTGGAGGCGAGAACTCGAGGGCGGGCGATGCGAAAGAGGGGATGGTTGGGGGGGGAAGGTTCGTAAGGGAGACAGACTATCGAGTAGCGAGCGAGTGACGGCAGATGCTCAATCGGCGCTGGCGGGTTTCCCTGGGTGCGGAGGAGTCGACGGTGGGTTCGGCGGTTGAGTTGAGTGGGAATGCGTGCAGCCGCCGCCTTTTTTTCGGTGGCCGCTGGTTGGGGGCGGTTGCGTTTCGTTGCGTTGTGGTTGCGTTGCGCCACGCTGGTGCGATGGAACAGTTCTGGGTTGCTTTGTGCGTGCGGTGCGCCGGTGCAGCAGAGTGAGTCGAGCCCAGCAGCAGAGACGTCAGCAGATATCGGGGGTGGAAGGATGCGTAGGCGAGGTTTAGGTTAGGGGGGGAAGCGGCGGGCTGGCGAGTATATCCGGACAAGTCTCTTTCGGAGGTCTGGAGAGAGAGTTTGGCTTGGGAATGGCGGCAGCAGAGGTTTGCGGTCCTGGGCAATTGGACTTGGGAGTGGATATCGGACAGAAGTAGAAGTTCACAGTCTCGTCGCCTGGTTGCCGGGCCCGAAATTGAAAAGGTCCGCAACGCTGAGCCCGAACGGGAATTTCAATTAACGTTGTCGGAGACGTGTCTGTTTCGCGAGATCGTGTTCGGAGCGTGTCGCGTCTCAATTACCGGGGACGTGAAGCGTCAAGGTGAGAGGAGAGGGGCGTTGAGTGTGCGTGCAAGAAAAGGGACAGCAAAGGGGGCCGAGATTGGTGGCTTCCCATTTGCTAAGCGAGGCGCACGGGCCGCATTGTCCTCGGTAACGGTGGCTGACCTTGATTATTGGAGGTGGGTACGTACCTTTCTGGCCCCTCACCTTGACACGCTCGGTAGAGAGGAGCGTCGGCGACGCGTCGGAGCGTGTGTGTGCTCTGCTGGTGCTGCTTCCTGGCCGACCTTATCAGACCCAGACCTGGCTTATCAGCTTCCATCGTCCACACACCCCGAGCTCACAGCACGGCTTTTCAGCAATGATGCCTGCAGATGCATGATGTACATATGTTTATGATGATCACGTTTGATTGAATATCTGTTTCGATCTGGTTCCCCTCATGGCCCTGCTGTTCCTCGGTTCCAGACGTGTGTGTTTCCAACCTTGACCAACACTCTCTTATTCTCTTGCTCACTCACTCACTTTTCATATTGAGCATCTATCAACAGAGATGAGAGATGAGCACTCAATTACACCTCAGTATTATCGTGACATCATCACTCACCTGCTATTTCTTTTATATGAGGCCAAGGCCAAGAGCTCCCATGCTACTTTAACCTACCTAAGCCACCACTCACTCACTCACTCCATGGCGCGCCGCGTAAAGACGTCTCGTGAATCCTGGCCCAGTAGCCAGCTCCACTAAATCGACCGAAGCTTTGGCCAGTCAGCCCCCGTAACGCAGGACCCCGACTGCGCTAGACGCTGAGCTTGCAGCTCCCAGGGCACTCTCTGCAGCCGATTCCCCAATCCCCAATTCCCCAATCTCTGCATCGTACATACATCTATCCATCTGCATGCATGCATCCTGCTCGACATCGCACATGCGCCTCTGCCCAACCCCCGAGAAAACAACCATGATAAAGAAACGGCTGTCGCTTCTTCCCTTGTTCTGATCCTCGCTCTCGACCCTTCCCTCCCCTCCCGGCTGCCGTCTCGACAAACACCGCCCCCGGTTCCCGATCCGCCGCGATGCATACCCGAATCCCTCTTCCACGCCCCGTGCAGCCCTTGCATGTCTACCGCCATCTGCTTCGTGCAGCCTCCTACTTCCCGAGGACCATGCGACCATTCCTAGACGACCGCATCCAGTCCGGTTTTCGACAAGAGCGGGAAAGGGCAGCCAAAGGCGAGCGAAGCATTGCCGCATCCCCCCGACCGCTAGAGGCCCGCCAAGAGGAGGAATACAGACGGAAGAAGGCTCTTGCGGATGCCAGAGCCCGCCTGCCCTCTCTCCAAGCGGCGACTGCAGGCGACCAAAAGTCTATGCGTCGTACCATGTGGCATGTCTTTGGACGATCGGGCAAGAAACGGCGGGAGCTCATGGCATCATTCGTCGCAAAGGACCCCGACCCCCCGCTCGATTCCCAGGAGCTCGAGAAACGGATGAGGCAGTGGGAAACGAAAAGAGAGAAGAATGAGGAGCGCGCCCAAATACACCCCTGGAAACGTCCTTATGAACGAGACGACCCTACACCTTGGCTGAGGCAACATCTGAGCCCCATCGAAGCCAACTGGGATTTGCCCAAGCTACAGAACTACATCAAGGCGCAAAAGGATCACCAGCAAATTCTACCGGGCGCCTCCTTCCCGCGGTCCCCCATCGTGCGAAATCCCAACCCCTTGAACAAGGCCCCCAAGGTCGACATCTGGGGCCGGCCGGTAGCCCCGAGAAGGGTGACAAAATATGTCAGGAAATGGTGGAAGCGGACTGCAGAGAAAATCCTGCCCCCGGTCGACCAGGACGATTGGAAATTTCTGCATTCGCTGGCGTCGGGCGATGCGCCTGCCGACATGTACAGAACGCGGCGGCGGAGGACCATTGCCGGGCCCCTCGACAGGAATCACGAGGCCCAGGAGGGGTGGCAATGGGCTTCTCACGCCAGTGTTGCCGCCCGCAATGCCGAACGGCCCCGGGCCCGAGATCTCACGCTGCTGACGGGGCAGACGGACGAGGGCCCTTATTCGCGAACGGTAGACAAGACACGCAACGGCCGGCCGTTCCGCAGGCGAGAGCTCCGGCGCGAATATCTAAAGATGTGGGAGGCGAGCTCGTACATGGAACCGGGCCACGCGGCGAATGGTGAGCAAAAAGAGCGGCCAGCGACAGCCGTCTGGGGCAAAGTGGGATTGGCGCTGCCCGAGGCATCCCCCGCACAGCGACGAATCTTTGAGGGGGTCGGTCCCAAGGGTCAAAAGCTCGGGAAGTAATGTTTACAATTTTTTTTTTCTTGTTCTTCTTTTTTTTCCCCTGCTATAGCTGGTTTCCATCAGTCAAGCAGAGCTGCGAGCTTTGGCAGGGCGTCGCCGTCGACGCGCATGCCAACCCAGTCGTCCATGGCCTTGGCGCCGATGGACTCGTAGAACTTGATGCTCGGCTCGTTCCACTTGAGGACAACCCACTCCAGACGGGCGCCGCCCATGGCGACGACCTCCTTGGCCAGCTCGGCGAGGAGCAGCTTGCCGTAGCCCTTCTTCCTCTCGGACGGGCTCACGTAGAGATCCTCCAGGTAGATGCCGGGCTTGGAGCGCCAGGTGCTGTAGTTGTAGAAGTACAGGGCCATGCCGACGGCGTCGCCGGCGTCGTTGAAGACGAGCAGGCAGCGCGCGGGCCTGCCGGGGGCGGTAGGTTCCGTCTGGGGCTGGCCCGATGTGTAGGTGGTCTGGTCTGAGGGGGCGAATGCGATGGTGTTTCCGAGCGTCTCCTCGGTGGCCAGGACGCTGTCGAGCTCGCGCTCGTAATCCGCGAGCTCTCTGATCAGGGCCAGGATGGCGGGGACGTCTGGGAGTAGGGTGTTAGTTTCTGGACAGGCAACCCGTTTAACCCCCCCGTCCTGATGAACGCTCGAGAAGAGGGGGACGGGAAACGGGGGTGTGGTTGTGGGTGCTTCTGCTCACCTTCGCGACGCGCATGTCGGATAATTGGAGCTGAGGAGGCCATCTTGGAGCAGAGGACAGGGTTGGAATCGTGTCTAAGACGAGAGAGACGGGAAATATTTGTTCGAGCAGAGCCTCAATGACCGGGCCTGTAACCCATATATATACACATATATATATACCCATATACACCAAAGTTCTTTTCTCAATTACTCGAAGGGCGCGCCTCATGTCGCTAGGTGGAGAATGATCCCCGCCCGCGTCCTCGCTAACTCACAGTTTCGGCACGATGGCATGGCGGGCGCATCTCACCGCCTTCTCGAGACTGTTTCAGCTCTCGTTCTAGTCAGGAGTATGTGTGTAGGTGTCACGTTGTGTGTTTGTGTGTGAGTGTGTGTGTGTGTGGGCGCGGTTTAGAAATCCAATGCGGTTGCTGGCAACCTCGGCGATGGCATCAATGGACATGTCACGACGAGAACGAAGGCCAAGAGAATTCGGAGGTGGGGGAGGGGGAGGGGTCATGAACGAAGCAAGCATCAAAGGTGGGGATGCCGAATTGGCTAGGGAAGAAGCTGGCCATATCGGACCTTTTTTCGTTTCTTTTTTTCCTTTTTTATTTTTATTTTTTAAATCGTCGATTACGCAACGATAAGAGTCCCCCCTCCAGGAATGCCCCGGCCACATGGAATTGACAAGACAAGAAGAAGAGGTGGTGTGGCATCCCGTACGTACCAGAGCAGCTCAGTCTACTATGTAAGCTGGCTGAGCTAAGCATGATGAGAGAGTCCGGCGTTTTCGGCGGGCGACCTCACCGAGATACGGCGACCCTCACCCTGGGCGGCCGACACCGGGCCGGAACGACGTAGCCCTGGTCATCCCTGTCATGGACGCTTCGGTTGGCCCATGAGCTATCCATAGTGTACACTAATTGCAACAGCCAGCTACCTATTCGTATGCAGCTTAGCTGATCGCTGCCCATGGCGGCCGCGGCATAGACGAGTCGAGCGAGCCGGCACGCCATTGCACCCTCCATCTGAACCCCCCACACTTCGCATCGGCGGCTGTCCGACCTTCCTGTTGCGCAATCCGACCCTGCGATGCGCAAAGCGTCGCCCCCCCCCGCATCAGGGAAGGGATTCAATCCCATAGCTACCTATAGGGCGCCCAAGCTCGAGCTCGGCTTGGCTGCTGCTACTGCTTCGATTTGTGATCCGACCAGCTGAAACCCCATCCAATCCGTCCGCGCTCAAACTCTTGACTTACTTGCTCACTTGCTTGTCCGTCACTGTTTAGCATTTCATATTTATATATATAGACGTACTTCGTTTCATCCGCTTTTTATTCTAGTTTCCCGCTGAGAGTCTTCCTCTCGGCCTTCAACCTCCCGCACTCAATGATCATGCTGCTGCCGCCCCCGAACAAGACCCTCGAGGGCCACAAGCTCCTCGTGCTGTCGCAGTGGACGCCGTCCGACGAGCTGCTCGAGCGGCTGCGCTCCCGCTTCCCCGGCCTCAAGGTCGTGCACCACGAGCTGGGCTGGGCCGACAAGAAGCCCAAGGACGGCTTCAACCAGGACGAGTGGAAGGACGTCACCATCCTGCTGACCGGCAGCGCCCTGCCCGCCCCCGACGTCGCCCCGAACCTGCACTACGTCCAGCTCCAGAGCGCCGGCGCCAACCACATCCTCCAGGACCCCTTGTTCAAGGACACGGATGTGAACTTTTGCACGGCGAACGGCGTCCACGGGTGAGCTCTTCTTCTCCTCATCCGTCATTTGCGTATGTCGTCCGTCATCAATTGCTAACGGCTTGCGCAGACCCCAGATCTCTGAATGGATCATCACAACCTTCCTCTCATTCCAGCACCAACGTGAGAGACCATACGAATCCCCCCGTCATCAGACCTCAGCTCATTGCTAATGCTGGCCTCTAGTCCCCAAGTACATTGACAACTACCGCGCCGGCCGCTGGCAACGCGGAAACGACTTTGTTGAGGATGCCGTCGGCCGCACAATGTAAGTCCCGGCCCAATCTCTCTGCGCATCAAACACGAGAAAGAAGAAGATGATGAAGAAGAGTACATTTGCCCTCCGTCTCTAACCCGCCACAGAGGAATCCTCGGCTACGGCAGCATCGGCAGGCAGACCGCCCGCGTGGCCACCGCCCTGGGCTTCAAGGTGCACGCCTACACCCTGCACCCGCGCACCACCCCCGAGTCCAAGCGCGACTACTCGTACACGCCGCCGGGCCTCGGCGACCCGGAGGGCAAGTTCCCGTCAAAGTGGTTCTCGGGCGCCTCCAAGGCCGACCTGCACGCCTTCCTCGGCTCCGGCCTGGACCTGCTCGTCGTCGCCACCCCGCTCACCGACAAGACGAGCCACCTGCTCTCCGCCGAGGAGTTCCGCATCCTGTCCGAGAAGAAGACCTTCATCTCCAACATCGCCCGCGGGCCCATCATCAACACCGACGACCTCATCGAGGCCCTCGACAAGGGCCTCATCCGCGGCGCCGCCCTCGACGTCACCGACCCCGAGCCCCTGCCCGAGGGCCACCCGCTCTGGAAGGCCAATAACCTCCTCATCACGCCGCACATCAGCGGCCTGTCGACGAGCTACAGCGACCGCGTGTGGGGCATTCTCGAGCTCAACCTGCAGCGCCTCAGCGAGGGCAAGAAGCTCACGAACCTCGTCAACAAGAGGGAGGGCTACTAGATGGAGGTGACAGAGGGCCGTATCCGGTCCGCGGGGCTGGTTCAGGAGATGGAGGGAGGGAGACAGGAAAGGGAAAGGGGTGGTATCTTTTTTTGGGTAGAAACTAGCGAGTCTGGCAGCACTTGTTATTAATGGAGAGGACCTTCGTCTCATCCCAGAGTAATCTCCTCGTACGTCGGCTCCGCGTCCATAAACGCCGCCACATGAATCCTCCCGACGGCCACCCGGTACGCCACGCCGCCCACCCGCTCAATCATCATGACGTTGAACAGCCCCCACGGCGTGGCCCCGTCGTACAGCCGCGTGTCAAAGTGCGCCGCCTCGTCCACGTCGCCACCGCCGCCGCCGGCCTCGTCCCCCTCTCCGTCCGACGGCCGCAGCCTGCCCAAGGCCCCCATCATGTACGACATGGAGTACACGCTGTGCAGCTCCGCGATGGGCGTCTCGTGCAGCAGCTCCCGCCCCATGCTGGGGTCCGCGTTGCCGCTCGCCCGCGACAGCACGACGAACTCCCTGGGGCCGCCCCCCATGAACACGGACGTCTCCTCCGCCGACAGCGTCTCCGGGTCCGGGACGTAGATGTACCCGGCCGCGAACCCGCGCCCGTCCAGCACCCGCACCAGGTGCACCCTGTGCAGGTAGTCGTGGTTCTCCTTGCGCACGCGGACCCGCGCGTCGAGCCGCAGGCCGGCCGACAGCGTCCGGAAGCGCAGGGCGAGGGGCGGCGCGTTTCCGTCCCCGGCCCGGCCCCCGCCGAAGAAGCGGTACGGCCGCGCGCCCCCCTCCACCACCGGGTTCAGCCAGCGGTGCGACTCGGAGTGGGCGTCGACAAAGGTCCACGGGTCGTCCTCGTCCGCCGCCCACCGGTCCGGCTGGCCGCGCCGGCGCTCGAGGAAGTTGGGGGGCACGCCGCCCATGCGGTACTCGTCGCCCGTGAACCACTCGTCGTCCCCGCCGGCCGCGCCGGCCAGTGCGTTCCGCCACTCCAGCGGCGACCCGTGCTCGGCCATCGGCAGCGTCCGCTCGATCAGCCACGGGTACGCGACGTGGCCGACCCAGCCCAGCCAGCTCCAGCTCGGGAACAGCGCGGCGCCCGTGGCCGGGTCGGCGCGGCGGCGGTGGGCGCCGATCGGGCACCACAGCAGCGCGGCGGCGAGCTCCGTGTCGGGCAGGCCGGCGACGAAGGCGCCGCGGAACAGGCCGTCGATGGCCGAGAGCACGCCCGTGACGGCGCGCTCGGCGTCGGCCTGGTGCGTGAGGTTGCGCGCCGTGTAGTCGGACACGATGAAGGCGTAGATGTCCATGTTGGCGTTGCGCCGGATCTTGGACACGACGAGGTCGTGCTCCGTCTTGAAGAAGTACATGCCGCGGTGCCGCGTCCCGGGCTCCCAGCCCACGTGCCGGCAGTTCTCGTCCTCGGGCGTGATGGTGTGCCAACACCACCACCGCACACAGCTGTCGTACACCTGCAGCTTGCGCTGCGACAGCACCTTCTCCTGCAGCGTCCACCCGCGCGTGTCCCACGTGCCGCCGCCGCCGGCCTCCCCGGTGGCCGCGTCCGGCTCCGAGTCCGGGAGCGCGTTGCCGAGGACGAAGTCGCCCACGATCTCGGCCGCCTGCCGTGTCGTGCGCGTGCCGGGCTCGATGCCCGGCAGCCCGTAATCGACATCGTCGCCGCAGCACGCGCAGACGGTGAGGATGCTGTTGCGGTAGATCTCGCCCATCTCGGCGATCTGCGCGTCCATGTCGGCCCGGTCGTCCTGGAAGATGCACAGCGCGTCGACCCAGAGGAACCGCTCGCCGATCTCGCGCACGAGCTTGATGGCGTCGCGGATGGTCTTGGGGATGGCGGCCAGCCGCGTGTCGAGGTAGCCGTCGGCGCGGAAGCGGGCCTCGGCGTCGCGCGTGAGGAGCAGCTGCGCGACCTTGCCCCAGGTGTAGCTCAGCGTCACGTAGCGCACGCCGTGGTCCAGGTCGACGATGCACATGCGGCGCACGTCGATGGCGCGCACGGCGACGCCGTGGCGGTACGCGAGCTTGCCGACGTCGCGCTCGTCGCAGAGCCGCATGCGCTCGCGCACCCAGTCGAAGTCGATGCGGTCGGGCGCGAGGAGGATGCGGCCCGTGTTGGGCTCGGACCGGTGCAGCGGCCGGACGGCCATGCTGCGCCGCGGGCGCACCGCCGCGCTCTGCTTGGCGGCCTCGTTGACGTCCCTGCCGGAGCAGATGTACAGCGCCGGCACGTTGAAGGTCGTCTCGAACCGGACGGGGCAGAGGTGGTACACCTCGTCCGTCAGCGCGTTGACCCGCTCCGTCTGGATCGTCAGCCGCTCCGCGTGGGGCATGGCGCGCGGCAGGTCGGTGCCCGTGTCGAGCACGATGATGCGCGCCACGAGCCGGCAGAAGCCGCAGCCCTCGCGCTCGAGGATGCTGCCGAACGACCCGAGCGCGATGTAGTCCCGCGGCTTGGGCATGACGTCCGTCTCCGGCTGCCGGAAGAGGGCGATGATGTTGATGCGCCGGCACGTCGCGCAGAGGTGCTTCCTGTCGCCCTCGGGCACGTAGACGGGGTTCTTGATGTACCAGGCCGGCACCATGGACTCGGGGAGGTAGTCGTACCGGCGGTTGAGGTTCGGGTGGCGCGGGTCGTCCGGTGGCGGCGGTTCTGCGGCGGTCGTCGACGAGCTCGGGGACGCTGCCGCGTAGCGGCTTTCGTCCTCCACGAAGCCGGGCTGGGGGATGCCTCTCCTGATGCCCGGGCCCATCCGCGCCCGATTTGGAGGAGGCACGAAGAGGTCATCGTCAGAGTCGGAGTCCACGTACACTAGCTCTCTCCTCGACGGGCTCGGCGCCCTGCCATCTCGTCCGTCGTGGAGCACCTGTACTGGAAGGAACCGATCGGGCCCTTGACCTGACGTGACTGCATATAGCTGTGGCGGTTCGTCCGAATCCGGGTCTTGGACGAGGATGAAGCGAGGTTGCTGCTGGAAGCCCTCCGCGGGGGCGAAGCCTTGTGGCGGAAGTGTATGTGGCAGTCGGACAAGTGACCCGTTGCCGACGTGCTGATCGTTCCATCCCGATGTTGGAGGTGGACGGAATCTGCCAAAGTCTCCTGGGGGCTCGTACGTAAATTGCGGTTGCGCCAGATCCGTCTTCTTGGGCCTCGAAAAAATGCTCCTCAGCTTCTTGCCGAACGACGGGCTTGTACCCCCTCCATCGCGCTTGTCCTTCTTCGAGAGCGGCATTTCTTATGCCCAAGGGCCAACAACAGCAAAATTAGGGGGCCGTTGTTGAAGTTCGAACTTCGTTCAAAGAAAACGTAAAAGTTCAAAACCAATGTGAGATGAGATGATGTGTGCTGGAAACGGGAACGCCTTTTTGCCCCATTTTCCCAAGATTTATCACATTTAATCTACACTACACATACAGCGAACATCGGTGCCTACGCAAGGAACCCTTACACTCAGATTTCACGAGACAACTTTATGACTGCATGATGGGTAGTGTACAGTTGGCTCACGCCGTCCAATCAATTTGGCAGAAGTCGTGTACGCCGGCGCGTCTTGGCGCTGCAAGGTCTCGGCATTCCCCCCAACGAGGTTCAGCTCAAAGGGCTGAGTCTATCAGCTCATCCATTGGTATTTTCAATAGGCCCTCCCTTGTGACACACTCCCGGGGACTACAGGGGCCTAGACCCTTTATCTGGTATGTAGTGTACATGGATGAAGAAGAAGAAACCTGTCTACTCAGTCTCGGACACTTTTCTTAAGCTTTTGCCAAGAGGCACTTTATCGGTCTACACAATGCGGACCCCCCTGTCCTATGAGTATTTTCTTCTCCGTACTACTCTCGCAATTTTCTAGTCTCCAATCAAACAGCAGCAATACGCGAAGGAGGCCCCTTCTGATCAGTCGCTGCGTAGTTAGTGGGTGATTGGCTTTCGACTGAGTCGGCGGTGCCGTCGTTATCGTCGATTATAGGCGCGCTTTGAGGCTTACGCACACGCTTTTCCCTAGTCAAACGGTCAGCATTCATTGTTCAGTAGTACGCTCAATGTCAAAAAGCCATACCCGTGAGACCCCAACAATACCCTAACGATCTGTGTCGTGATGACCAGGAGCACAACCATGACGGCGGAGTAGACGTAGCCCTTTGGAAACCTCGGTGCCTCGACGGTCGGATACACGAACAGTGGAATCCACGCATTCGTCGAGGTGGCGATGGCCGTCATCAGGATCAGTGTCAGGGCCCGCTCCTCGATGTTGTGCTTCAAGATGATGTTGGCCCAGCCGTAAAGCACCGACGACACCGCCACGGCCGAGTACGTGGTGCTGAAGGCATACCACTTGGCCGCCTCGGGCACGTCCCACACCGCCAAGATGACGAGGCCCGAGAAATTGACCGCCGACGCCACGGTGATGGCGGTCGGGCGGCCGATCCAGAGATCCGCGCTGAAGTTGATGAACAGCACGAAGAATATCCCGAGCCCGGGGCTGATCGCGGCCAGGTTGTTCATCTCGGCGGTGGTGTACCTCCCCAGGCTCTTGATCCAGAGGAGGAAGGCGGCGCTGTTCGCGCTCGTGTTGAAGAAGAAGATGTCCCAGATGATCAGCAGGTAGAACCTCCAGTTGGTGAAGATGCGCTTGAGCAGGCCCAGCGAAAACGGCGTGCTCTTGACGGAGGCGCCCGCCTTCTCGAGGCGCGAGCGGGCGAGCTCCAGCTCCGACTCCTTCATCAGCAGCCTGTTCGGCTTTGCCGGGGTCCCGGGCCAGACGAAGTAGCCGATAAAGGCAAGCGGGAGCGTGATGATGGCGTTGATGATGAAGAGCCAGCGCCAGCCGGCCAGGCCGTGCGTCCCGTCAAGGTAGGTCACCGCCGCCGCCTGGAGAAGCGACGCCGTGAGGGTGCCGAGGGTGAGACCAATGTAGAAAATCCCGCCTCGACGGCCGATCTCGTCGCTTCGGTACCATGAGCCAAGCACGAAATGTACGCCGGGGAAGTAGGACGCCTTGGCGGCTGTTAGTATCACTTGCGACCGGAACTTAGGGGTAGACTCACCTCGAAAATAGCAACCATGAACCGGTAGGCCATGATTTCCGCATAGCTTTGCGCTCGGTACTGGAGAAGAGTGAAGATGCCCCAGCCAAGATCTAATGTCGGGACGAGAACGTGCATGGGGACTCTCGGAAACAGGTAGATGAAGGGAAGAAGGCCGACTACATTTCCGACAACGAAGATTGTCTGAAATTGAACCAACTCATTCCCATGAAAACCGAGCTCATCTGCCATTCCCGAAACGTAGGCATTGTCTTTAATGCGTTAGCACTGGCTAAGTCATAAATCCATTCCTCGACGACTTACTGATGTTGATTTGATCAATATACTTGACCCAGTAGATAATGCTATGTGGTTGTTAGCTCCGCTTGAAGAACCAAAAACCACATGTTAACAGTAACTGTTACTCACAAAGCGTAGGGTACGATGAGAAAATCGAGCTTCAGAATCAGCTTTCTTTCTTCTGGGCCATCGGTAGGCGCAAACCAATGGTACCACCGGCGAACTGTCTGGGTTGACATGACAGGCAAGCGTATCAGGTGGTCTACGGCTATTCAAACAAAGCTACCTGCTAGATGCAAATCTTTCTGGCAGCACTAGCAGATTCCTTTTAGAGGCGCCGCGAACGAAGTCGTCACCGCCGTATCGGAGCACATCACCGGCCAGCGGGGATCGGAACCCCCACAGCCACCTCCGGCAGTGGCCTAGGCCCCGGTCGAGATGTCGGCAACAGCAAAAACGTGGAAATATTGCCGATGTCTTATCTCGCATCTCATTCGAAACTTTCTGACTGGCCGGCACTTCTCCATCGTGACGTGCGTCGGCTATACCACCAGGGGTGTTCATGATGATGCCATTCCTCGCGTCATTGCGCCAGCGGGTGCCGGCAGCCGGCTTTAAGCCGCAGACAACAGCCCCAAGGACTTTCTTAAGTCCGCTCATGCAGATATAAAGAACGATTTGAACTCACCTGCGTAGTTCCATGACCTACTTGGTCAGACATGGCCAATTAAGTTTTAGTTGCAACTCGAGTTATACGAGCCAAAGTGCTCTTACCTTCGAAACATCTGCCCCTTCAAGCCTCTGGCTTTCCACACAAGAAACAAGGCATAGGTGCATTCCAGTTTAACAGTAATATACGACGATATGGTCCATAATTGGCCCCAGGCCTCTTAGTTATTATTTACACTGAATTTATATATATAGCAAAAGCTGTTTTTACATGAAAGTTGGCAGCCCATATTGTTGGACTTTGCGTGGATGAAGTATGTGGACACCTTTCCCCCGAGTTGCATCGGGTTCTAGCTGAACAAGTTCCTTGCGGCTCATCAACTTAGACGCACTGAGAGTACCAGTCGTTGACAAACTCGCACTTGCCCTCGGCACACGTGGTACCGCCGGTGTGGCCCTGGCCACCGCACTGGCCGTAGAGAGCGACCGAGCCGGAGCCGGAGGTGCTGGCAGCCTTGGTCGCTTGGGGGGCGGCAGACGCGGCGGCAGTAGTGGTGACGGGGGTATCGGCAACCTCGGCGGCCTTGTCAGTGGAGTCCGTGGTGGTGGTGCCAGAGGAAGAGGAAGTGGTGAGCTTGCCGGCGCCGGCATTGCTGGGAACGGTGGTCTGGATTTTGCTGGCGGCCTCGGCGCTGGCAATCGAAAGGCCTGCAAAGTCGTTGAAGAAGGACGTGTCGCTGTAATCGAAGTCGCCGGTCGCCTTCTCGAGGATGTTGACCTCGCAGGCTCTGCCGAGAGCGGTCTTGCACTTCGCATTGGTGGTGGCGTCGGGGGAGGTGAACAGCTTGCCCTTGTAGTCGGAGACCATCTGGTTGACGTTGCTGAAAACGTTGCCCTCGAAGATGCCACGGGCGGTTGCCTCGCCACCCTCAATGGCGTGTCCCTTGATGTCGCTCCACACGTTGTTGACTGCGTGCAGGAGAGTGGCGCCGCTGAGGGCAGGGCCGCGTCCGGAGGTCTTGTAGATGTAGTTGTTCTTCATGGTGATCTGGTCATCCTTGCCGACCATCTCAAACGTCCAGTAGTGGTATCCGTCGCAGCCGGTAGAGTAGGTCGAGTCGCCGTTGATGAAGTTGTTGGACAGAGTGATGCGTTTGCTGGGCGTGAAGCCAAAGACGTAATGCTGGCGGCCCGGGCGAGTGGTCTTGAGGTTGTTAGGTCAGCATTGGCACGGCAGTGTTTATGTGAAAATGGGCTTCTTACAGTGACATGATCAACCCAGACTTGGTCGGCACCAGCGAAACTGATGGCGTCACCTCCCCAAACATACTTGTGGTTCAGGTCCGTGACTTCAATGTTCTGGATTATGACATTGCTGCCCTGCATTCTCAAACCCTTGCCCTTGATGACACCCTTGCTACCGACACCGAGAATGGTCTTGTTGGAGCCGACGTCAATGGGCGTTCGGGCGGCCTTGTACCAGGTGCCCTTCTCCGCGGGGCTGCTACCGCAGTCGTCCTGGATAATTCTTTGGCAAGCATTGCCGGTGCCCCAGCTGGCGCAAGCAGTACCAGATTCCGTGCCCTCGGACTCGGTGAAGTCGTACTCCTGAGACAGGAGAATCACGCGGGGCTCGTCGTCGGTGAGGTAGGTGGTCAGCTCGTCGATGTCCTTGGGCGTGACAGCTGCTGCGCTACCGCCACCAGTGACCCCGGCAGCAAACCCCTCCGCCTTCCCCGTCACGGTCTGGGCCGCTGCCAGATTGGCGACCGATGCCAAGACTGCCAAGAGGGCTGTAGCCGACTTCATTGTGAATGGCTTTAGAAACGAATGGAAGGAATGTGTAAATTGAAGGAGCCTGTGGGAAACGAATATCTCCGTTGAGTCAGAAAAAAAAAACACAAAAAAGAATGAATGAGGGTCGAATCACAAAACTCAACAAACAAACCGGAAAAGATCCAAGTCAAATATGAACGAGCGACGATGGAAAAAGAGTGCAAGTGAGCAAATCCAACCTCGCTGCGGCTGTGGAAAAGTCTCCAACGGTAGCCGTTGTCCTAAATAGGTTCCGTACTCTATCTGGAACAGACTAAGGCTGTGACTTAATTTACAACTCACAGGGATTATAAAGATTAGTGCGGTTCGTCACAAACTCCACCACATCCAACTACGCTAGGCATTGCACAATACTTATCCTCCTACTCCTTTGGAGAGAGCTCGAAGTGCCTCATCATCTTAGTAAAGAGAAGTCGAAGTCTATATACTCAGGAGGTCGAGAGGCTTGCGATAGGGTGGGGGAGATACTGCTCCGTGGGGTTTCCAGCACGAACATGTAACCCTTGGTCATGTGGGAATGACAGACACAGCGGAAACGAACTGCACTTCGTTTTTGAACACATTTGATTGGTAAGAGCTCGCTGCCCGCGGAACCGGCGTGCACCTGCTCCCCGCCTCGGAAAGGCACCGAAAGCCTGCTTAAAGGGAAAATAGTGGCACCTCGGACTAATCCATGTGTCCATCAAACATGATCAACAATGCTGCTGAAATACAAACTCCCTTCTTGTTCAGGGGTAAAGGAGTTTGTTACTTATCGGGAATACATTTCGTGATGGTCAGCGCAATTCTTTCCTATTCAGTTTTCGATGACGAACAGATCTCCCTGCAATTCTGGTTATACTTACCCAAGCGAGAGATCTGTGCCTACAGGTGGGGAAACATGGGGCGGACTTAGGCGAATATTTCTAGTTTGTGATGCTCTGGTTTAAGATTTTATGCTGTCTTAATATGCTCTGAGTTTGACCCTTAGAAGAGACTTCCCGCTGTCTCTGATAGGGTTCTGAACTATGAGTAAACTTTCTCCATGATCATCCAGCCCCCTACATTCTACTGCCGGGTCGGAACGCCCTTTCGACCAAACTTTACCGATCACTGTTCTGCAAGTTTACTTTCGTAGAAATTATTGAGTGTAATTATTTAACTTTGCCGGGATATGTAAAGTGTTATGGCCAATATAATAAGTCTTGGTAGTCTTGTGATGCTGCCAGCTGCATTTGAAATTTCTGTCTGTGCCTGGTTTTCCTTATGACTTAGGCCACCAACTAACCGACTCCTGAGGACGTGCAGGGACTCCGAGTTATGCGAGCCTTACGGAAACTTCCTGGTCACAATTGACCCCACAGGTCAGACCACGTATTCGATATTTTATCGACTGTCTAGGAGAACATGCGAGCATGGGGATAGTAACTCGCACCATCTAGGGCGTCACATACGTGAGGTTCCAAGACTTGGGAAACCTCCGCGGCGACTCGGTCAGGTTGAATTTCCAGGGATCTTTGATCGTCAGCCCGCCTCTTCGCGCCGCATCATCCTCTGGAGGCGCAATGGCGCGCCACTCCCGTTCATTCGTGGCAAAAAGGTTGATGAGCACGCATCCTGTTCCCGAGTTCAACACCCAACCCCCGCCCAAGTAAACATTTTCGTCCGGTTCATAATCCAGCCCTTCGCAGTCCTGCATAACCAACCCCAGCGCCTGGATACAACCAATGTACCCTTCCTGGGTCTGAGGCCCCAGTTCCATGCTCTCCTTGTTGCCGCAGCCGGACTGGTCTTCTGCCCATCCCATGACTGACCACACCCAGTAGTCCCCGTTGAAAAAGTAGGAACGCTTCGGCTCGTTGTCATCGGGCTCAAGAATGTATCCCGCCGAGCAAAAGGTGTTTACCGAGTCGAAGCACGCATCCTCGCTGAACCGTGCCCGCCCGGGGATGTCGTATTCACTGAAGCACAGCGCTAGGACATCATTCAGATGTGTAGCCGTAGGGTAAGGAAAGTCGATCGTTGTTGTCGTAGTTGGTGGTGTCACTGACGTCGAGGTTGTAGTCGGCTCACTGTTATTTCCATCGAAGTTCCAATCCCCGCGCGAGCTGAGATATGAAATGGCTTCCTGGGCGGAGCTGATCTTTTGGGTTAGGGGCGGCACCGTGCTGGTCCGGTCATGAGGAATATTGTTGCCCACAGCCGGCGCCGGTGTCACGTTCTCCGGGAACGCGGTGGTGCTTATGCAACCTCTAACATCGCTACAGCTCGATGTGCACGTCCGCGTGGGAGACACGGTGCACAGCTCGCGACATGATTCGTACGTCGTCGTCGAACACTCAGGATCCGGCTCATTTCCAGGGTTCGGACCCGGAGTGGGCCAAGTTCCGGGGGGCGGGCTATTCGGGTCAATAGAGTCATGGAAGTCTGAAATATCAACTATTAGTACTAAGTCCCTGAGGGTGCTTAAGCTCGACTCACCAGGCGGATTGTCCCCCCATGGGCAAAAAAGTAAACAAGGACGGTCGCAGAAGAAACGACATTGGGTACCGCAGCCCGATCTGCAAGTTGGACGCGGGGGTCCACGTGTATGGACGATAGGGCCCAATCCGTCATCATCATCGTCATCATCATCATCATCGTCATCGTCGTCGTCGTCGTCGTCGTCGTCGTCGTCGTCGTCATCATCCTCTTCGTTTTCAGGCCATGGCCACGGGGGAGGTGTGATGGTACGGGTGTTAGGGGGAATGGTCACTCCGGTAGGATCGGTCGACTTGGGCTCGTTGGTGATGACAAATGTGGGGACTTCAACGCTGGAGGTGACCCAAAAGGTCGTTTCTGTTTCGTTTCCTTCGATGATTACGTTACGAACAGGGACCGTAGTCAGGGTGACGGGCGGCGGTTGCAGGGTGGTGGTTTGCGTTATGCTCACGTACACGGTAGTGGTGACAGTAGTGTAACCTTGCTCAAACTCGGTACTTTGAAACCAGCCGACCTCGAGCGATGTGACGTACTCCGGAAATGTGATTGTTGTGGGTTGATCCAATGTGATCGGTGGAAGGACATACGTGCATGGGGGGTAGCACTGGACCGTTGCAGTCTCACCCTCTTCAACATCCCAAATCTCGGGGTCTATGTAGACTACATCAGAGCCGGAGGAAGAAGGGTCATCATCGGAGCCAATATTTTCACCGCCGAGAGCCAGGGCCAGCCAAGCAGCGACAGAGCTCGTGTACCCGTTGCGCGTGGTGTCATTGAACCAAATTGGCGTGAGGGATCCTCTCGGCGACACAATTTCGTGGTTGCCTTTGGTGAAAATGTTGTACAGCCACGTGTTTCCGGCGTAATTGGTCTCGATCAAGGCCTTCTGGCAGTCCTCGTTGGGCGCGCAGCCGAGCTCGTACTTCTCAAAGAAGGAATAGAAACCAAGCGCGTAAAGGTAGACGTCGGTCGAGTTGATGATTCTCATAGCCCAAGCCTTGCGGCAAAGATCATCGGCGCACTCTTCGAAATTGGGATCTGCGGGCCATTCGCCAATCGTATATGGCTCCGTAGCATCCGGGTTAGACTGGTAATACGGAGTCTCGGTCTGCACGTGTCCCATGAAGATGTTGCGAGCGTTTAGCAGCTGCCACTGATAGAGCTGGGCATGCTCACTCCCGCAACCCCAGAACCACGTTGGACCCTGGGACTCGATGAGAACCCCGCGCCCCGCATATACAGAGATCTCCACGGCAGTATTGACAGGGATGCCGCCGGGCCCAACATAAGCATCAGCATTAGCCGGGTCATCTAGATCGTGGTCGGCAACCCATACCCAGACGTTATCGAAGAAGCCTGAGGACCCGTCGGTGAGGTGGAGCAGCATGCTCGCCGACATGCAATCTCTGACGATAGAACCAGCTTGTGAGGGACAGTCATCGAGCAGAAGGCCGCTGCCAGCATTACCACCGACGCGGAAATGGCTGTCCCACATTGCGGCTGACCCCTGACTGGACTCGTGGATATTCCATTCCATGAGGATGCAGCCAGCTGTGGCCCCCTTAACAGTGAAGAGCATGTCGGATATCTCGACGCTGCCAGAGTCGCCGGACTCGCCGACTCTGATCATCACCTGCGGGTCAGATTCATCTTCGAAATACGAGCCCTCGCCCATGATGGTACTCCAACCAGAACCGGTGATAATCGAACCCACCGGTATTTCAACGGTGCCTCGGACCATGTAAACACCAGCAGGGAAGAAGATGATTGATCCAACATTGGACCGAAGCAGGCTATTGATGGCAGACGTCTGATCGCCTGTGCCGTCATTGCGGACGCCGAGATTGGTGGCAACGAGGGGCGCAGTGCCTGGGTACTGAGGCTTCGACTTGTAGTAATACTTGCCAGAGCCGTCAATCAGGGAGGTCGGCTTGTTTGGAATCGCGGTCTGAAACCCGGACCGCATGCCCGAGACACCGTTAGGCAGAGTCTGGAATCCAGACACCCAAGAGGGGAAATAGAGAGGCCCCGAGGAACCAGCCAGCAGAGTCTCCCCGCCGGACACGAGCACGACCGACTCGGAGTTCTCAACGAGCAGGTTGTCGAGCACGATGGCGGGCTGTTGACCAGCCTCGCGCCCAACAGTGATAGCGTAGGGCACGCCATTGAAGTGGGAGTCGATAACACTGATAGACCCGGTACCCTGTGGTGGGCTTGTCGACTCGGAAAAAGCCGTGCAGTCGATGGCAATGTACGCGGCCTGGACATAGATATTTTTCCAAACGAAGCCCCAGTTCCACTCTTGCTTGATAGCCGTTAGGCACAACTCGAAGCGTAGGTTTGTCGCCGTGAACTGTTGGCTGCCTGCCAAGAATCCAATGTTGCCTCCAAAGAAGGTCAGGTCGTCGACAGAGCCACCACTACCGTTTTCCATAAAGATGCCAATGCCGGTGGCAGCTCCAGCGGCGTCAGATAGTGCCATTTCAAAATGGCAGTTGGATATACTTGTAGCCTGTCCAACCTGCCAATGGATGCCGGCTGGGACGTACTCCTGGTCGTTCTGGTAATTGGTGCGGTTCATACCCTTCATATCAAAGATGAAGTTGCGTATCTGGCGGAAGAAGTTGGACTGGTTGACATACCACTGGTCTCCATTACCGCCGGGAATATAGAAATTGGCATCAAAGAGCGCGATACCAGTGAAGTCGGGCGCGCCTCTTATGACAGGTCGCTCCCAGGGGTTGCCGACGAATTGGGTGTAGTAGTACTGGAGGATAGGGCTTGAAATAAGGTAGGTTCCGGCAGGGAAGTAGACCACAGCCATAAGGGTTGTTGTGGAGCCGCAGTCACCGTCGCAACGAACGTCGTCCTGGTTATCAAGGCTGAATGACGACACCGCACGGTTAATGGCTGCCGTGTCGTCCGTTTGACCATCGCCTACGGCGCCGAAGTCCTTGACGTTGCGGAAGAACTGGTAGCCATCTGGTGCAAAAGGAGACTGGCCCAGGGGCCCTAATTCTGAAAGCCAGTAACCGTCAGCAGCGGAGGCGGCGACACGAGAATCTCTCCTCGTTTCGCGATCGCCTCTGTACGGGCCCGTCATGTTGTGCTTGTCGGGCGCGACACCACGTTCGTTGTTTGCGTGTCCCTTGGCATAATCTGGAGGCGGCTACATCAAAACTCACTACGTGTTAGCCTTTCAATTGGATGCCAAAGGCAAAGAGTGGGCGTTGATTTCAACTGACTTGAGGGGAGCCCGGTGGTAATGGAGGCGAGGTACCAACTGGGCCATTTGGCATAGTCAGTGTCCTAAAGGAATCGATAGTCATGGACCGCGACTGTGCCGCGACGGCCGAAGCCATCACTACAAGTACTTTAACGGAGCGCATCAACATCATTGCCACGTTTGACGTGTTGAGTCTCTCTCATCAGCAAGGGAAGTCGAGCAACGACGATATAAAAGGAGAACACCCGCCGGTGCATTGGCCAGGCTCCTTGAGCTTTCCTAAAAGTGACATGGGCGAAGAACCTCCACCCTTTGATATCTCCTTGTATACCCGAGTTCGATAGGAAATTGGTAGAGGGAACCAGGAGAGGATGTGACGGATCCCATGCCCGGGTGAGTGGGTCACCGGCCTGTGCCGCATCGGCACATGGTTTAATAATTACCTACCGCCTGGGTCGATAATCCCGTGAGGCACAAAATGCTACCCTATGGCATGGGTTGAAGCCATTCGGTCCGTAGGATTTCTACCCATCTAGCAATAGTGGTAACGCCCAGCCTCGAAAATGCCTCCGGCACACGTTTTTGTCGATGTAGACTGCCTGCCATTGGTGAATTTCCAGGGGGTTGTTAGTAGTTCTTGGCTTGCCATCACGAAATTGCGCACGTAGAGGCTGTGCCTCCCGGATTCCAGTGAACCTAATGCAAAAACCCCTTGTCTATCCCCTTTCTATTGATTGTTGAATGAAACCTTTGTCCCATGGCGATAAGTCCACGATTTCAATGCTTCATCGGCGTGCCCACGGTCTCTACTCACCGGGCCCCTTCTCGTTTGCTCGACCCTCTTATACTCTCATTTCACTAAACAGGCTTTGCCATTGTGACCGAGCTACCTTGGCAGGGTGAATGGCAGCAATAAGTACACGAATACTAGAAAGTTTCAAGCCTTGAGACAGTTGTTCACCATGGCAATCATCTTCATATTTCTATTGTGTATCTGCATCGGTCTTAACGATAACATCGTGATTGCGCAAGCGCTGGCGCCCGAGACTCTCTTCCGAATCGACTTCTCCACCGACAATGGCGGCGGCTGCAGTACTGTAGGGCGGGCTCGAATCCAAACAATGCTGAATGAAGCCTTGGACCTGGCGAGGATCGGAGTGCAGCTGGTAGACCATTATGACAGCGAAGCGGAATCAAACCGGCTCCTCGACATCTTTGTGCGCGGCAACACACAGGCCCATCGAAGTTCATTCAAGGGTAGGTAGGAATCTCGGTCATTCTCGAATGAGTTTTCTAATACAAAGCTTCGAACGATGTAGGGAACTATGAGCTTGTTCGCGACTTCTTGGCCAGCAACCAGAACATACCCCCGGGTGGCCAGCCATATCTCTTCTGCAGCGACACCTGGTTGGAACGGAACACAATGAAATCCGAGGCCAAGGATACCGAGGGGAACTCCTTCCCCAAGGGAGATCTATCGGGCCTACCGGCATTGATCGAAGACGTGCCAGACTACCTCGAGGTGCGGAGGCAGAGCGCCGGTAAAACTCCGGTCAGCTACCCCCAGCCATATGCGATTCTCTCTTTGATATACAGATATTAAAATCCGCAATGGAGAGGACTTGCTGACAAGAATACTTGAAATAATGTAGTATTGGAGCCCAAAACATAACCAATATTTGTTCGACTACTCGTACGGCCCGGGAAGGGGATATTGTTATAACACGAACCACAAGGGAGTGACTTCTCATCTTATATTGCCGGCATCGATCACTCTATGTCCCGTGATATTTCAAACCTCTGTCGCCTTGGGCAGCATCGCCATGAATCCGCTGGCAAGCCAGCTGATCCCGGCTCAACCGCAGAACATCCCCAACAACGCCCAGCGACTCTCCCAGATCCTGCCCGACTCGACAACGCTTTTCCACGAGCTCTTCCATCTCATCATGGGAAACCAGAGAAGCTACCCGAACCGGCCGGGTGGGGAGCTGTATGAAGTCGTGGATATGGGCGGCCTGACGCCGGATCAGGCGTTGGCCAACCCGGAGACGTACGCTGCTGTGGCAGTGGCGTACTGGCACACGCGCAACGTCGCGCCCGTGGGAGGCAACCGAGTAGAGTTCTACGGGTTCTTCGCAACGCGTGACTGAGGTATGGTATTTTGTGAAGGAACGAAGTAAACGAAGTTAATCGTCAGCAGTGGTAGATGGAGAGGGTTGCGAAAATACTCGGACTAAGACACTGCTGTGGCTTTGAATGCAAGAAGTAACTGGGTATGAGCATGTACAACTTGAGATCTTACACCTCTGGTCCCACTTGGTTCATCTGTATTTAGGCTTCTTCTTTTTGCATTACTCTTATTTGTGCTTTCTTGCTCCATTATCCCCAATTTCAACATGACTACTCGCTGTCGACATATCCGTAGTAATCAGCACAAAACTCTCTCCACAGTTGCGCAGTATCTGGGTTATCCCGTTCCCTCTGAGGATCGCTTCGCTGCAGGATTTCCTCTAACCACACTGCGAGATTATCATGACCAAGTGCCCGTGCTTCAGCGGCGGCAGTCCGGCCGTGGGCGTTTTGCTTAAGCAGGAACATGAGATGGGGAATACGCATGCCATCGTCGTCCTCCTCGCTCCACGGCAGATCTTCCGCCGCTGGCGGTTGCGAGGATCTCTGCCAGGCGTCGTCTACAACAGTGAGATGGTCGCCGTGAAAAATCCGGAATGCGGCCGTGACGATATCCTGCTCGCCGGTCTGCACTGCAGAATGGAGTATCGTGTTGCCTGCGCGATTCTGATGACAATACAAAATGTCGAAGAGCTTCTTGAACTTCATCATGTTGTCGGCCCTGAAACATCTCCGAAGGGTGTCCATCGCATCAATTCGCCGCGCCGCGACGGCCGTGTGTATGAGTGAGTTGCCCGTGTCAGGTTCTATCGCCATGAAGAGCACAGCGAGCGCGTTCGATTCGCACGAGCGACCCACATTAATCAGGCCGATCTCGATTTCATTGCTTGACCCTGTCCTGACCACTTCATGGAGCGTAGCGATGCGCTTTGGATCCGGTGCCCGCTCGGCAGGGCGGTATCGGAAATCCAAAGGAATCCGAGGGAAGTCGTTGGGCGCGAGCGGCAGCCCCGGCAGGGTCATTGCCACTGATGAGAGGACGTAAGTTTCGGAAATAAGCCAACCAAAATGCACGCCAAGTCTAAAAGTTGGGAGTCTGACAGCCGCGCCGCTAGAGCTGGGATATAGCTCTGGGGTGATGAAGTAGGATGGTGCTCTGAATTAGGTATCTCGGTCGTCTTATCTGTGACAGGAATTGGAAGAAATGCTAGGCGCCGATATCGATCCAAGGGGCGGGGCCAATGTGCCTATACCTGCATTATATTGATTCTTGTGTTCAACTGCCAAGACAAGAGGGGTCATATGACATGTACATGATGGCAGGGAAGTTATCAGGCAGCAATCCTACAAAAATATAGATAATGGGATTTCAAGTATGAGCCCTGATTGTAGAAATCCCATTTCTTAGCCTTCCTGTTCGGTGCATAGCCTCTATTGTGCCTGTGCTGTGCCGCCTCGGCATTGATATTAGCTCCCCATTAGCGTTGTCTAGTGCCGGGCTGGTATTATGTAGCAACGACGGCGCATATCATCCGTGATGCTGGGATGGTGCTTGAGTTAGGCAGGCGTGTCTTGGGGTATCAAAAATAGGATGCGTGGTCACTCGAAACTGGCAACCTAAGCCCCAAGACTCGCATCCTCCGTGTGCTGTAATTTCCTGGTCCAAGTGCCACCATTTTCAAATCCAATGCGAGCAAAGTCGACTATTCAAAAGCAATCAAGCACGAATTCCTAGATATATTTGACTAACGCCTGGTTCTTCCTGTCTTTTTGTATTTTTCAACCAGGTCTTGCGCCAACTCCATTTCTCATTTCCTGAATACACGTCCCAGAGCCCTCTTAATTGGAATTTCGAACTCTTTCACTCCAGTCCCCTCTGGTTGGACTTTCCGTTTGATAGTCATGGTTGATATCCGGTAACAGGCATAGGGCCAAGCGCGTACTCTAAATGGGGTTTGAACTAATTGTCTATTTCTCCTAGTTCATCTTGGGATGCGACTGGTGATACCCGAATATCGTCCAAATCCGAAGCTAAAAATTTCCGTTCTAACGTAATCATTGTCATATCGGGCTCACATTTCCCTTGTTAGTTCTTACCCATCATTCTATAAGGTAGCCGTCGATGGTGACAGTTTCATCGAATTTAGGATAGAAACATTGTGTTTCCTGGCTTCAAGTGGCTTCATCTACTGGGCTTGACGAGTGTAGTTCGATCAAGTAGATAACGTGTACAATGTGCACACATGAGATAGAAATTGTAGTATAAGCGGCAGTAATAGGCCATGCAAACCTGCCGGCCGTGCATGAATAAATGATTTATCAGGGCCAAGTAACATTAGGTCTTCCGCCAGGTAGCATCATGTGGAATGCCCAGCCCTGCATTTCGTGGACCTCGCTAGCAACTTTTTGTAGCCACATAGTAGGTACAATCGGGAGCCAAAATTCGCATATCTCACTTCTCAAGATTTCTAGCCCAACAGCCCATGATTGCCGGCCGCCATCTCTGTCGCCTGTAGTGAGTTGGGCGTGAGCCAGGGACAGATGTATTATCGCCGCAGTGAACCCGTTTCCTGACCCGAGAGTGTACATGCGCTGAACCTCTCGTAGCGCAAATGCCCACCGTAGCACAGCCTCGCCATGATCCGGTCCAGAGTGAGCTATTCGAGCTGCAGCGAGAAGCGCACGCATTTGTAGTTGCTGATCATAGAGGTTGTCCAGTCTTAAGGGTACGACATCTTCCAGTTCTTTGAGCGCCGACTCCGCAACGCCTAACCTCCCAAGCCCGATATTTGCCTCTACCGAAGCTAGTAATAGCTTTCTGCACTCACGGCGTGAGCGTTCGGACTTTTCCATGCTGTTGAGCTCTGTTTGGAGCATTTCCATGGCCCTTGGATACTCTTTCATTTCGCAGTATATATCGGCAAGTCTGCTAACTAAGACGCGGCGTGTACTGCCTCGTAATGGTTGGGTTGTATCAAGGGATAGAATTTGTTCTAAGGAGGCCCTGGCTGCATCGAAGTCCCCGATAGATTGAAAGAATCGTGCTGCCGTACTCTGGAGCCTGAAGGTCACTTCAATGTCTAGAGCTGCCAGTGGCTGCTTGGCTTCCCACTTGTACATAAAGGATGGCACGTCGTTGTCGTAACACTTGATTTTGTTCTCAATCTGAGAAATGTGAAGGCGGCCCTGCAGTGCATGGTCTCTGCGAGTAACTGGAGGCGGGCCTCGCCACACGAATTCGCGTATATGCGCCTCCGATTTGGCAAACTCTCCATCAACGCGATATAGAGTGCTGCGAAAGAGCACAACAGTTGCGTGAAGATAGTACGGCATTGACTTCCGCAGGAGACTTCTGGCCAGGCTGACAGCAGCGTGACGCATGGCAACTGAATCCCTCTCCGCAAAAAAGAGGACGGTCTCCAAAACTTGGGTTCTGAATAAGCCTTGCATTTTACAAGTTTTGGTGAGCCTCTCTAGTATTGGCCAAATAAAATTCTTGAGTGACGGGGACCTATCAATTGCATGTAAGTAGTGATACACATATTCTGAAGAGTGAATTAAGCCATACCAGCCTATGTTGCCCTCGTAGCATGGCGGGCAACCAAAGCATATTAGCTTCAAAGCCGTGGCTGCAAGTTCATTTGTTGTTCGAGGTAGCAGTACGTTAGAAAGGAGTAACGTAAACTCGGGACTTAGAGACCAAGCAATGGTGTCGTCGTCTAGGACACGTGTGATGACATACGGGCTTGCTGCAGCCCGAGAAACTTCTGTATCATCAGATAAGAAGTTGACAAGTTCAATGGGGAGACAGAATTTGGCAGCACTGGTACTCTCGATTTCTCCTTCGGCGTTCCATCGCCGCTGCGGGGAGCGAACACATTTCAGAAGTATTTCAGGAATGTCAGAACCACCCAGTGCATGAAGCAGAAGCAACAGCTGGTCTGGGGCTGGAATCAAATCAGCGTAATCAACAAAAAGATTCAAATATGAGGATGATAATGAAGGATCTAGAAACATGCATTAGAACTCTACAGTGGCAACTTTTGCATCTGGGGCTACCAACCGCGTAGTTGTGTTAAAATCAAATGTTGCACAAAGCCTGTATAGTCTTCGAGTGATGGAGCGAGAGAAAGCAAATGGTTAAATACTTCCTCGTCATCTATGTTTAGATATCTCTCGTAACTGTGCGTCGTAAGCAAATTTTGCAAATTCTCAATTGTGTATTAGGCCATGTCTCCTTACGTTGATGGCGGGATGTCCAGTGGAAGCCAAAGGATCGATCCGAGTCCACCTAATTTTCTGGCGATCTGGATATACTTCCTCCCCGAATTTCGAACCTCCACAAAGTTTTGGTTTTTGTGAAAAATGTGAGCGATTTGGGGAGGTACTAAAACTTGTGCATCCAACTTCGACCTGAGGAATATTACCACGCAGGCAAGTCGTCGACGCAGCTCTGTATTGATACGGTTTTCGGAGACTGCCCAGAATCCCTCGACATTTTCCTTGAATTGTTCGTATATCTCATTGGTAATTCCAATATCAATAGAATCCACGAATATAGCTTTGTTTGTTCGCTGGTTACGTGGTGTGACTTGATACTTCACGTCACGAGAGAGTGACTTGGACTGGGCAAGGAGGCGGCGCAGATCCTCCAGGTGGTCGTTCAGAGCAGGGATCAAATCCCTGGCTCGGCCCTCATCATATTGATTGGCCAGGAGCTGAATAGAGCTGCAAAGGCATGTGGTATCCATTGCGCGAGAGCGTACGCAATGAGACATGTGCGAGAGAGGAATGGGTTCCTACCGGTAGTTAGCAGATTTTGAACTCCACTCTTCATTCTCGGCTGCACTCGGAGCTGCGAACACCCGACCCGTTCTGGCTCACCCATGGCATCGATCCACTTAGTTGCTCGTTAAATACCAGATCCCTGGGGGGGTTTCCATGATTCAGTAGTGACTACGGATAGTCTAACCCTTTATCAGATCTGATGGAACACTACGAGTAAAACCGGGGTCATTGCTCAGAACTGCTAGGTTGGAAACATAATTATAATAATGGGCCGGGTATGACGGGGATTCTGCTTTTTGGCTTTTAAGAAAGGTGTTGGCGAGTTTTGGTTTCATTTTATTTTCTCCGTATGTGAACCCTACAACACGTTCCCTCATTATAGCCACGGGGGCTCTTTAATACACAGCAGATTGTTTTGCCATCAGCCATGAGCTGCTCATTGTCCAACAACCCTGATAGGGTCAGCTCGACATCGGAGCCATCTGAGGAAACGCCTCTTCTGCGTGAGAATGAAGCTCTCCCAGATCCAACTGAGTCTCCAGTCATCTCTTGGGCGTCGATACCTAGGAAAGGGCAGCTGGCTGTCATTGTCCTTGCCCGCTTGGCGGAACCTTTGAGCGAACGTTCTTTAACGTCGTACCTCTTTTACCAATTACGGTGGTTCAATCCGGACCTCGATCCTTCCGAAATCCCCAAGCAGGCCGGTTACCTCACTGCCGTATTTGCAGCCGCACAATGCCTCACATCTATGTGGTGGGGTCATGCTGCGGACAACCCTCGCCTGGGCCGCAAGCGCGTCTTGGTGATCGGCCTTACCGGCACGGCCATGTCTGCACTGGGAATGGCATTCTCAACCTCCCTAACAGCTGCGTTCTTCTTCCGGTTCTGTGCTGGTGCTCTTAACGGCAATATCGGCGTGCTCAGGACTATGGTCTCTGAGATCATTGTCGATAAACGGTGAGTTAAATGATCAATCTAGAAGAAGACTCGCGGAGAAATACTCATATGATCAAAGTTACCAATCTCGAGCATTTCTTCTCCTACCTATGTGCTTCAACGTCGGCGTCATCATCGGACCCCTCCTGAGTGGTTTTCTTGCGGATCCTGTCCATACACTACCAAGTATATTCGGGCCAGGCACACTGCTAGGCGGCGCTGATGGCGTTCAATGGCTGAAGAATTTTCCATACGCCCTCCCAAACTTGCTTTGTTCTACTATGTTGATCACTGCAGCTTTTGGCATCATCTTAGGTCTCGACGAGACTCACCCGCAACTGCGGCATCAAAATGATCCTGGACGCAGGCTCGGCAAGAAGATGATGCGCACGATCCTGCGACGCCGTTCACACGACTACGGCGGCTACGATCCAGTATATAACGATGTTCCACAAACCTCGACTGATCAGCTTCAGTCCGAAGAGGTTGGTGCAAAACCGGCGGAACCTAAAGACAAGACGCGAGCCCCATTGCGTGCCATCTTGACTAGGGCCGTGTGCCTTAACATGCTGCAGCGCTTTTTGCAATCATTGCATGTTTCGGCGTTCAATTCCATCTTTTTTAGCCTTTTACCGACCCCTAGAGCGGAGAACAGCAACTTTCACCTTCCATTCCGCTTCACTGGCGGTCTTGGGCTCTCTAGCGACAAGATGGGACTAGCCAACACAACAATCGGGATGATTGGAATACCTCTACAGCTGCTGCTTTACCCAAGACTGATTGGTAGTCTCGGTGTCAGGAACTCGTATCGCGTCTTTTTGCCACTCAGCATCGTCGCATACTTTTCTCTGCCATATCTTGTTCTGCTTCCCAACGATGCTGTCCTGATCTGGACGTGCTTATCTGCTGTGTTGACAATGCATGTCTTGTCCCGGACGTTTGTTAACCCGGCGACCATGATGCTTGTCAATGACTGTGCACCGAGTCCGAATCTGCTTGGGACGGTGCATGGTTTAGCATCCAGCATTTCAAGCGCGGGTCGTATCATGGGACCGACAGTGGGAGGTGTAATGCTCGGCTGGGGCCTCACCCACGACTTTGTTGGGCTGCCGCTCTGGCTGTTGGGTATCTTGGCAGTGATTAACTGGGTTGTCCTCTGGTGGATTGACGATGTAAAAATGTCTTGATAGGGGTTTTGGCTTTACGGCAAATGGATAACTACGTGTTGAAAAGTTTGAAGAATCAAACCGTACCTATAGAGCCAAGGCTGTTTTAATATCGAGCAATATAGACAACACACCACGAATGCAGTTAGTTGTCTGATTTTGGACATTATCTAGCCATAGAGAGCTAGAATCCAGTTGTGTGATTTAAATGTTTGTTTGAATCCCGCTGCTAGCTGCCGAACAAACCGTGGCATACTGTTTGTGTAACCAGATTGATGCTGCAGTACCATTTGCAGGTGCAGGTTAGGCTCCGTAATCGGGAGTCTGATCTACGTTCGCCCTTTGATACTGGAAGCTGACGTTGACTTCTCTCTCACTGTGAGAAGTCTTTGGTGGCTCGTATCCTTGTCTTCTGGGGTCATTACAGGGATCTTTCTCTCACTGTGAAAGAAACAGAAATCCGTCAACCCTGTTGCAGTGGAGGTACCCAGTTATATCACGCTACCCTGGTAGTGTTGTCCAAGTTCGGACCCACACCTGTCTTGCGGAATCGGCTAAGGTAGTCTAGGGCTCCAAAGTCGAATTTTTTCTTTAGGTTGGGTAATCTTATCAATCAAACCACATGATCATCTTATCAATCTGACCAGGTCTCATGCTCATCTCCCGTTTTGCGTCGGCTGCATCACGTCGCTTTTGGAATGCACATGCACACCGCAACGACGATGCAGGCCATCAACCTTCCAAGCCCGAAGCAACGCAGCAACGAGAAGGCTTTGAAAATATACGCTGCTTTTGTTTTTATTCTTCTGATACTCATTTCTGCAGCTTATTGGCTTCGTAAAGTATGCAACCATGTCCCACGTTCAAAAACATCTCAAAAACCACGAGGTTCCAGTCGCTGGGCCCGTCTTCATGTCTTCCGGTACGTGCAAAGCCCCGGTAACTCTACAGGCTGAAAATATACTAATAGTTTACAGAAAGCTAGAAAGTCGTGCAGACTGGGAGTGGTTTGGGTATCCTTCCTTAGGGCTCATCATATTATTTGGTGTCTACATTCTCGGCAACATCATTCTCTCATCAAACATTCTTGCCAGCTATCAAATGAACCATTGGGCGTCTAGATTTGGATGGTAAGTGTTTATTGTACGTCATGATTTACATCCTGGCTTACATACCGTAGGATGAGTGCGGCGAATATGGCGCTTTGCGTCTTCTTTGGACTGAGGAATACGCCGCTTGCTACTTTGGCAACCGCTTCTCACATCCAGCTCAATATAATTCACCGTATGGTGGGATATACGGCTGTGTTCTTATTACTTCTCCATGCCATCTTCTATACGATCCATTTCGGTCGTCAGGGCCGTTGGTATATTTTCGTAGAAGAAGCTAACTTGGAGGGTATGGGCGCTGGCGTTGCTATGATTGTCTTGCTCATGGGCATTTCAAGACATCGCGGCTACGAGATGTTCTATATTAGCCATGTCGTTGGTTTTATAGCGGCTGTCATATTGACAGCGCTGCACAGGCCAAACTGGGCCAAGAAGCTTCCCCAGACGATGATATTCACTGCTGGGATGTGGATACTGGATCGTATTATTCGAGCAACGAGGACGACTCACAACTTCATCAACAACCACGCTACCTTCTACCCTCTTCCAGACGGAGGAACGCGGCTATTGTTAAAGAAGCCAAGCGCCAAGGTAGCTTTGCCAGGGTCTCATTGCTATGTATGGATTCCTCGGATTCATCTTTATGAGAGTCATCCATTCACAATCGTCAGCAATGGACCTTCTGGTTTGGAGCTCGTGATGAAGTCACGCCAGGGCTTCACCAAGTCTGTGGGCAGCTATGCAGCCCGCCATCCTGGCCGTACTGCTTGGGCATCGGTAGAAGGGCCATATGGATCGATTCCTGACACAGAAAACTATGACAAGCTGATTTTCATTGCTGGAGGAAGCGGAGCGGCATTCACATTTGGTCTCATGAACCGCATCCTGAACTACTCTGATATACCTGCACACCAGTCTATTGAGTTTGTCTGGGCTGTTAAACGTATAGGTGAGTCCCAGTACATTCCAAGCTGTTTGATTTGACTTTTTAACCATGTAGCAGAGCATTTAAGTTGGTTCTATGGACACCTGCACAACGTTTCGAAGGTTGGATCAGCCGTAAACGTTACGGTCTACGTCACCAGTGACGAAACAATGGCAACTCCTATTGAATCTGAGATTCAAAAAGGAATAGAAAGTGGACTGCTTTCGCAGAGAGGCGGCTTCAATTATGGGACCACATCAGAGACAGCTAGCACGGAGAGACTGCTGACTGGAACTGCCTCTGATGCCGTTGAGCGAACTTTCAACTTGAACTTCACGAGAATGGATGTAAATGTGGTAATAGGGGAGACCATGGGGGCAGTTGAAAGCTGCCAACGAGTTCTCATGGTGGCCTGCGGGCCAGAATCGCTCATGGATGCTGTGAAAGATTCAGCTGACATCTGGCGGCATAAGCGTAGCCTCGGAATAGACGTCCACTACGAGGACTTCTAAAGTTGATATTTTTTTAATTAAATAAAGCCTAGACAACAAGCTGCAAAGGCAACTACATATTCTTCTCAAAGTTGGACGTCTACAAAGCCCTTGAAAACTGTTTGGTGGGCTTTAAACCCGGAGCCATCATGGACCCAATGTCCATGTGGTGACATCCATTTTCGGATATCCACACTTGGACAAGGATCCCCTAGCTCACAGTATGTGGGCTATGGTCTGGTCCAGTATCCACTGCAGCTGGAGACGCCTGTGTGGATACCAGGATGCGTGTGTGCGGGGCACCACGCTGCCGACCATGGGCTTGGCGGATTTATCTGATCGATCAGCAAGATTGATATACCCCGTCGGTGCGACGTCTTCTCGGTTCAGTGTCCCCTTCTCCAAGTTTCTTCTCCTTTACACTTCCTGTATGATCGGCTGCGTTTATTACCTGTCGTCATGGCTTCCAGAAACTCTGTTGATCAGCCTTTGCCCGCTGCCGACGGCAGTGACATCGTCATACCGACACACAACGAGGTTGATGAGAAGCGGACTGCTGATGTTACCAGTCAACCTTCTGAAGATTCCGAAGAGCTTAAAGACTTTCCATTGAAGTGGAAACTCACAGCTCTCGTATGCGGTGTCGCTCTCTCTTGGGGCTCATCCTTCTCCGAAAACACCCTTGGTCCTCTCAAGAGTACCCTGATAAAGCAGCTCGATATCAACAATTCCCAGGTGAGCATCGTCAAATGCTTCATTTCATTTCCAAAATTGGAGACAAAGACTGATCGCTCATAGTACGGAGCCATCTCCTCGGCCACATCACTCGTGAATACAATCCTTCCAATCTTGGGTGGATATGGGCTGGACCATTATGGCGTCGAGTGGTAAGTTTCTTCCGACATATACCTCTGATCCTGTAATGCAGGGAGTTATAATGTTTTCATTTTATTACGGCTTGCTGATACATTTACCATGAATAGGGGCTCAATGGCTTGCTCAATTGCCATCTTCATCGGCGCAGTAGTATCAGCTGCAGGATCAAACAATGATTCTTTCACTCTCGTGGTGACTGGTCGAGTCATAATGGGCTTTGGCAGTACTGTCATCGAGACGTGTACATCAAAGGTTTGTCCTATTATTAAGAATGTCGTTATCGCGGTACATAACTGACAGCTATGGTGAAGATCTTAGCACATTGGTTCCAGCATAGGGGGCTTGGCCTGGTATACGGCCTGGACTTGTCGATTGGTACACCTCTGCCCATGACCCATCCTTGAATACTTAACATGAAAGTGCTGACGCCTTTCTCTGCGCTTTAGGAAAGCTCATTGTTCTCATCGCTAAGGCCACTGCTGTTCCGATGCGAGATGCTACGTCATTCTGGGGCTGGGCTCTATGGATTCCCGCCATTGTTTGCTTCGCAAACCTACTGCAGAACATCTTCTACGTCTGGTGGGCCAGGAGCCGGCCAACGTGGACACATATGCCCACAGGCCAGCAAGTAGCCAGGGGAGCAAAGCGACGCGAGCGGCTACAAGGTGGAAACAATGAAGTTGCCACTGTAAATACAAGCGCAAGTGTGCGTCGGTTCAGTGCCCTCCCCGACTGGAGCGCTCTTATGCGTGTGCCACGCTTCTTCTGGTTGGTTGCGTGTACCCAGATCCTGCAGGCTGGCGTGGTCGGCGGGTTCAATGGTCTCAACGCGGACATCATCACCCAGACACGGGGGTCGACCGATCAGCTCGCCGGCTACACATCAGCTGTGCAACAAGTCATTCCCGTCGTTTGTGCACCTTTGATTGGCACCTTTTTCGACTTCTACGGCCATCGAATGGTCTTTGTGAGCCTCACGTCGACCATTTGGATCCTGGTGTACTGCCTCATTGGATTTACCAAGACTAACGCCCTGGGGACGATGGTCATTGCTTCCGTAGCATCAACCATGAACGCCCTGCCTTTCTTGGCATCCATTCCCCTTATTGTACCGGACCAACTCGAACTTGGCCTTGTATTTGGAATCTGGAAGGTATTCAACAACAGTGGAAGCGTCATAGTCGACATGATTGCCGGCAGGCTGCAAGACATCACCCCCGGAGGCACATATGAGCGCGTCATTGCGTTCTTCGTGGCTGTGAAGGGCCTGGAGTTCTGCCTTGGCCTCTTTTATGGAATTCTCGACAGAAAGTAGGTCAATGTCCGCCACGTTGTGATTAGATGCTTGTTTTACTAACGGAAATTTTCCTAGATACCTCTCAGGCATTCTCAGCATCGGTAATAAGAAGCGTATGGAAATGGAGCAGGAAGGAAAGCTTGGAGAGCCTGTTGGGCGGCGACCTTCCAAGGTATTTACCACGGTAGGAATCGCCTTGGTTTGCTCCATGATTGTTATTGCTTGGGTTTTGTTCATCAAGTACTCGATTTGAGATGCATACCAAGCCGGGTGTATACCCATGGGCATTAAGCTCAAGTTATTAATCAAGTTTGTCTAACAAACACGTTTTGGTGATTTTATTCTGTGACAGACACGTCCGAATTTGTTGCTGTTTTCTACTTGTGAAAAGCCTTCCTATGATCCCAAGACTCCCGATATCTTTACTTCAGAGAACCTCTTCTATACTTCTGTGACAATTGTAATTTGTTTAGAAGTCATCGAAGGGCTGTAACATACTGATTTGCTTAAATTTCAGTGCCACGCAATATTTCTACAGTGCTCCGTACTGTGGTCATTAGTGAACTTCCAGAACCGAGAACCTAGTCCTGTTAGCAAGCCACTGTCTTTCTATGTCACAATTGTCACTGGGACTGTTTGATAACCAAATTAGTAATATTCAGAGCACTGTGACCTAATTGAAAAGACCTGCATGGCCTGAAACATTATACGCCCGGGAAATATTAACAGCATGATTCTGTTTCTAGCTTCCTCCATGGTATAAAGAGATGGGTTGGAATCCATGAGGTGGCAGACATGGACCTCGTCCGTTCCCAAGAAAGTCTAGGTTTCGTACGCTTTTCGTGATATTTAACTGCGTCCCTCGCCGAAGCAAATTTGTTAAAATACTAGACTCCAACACCTTTACATAATCCTCGACTATCTTCGTTACGCCAAGTATTTGAAGTATGACCTGGCTCATCAAGAAAACAGAGGCGCCGATTCAAAACATCACTTGTTGAGTAATAGCTGAACTAACAGAGATATGGCCTGGTCTATACCTCCTAGGGTTCGCCTAAACAAATTTGACACAGCAGGGATGGAGAGAACTCACAAAAGTGACAATGTCAATGTTTCCATAGACACTGATCTACCGCTAATGGCACTCGCCAACGAGAGAAACTGTCTCTTCAAAGACGAAAAGTGATGTATCTTATATTGTACTGGAGATTCTGGACTTAACTTGAATTACAGATTCCTTGACTTGTTTAGTGACCTCACGTGAAATGAGCATTGGTGTTGATGAAAAAATGATCAAGCTTAACAGCGCATATACGGCCATCTCTTATGCATCATCAAGAGGCAACCAACTCAACAGAGTCACGGTTGAAAACCGGCGGCAGTTTTGCGTGGGCGTTCGATGAGACGTCTAGGAGATCAAATCCAAGGGCTAAAATGCACTGGGTTAGTTTTAGCATTGGTGTTGACACTGCCTTGCTGAGAATTGATTAGTGCAATATTAGCCATTAACATTGTATAAGGCTCAAAGTTCGAAAAACATTGGGCTTGAATATCCACAAGATGAAACATTCCCATGAATACGAGAATGAAAAATTAAAACCCAAAACTTGCCCCTTTTAGCTACCTTCTACTTGACTGCACTGCGCTTATACACGAGCCATTACCACTTGCAATGCCCCCCCTGTTTCGTGTTAACGTTGTGGGGTCAATATTTCAACTTATTATACATCCGTGCACCAGACAAAGTTGCTGAAATGTTGAACCAGGTATTTTCATCAGTGCAAGACTGGGAGGAGCATTCAAGTTACTGATTTATAATCTTATTGCAGCTTCGTTAATGTTTTGTGCTGGCCTACTACCAGACATTCTAGTTTTGGCGGATATGTGCTGGAGAGCCTACCTGCGGCTTAGAGTAAGTGGATTTCATTTGCGACTGTGACAGGTAGACAAACCCCACAAGCAACACACCACGAGTCTTGCGCAGGTTGGAAATAATCCAAGCCCCAAAACTATGAGAGCTTAAAAGATCTAAACTTAGGTCTGTGTAGCCTGTCGACCACCGGCCAATCTGCAGTTGAGGGTCATTATTCGATCCATAAGCACAGTGGCGGTGTTCTGGAGAACCACTTAAGCCCCTATCGTTCGTCTAGAAGCTGAAACTTGCAACATGGGTGGTTCCTTGGTCCAGCTATGACAGTGAAACAACGGCGGCCAATCGGTTTTTGCCGATGGACGAATTGGTTCAGAGAACCTCCCGATGACCTTGTAATGTCCATGTGTGATTATCAATAAGCTCCATAGAATAAGTGTGCGTTTCCTAAAGTAGTCGTATGGATACTCATATTCTATGGTGATGGTCCTGTGGGCGGCATTACTCTGTACCTCGGATCTCCATCAAACATAGTGAAGGCACCGAAGACAGATTTCTCAGCCCAGCCAATTCCCCATTCCCCCAAATCTACGGGCGTTTCATTGAGTTACCTAATGCAAGCTTGGCTAGTGAAAATGGTCAAGTTCTTGGTCTCCACGCGAGTCAGAAGAGTTCGTCCCAACCGGCTTTCCAGGAGGTCTCGCGAAAGCACACTCCTTTATGCATTTACAAACGCTCAAAGTGCTGCAAAAACATATTAAATGTCATAGTACATCCGATAAGTTGGATGTGGATATAGAGCTATCCATGCCTAGGCACCAGGTAATGGTCTGGCCAGGCCGTGAGTGTGGATCCGCCACTGAACCTAAATTGCGCGATAGGGCTTAGCATCAGCCCAGATATTCTGGAGCAATGGAGACTTGAAGCTTCCGGTGGGATATGTGGATGGAGACCTAAATTTATTCTTGGTTACCCCGGCCACCCACTGGTTCAGAACCATGCTCGGGAGACCAATAATTATGAAGTGCCTAACTCCAATCAGTGCGCCGTCAGAGACATCAATGATATCAAGCGGTACAGTGCGTCCCTTTCTTCCGCATAGAAGTAAGACAGCTATGACCATGAATCATTCAAGAATGCTCCAACAATACGCAAGTTGTGTACTGTCTTTTAGAGGTCTTGTGAGCAGATGAAATTTGGCAGACGGCCGCAGAAACCTCTTTTGCATGGGTAGCAGTTGTCTAGCAATGCTGGTGTGGGCCTCCTCGCTTCGCCGTTTCAGGAGTACGAGAACCTCTGCGCTGTCGTCTTAAGATGCATGCTAAGGTCTCTGGCAATACACTTGTCTATTGCCTTTGCGACCCGCTGTCAGAAATCTTGGCAGCCGAGAATAGCAATGCTTTCGGTGCCCCGAAGATGCCGTATTGCATCGACTTTGGCAGGAGACAAGCTGTTGCATGTTGAGATGTAATTTGTGCAGTTGACCAGAATCAAGGCACAGCGGTGGCACAGACAATATTGTACAGTTTCTGAGGTAGCCGTGTCGATTTATTCTGATGGCCGCAAAAGACTATAAAGGTCGCGGTGGTATCACTCGAGAATCATTCCTTTCTCTCATTATCAATCCTCGATCACAACACGAGTCACACTATCTTTCATCTTTTGTGTTTTGCAGTCACTCGCTTGGGAATTATCCTACCACCTTCACTTAAAACAGTTCTTCCAAAACAAAATCAAAATGGCCGCTATTGGAGCAGTTGCAACCCTCGGCACCGTCATAGGCAATGTCGGTACCTTTCTGGGACTCGTCTCATCGGGTATCGGCATTATGCAGGCGATCACCCAGAAGCCTAAGGAGGTTGACTTTTACACCATCCGAATGGAGATTGGAGACAACCAGGATGCCGCTGGCAACCCCCCCTCCATTATCCTCTCCGACTTCTCCGACACTCAGATCTTCGGTGTCTTTGAAGGCAACAGCGAGAAGCCCGAAGACCAATGCCGCAACAACGGTGGTCTAGACCTATTCAAAGGACTCAAGAACGCCGAGGCGCCAATCCAGAGCTTTACGACCAATAACGGTTTCAACCTCAAGTCTCTCGACATTCAGCCCGGAGGCAACGCCATCTGCGTATCCAACATCATCATCAAGGGCAGTGATACCCAAGCCAGACGCGATGAGGTTTTCATCCCAGTGGGTGATTTGGGCTTCCAATGCGGGCATGAGTGGAACTGGGGCGCCGTTCTTAACGGTGTCCGCCAGCGCTGCATCTGGCTTGATGGCCAGCCCGACGGGACCAACAAGCCGATCCAGTCCCTTCACTTGGACATGGAAAACCTCGCGGGAATTTTCAACAAGGGCAAAAACGACACGCTTGCGAAGACCACGTTTGAGCAGGCCTGTGGGTTTATGACCGACAACGTCGGCCAGATTGCCAACCGTAACGACTGCAAGGAGTCCTACGGCAAGCGCTCTATGTCCAGCAAAAATGAGACCATTGATATTGTTCCCTTCCTGGAAGAGCTCTCTGACTTTTTCACCGGCGAAGGGGGTAACGCCTTGGAGAAGTTTGCCGGTGCTCCCTTCATCACCTCCGACAACAAGCTCTGGGACTCTGCAAAGAACGTCTTCACTGACGTGTCACCCACAACTGGAAATGATGACGCCAAGGCTGTCCCCAGCAAGCGCTCTAGGCATTTCGTTCGCATGGAGCAGCACGCCGCTCGCCAGAATCCTACCCGATCAGCCTCCGCCGCCAACAACAAGGTCGCTGAGAAGAGAGGTCTGGCCTCAACGCTGAAGGGCCAGCGCTGCGAGTACGCCAATGACGGGGCTCCCCAGTGCCAGGTTGTGAAGGAGTTCACAGTTGGCGCTGTTTGAGTCGGCGATTTTGTTGCTGCACCAGGTTGGAGTCTTTGTTTACCTAGCATTTGATAGATAGTTTGCTTTTTGATTTCAACCAAGTTTGTTCTTTGATAAAAATGCGATTAAAGGCTCTTATGCTAAATTTGAGTTCGCAGTCATCTTGATTTGATATCCTCGTGACTCGAAATGTTGTCAAATATTGTTGTCGAATAGTTCAGTCGCTATTATTGGCATGAAGTGAAATTAAGATGAAATTTATATATTTTATTTAACCGGTAAATCCACCGAAATAGGCGTTCCATGTTGGTTTGAAGATATTCGCATGATTGTGTAGTATTGTCAGCGATGTCTTGAACTGAAAGCTGACTTGAATGGGGTTTCGATCGGTATATGCAAAGCAATCTCTCAATAACTCCCGACCTACCCCATTTTTTCTTACGCTTATTGTAGCATTAACTAGTCCTGTTTAGCCAGAACCTGCAGGTCACCTGATGAGCATATTTTGGCAGCCAAGATGCATTGCAGCCTGATCCGTCACTTTGCCAGCAACACATCTCAATCTAGAACAACTTATCGATATCATGCATTTAATTCACATCCAAGAGCTTGCTTCGGGGGATCTCGATCTTCGTCTCGAAATGCATGCTGGTGAAATTCCGCCGTACGCCATCTTGTCCCACAGATGGGGAGCACCTTCCGATGAGGTTACATTCCGAGATCTCGTCGATATATCTTCGGTAAAGCAGAAGAAGGGATACCAAAAAGTCATGGCCTGCTGTGCGCAGGCCCTTGAGTATGGTCTCAGCTATGCTTGGATTGACACCTGCTGCATTGACAAGTCCAGCAGTGCTGAACTGTCCGAAGCAATTAACTCGATGTATTCGTGGTACAAAGGTTCCCGGGTTTGCTTCGCCTACCTGGAAGACGTCTTATCAGACGAAAACCCTCTGGAGATAGATTCTCCTTTTCAGCGCAGTGTCTGGTTCACCAGAGGCTGGACGTTACAGGAGCTTATAGCTCCTGTCGAAGTTATATTTTTCGACAGCCGCTGGAGCACCAAAATTATCGGCAGCAAGTCAAGCTTGGCTGATTTGATCTCGAAAATTACTGGAGTTCAGAAACATATACTTATGGATAGAGAGAAGATTCACACTGCCAGTGTGGCACAGAAGATGTCTTGGGCTTCTCGCAGACAAACAACCCGAGTTGAGGATGAGGCTTATTCGCTGCTCGGCATATTTGGAGTTTCCCTGGCGACTATTTACGGAGAGGGAAGAAGGGCGTTCCAAAGGCTTCAAGAGGAAATAATGAAAACATCGAGCGACCACACTATATTTGCATGGCAGGGGCAAGTTGAGCCAAATGGCATGCTTGCAACTTCCCCGAGGTCATTCGCAGATTCCGCCGGTTACAAGTCTTTGAACTATAACGACTTCATCGATCGGTTCGATATCAATAAAGAGAGCCTCAAGCCGTACTACACCTTGACAAACTTTGGGTTGCAGATTCAGCTCCCAATAGTTTCAATGTGGCCTCATTTTAAGGGGTATCATTTTGCCTTCTTGGCAGCATCACACGGCGCAGATGCGCAATCAGTCATTATCTTTCTCCGACAACGCCATGACCGTCCCCCTGGACACTTCTCTAGGGTGCAGGTCAACGGCCATACAGTAATACATCGGCGTATCCCGCATGGCGGCTACCTCCAGTGTGCTCCAGCTTCTCGAGTTATTATTTCTGGAAGCGAGCCACAGGGGCTAACAAATATTTCATCAAGCGTCTCAGAGAACCCACGCAATTCTTGCGCATACCTGCGAACCAGAATTAGTGTAACGGAGGGTTTATACTCAGCATCTGGACTTCTGCGGATGGATAGATTTGTTTCGAATAACTTTACGCTTGGCCTGCCCGGAGAATTTCGACAGTCAATATTCATCTACCCACCAGTCTACCTGCCAGAGCGAACCATGAAATTATGTGAAGGACAAAGTCTCATACTCGAGTTTTGCGTTGGTGACTTTCAGCTGGGATGCAAAACTCTGGGCACGGTTGCATTTGGTATGCATCTTGGAGAGCCTTGGACGTCGGCAAATCTCCACTGGGGTTATGACCAGAATGAAACCTCAAGTGACAAGACCAAACACAAGGACGTTGATGAAAAACTGACTTATGAGCCGTTTAATGGAGTGTCTATCTGGCAAAGGGATCCATCGCGCATTATTTTACCCCGTCAAGATGCTCTTAAGAAGCGCAAAGATGCATGGGTCTTAGGAACTTGGTTTGACCATTTGAAAGAGTTTCGGTTTGATGTCTCTTTGGAGCATGCTTCAGTGCCGGGACAGCCGTTTTCAAACTGGGTGCTTGATGTCAACATATCACGCCTTTATGGGCCATCACGGGAAAATCTCATCGAGCTGGCATGAAACTTTTTGTTGACTATAGAAATTTATGTACATACTGTGGTAAATTGAAAGATCTGGGTCATACTGTTCTCTAAACGGTCTTTCTAGGAGATACCTTTAGCCGGTCATTGGAACCTTATTCATTTTACTGTTCGCCAAGATCCTCTTTGAAGCTTGTTCTAGGCTAGGCAGCATGCAAATTACTACATGCTTATAATAACATATACTATATGGAATATTTTGTCTTTCTGTTGTTCACGTCGCAAGTGGTTTCGCCGGTGACCAAAACAAGCGGCAGCAAGCTGCGACATTTATTTATCAAACACCTCACCCTCACATAATACATCATTGAAAACTAGTGTTTATAGTTACTTACTTAAATTGGGAATCATCTTCTAGGCTATGTGAAGAAGTCGAGATCTCATCGTGTCTCTAATATTCAACACGCTCCAAATAGTCCACCATTGGTAAAATTTATGGCTCAGCCCGCAACCTTGGGTCCGTGTCTCAGATCGCCGATGCTAGAAGTGGTATGTGACCATATCGACCAAGTGATTATTCGAAATCATCGGTTGTCAGACTTAGTTCTAATGTGACTAACTAGAGTTTACCAAAGAACTGCCACCGGTAGTTTCCAGACTATTCTTGGTTGTGATGGAATTATGGCATGCTGCAAGACGTTTCAATTTTGTATCTCGATATCTCAATATCAATCAAAGCAGCCTACTTGGATCTATGACCAGCCGTGATGATCGGCATTGTAAGCACCTTGTGATAGCTTACAGAGCAAATGTAAACGCGTTCACCATTCAAGTTATTAATGGTAACTCAATTGCCCCGCGCTAAGGGTTAATTGACCACTAATTATTATGCCTTAGCCTCCGAAATGCGGAGTTCAGTGGGCCATTTTCGCTGAGCATTGCATGATTCGTGCATCCGTGTCTACTAGCTTCGGTCGTCCACCCTTTCGTAGCAGATATCTTGGCGCTCTGATTCTGCCAACTTGCCCAATATTAAATGACACATGTCCGTTACTGCTCTTGTGGCAAGTTCATGAACCTGTTGAGTTTCTGTCTTTCTGGTATATCAAAACCATCTTATCTCAAGCAAGGATCTCGCAACGCAACGCCTCGAAAAGCATCATCACCTTAGGCACTCCAGTAGAACTACAATTTCCCCGCAGCAAGAATGTCGATCACCACCAAGGAGGGGCAGGACTCCGACCTGCGTATCGAAATCATTTCTCAAGCCGAGGACTTCGCCCAAATTGCAGAGGTTGTCAGCAATGCATTCGGCCACCAAGTGCATGATGGCGTCTTCATTTCTATGAACCCGGGCTGGGACACTCCCGAGGGCCAAGCCCGCAACGCTGCGCGCATGGTTAACCGCTGGCGCTCGACGAAGAAGGATAACAAGGGCGAGCCCAACACAGTGTTCCTTAAGGCGACGCTTCCGGACTCCGAGCAGAGCGGACAGCGCAAGATTGCCGGCATGGCCATCTGGGCGCAGCTCTCAGCCGTCGACGGCCACGGCGACGCGCCCCCAACGGATCTCATCAAGGACCTCGACCTCGAATCCATCTTCCCCGGGAACGAGGCTGAGCAGCGTTATGCTGCGCAGTGCATGGGTTCCCTTCACAAGCGGCGTGAGGAGGTCATCAGGGAGAAGGCGACGACAGACCAGCCCTCGGTTTTTGTGCTGGACATGTGCGCCGTTGACCCCAAGTTTCAAGGAAAAGGCGCCGCCAAGAAGTTAGTGCAGTGGGGCCTTGACGAGGCCCAGCGACGTGGCGGACTAGAGTTGCTGCTCGAAGCGTCGAGTATGGGTAGACACGTATACTCCAAGCTGGGATTCAAGCAAGAAGGCCCTGAAATTGAGTATAGCGTCGACGAACAGTTTGCGCACCGCGATAGACCATCGAACATCTTTATGCGCACGGGCAGCAGCTCTTAGACAAGTTGCGAAATCGAAATGGATGGAAATTGTCAAAAGCATAAAGTGTTGCTGACGCTTCGGGGGCAAATATCAATAAATAGACACTCACGGGATTTCATCAGCATACTCGACTCTTATGGCCACAGTATTTTCATTGGCATCTTTGCGAATAAATGTACATTATCACAGCGCGAACACGACCTCAAAATCAACACCCAGAGTTTTTCCTTCCGTCTTTGGAACTGAGCGGTTGCTGCTTTAGCCTGAGCCGATCTGAGCTGAGAGTGAGATATTCCGAGTTTGCCTGAGCTGGGTGAGTCGGCCTGAGCAGGCCTGAGCAAGCCTAAATTCGGTCGCATGGCTGCGCGGACCAAACATAGGAACAAGCCTGTTCCGGCCGGCTTCACTACCCAACCCCAAGCAACCCACTGGCATTTGTCATCATTAATGATTTACACAATACTGTCCGATAGATAAATTTATACTGTTCTCTAATCGATTTCTTATCCAATTCATATGATTTCTGACGGTTAGTGTAACCTTGGCCTTCTCAACATCTTGATGCAATCTCTCAATGTTCTTCATGGTTGGCAAGCTGAGCATAAACGAGGGAGTGGGCAGATCAGTGACCTTGAAGCCTATGATGGAGCGGTGGTTCTGCAGCGAGTAGTCCATGGTACCTAGGGCAAATGTGCGATATGCTGCTAGAAAGGACTTCCTGCGACTGAGAGTAGAAGCACTTTACTTTCTCCAAGTCTCTTCTGCTAACCTTTTCACTTTCTCACGGATCAGTCGGGGTCGACTTGTTGACATGGGCACAAACATGATGGGGTTCAAGCGGTGGGTGCGACCGAGATAGCCGAAAGCGGCGCTGGGGCAGTTGTGGAGCTTCTATCCGCTCCGGCGCCGGCAGTCTTAAGCACGGAAAACGTCTTCATTGGCAGAGTTGCCCGCCCCCCGCAATGTCTTATCATCGGTTGCTCGATGCCGGAGATGTTGGCCGGCGTTCAAACGACTAGCTGAGATGCAACCCGGGGCCTGATCAGCACCGTAGTGTAGTAAGTCTGACCGTCGTAGAGGGACTCAGTCATTGCGAAGTTCTCCTTGTGCGTTTTTCTTGGGGATATAACGGCGAAATGAAAGAGATATATAATGGCCAACGTTTGCAGACCTTGATTGTCCAATGCCATGGTGTTGACATGTCTCAAAACCCGTTCGCATGCTTCCACATCACAAGCACACCTCATTGAGGGTCCGTCGCTTGGTTCTATATGCAGCAGGTGTGCAGTCCTACTATGACTGCTGTTTGCTACTCACTGTACATCATGCCCCTCATTTCTACGGCCTATCGGCAACCAGAGATCAGCCCTTGGATGCTGCTTTGAGTTGGACGGATGAGCATAGTGCTGATTTTAAAGGATGCTGCATACATGATGCAACCCTGCAGCGGCTCATGCTTCTATTGAACACTTTGGCATGCCGAGCCGAGCAAAGACCCATCCATTAAGGACGATTTGCCGGGTGCCATGTCAAGGCGCGAGAAAGTCCAAGATGCATTTGCATACATAGGCAGCTCGGATAGTGCCGTGATCGTGTGTACAGTGAAACGTGAGACCGCCGACCGAGATGCAGCGCGTAAACCGTTCCCTAGGTATTCCGCGGACAACCGCGGACAACCGCAGACAGATTGATTAGTCACGCCGTTTCCGACGCCGGAGATCCACCCCGAATCGTCTTATCTCGCTCTGGGGGTGCCGACCCCGCAGCCGATCGTGTGCGGGCTCTTGAAGTTCCGTGTTCACATCAACTTCGACATTTAGCAAATGCTCACTTTGACAATTCATTTCACGGTTACAGCCTAATATCACCGCCAAAATGTACACCGTCAACGTGGGCGACCGGCTGGATAGCCTGGACACGCCTTCAATGATCGTGGATCTCGATCTCATGGAGGCAAATATCAAGAAGCTTTTCGACAGCCTACTCCCTACGGGCGTGAACATCCGCCCCCACCTGAAAACAACAAAGAGCGCAATTCTTGCTGGCAAGCTCGCCGCCGCTGGTGCCAAGGGTTGCTGCGTGGCCAAAGTATCAGAAGCAGAAGCCATCACAGCGGCGGGCTTCGACGACATCCTCATCACTTGCGAAATCATCGGCGCACCCAAAGTGAAGCGTCTTGTTGAACTCTTTAAGAAGAACAAAAAGATTAGGATCGTTGTCGACAGCGAGTTCGGCGCGACGGCAATCAACAATGCGTTGGAAGAGGCCGGCGTCGAGGAGCCGATCCTCACGCTGATCGATCTGGATGTTGGATTGCATCGGACCGGCGTGGCCGCAGGCGAGCCTGCTCTGGCTCTGGCGAGGCACATCGGAAACCTCAAGCATCTCAACTTGATTGGCGTGCAAGGATACGAGGGTCATCTACAGCACCTTCACGACCGGGAAGATCGGAAGAAGCAGTGTCTCGAGTCCATGAAGACGCTCACGGAGACCGCAGAGGCGCTCCGCAAAGCCGGCTTCGGTATAGAAGTCGTCACCACGGGCGGCACGGGTACCGCCGAGTTCTGCGTCACTGTTCCGGGAGTCACGGAGCTGCAGCCGGGGTCGTTCATCTTCATGGACACGGACTACCGCAACGCGGTCGGTTCGTTCTACTCCAACAGCCTGACTTTGCTGGCGACCGTTGTTAGCAAGCAGGGCGAACGACAGGTGACGATTGACACGGGTCTCAAGTCTCTGACGACGGATAGCGGACTGGCTGAGTGTAAGGACCGGCGCTATGAGCACGCCAACCTGGGAGATGAGCATGGCTCACTCAGCTGGAATGAGGGGACTCCTGCGTTGGCTGTGGGAGATAGAGTCGAAATGGTTCCGAGTCACATTGACCCGACGATCAACTTGCACGACTGGTATTATGCCTATCGGAATGGCGTTATCGAAGAAATTTGGTCGGTCGACTCCAGAGGAAAAGTCCAATGATTAAAACCAACTTCATACCTCAAGAAGCGAACTGGAACATACGCATATTTAAGCCAAGAAGTATCAATAAAAAAACTTAGAGTACGGATAGTGCCTGTTTATCCGAACTTTCGAAAGAGAGATTTGGAAGTAGTCATCTCGTGATTAATATTGCGTCTACTCACTATAGGCTTAGTACTCACTTGCCACTATTCATTAACCCAGACGATAGGCAAGTAACAAGTATCAACCACAAAAAGATGCAAGAAACACTAGATCAGAGTTGCTTGGGAAGCTTATATTTCAGTTTAGTATGTTTACGTCTAGAACGTGCTCCTTAATCCTTGGTGTTGAATGACTCCCCTCTTTCAACTTTTCTCAGTGTTTAAAACCATGTTTACATGTGTACCCGAAGACATGTGTACCCGAAGCAAAGACGTCCCTAGTCTGGTCGAGAATTATAACCTTGAGATCCAGCCAGACGTTTCGAATAAGCTTCGTAATTGTGCGAGTAAAGAGCTATTTCGCTCCTTTCACAGGCAAAGCCTTCTTCGCGTCTAGTTTCAGTGCAGGTATTGGGGACTTAAACATCTTATTTGATTTGAAGGCCGTCTGCTCCTTATTGCGCTTTTGTCTCTAGGCTTGTATGACTGTTAAATACACGTCTTCGATGTAGCTAAGTAACGAGCTTTTGAATTTTTTCCCTGCCTTGAGGCGCAGCTAGAGATCTATGATGCCCTAGCGAGGGTCCTCACGCGGAACAGAGTACTTAAGATTATTGTTAGACGCAGACGTAGGATGTTGCGCGAGTATTAAGCCTTAGTTCATGCAATTGGTGAGGGTCCTTATGTAGGGCTGAGTAGGGTCATCTTGAGTGAGCTGAGCCTATGCTAAGCCTGAACAGCCCTGAATCTTCCCTGAGAAAAAGCGGCGATTTGTCACACAAGAAACAGGGCCATTGAGTTCGGATCAGAGTCCAGAAACAGTTGTAACAACACCATCTCGTGATAAAGCAGTATATTTGACAACTCCTATGCATACAATTTCTTTCCTGCAACGTCCGATATTATACATTAAACCGCATTAGACGTAGTCTCATTCTTGGTGTGATGGTGCTCTGAGTAGGGTCTCTCATCACTGGACTTCTCCCTGTTGTTCCCATCGCCAACGGCAGTGTTATCTGTCGTCATTGATGCGCGGTGGAAGGCGGACTCGTCCTTTTGCTTACGGGTAATGTAACCTGGCGGCACCCACTTGTTGGAAGACCAAGGCTTGACGGCTGGATCGCTGTACATTCTGTCGACGTTCTCGAGGGACAAAGTCTTAGTCTCGTAAAGGAAGAACCAAACCAGGAGTGCAGCAGCCAAGTTGCATCCCGCGAAAACGAATCCATATGCGTATGAGATGCCCTCGGTTGCGAATGGGGTGAGGAAAGAGATGAGGAAGTTGCCCAGCCAGTTGCCAGCGGTGGCGAGGGATGCCTGCTTTGCTCTGGTTCGGAGCGGGAACGTCTCGCCAATAACACACCATGCCATAGGTCCCCATGTCTGTTGTACAAGTCAGTAACTACTCAACTGGTGGAAGTATGCGGAAATGGAAGCGGGGAGGTAATAACTTACAACTGCGAATGAAGCAATGAACATGCACGCAGAGACGATCATGACAATGCCGGTAACGCGGTTGGTCTCGGGAGGAAGGGCAGTGCCGATAGAGGCAAAGACAGTGAGCCAAGCGAACTGCCAGAGTGCTCCGATAAACATTGGCCATCTTCGACCGTATTTCTCGACGACGTAGAGACCGTAGAAAGTGCATGCAACGTTGACTGCTCCCAGGATGAGTTGGGTCATAATCGGGTCATCAATACCAGCCGACTCAAAGATGGTGGCTCCGTAGTAGAAGAAGTAGTTGACACCAGTCCATTGCTGGAGGAAATGGATGCAAATGCCGAGTAGTGTGCGGTAAACGGTCTTGGGGATGCCAGACGATCCCGTGAAACATTCGGCCCAGGTTCCGTAGCCAGTCTTGGACTCCTCCTCGATGACCTTGAACATCTCTTGAAGGTCCTTTTCGACAAGCTCGTTATGCGGGTCATCCTTCAGGCCACGTAGGCGCGCCATGGACATGCGTGCGCCGTCCCAGTCTTGTCGACCGGCGAGCCAGCGAGGAGATTCTGGAACAACAAGAATGCCCAGGCCCAAAGGCAGGGAGAAACCAATGCCGAGGCCGATAACAATGCGCCATGAGGCATCAGTTTCCTGGATATTGCGAACGCCATAGTTGATCAAGTTAGAAATCAGAATACCAAAGGTGATCAAAAGCTGGTATGACGCAACCACGGCGCCTCGGATCTCACGCGGAGAACACTCCGACTGAAACATGGGTACACCAATCGAAAGGTTGCCAACTCCCAGACCGGCAACAAAGCGACCCATCATCATATGAATCCAAGAGTTCATTGCCGTGATTTGGATGATATTGCCGATGATGAAGACGCCAACACCGAAGCTCAAGCTTCTTCGCCGGCCCCACCAATCGGCCGTGTAAGCACCAGAGAGGGCACCGATCAGTGTACCAATGCTCATGAGCGAGACCATGAGGGACTGGGTGATGGGGACCCATGTAGGAATTCCATCTGCGTCAGGAGTACCGGTGGCGAATCGTCTCTTGAAGTCTTCGAAGAGGAGCATGGACGAAATCTGACCGGTGTCGTAGCCGAAGAGGAAGCCTCCGATGCTAGTGATGACACCAAGCACAAGCGACTCGATGCCGCAATCAGCGCCGTTGACACGGATTGACCTGCATGTTATGTTAGTTTTGGACGACCTGAAGGCATCGGTAGTGGGTGAAGCTTACTTTTTACCCAACCCCATGATTGCGAATACCCCCACGTGTCAATCTTGAAGATGTTGGTTTGGAATTCTAACGCAAGAGGGGACGGTTCACAGAGGAACAGAGACTCCGTGCTTATAGGATCATGCAGAGGTCACACTGATCCAACTAGTGAGAGGTTTGCCTCATAAAAGTTATGGGAATGAGAAGCTAGATATTTGAAGACCAATTGACGAGGAGTGGTCAAGTCCAAATGACGCGTCTGGCACTTCTCAGATGCACCATGATGGCTTTATACGCAGCGCTGCTGCGACTGTGGACGATCGTGGTCGCATGACCGAGGACTAATGACGGGGACGTTGCTATGACGTTGACCCAGAGGCCGACTCGGTCCTACCGTCTCTTGTCACTGGGGCACAAACCAGGAAGGGCGATTGGGGTCAAAAGGGGGTGAGAAAGAGTGGGAAGTACCGCGTGTATCCGTACATGGCCATGCCATCCCACAATGCCACCCCATGTCATGATCCGGGGTTGGTGAGGCGCCACACGCGATGCCTAGAGCCCCAAATCGACAATCCGGGGGTAAAAAACAGTCCACATTCCACAAGGGCGGTTGCGATCGAGTTTGGTTGACGGGAGTAGCCACTGGGCTGACTTGAGTGCCCGACTCAGCACACAGGCGGAACAGACGAAAAGCACCTGTTCATGGGGCTCGCTCTGCAGCCCAGTGGTTGGACAAATTTGGGGTGAGGCTTGGTGATCGGCTTCTTGGCCCCCGTCATAGGCCGCGGCAAGGCAGGGGTAAGCGAGCCATACCACACGGAATTGACTTGTGCAGCCAAGACACCAAACAAGCTGCCAAGGTGAGCCCACGGTGAGAAGCCGAATTCAATCCTGCACGATAGCTCCCCTAAGAAAAAACTCTGCAGACAAATCTCCTAATGTCTACACCACTTCTGGAACAAAAATGCAAGTATAATAGCGATGACGATCCTAAGACCCTCACGTGCGAGTCAGCCAACCGCGCATCCGACCTGTTTATCTCAATCGCAGAAAGTGCCCAGTTTCTAGTCACCTCTGGGCCAAACCTGGCTTACGCATGTCAAGCAGCAAGCTGACAAGCGAAATTCATGATCCATACCTTGAGGCCCACCGTGCCATATTGGGAAAGCCACGAAGCATGGCCATCAGTCTGTTTGTGAATGTAGGGCACACCGAGCCTCTGCCATCCCCTTGCGATACCCAGTAGCGCGGTTCGTGGCACCTCCGCACTCTCGGCGCCCGGCGCCCCGTGCAGCTCAATGTTTGTCATTGAGCCTATTGCAGTCGTGCGCCTGTTGTCAGAATAGGACGGTCACTGCATACTATGCATGTATGACGTTCAACCAGACTTGACGACGCGTCTGCTTCTGGCTCATCCCCAGATTCCAACACACTTCCCCAGATCGCTGCTGAGCTTCTAATTCCTGATGCGGAGCCCCGACTTAGCAAAAGCCTTGCTGGCGCTACTAAACCCAACTTTCGGCCTGTCTGAACCCCCGCTAAGCATGTACTATACATCGACGAAGTTCTTTTCGGAGAGCCGGGGCATTTGACCGCCAGACGCGGAGCGTCGGGGCCCCAAATTGGGTGCCCCGTTCTCCGCGGTTCGGGGTGCATTGTGGAGTTTTAAAGGTCCGATTCCAAGTGGGAATCCCCCACGGTGTGGCCGCATCGCTGAAATCAACGGACCGACTCGACAAACTTTTGATGGGGAAGGAGAAATGATAACTGGAGTTGATCGGCTTGGCTTTCTTGGTCTTACACGTGTACATCCGCATTCTCCAGCCTTCCAGCAGCCGCCCCAACTCTTGCTTCCCCAACAGTCACCCCCAGAATTGTTCCCCTTTCTCCATCTTTTGTGCTGTCAAAAGGCAAAGTCACTTTGGGTTGGCCGTTTCATCCTCTTCGATGCAGAACTTGATGCGCTAATTTTGATCGTCCGATTATTACAAAACCTAAACTCAGCCGTTGGTTCTCCGTCCAGAGTCCTAAATTTAGAGAGGACAACATAGCAATATTGCACAGTGCTATAGCCGTCGGGGTGTTTACTCCGTTGCGACCGCTTCTAGGCCCAATACCCTGTAGAACAGCTGACCACAGATAGCTTTCAATGATGTGTGAAATACGAAAATTTAACGGGGCTCTGGTCGGACACGAATTCCACAATTCCACGAAACACTAGCAGCAAAAGCTGACGAGAGGCCAGACCCCAGGGGCAAAGTTCGGAGCCTTGGCTTTTCACGGTAAGTGGCCGAGGCTAGAAAAAAGAAAAGAAAGGGGAAGCCCCTCCATCCAGGAGACTGCGCTTTGGAAGCTGACCGGGAAAAAAAACATTTATTATTTCCTCGGGTTTGTTCTCTGATGCACATTTCACAATGCATTGTGTAGCATTAAGTCCGGGCGATGAGTTGAGGGTATATCCCTTCGAGTCTGGAGCTTAGTCAATGGCGATAGTGTTTCCTTGCCAAAACTTTGCCAAAAGTTGGTTGCTGAACAGTCCTGGTACGGGTACGTTACCTGCTTCTCCAATATCTATAATTTCTGTGAGGAACCAACCATGGCTTTGCCAGTTTGAGTCTCGCATTAGCCCAGCCCATTTAATTATGTATAAAACCCGGATTCAAAAACGCGCCCAATATGCCATGGCTCCATGGGGAAAATGCCTTCCATCAGGCTGGAGTGTGTTACGGCGGACACAAGATTGCGCTGTGGATGACATTGATTCCATCACCTCTTCAAATGCAGTTTTAACTTGGCTGACTTGCTGTTGGTTACTAACTATCACCATATCATACTCCATATAATCACAGCATAGATTTTGGGGTCGTGGGGTCGTAGCAAACATGCTAATGGTATATGCTTGATCATAGTGTTTGCGTTACACTCAATATCTCTCTGCCGTTTCAAATCTTTATAGACCCATGTTCTAACGGTGTCTAGTCTAACCGGGAGTAATACTAGACCATCCTTTTTCTTGGTTCTAGTATGTCGTCCTAGTAGGAGGCAGTCATGGCGCTTAGTCGGCCACCATCTGTAACTAAGATTGAGCCGTTGGAGTAGCTTCCCGGTCGACCGGCAAGGTACAAAATTGACCCGGCCATTTCCTCGTCCCCGCCGAATCTCCTTGCTGGGATAAACCCAGGGTTGTCCGCCGTCTCTTCTTCCGGCTTACGGGTGCCTATCAAGTTCGACGCTATATCCGAGGGAAACACTTCAGGAGTGGCTAGTCAGTATTTGTCCTTTTGCTTCAACTGCCTCGTTAAGGCTCGGCTTCAGTGACTGGGATGACTTACATCCCGGCGCAATTCCGTTCACACGAATGCCATATCTAGCCAGCTGGCTACTAGCTTGCTTGGTAAGCTGCATGATTGCGGTCTTGCTTGCCAAGTATGGAGGCGTGGACGCATAGTGTCGACTAAAAGCAGAAATGCTGCTAGTGAAAATTACTTGGCTTTGAATAGCTATAACATCACTGCCTTCCTTGTCGGGCTTGCCAAAGCCGCCTTTCAGGGCATTCTTGTTGCCGGCATCCAAAAGCTCGAGGAACGCGGTCATGGTGAAAAAGGCAGCTGTGACATTGACATGGAGAGTCTCAGTCATGCCCTCCATGGAGAGGTCGGTGAAGAGATTCTTGCGCATCTCCGATACTGAGTGGGCTGGATTGAAGCGGACAGCCGGTCCAAGGATACCCGAGTTTGCGATGACGAGGTTGACGTAACCGACCTCCTTCGTGATGCGGTCAACCGCTGCTTGGAGGTCCTCTTTGGAGGTCACATCGCATTGGTGAGGCACCAGGTTCGGATGCTCTTTCGCAGCGGTTTCGAGCACATTCAGGCGGCGCCCAAGGATATAAACTTTCTCTGCACCATTGGATACGAGGGCCCGAGCCATGGTGAGACCAATGCCTACAAAACCGTCATCACTGCTGTCCAGAGAAACGGTTGGGTTGGGGCATACCAGAGCCTCCGCCAGTAATGACGGCCACGATGCCGTCGACCCTGAAAAGAGTATTCGAGTCCATTTTGGTGTCTTGTTGAGTTGGAACTTAAGTGTATACCGATGAGGAGACTTGGAGCAGTTCAGATGGATGAATGATGCAGTTAAGGAAATCGTAACTTTGTTCAGTCGTCGGACTTCTCCAATATATACTTGGGCCCTGACGCTTATGCCCCGAGTGGTTGAGGTGGCGTCCGTACAGCATTCACCATCATCCTGCAGCCACATTATTAAATTCCCGGAAATTCCTGAGGGTAATTGGCAGTTTCCGTACTCCAAACTGCTGTGTCTCACTATGCACCTCACGACCACCGACCAATAAACTCCACAAGTGTCTGCCATAACTAGCTTAGCGGCGGCTGCAAGTCCCGACGGCGGCCGATAGTGGAACGATGGCCATTGGCATCAAGTTGCTTTATAATTCAATTTTAAGCGGGGGCGTCACGGGATGTTCTCTTACAATGAGAGATGCGCATAGGCGGCACTCCATTTACGGCAAAGGATGTGCTCCGTTCTTATGACAAACATCTTTTCAAAGCTACCTTGTATGGATGCACTTACTTAACACAACCAAAAGTGCCATCATGAACCCCTTGATATCGTCGGCCGACGGCGGCCGCTGCAGAGCTTCTCACGCCGCCCAGGTCTGTGTAACCTGCAAAACTCGCAAGAAGAAATGTGACAAGCTGTTACCTCATTGCGGCTATTGTGTTAAGTAAGCACACCGCTCATTGCACAATTTATGTCAATTACTGAACGGAAACAATTAGGAAAGGGTTGAGCTGTCGATATGGGCACACCGACTCATTACGAAATCGGAGACTCGCAGTTGTGGGTTCACACCAAATAGGTTACACATTAGCTAGCGAAATCACCCTGCAAGCTGGCTTAGCAGAGTCGGAGGCCAGCCTATACATTCAAGTTCTTCATCTCATCCGCGAGACGGACCATTATGTGGATGAGGTCAGCGCTCGCTATTTCGCGAATTTTCATCGCTACATGCCTTTCATCTCCCGAGCACGCTTTCAAGATAGCGTCGTAGCGCTAGGTTCGAATCCTCCAGCAGGGGTTTCTGCGCTTCTTCTGGGCATGTGCCTGGTTACTTCATCTCCAGCCACAGCTTGGTGCAACGAGGACGGAGGCAAAAATCAGTCGACAAAACAGCGGTCGCTTTACCTCGCCACAAAATCACTACTCGCTCAAATACAAGTGTCATTCCCGCCCACACTTCATTTGATACAAGCATGCCTCTTACTGGCTATATATGAGTATACAGATGGTCGGCCTGATGACGCCTTAACATCCGTCGTTAGTTGTGCCCGCTTGGCATATCGTATCGGCATACATACCAATAACCGCCTGCTGCCACCAACGTCCAGACATCTCAGAAAATGCCACATTGTCGAGAACAACACCAATTTTGCGACTCATATACAGGCGGAAGAGTCAGCCAATACCTGGTGGGGGGTCGTTATTTGTGAGAGGTATTGCCTGGGTTTTCTTTTAATCTTTCCGCCCTTCATTCTGCATTACTTCTTAGTTGTATAGGGCTAATCCCACCTCAAAATAGGTTGTCCTTTTGTGAAGAGGCAACCTATGAGCAACCACTACTCACTGTTATTGCCGACGGGAATTTACAGCTGCCTGTGGAGTCCACCGATCTCGACCCAACGAGTTCTTCAGATCCCTCGTCAAAAGTTTCCACGACCGTGTCTCACCTGAGAAGTGATCAAGTGGGAGCTTTTGGAAGAACGGCTCAAGCAGTCTGGATCTTGGACAATGTCTTTGCAACCTTCAAGATAACAAGCATTGAAACTAGACTGGCACTGATGCAGGATTTGCATATAGTGCTCCAAGATTTTCTCAGGTTAACACTAGAACAATGCAGTAGTCAAGGTGTTATATATTACCAGCATAGAAGTTAAATCTTATTTTTACTGGCCGTTAATCTCGCCTTCCACTAACGACGTTAACGGCTGGACCGTGGACGGTTGTTGGTGTTCCTCAATCTTGTGATTGAGAGCCCCGGAGGCTATTACTCCAGCATCATCCACGACGGTCCCTATGGTTACGGTGTTTGGGAAATCTGGAAGTAGTGGGTCTTATCCATCCTACTGAGAAGCGGTTTTCTGTGGCAGTCTTATAGCTGATGAGTGACCGTGAGACCACCTTACACACAGAACCTTGGTAAGGCTAACCTTCGTAGAAAGTCTGATTAGCTTACAAGTCTAGCTCAAAATGACGGTCCAAATTAAAGGTTCAAGTTATTTTGAACGTGTCAGCAAGCATCTTGCCTACTAAGTATGCTATGTTGAGATTGCTGATAGTGATTTTTCTATCAGCGTGTAGCTAAGGGATGATATTACTAACCTGCTCGGCCGGTTTTGTTGTTACGGTCTGCAAGTAAGAACATATGAAAAAAGTTGTACATTAATAAAGGTGTGATGGTAGGATCACATAATGAATGATAACCAAAGCCACAAGCAGAGTATCACGGAGTTAATTACTAAAGAGATGAAGCAATCCCCTCTGCTCTTTCTACATAACTTTTCATAATTATTCCGGCCCCAGAGAGTCACAGTCTGACTCCTGTCGTTTTCCTATACAAATAGTTACCACCCGCGACCTGGTCAATGGGTGGAGTTGGTTATATCTGTATCTTGCGGGGTTGTAAAATACTAATTGCTTATGCGAACTGCCACCAGTCAAAGTTGAACAGAAAATAATCATCGGCGCCATAGAAGACAAAGAAGAGATCATGAACCTCGGCAGCACCAGTCACAGCACAGCTAATATTGTTCCAGGTCTGCCAACCACCGGTACCTGGGACGGTGCATGTACCAATAATAGGGCCGTCAACGGCGTCGATGCGCAGTTCGATAGTGCCTCCATCCCTGGCGGACGCAACGCTCGCAGTAAAGGACACAGCGCCGGTCCCAAAGTTGACGCCAATAACCTGGACGTAGTCTTTGTTGTTGATCCACGTAACATCCATGCCGCCTTGATACGAGGTTTCTGTTTCAATGCCTGATCCCCAGGCCATCGTCTCAGCTTCTTGGCGAACAAAAGGGTTTAAGGTACCGAGCTGCGCGGGGCCTTCTTTCGTCATGGGAATCCTAGGAATGGTGCCATCGGCGTTGTATACGAAACTCTCCAGGGACACGGACCGAGTAAACCCACTACCACCCGGCAGTGCGCCATCGTGATAAAAGTAATAGGAAATCCCTTTGTAATCGATGATGCCGACATGATTTGTAAAGCTGCGACCCTCGGCTGGCTGGATAATGCCCTGATATGTCCAGGGGCCGGTAGCACTAGGACCTGTCGAATACTGAATATTCTCGGGGCAACAGGCTGCAGCAAAGACCATATAGTAGATTCCTCCTCGTTTATAGAGCCAAGGACCTTCTTCGTATATGTAAGACCTGTCGGGGTTGCCCGTACGGCCACCAAAACTATCGACCGACATCTCGACTTTGGTGATCTCACCGCTGAGAGAGATCATGTCCTCGCTCAACTTGACGTACCATAGGTTCGGGTTACCCCAGTACAAGTACGCCTGGTCATCGTCATCAATGAAGACAGTAGGGTCGATTTCGTTGTTTGCGAGCAACGGTTCCCCAATGGCGTCAACGAATGGGCCGGTAGGGCTGTCACTAACGGCGACGCCGATAGCCATGCCTTTTCCGACCGATTCAACCGGAACGTACCAGTAGAACTTGCCATTTCGCTCAATGGCTTGACCGGCCCAAGCTCTCGCTATGGCCCAACTGAAGGTTGAAAGACTCATAGGAGAACCATGATGTTGCCAGTTGGCCATGTCAACAGATGAGAAAACGTGCCAGTCCTGCATGTTGAAATCCGTAGAATTATCCTCATCGTGGCCGGTGTATAAATAGACACGCCCATCGTGGACGAGGGGTGCTGGATCTGCTGTGTATATGTTCTGTACCAACGGATTGATGGCGTTGACAATACCAGGCAAGTTCAGAACTGTATCGAGTACCACAAGGTAGCAGGCGACGGCTCCAGTGTTGAGGATTCTCATTTTCAATGAAGCAACGATAATACCAGAAGTAGAGTGTATTATTTGTTTGACAATAGAAAGGAATGTTGAGCTACACTCCGCTTTTCTGAAGGATGTGAGTGCTTATAATGGTCCGAGATTGTTAAACTAGAAGTTGTACGGAATGGCCATGGCTGTTTATATAGCTACGTCACCGTTGGACAACTCCTGATAATACCCTACAGGAAGCTTACCTTGTAACGTCGTGGATTGCTCAGAGTGAACTCATGTACCTCACTGTTTTGGGAGGTTTATACTGGAAGAGTCCGCGGCTACCAGAGCTCCTAAGTTATGCGGGTATTCATATCAATACACTAACAGAAGAACACAGATCTGAATCTAAACAAGTTCATTTCCCCTGCATTCATTTTGGTTTGTCCGTAGTTTAATATCCGCGCCAATATGAATGTTCGACCGAAGTCAGGCGACCGTCACAAAAGTCGACAGAGGCAAAATCGTCGTAAGCACCTGCAGTACCCTTGACATGAACGCATTAGTTGCGATTCGCCCGGCTGTACCAAGCCGGTGCATTCTACTTGTGGCTGTTCTGGCCGCTTTGTAGAGGCTGCAGCTACTTCGGGATAATCTGGGTCTATTGACTATCCCACCGGCTCCTAACCCCTCCTCGTCGTATGAATAAAGAGGAGGTGATCATTTTTAAGTTACTTTATCTCCTTTGACGCAGTTCGCGGAGCATTTTTATCACATTTGGTGCAAAACATGTTGATGTCTCAATTTAACACAGGATGAAGTTAGATTGCCGTGGTCGTCGCCTTTAGCTACGCCTACAGACTCCTTTTAAGCATAAACAAAGACTTAGCTAACTAGAATACAATCCACATGAAGCAGATTGACCAATGAAAACTTACAAACATGGTAGCAGTTGTGATAGGAACGGCATTCAATTTGCCGGATAAATAGGTCTTCTTGCAAGTTTATTCGCGAGATCGATCTCGACATGATGTCAACGGTACCTATGCTAGCCACACATTTAACTGGAGCGAGTAGCGGCGGGTAAATTGATTGAAAAGTACGAGCCACGACACAGTAATTTACCCCGCAGATATGTGTGATGTGTGGTAGTAGTTGAGCATTGAGTGGTCATTTTAAAAGAAGAAAAACAGGAACCGCACCAATCGTTCTTCCCCTGCCGGTCATCCCCGCTTTCGTATGTGCCTTGCAACCATGTCACTATCAGCCTTACCAACATTGTCTTCGAGTCTAGTGCTCCTCATTTCCAAAGTACGTATGGCTGTTGATAATCAACAGGTACAGTGACAACCAGAAAGCCTGAGTTTACATCAGCTTTTCTCAGCTGTCTACATTTCTACCCTTGTCCTCTAAAGTGTGCGGCAAACCCATGCGCGAAGCGGCGGCGCAACATAGAGGTGATTGGGCAGCTGACCCCTCTAATGCCCTCCCCAGTTTCTTGGCAATGCGGCATTGAGGAGGGAAAAGCTTGGCAATCTATCTTAGTCCGTCGCATAATAACGAACGCAGACCATTTTACCGAATCGAGGTTTCCCCATGGGGTGCCCGCATGCCACTTCACGTCTAAGTAACCGCGCAAATGCCATTAATGAAGCCATTCACATGTTAGCCACTAACCACTTTGATGTTCTTTGAAAAGGGTAATAGGTCGGCGAGATCATGAGAGTTGCAACAATGAATAATTCCAATAACCCGGCTGTTTTGAAGCCCTGGCGCCTTTTATTGTGACTAGCCGCACCAATAATAGAAATTACAAGGTCATATGTCAGTATGAGTTTGTTGCTACAATAAAGAATGAGTCTTTGAGGACGGCTATAAAAGAGACACCGAAGCCAATGTGAATATTTATTGAATTGCAGTTTCATCACTCAGCATACCTTATTTATCACCCACCGATTCCATCACTTATCAAAACGTTCAATGGAGCTTTACTTTTACCTGTCTTTTGTAGCCGCCGTCGCAAGCTTCTGCAATGTTGCCATGGCTATGACCATTCGCCAAGCCGCGACTTATAACAACCCTGTTTTATGGTATGACCTGGCAGACCTAGAAGTTATAAGGGTGGATGATACATATTATTATTCTGCCTCCACGATGCACTATTCACCAGGCGCGCCAGTTCTAAAATCCTACGATCTTACTACCTGGGAGCTCATAGGCCATTCTGTACCAGAACTTCCTGGAGACGAATTTTTCCTCAATGGCAGCGATACTGGCGCATATGTTCAGGGCATTTATGCTTCTACGCTTGGATATCGCAAGTCTAACAATCTCTTCTATTGGTACGGCTGTATGCGGGGGAAGACGCATATTTATACAGCATCCAATCCAGAAGGCCCTTGGACACATCATACACCCATTGACAAGTGCTATTACGACCTGGGATTGCTGGTTGACGATGATGACACCATGTATATTGCCTATGGTGCAGTGGACATCCATGTTGTGGAGCTATCAACGGATGGGTTAAGCGAAGTCCGGAATGAGGTTTGCCTCTTGACCTCTACTAATATTCATCCTCATTCTAACGCGTATAGGTGGTGTATACGGAAGAAGCTAGACGATACCTTGAAGGTTCCCGATTCTACAAAATCAACGGCAACTACTACATCTGGGTAACACGACCAGCGATTGAGCAGCATGTGCTTATGTCAACATCCGGACCATGGGGCCCTTATAAAGCCAGGGATGTTGCAATGGATGTTCCAGCTCCACTCGACGGAGCTGGTGCTCCACACCAAGGTGCCCTGGTTTCAACTCCTAGTGGGGACTGGCATTACATGGCCTTCATTGATGCTTATCCTGGCGGACGTATACCTGTTCTCGCTCCTATTACGTGGGATAATGAAGGATGGCCTCATGTGGTTCTTGATGGAGATGGTGGTTGGGGAAAGAATTATCCGGCGCCTGTAACAACTACCAAAACCGTCAACCCTGTAGGGCCCTATTTTGAAGCATTTCCATGGCAGTCTAGGCTGAATCCTCGATGGGAATGGAACCACAACCCCGATAACGAAGCTTGGAGTCTGGGGCCCGACGGACTCACGTTACACACAGCTACTGTTTGTGAAGGGCTATACGGAGCTTCCAATACGCTGACGCAACGCATTATTGGTCCTAAAAGTCGCGGCACTTTCCGGCTTGACGTCTCTGGAATGATCCAAGGTGATCGAGCTGGTGTAAGTGCCATACGAGATGAAAGTGCCTACATCGGCATTCACAAGGATAATGGAGCTGCAAAGCTTGTCTATGTCGACGGCATCAGTATGGATCCTAAGCAAAATTTTGCAACAGTTTCGAATGGCGTTGTGAGAGCTGAAGGACCCGTTATCGCCGGCAACGATTTGTGGCTGCGAGAGCTGAAGCCGATATTACACCCGCGTTTACAGGTGAAACCCAAATCCGGTATGTAACCTTCTGGTACAGTACCGATGGGGAGTCATTTACACAGCTTGGACCAAATTTTCCTATGAATAACGAATGGCCTTTTTACATGGGATACCGGTTCGGTGTCTTCAACTGGGCTACAGAACAACTTGGTGGTAATTTGTTGGTGAAAGAATTCAGCTTGGAAATGGTAGGATAGCTAAAGCAGGGCAAGAAGTTGAGGCTATCCATTATCGAAAAGCTCTGATACAGTCTTTGCGCGATCATGGTTGCACGTTCACTTGTATGTGCTGAGTTTGATGGAGCTACGATTGTTGGGTTAAAGTGTGTTTGCGTGCGCTAAAGTTTTGGACACACCAACAAGTACTGCATTGCACATTGGAGTGATTTAAGGAAACTTACTAAATAAAACATTATTTGTTTTGGATATACTGAATAACTTTCTCAAACGGGAGGTAACTTGTGTACGCGGCAGAATAATGTGTAAATAGACAGGTTGTCTATGGACTGGGGTTAAGAGAATTGGTCGGCCCGGATGTGTGGGTCTATACGGCAAGCTGCGCGAGGCTGGCCGGATGGATTACGGCATCACCACACCTGCGCCGGTACGGTGACGCCCTGCAGTGACTGAACACATCAGCCCCTCAGTCATCATCTGAGTCGGAACCGTACGAAACAAGCCCCAACTTCCCTTTCGCCGGCGCCGGCGCAGGTGCTGGTGCAGGAGGGCTCCCCTTCTGCTTCTCCTTATCATCGTCTCCGACCCCCATATACTAAACAGACTACCTAGTCAACTGAGCAACGAGAGGCTCAGGAGTTTTTCGAAATAATTTGCTGGGGTTATCCCGGCTTTATAGACTGTGTATCATCTTCGAAACCCCCAAGATCAAAGGTGAGCACTGTGATGTGAGATGCATTGACTCAGTCATCTTCACGTCTACGGTTGGTTTACCATTACATCAGATTCCCCAGAAATGATACAGCCCTGTCAAGCAGTCATAAACAACAGGCAGAAACATCTATCCCTAAAAGCGTGCTAGAAGTGCGAAAACTGACTTTGTCACTATGTTACCGACATGCACATTGTAAGGGAGCCGACGCAATGTCAAGTATAGAAAGACGGTGAATATAACTATTCGTCACTTTTATATTCCATATAGTTGAAGAGAAATAGATACGCTTTATCTATAAAATGTAGGAAATAGCCAGGGATATCCACAAAATTATTAAAATCAGAACTTTTTAGTACAACAGACCAAGCACGCTTTGGATGCCCAAATAAATACTACAAGGATAATCAGCCATGAGCGTCGGCACTACTGATACGCCAGTAGGGTTGGTTGAACCCAGAAGGCCAAGCTCGAAGCCAAGAGCGCTTCCAATCCTGGGCCATCCCACACCACCGTCCGGCTTCTTCGCAAAGCTGGCCCACAAGCCCTGCATGTAAGAACTAAGCTTGATCTGCTGTTGGGTTATGGAACCAAACTTGCTGTATTCAGGGTAGGTACCGAATACTGAAGGGATCTCGACTGTGTGGTACGCCCCTGCGTTGGAGAAGATGTTGGTTGAGGGAAATGAAGCATCGAAGCGGTAGCGGTATGCAGTGTAGCCGTTTGCGGCGAGGTAGCTGGATAGCGCAGATGTTGTGCAAGTGAAGACCGCATCAGTGACGATTCTATCGGCCACAACATAGGGCTCGCTGATGCTTTTCGCGGCATACTGAGTAATGATTGAGTTCTTGGAGTCAGTTGAGTTGATTCCAATAATACCCAGCGCTGTGCTAATGGCATTAGAGCCATCGTTTACACCCTCCACGGCTAGGAAGACACGGGCTTCATTGAGGTTCGTCCCTATCAAGACGGGGATCTTGGGCCACTTTTTCGAAGAGATGCTATTCCGGACGTCGCTGATTGAAGTGCCGTCACCATCGACAGGAGGGAAAACAAGCGCAGCCGACTCGATGTATGCTTTGATATCTGTGGCGGATACCTGTCGCAGGCATGCAACTGGCGAGGCCTGGGTGTCGCAGTTGAACTGTTTCAGGACTTTTTGGTAGCTGTCCGACCCAGAACCAATCAGAAGGGATTGCTGCGACTCCATGATGGCGGCTGAGAATGGCAGCGGGCTGGGAGGGTTCGCAAGCAGCTGCTTCACTGATTCGCCGCCAGCCGACTCGCCGAAGATCGTCACACGTGTAGGGTCGCCGCCGAATTTAACGATGTTGTCTTGGACCCACTGAAGGGCGAAGCGCTGGTCCAAGAAACCCGAGTTCTGGGAACCGGTCGGGATCTCTGGGGAATTGGAAAATCCAAAGACTACCAATCGGTCAGCGCGCTTTTAACAGGGTACGAGGCAAGAGGGTCTTACTATTTGTGCGGTAGTTGATTGTCACTACAACAACGTCTTGAGCGACGGCAAATGAGCTTCCATCGTAAATTGGTAGACTGGCAGTTCCGAATTGCAGATTTCCCTGTAACTGTCAGCAAAGTTGTCAAGCCATCCGGATCCGGTATACTCACGGGGAATAACCAAAACATTACAGCCTTTTTACTTGTAGGCGACACATTGGGAGGTGTGAAGACATTCAAATACAAGCAGTCCTCGCTCTCATCTGTGAGAGGCCCGGTAGGATTGCCAAAGTATTGCTTCTGCAACACTTGAGAAGCCCCACTGTTTGTGAACTGCTGGATGCATGCAGGCCGGAATGCCTGAGCAGACAACGGAGACGACCATGAAGGCGCGGCCTCAGGCGGAGAGAACCTCACAGGCGGTGATTTGGCAAACGGTACCCCTAGGTATGCATTGGCGTATGCTGTCGATCCTGCTTGGTTTGCTGGTACGGCTGTAGTGCCTATAATTACGCCGGATGCAATGGTTACACTCGGGCCAGCAACGGCACCGGGCAAAGCAAAGGCCTGGAGGAAGAAAGTGGATGAGAGGAGGATTTGCGTCAGCGACAAATGGCTATTGACACCCATGATTAACTGAAGAAACGTCGGCAAACACTGAAGACCAAAGAAGGGTATGATGGAGTTGAAGCTCTTGGTGATGAGGATGGTTGTGAATGTCTTCTGGTCGCGCCTTTCTATTGTATTTAACCAAGTCGACATCATTGTCCAGTTCCTAGCAGCGGATTTACCGAGAGTCAATAATTCTAGCGCCACCGAGGGATTATTGAGGTGTTGTCCGGCGGGAGGCAACAACAACAAAGACATCTCGGATAGCCCATCGAGCTAAGACGGCAAAGTGCTTTGACCAACAAGCTAATCTAGTCGGTGCCACTGCTAGGGCGCGGCAAGCTCAAGAGCGACCCGGTAGGAGCTCATTTCCGGATGACAGGTCCGGCTCCATTGACGCATGCAGCCGAGGTTGTCTCGGTGGTGGCTGCTGTAGGAATATCAACCAGCGCCACCGGGAAACATGTAAAGGTCCGGCCAAGGGTTGACAATTTAAGTGGGTCTCGAGCAGCGCTTCTGTCAGTCTAGGGAGGATCTGTGATGGCCGAGGACACACTTGCGCGCTTGTTTCTCACTCCAGCGCAGCACCTGGGTAGGGGTCATTGATTAATGCTGGTGTCTCCACCGCAAGTTCTAGTCGACTGCCATGCTATGCCGCTTGCCAATTAGGCGAAAGTTTGTCAACTCCCATGGGAGTATCGTGACGATGCGTTTGGATTACCCACAAGTTAATGATCTAGCACAGATATATACAATCTTGCGAGGTAGCTCTATCTGAAGGAAATAGATATCACAAGACGTTCTGAAGTACGTATTTCGTTTTCTCGTCATTCATATCTCGGGACGCAAACCTGCTGTGTTCCTGTCTTCACTCGCTAGACCTAGACGCGTCACGATGAACTCGTGAACATGATTGGTGCAGGGTTGAATCAAATCTCCCAACGGCCATCCTCATACGAGTGAGGTTGGAATCTGGTCAGCTTTGCCTGGACTCATCGGAGTTAGGGTTACCAGAGCGGTACAGGCTGCACCATCTCCCGAATAAGACAACTTTTGCAGCCAAGGGGCTGCACGCCACGGGCGATGATCCTTGCGACCTCCACGTGGTTTTTCCTGCGCTTGGACGGGGGCGAGCCACCGGAAAGACGTACACTACCGGTAGTAAACACCATGTAGGATTGCCGGCCCGTCCACCTCCATAGACAAATGGGCCCAGGCACCGAAGGCCAGCGGCGGGGTCGTTTCTTTGAGCTCATCGTCCTGTTGAGCTAAATGATACCCGACAAGAAAAGAGGAAAGAAACAAAAAGGGCAAAGGCTTCCTTCCGCATTTGGATAGCTCTGCTCGCATTAGGCCATTTCTAGTATTTCCACCGGTTAGCACTGCCAAGACCGCGCCTCCTTCGATGCATCTGTTCTGAGTGTCGGCAAAGAAAAACAATAGGGCCCGATGCCATGGGACTAGCATTATCGACAATAGTGACAACATCCGATTTGTGGTCTGTTCAAGCTAGTGACACGGACCCGACCGATCTAGAGCTCACTGCTAGACACGTACTCCTCTACCGCGGCTTCAACGATGTTGAACAAGCCCCCTGAATTAGTAAATGACATCCCATGGGGTTTCCAATGTGATGTTCTACAACTTATGGCGGTTCTGAGTAGCAGCCAACAACAGCGTAGAGTTGCCTTCATTAATCCCTCTTTGCTATGATTCTTGATATCGTTGTTGCCACCGCCGCGTCTCTATTGTTGGATCCATTAGTTATGCTTTATTACATTGGTTGATGGTGGTCCGTCCCTGTCAGCTTGTATTGGTATTTTAATGCCATAGTGACCCACATCGTGGGTGGGATCCAACTAGGTTATAGGATTGAGGCTGGCGATGATGCACGATTTAGCATCAGATATCCTCGACTGGCTTTCAACTCTGATGATAGCTGCGATAAATTAGCATCCTAATTTTATTCCCATATGCGACGACATGTTCCAGAACGCAAAAGTTACAATATCGTAGTAAAAATTGGGTTTCTACTATACATATGGGAATTTCTGGTGTTGATCACCCCACGGCAGCACAGCGCCATGATTTATCCAGGCTGCCCTAATTAGGTAAGTAGATTGTGAGTTTATCTTGGATCAACCTCTTGTTTATTGACGTTCGCCAAACTATACTTCCTTTTCAAATAGCATCGATATCTATCTCCGGTGCCTCTCTTCGCCTCATTGACAGCTTCGCCGTCCCATCCGAGGACCATGCAAAACCCCATTCCTGCCACTGATGCTCATACCCAGGCAGGAGCTTCCAATCATACTTCATAATTAAATGCGCCAACGCAACCTTTAATTCGTTTGCAGCGAAGAAACGACCCGGGCAAGCGTGCTTGCCGTGTCCAAATCCGAGGTGGGCGGGGGAAGTGCTAACTATGTGGGCCTGGCTGTCCAAACTAGGGTCACCGCGCATGCGAAAGAAGCGGTAGCCATCGAAGGTTTCGGGGTTCGGGTAGATATCGGGGTCGTGCATTCTTCCGAGATCACCCACACAACGTTCGCCCTTTTGTAGTTGTAAGCCGTCAGGGAGGGTTACAGCGCGGGTTGCAACGCGGCTTATAATGGCTGGCGAGTTCGGTTAATACTTGGAGGGACCTTGCACAAATTCCAGAAGTAGGTATACTCACCAGAAGTTACAGGCTTCAGTCTTTGGGACTCTTTCAGAACACTATCCATGAGCTTCATGTTAAATAGAGCCGTCTTCTTCCAGCCCTCAGTGCTGAGGACGTCGACTATTTCCTTTCTCAGATCGTCGAATAGCTCTGGGTGCTCTGCAATCCTAAGCATGGTCTCGACGAGTAAATCGGTAGTCGTATGGATCGCAACAGTTGACAGCCCGAGCTGCGCGCCAACGGCATCATACTTGCGGCCTTTGCTCTCCTCCTCGAACCAATCAATTCCATCATTAAATCTTGGCAAAGGCTCGCCTCTCTCCAGAGCTCTCCGACGCAGATCTCGGCGTCTCTGGAGTACCGGTTCGATAATCCTACGCGAGTCGGATACTTGTTGTCGGAGAGTTTTGCACTCCGGAGTGAACCGATTTACGGTGGACCGAAGCCAAAGAGGGTAAGGTCGTAGGATTTCGGCGCTGAGAAATGCGTTGACGGTGTAAGATTTTGTAATGGCAAGCCAGTCGTCGTTGCGGCATACCTCGTCGCCGAGGAAGACGCGAGAGGAGAGACGGCAGATGAGGTCGAGTATATCGTCCTTGACATTAATCTCGCGCCATTCTTTGCGAGAAACGACGTGTTAGTAATATACCACACGATTGCAAGAAATAGGAGCCAGCCAAAAGTTCTCAGTTTGTTCGCTCTTCACATTACTCTTTTCCAACCGATTATGATGGCAAATACGCACTAAAGAAGTAGAAGAACCAATAGAGACTTAGGTAACTTACGGTTGGAAGTGCCGAAGAGTAGGTCGATGGCATACTTGGCTTCGGACGACAGAGGCTCCGTGATCTGATCTGAACCACAAGCAACAATCAGCGATAACTCATGGTGAGCCACAGATTCATAGTAAACTTGAAGTTTGAGGTTAAAACCCAACAACTTTGTCTTTACTTACTCAATAGTTTGGTGATGTGTTTCTTAATGACGAGGAAAAACATTTCACCAGGCATATTGGCTGCGGCAAACCCGTCGAACCCAGGCAGTTGGGGATGGAAATTCTCAGAAAAGGATTCCATGAAGCTAAGCCCGGGCTCATTGCGGATGTTGTGGACGAATTCTGGTGGAATGACAATCGTCTCGCCCACATCTGTCATGAGTCTGTAGGGTTGGCCGGGAAATCTTTTTCTGCCATTGTCCATCAACTGACGAGCACTGAAAAGAAAGTTCTTCTTCCGCTTTTGGTTGAAGAAGTCGAAGTGCTCTCGAGGGTTGATGTGGGGGAGCTTGCGGGAGGGTTTGCGCATGTGGGGTACCAAGGTAAATACGCCGATGAGGATGATGCCGAGACAGAGCGAGGTCCAAATGTTCATCTGACGAATCAAAGATGATTCAGACCAAGAAGTTAGTATATGTTTGGGTGCTATTATGTCATCCATTTTGAGGTCGCTAGGATCGAAAAAGTACTGTATAGAAAGAAGAGGCTCCCGAAGGGGTTCGTGGGATGGGTTAATAAGTCATGAATCTGCAGTAATCAGAAAGAGCATTTATACTTGGAAATGCAAGTGGAAATAAACACAAAATAACACCAATGATTCGTGCGCATATTATTAAGCCTCATGTTTGCTTCGGGTTTTTAAATTGTCCTCTAGAAGCTGAGGCTTTCTGAGGCAGTCTGTGGTATGTCGTCAATGGCATCCTGAATCGTTCACCAATATGCGTCGGTAGTTACATCTCTAACTGGTTGGCCCACCCAAATCCCGTCGGCACCCGCTCTGAGCGAATCAGCGGTGTCAACTCCAGGGGACTAACCAGTTGGGAACTACCGCGTGCAGATCACACGGCTAGTCTCCGGAGTACAAAAGCACTCAACGGCGGGACGGGTGGGTCTCCAGAATTTGGGATAGTTTTGATGCCCCCGGGAGAGCGGCCCTCAAAAACAACGACCATTCATCCTTTTCTCCCTTCCCTTTTTCTTTTCAGTTGACCTTGACCGGTACGTGGCTTCACTCAAGTAGGTTCAACGACTTCCCACACCGCCGCTTCATTTGGCACCAGGGTACAAGGATGGACCCGGCGCAGTGGCGCAGCAGAATGAGACAGTTCAGCCGCCACGGACAACGAGAGCACACCGTTTTGCCGAAGGTCCCCTGCCATTAGACACGAGACGAGGATTTGGTCCACAGGAGGCATTAGATGGGATGGTGACGTTCACTCTCGATGTTCTTGCCACTCAACAATCGCAAATTGCTGGGCGGGTCATAATTACTTGGAACAACGCAACTACACCACATTCACACGTCTATTTTGACTTGCTATACATGCCATCCTTACCATGACCGTTTTATTTCTAATGTGGAAGTTTTCAAATCTCGCAGTGTTTCTTAGCCACTGAGGGAAAGGCTAAACTTGCATCTGCCAAGGATTCTCGCCGGGTGTCAGTCATCGCCAAAGATTGTATGGGACGCCAGTAAGTCGTGTCAGAATTCGTGTCAGAATTCGTTCCCCCCAACAAAAGGAAACCTGGAAGGCCTTCAATAACAACGACCATGGCTATGCATCGCTAGAAGTAGTAAACATAGTAATTATACTCTATCTAGGCAACGCCGCCTTCAGACTAAACGGGCAAAAATCATACGCAGTAACTTAGTGTCTATATTTCTCTATTCCCGTGGTTTGTCTTGCCAACACTTCCTGCTCGCCGTGAGCACCTGAACCGTGCTAGTCAATATCCATCTGGTCACCCTCCTCGAGTGCCGTGGACGTGGGCGAATGCCGCTCGCGTGACACCCTAGTTGGCGACCAATCCATTGGACCACCCACCACTTTGCGGTTGATCGGAGTCCAGCCGGACACCGTTCCCGCATTCTTTGTCGAACCCGATGCGGAATGTCCCGGACGTGCAACATGACTCTGAGGGCCCATCCATGCAACCGGCGCCACGCCCCCTCCCGTCTCCTGCTGGGGTATGACGACCTGCGGCTGCGGGGTGGGTGGCTGCACCACAGACGCACCAGAGCTTGAGAGTGGGGGTGACAGCCCGTCAGATGTCGGCGAATGGTCATGCCTGTCCTTGACATTGTTCTTAAAACCACTCATATGCGACTCCGGTGAATCGGGTACCAGAGGAATCGGTTCGCGGTAACTGGCATTAAACCCCTGCCGTTTCGTGAAGGCAAGCGGCGGGACTGTCAAGGGCCTGCTCGACTGCTTCGTAATTACATCTCTCACCCTAGCCTCATGGAGCAGGTCCTCTGTAAAGGTTGCCGAGAACGCGTAGGGATGCGGAAAGAGCCCAACCGGCTCGGGTCCTATTTGGACGTGAGGAAACATGCTGGTTGCCACCGGTAATGCTGCAACGGGAGCAGCCGAGAAAGGACTTGGCTGGCCCGGTTGCCCTTTGGGGAAGGTCACAGAAGGCATTCCGGCAAAGACATTCGGGATCTGATTCTTGGGAAGAGATGAAGACGCCGACGGTTTTGGCTTGGACGAGCCAGGTCTGGAGACGGATCCATACTGGGGAGCGGCGTAGTTGAACAACTTGAGGGCGTGGGCGGGGGTATAACTAATCAGTGGTACGGAATGGCGCAACTGAGGATGTATCAGCCGCGGCGGAGTCGTGTACTTTGGTCGCTTAGCAACTCTGCCGCCCCCGCTGCCGCTATATCTCCTCCGCTTCCCTGCGATTATGATCTTCTTGAGTGGATCGTCATCCGGCGCATTGTCTTTGGGTATGTGCTGCGGTTTCGCGTCGAGCTTGTAAGCCTCCATCAACTTTGTCTCCAACTCCTCCACCGCCGCCTGCATGTCCCTCCGCGAGTCGACATTGACGAGTCCCGCAGCCGCAACCTTGTCCTCGACGAACATGAGTGTGTTGTGGACGCTCTCCAACGCTCCGACGGGCGCCAAGTCGATCTCCCTCTGCACCAACTTGACCAAGCGCAGCGAAGCCGGCCGCCTCGCATTCTTGATGTTTGGAATCAGCGGCAGAAGTTTGTCGAAGTTGCTCGGGTTGATGGTTGCAATGTCATGGCCCCAGGTATAGAACTCTTTGAGCATTTGGGTGAGTACGTTGAACTTCAACGAGAATTCGCCATGGATAGCCGCGATGGGCGCGTAGTCCTTCACCCCTTCAAGCAGGTTGTAGCTGCTGGAGGCCATCCGATGCAGCTCTTTTACGCGGTTCCCCAACGTGTCCACGACGTCCTCATCTTTGAATAGCTCTCGTTCCTTCGGTGTGAGTTTGTAAATGTTCGCGTACAGTTCCTGAAGGCAGCCGACCTCGAGCAGGAAGAGCTCGTGCGTCGTCCGCAGCAGGGCGCCGACTCTCGGCTGCGTGTTTGAAGCCACCCGGTGGATGCGGCTCCAGAACGTCGCGTCATCTTGCAGCACCTCCGAACCGACCGGGAGCTGGAACTCGATATTCCTCGCCTGGCCCCTGAACTTGGCGACGAGGTCTCGGTACGCACCCAGCATGGTCTTCTGCCACCGCTCATACGCCGCGGGCGTATCGGTCAGGGAGAACCGTGCGGCGAAATGCGAAAGGCGAGCTTCCTCGCTCACAATCATGAATTGTAGCAGATTTTTCTGGATGATGTCGAGCCGAGAGGGAAAGCTGCGGTGATCGCGGGCCCACCGGAAGCGCATCGAATACAGCTTGGTATACTCCTGATACACCCTATTAAGGAATCCCTCGACGACGTAGCCGAGGCTTTGCATCTCGTCGTCAAATGGCCAAGCATTCATCAACATCTCCCTGGTTTTCGGGAAAAGGTTCCCTGCGGCTTCCATGATGATCTCGTCCATGGGCATGCGGATTCTGGTCGGCGCGTCCGAGCCGAGCCTCAGCGCCGCGTTGCCAAAGCGGGCCGTCTCGACGTCCCAGAAGCTCTCCGAGTAGAAGCGTGCAATCTGAGAGATTTTGATGGGGATTCTGGAGGTGTCTGCCATCATCGGGGGCGTTTTCAGGACCAGGTCTGAAGGCTTTCTCTTGAGGTGCTCCAGTGACGGAGAGTGTTCTTTGACGTATCCATCGGGCCACCGTCGCAACATGCTTCCAGCGGGGAGGAATTCGAGGTTCTTCGAGTGAACTTGGGCCTGGTTGATGATTTGCCAGTTGTTACCCCCAAACAGCTGCGTTTACCGCGTCTCAGCGGAAGATGCCCAGAGAAGATGGAGAAGCACGGCGTGGGTAGCAGGGTACTCACGTGGTTCTCGAGGCAATACCCGAGTTCGCATCGCTGATCTGTCTCAAAAAACGGTTCCATGATTTCCGGCATGTCTTGGTTCGTCCCAAACAGAGCCTCCCCGACCCTAATGACCTCCTCTTGCAACAACGGTTCCGACGCAAGAACGCCCATCGCTTTCGGTCCCGGTTTGTGCAGCCACAAGACCTGTGCGTAGTTTACGGCATGCTAGGGTAGTTGTCAGTCTCATATCCCACGAGGCGACTGACGGGTACAGGATTAGCAGAGATCTGTCCAGGGATACGTACCGCAAACTCGTGTACAAGCGTGTTGGCCACCGTGAAGCAAGCCTGCATATGCTCGTCTTTGCTGTAGCCCTGAACCAGCAGTGGCCAGACGGCGTCAGCAGAAAGGCTCACTATGATGGAATCCGATTCAAGCATCGTGTATCCCGAAACTGGAAGACCCTTGTCGTTCATCCAGTCACTGTAAGCGCTGCCGATTTGGAGCGTGATTCTGCTTCGCATGATCTTTGCGGTTTCTTCGACCGGGTCGATTGCCACCCGGTTGAGGTCGGCGGCGAGTTTCTTTGAGGACCTGTGATTGTCGGGCTCCTGCATGCCGAAGCTATACGCAGGAAACTTTCTCCTCTCTTTTCTGGTCCGATAGTCGCGAGGGCCGTTGATGCGTACCCTGTTGAAAACATCCATCAGGCGGTCCCAGAAGGGGTCATGCTGCTCCAGAAAGTACAGAAACCGGGACGCCAGCTGCAGCGCCGGTTGAAGCCGTTCCCAAAGATATTCGTCTGTCTACTCGGACAAGTTAGTCTCAACCCAAGTGCTCCCCCAGCATCCCCGATCTCTTACGCTTGGATCCCATTCTCCTTTATGGCTGCCCGCGTGGTAGACGAGTCTCGGATAATCAGCATCGGCCCCACGCCATGTTGTCGGTCCCCACTTGTTCCGCTGTAGAAGCCTGTTGTCAGACGGATTAGTTCCGGTATCAACAGCGGCCCGGTTTTCAGGTGCCTACTCGTGTATCCCGTTCTGCAGGTCAGTTTGGTAATTATCACCAAAAGACATCACGCCCTCTTCCAGAAGCTACGAGCCTGTCAGTCCGGAAACCACGAGTCGATAAGCAACATGCCCAGTGGCACGTACCTCGTGCGTGGTCATCCCCGCAAAGTGAAGTGACTGCCAGTCCTCGTCGTCCTGCATTTCTTGCATCGCCTGAAGCACGTACATGTCGCGCACCGACACCGAACCGGGATCCTTCCGGTTCATCTGCGAATACTTGTCGAGCAGCTCGTCGATGCCATCCAGGCCGTACGACTTGGCCAGCGCCTCCGCCTCTTGCTCAATGTACTTTCCCGTAACGTCGTCCCTCACGACGCCGTCGACCTTGAACTTCCGGAACGTCGACCTCGTGGGCGTCAGCCGCGACCGGCCGTCCTTCCGGCCTGGGTAGATGCCGAACCTCACCGCCATGGCGGTCGGGTTCTGGCTGCGGTCCTGGGGCAGCTGCGCGGGCCGTATATGCTCGAAGACGTTCTTGGAACGTACGAGGTGGTCGTGCTTGCCCAGCGCCACCGTGTAGTCGCCATCCCACATCGGGTCGGTCCACGGGGGTATGTATTGGATGTAGTTCCACGCCCCCCGGTTCATCAGTTTCGGCGGCGGCGGTTTCGTCGTGATGAGCGGCGCGTGCGGGCCTCCGCGCCGCTGGCTCGCGATGTCCCGCGCTGTCTTGTCTTGGGACCGTTCCGCGTCGTCGGGTATGTTGCTCCCTTCGTCCTGGTGGCTGTCCGGCAGCACCTCGGGATCTTCACGGGAGTTATGTACGTACCAATTTTCATCGTATATTTTCACGGCCTCGATGGGCTGCTCCTCGGTGGAGGCCATTTTTGTCCTCGACCTGCGAGGTAGTAGTTGTTGCGACAAACTCGAATCACGATTGTCAAGTTTGGAAAGGCCCTTAGGAAAGTAGCCAGTCGCAATTCAGTGAAATGGATTTGTAGGAAGATGGCTATCTGCTCAGTAAAATGAGAGGGCAACTTTGTTATTGTGATTTACGATTACTGGTACTATGTAGGTTGCTTCGAGACTGGATTACGTTTCCATTGTCTTTGAAGTCCTTGAAATGATGCATTTTCAGTCACAAAGGCTATATCTACCCCTTTGAGATTGAGTTCTAAGGAGTGAATTCCCATTCTTAGCACATATAGAGGTGTTTCACGCAGAAACAAACGGTTCAACCCGCTGGGTATGTTGACATGGAAAGATATAACATAGAAAGCCACCATGGCAGATGGTTTCCATCAAGTAGAATCATGATTCTAACATGGCGTATGAGCATTCGAGCAACTCGTATCTAGGCAGTTTATTTCTGTTGGATCAAATCCGTACTTCTCTGAATTTCGTCTCATCCAAGTAGTGGGCGGCGTCCCCAAGGAAGTCATTATCCGCAGCAAACAAAGCAAGGGGTACGAAATCGCAAACAAAACCCCATGTCGAGAGAGATATACCCGGGAAAAAAACCCAGGCTGCGGTCATCTATTTAGACAAGGGCGACAAAGACAAAAATATGTCACACCCGCCGAGTCTTGTTCCGCTGCAAGGATGGCCAGGTGCACAGCCTTCCCCATGTTGGGAAAAGGAAGCGTTTGCTTTGGGTTATGCTGTTTACGGCCGCCCGAGGATCTCTTGGGCGACAAGAAGGCTTTCTGGATGGAAACCAACATGCATATGCGGGTTGGAACAGGCAAACAGCTGTGCCGCAAACCACAGGGTGGCTGGCCCTCGTGGTCCCATCACCATCAAAGCCCGCCGAGTCCAACGTAAACAAACCATTCACTCGCCCTGTTTTAAAAATAGTCGATGAACATAAATCAGCCAAGTCAAGTCACAAAGGCGGATTGGCTGCCCGGAACGAAACGAGTCCGTAGTCCCTCAAGGTTTCTCCTCTCTTTCACACCCTTTATCTCGCCTTTCTTCTGCCGATCATAGAAGGAACAAGTCTCCTCTCGTGCCATTCATTCCTTTCTGAACTGCGACTTGGGTTGTCACATCCTTCCCTAACCTCCTCTTCCCCCCATCCACACACCATGATCGTCTCCCTGGCGCTGCTAACCCTACAAGCAGTGGCGCGGTGCAGCCGGAAGCGTGCCCATAGTCGCATCTGCCGCGCCAACGACACCATGCCCGGAGACGACGCGGCTTGGAACACCCACCTTCACCACCGTGACAAAGGCCGCGTCGACCGGCGCCGGCTACGGTAGCGAGCTCCCCACAGAGGCAGCATGCGCCCTCGTCAGCAGCAGCTGGGCAGCGCAGGCGTCAGCGCGCGATACGTAGCAGCCTCCTCCAGGAGCTCGCACTGCTTGATCCTCGCTTTTGGCAATGGCTCGGATCGCCTCAGCGGCAGCCGACGACATTGACCCCGAGGCGCCACTGACCACCGAAGCTCGCCACATTTGGGATAGCACATGGAACTATCGATTTGATCGAAACACATCCCACCAGATTTTCCAATCGTTCACAGCCAAGTTTGCGCCTTGGATGTGGGCTGGCGACCCATATACGGCACTTATGAGCTGGGACCTGACCAACCCTCGCACGACTACAAACAAGACCACTGGGATGGGAATGGAAATAACGGGTCACGGGAACCGGGGCAATTTCACTCAGCCGTTTGAGCCTCAGAACATCATCATGCTGACGGACGGCTTCTATGCCTCGACCTGCTCCGTGTTTTCTTCGGGGATGCAAATCCAAGGGGGAGTAAAGACGGTTGTTATGGGCGGGCGGCCGAACAACGAGCCCATGCAAGGCGTCGGCGGCGTCAAGGGCGCCGAGGTCCTGGAATACAGAAGAATCTGGGAGGTGAGCAGAATTCTCATGTCGTCACGGTTTGCGAATGCGTCGGCCGAACAAAAGGAGTCGCTCCTGCAGCTTACATCTCTGCCCATGCAACGGAGCACGACCGCTCGCCTTAACGTCCGCGACCAGATCCTGCGAGATAACATTGGAAACGAAATGCCGGCCCAATTCGTTAACGAGCCTGCAGATTGCCGACTATATTGGACTTTTGGCATGGTGGGTGATGTGAGGGAGATTTGGAAACCTGCCGCGAACGCGGCGTGGAACGGCCACGAGTGTGTCGCAGGCACAGGTTTTGGGACGAAAACATTAGGCCACAGGGTACGGAGAAAGGGCATCGTGACTCCTCTGCCGGAAGCCATTGTCATTTCTGATGCCGACACCGGACAGGAGCAAGTGGCCTTGATGCAAGACCTTGAGAGGTACAACCAAAAGGTGTAGGTCTTTTGAGGGTATCGTATAACGTCGAGGATGATCAAGTTCGCTGTGTTGAGACTTGCCGGTGCATGTCATCATTGCTTGGATGTTGGTTCGGATGATTGTAGGACTATGTGTTGGTCGACCTGGCCTTTTTCTGTGCACTTTGATGCAGCGTTCGGTTTGGCAAGCTTGAGAGCTGCAATGGGCGCGCATACCCAGACAGCGGAGCCCAACGGCAGAGCAAGTCCAATTGTGTAATCGATCCGGTTGGAGACTATGTTCGTCGTATATTCCCGGGAGGGAGGCAGCTGGTCTGATCGTCTGTTCGTAGAGGGCTAAGGGGGCTTCGACTCGCGGTTTCGAGCACTGCGGGTTCAAACTATCAGTACAAGGGTTGGCATGTATCGGAGGAATGACTGGGTTACTGACTTACAGTGTGTTGCATGGAAGAGAAAACGAAGGTGCGCCATCCTCATGGGAACGAGCTTGGTGTTCTCTTGGGAGCGTTCCAAGCAAACAGGCACAGCGTGGGCGCTTGTTGCCAATATTGAAACAGAGGTCTACCGGAACAGACCCGTTTGAGGCAATGGGTTGTCACGCCGTTCAAACGGACGAGTTTCGCGGACCTGGTGGAAAAGGACGCTCGAGCTTCCGCAGTTGGTGATCAGAAGCTGTGCCTTTAACAGCCATTTATATATAGTCGTGGCTCGAGGTATCGATGCCGACAATATCCATGGTAGGTCGGATCATTCCCCCAATGCGTTGCTTGGTGTACGGATGCTTTTTCGGTTGACCACGGCGGGAAGGGACCGCGTCGTAAGAGAGGCCATGTCGCTGTTCAAGTTGAACCTTTGGCGATAATTCTCGGAAGCGTAGCACTATTGACAGACAAGGCGGCAGTCAAGAAGAACAGGAAAGCCAGTACAGTAGTAGCTCAGTAAGAAAGCAGCCGTGTCGTCTTGCCGTGATAGCTCGGATCGTGCAGCATGGAGGGGTCCACATCACCAACTGGCGATGGAAGGGCAGCGGCAACGTCACGATGGGGAGCTCTGGTCGCGCGGGAAGTGGGCCAATCGGAGCTCAGCCAAATGTGACTAATACCCGGACAAAAGCCGAGCCCAATGGAGGGGTCGACAAAAATCAGCAAGCTTTGCTCATTTACCCAATGAGCTCTCGGGGCCTGAGGCAGGGGTTTGAGACGACGGAAAAAAAGAAAAAAATAAGAAAGTTTTTTTTAAAAAAAAAAAAAAAAAGGGACTTGGGTAAAATAGTCGGCTGGATTTCGGCATGTGACACCCGGAAGGACTCGCTCATCATTTCATGCTCCTGCAGACTCAGCATCAGCCGCAAGGCAAATGTTCACGGTGACGGGGCGGGCGAGAGGGGCACACGGCAGTTTTTATCACAGAAAACCTGACCTGAGCGGAAGCCCAAGCTGTCAGAATGGGCGGTCAGCAAACGCGGGAGGGCGTGCGGCCCCCATGCTGGCTGGCCTGGCCTGGTTGCCCGGGCTAAGAAATGACAGGCTTCCAGCGAACAGGGCCACGGCGAAGAAGGAAAAAATAAAAATTCTACGGGGCCCCACGGTTTTGTGGAGTTTTGGGCGTTGTCGTGGAGGCGCTGACGAGCGCGCAATCGGCGGCTTATCAACCCCGCCATGGTCAGAGGGCGGCGAGGCGAGCTGGTGGCCTGAACGTATCGATAAGACGGGCGGGCGGGCGATATCGAAATGGGCATCTTAATATCGACGACGTCCTGTGAGATCCTGGGGAAGGAGGCGTGCGTCGACGTCCGGTGGATGTGCCGCCCATGCTCCCCCCTCCGACGCCCTGCAGGATCCCCTTACATGCCGTGTACATGTTACTTGTGTGTTCGTAGGCTGCTTGCGCATCGCCTGCCCACTAAAATAGAAAAGGGCGGTGGGAGGCGGGAGGTGGGCGGCCAGGTGCCTCCTGCTTCTGTATGCATCTCGGCATCTCAGATGGCGATGCCAGCCAGATAATGCGGACTTGACGCCGCAGGGGACGAGGCATACACTAGTGAAGAGGCCGGCCCCTTGGGCCGTAAACGGTCAGACGGTGAACAGCAGCACATCGGCGAGCGAACATGGGGCGAGACTGAGGAGGGTCGAGGCGGCCAGTGCTGTGAATCCAGCCCAGACGGTTCCATGAACAACTCGGCAAGATCGTCGATCCGTCTGGCGTCGGAGGGCCAGGCTCACCGTGTGCTCAGCTGCGGTGCGTGCCTGACATGCCTATACTGCACTGCACTGCACCGCATAATAGAACACTAGTTATGGCAATTCTAGGGGGGCCCATTTGCTTCAGCCTTGCTCTCTCTTCCACCAATCCACACGCCCCCCCCCCCCCCCCCCCGTCTTCCCATGGCCTGGCGCGACGGGGGCGGATGACGGTGGGGGAGGGAGAAACAGAGAAGGCGAACAAAGGCCCAGATGAACTCGGACCAGGGCGTTGAAAGGAATCCAGATCGAATCGGGCAGGCCGTGGCAAAAAAATAAGATTCAAGAAAGGGACGATCCGAGTGGCCCGGAACGCCAGAGAAGCCAGAATCGGCTTCCACGGGCGACGGGTGGGCGGGAGAGAGTTTGGAAGGTGAATAGTTTGAGACGAAGGCCTCTGCGACGCTGGTGTTTCCACATACACATGCAACATCGAGGGATTGCTTGGAGGCGGCAAAAAAAAAGAAGAGGAAGGGGTTCTTGGCCAGATTGAGTGTCCAGGGACGTTCCCCACGGCCAAAAAAAAAGTCAAATATTTTGTTGGAGGATTCTAGCGTCATTCCTCGCATGTGCCTTGTCTGCGTCTGTGCCTGGACCTACGCCTGTAGCGCCCGTGCCTGTTCGAATATTGTTCCTGGAAACCCGGTCGAGGTCGAGGGCGAAGGGAAATGGACAGAGTCAACCCCAGGGGTGGGTGGCGAAGCCGAGGCGCAAGACGTGAGTCGGGAGAGAGCGAGAGAGACAGAGAGAGGCAGAGACATCTGTCCCCTTCCAGACGCACCGGCCTATTTGGGGCGTTGAACGACGTCCGCATTGATTTAATTGATTCATTGACGACGAGAGAGCGTGAGAGTGTGAAAGTGTGGTGGCTTTTCCCATGTCCGCCCCCGGTCAAGATGACTTCTTGGGCCGACCTGGAAGCGGCAGGGGGCGGTTACACCTGGAAGATGCCCGTCTCACCCCCCTTTCTTCCGACTTCCTTCCCCATACTCTACTTACTATATACTACGATGTACCGTAGTGTGTGCAGTCCACAGTAGGGACGCTAGACGCACGGGATAAGGCAGGGCTTATCGCGAGCCACCACTACCGCTCACTCACTCACTCAGCCAGCATTCACTTCACGTCAGCCTGCCCCGTGAGTTTCGCGGAGAAGGGGGGTGAGACGGCTGATGAGGAATGCAATGGGCGAGACGGACTTGACGACATGACGGCCGCCTTGGTGTGGTGTGCGCCACGGAGGAGAGGGAAGATGGCTGTCTGTGGCTACCGACTGCTCGACTAGGTACTTTACTTGACTGCTTGACTGACTAACTCACTGATCGCAGGCAACGCAACATGGAGGTGACAAAGGGGAGAGCAGCCGAGACACGTGTTGGGGTGGGCTGCTGCAACTGGAATACCATTCAGTATACGGATAGTATAGTGTAGGTACCTCCACAGTCTGAGTCGGCAAAACACCGACACGGCCCGAGTCTTGGATCGAGCCAGGTTGCAACAACCAAGGCACACTCAGATGCAACGCAGCGACGTGGACGGGGGGATGGGAATATCTCGGAGGTTTGCCCCGTCTGGCCCAGCGCGGGCCTCCCAGGGGCCAGTGTCACCGGGAGAGTCGAGTCCAGGACCGAGCTACTATGTATGTACTTGTCTCCTGCCAGCAGCTTTTACCGCTGGCCTTGGAGCGACGGACGACCTGTCAAGTACATGCATAGTACGAGAGACTAAAACAAGCCAGGCACAACAACTTGGGCACCGGGGTACCTGGAGTAGGAAACGCCTCAACAACATGAGGGAAGGAAGGGTGCGGCGGGGAGGAGGGGAGGGGGGAACAAAAACAAATTAACAAAACCAAGCAAAAACCAAAACAGGACAAAAACATAGACCATAGAAAATAGAAAATAGAAAATGAAATAAAATAAAAATAAAAGATCGTCAAGACCAGGACAGGCACAGGCACAGGCAAGACAGGGAGGGAGTGGAGGTTACGGCGCCAACACCAACACCAACGCCAACATCAACTCCAACAGGTACAATGAATGGATGGCAAATGGCAAAGTGGCCGTGGGCCTGTGCAAATGGCTGGAAATGCATTGGTGCATGAAAGGGCATTTTCCACTCACCGCCTTCTCCCCAATGGCCCCTTTTGGACTAGCGCGGGGTCAGATAAGGATAATAACCCCTCCGATAAGACATTACTCGCCAGGGGGTATTTTTACTGGAGGGGGAGGGGAGAGGAGGGGGGAGGGGCCCAGAGTGAATGAGAGAGACAGAGAGAAAGAGATAGAGAGAGAGAGATTGAGGGAGAGTGAAAGAAACACACAGAGCGTGTGTACAGGGCAGGTCACAGTGACACCTGGCTCAAGCCCAGGCGAGCCAGTCAGTGGGAGGTTTCCGCAGTTTCTGATTTTTTTTTCGTGGTGGGGCTACCCTTGCCGCTAGCGTCGCCGTCGCCGGGCCACAGACGCAGAAGAGGGGGGGGTGGAGGGGAACACTGCCTTGTGTGAGAGGGCAAAAAAAAAAAAAAAAAGTTTTTGGTGGGAGGCGGCGGGACGGGTTAGAGGCCACTGAAGCAGGAGCGAGGAGGAGGGGGGCAAGGCCGATAACACACGCAGATTTACGCAGCAGATAAAAAAACTCCAGCCCGCCTCCCTCGTCCGCTCCCGACTCTCTCTCTTCTCTCTCCTCTTCCTCTCCTCTGAATCTCTCCCTCTCAACTCCATTCCCTTCTTCCTCCTCCTGGTTGTTCGTCTTTCCTCCAGACGTATCTCCACCCCCATCATTTGCATTCTCTTCCATCGTCTGTCTGCGACGGTTGTCTAGAGCGAATTTCCCGCCTTGATCAACCCCGCCTTCGCAAGAAGTCCAGAGACATCTCTCCGAAGCGCCATCCTAGAGCAGAAGAACACGATCCTCCAGTCGTCGTCTCTTCTCGCGGGCCTTCCCATCCATCAAATCGATTTCTCAGTCGTCCTTTCGGTCACGATAGAGTATAGACTTCGCATCTAGACGCTTTAGACGTTCAGACTTGCGAGTTTTTCCATCCCACACAATCGAATCCAGGCATCCCCCGATCGACCTAATACCAACCGTCATCATGCCTTCCGAGAACGCCCAGTCCGTCAAGGTTTTGGACGAGCTTATGCAGAAGCTCACCATCTCCAAGGAGGCTGCTGAGATCAAGGAGTCCTCCGGCTCCCTGGCCTCTTTCATCAACGGCCCCATCCAGGACCAAGATGTTCCCACCAAGTAAGTTGCTCTCGCACTGGAACCCCCCCTCCATCCACCCCGCAATCGTTCTGCCCAGAGCTGTGCGAGTTCCCGTACCGACCGTCGCCGCGGCCGTGGGAAAGATGCATCTCTGGCAAGAATTTCTTTTTATTGCGTTTCCATCGCATTTCGGGCACATGCATCTTTTCTTGAGCCACCTGCTGCGACCCAAGGCGGCGTGGCCTGCTCTGGCCACTCAGCGTCTCGCTATTTTCGGTTCACACAAAAAAAAAAACTTTTTTTTTCGGAGCAACATGGCTGACAAGGATTTCCCCGCAGGAGCATCGAGGCCCTGAGAAAGCTCTTCAACAACAAGAAGGATGCTGCTGCCCGTGAGAAGGCCGCTGTCGCCATCACCGCCATCGCTTCCCACTCCGAGGTCTCCGCCCACGTCGAGCCCTTCCTGGTTGCCCTTCTCCCCGATGTCCTTGCCGCCGTCGGCGACAAGATCACCGGTGTCAAGAATGCCGCCAGCGCTGCCGCCACCGCCATCGCTGAGGCCATCAACCCCAACGCTGTCAAGGGTGTCTTCGAGCCCGTCAAGAACTCCCTCCTCACCGCCCAGAAGTGGCAGGAGAAGATGGCTGCCCTCGACGTCCTCGAGACCGTCGTCCGCACCGCCCCCGCCCAGGTCGCTTTCCGCGTCCCCGACTTGATCCCCGTCGTCTCTGAGTCCATGTGGGACACCAAGAAGGAGGTCAAGGAGCGCGCCTACAAGACCATGGAGACCATCTGCCAGTTGATCGTCAACAGGGATATTGAGCGCTTCATTCCTGAGCTCATCAAGTGTATCGCCAAGCCCGAGAACGTCCCCGAGACCGTTCACTTGCTCGGTGCCACCACCTTCGTCACTGAGGTCCAGGAGCCCACTCTTGCCCTCATGGTTCCCCTCCTTGACCGTGGTCTCGCTGAGCGTGAGACTGCCATCAAGCGTAAGGCCGCCGTCATCGTCGACAACATGTGCAAGCTCGTCGACGACCCCAACATTGTCGCTCCTTTCTTGCCCAAGATGATGCCCGGTCTCCAGAAGAACTTCGACAACCTCGCTGATCCCGAGGCCCGTGAGAAGACCCGCCAGGCCCTCGACACCCTTACCCGTGTCGGTAACGTCGTCGATGGCAAGATCCCCGAGGTCCGCCACGACAGCGATTTGGCCGTTGTCCTCCCCAAGCTCAAGGAGTCCATCCCCGCCAAGCACAAGGCCAAGGCCGAGAAGCTCGAGATTGTCCTCCAGTACATTGCCAACATTGCTGGTCAGTTCATCGACGAGAAGGAGTCCGACGGTGCCGTCTGGACCGAGGCCATCAAGCCCTACGCCACCGTCGTTGTTGGCGAGGAGGACGCCCAGAAGGTCGTCGACGAGCTCCGCAAGCGCGCCTCCCCCGGTGCCGCTGACGAGGTCGAGGGTGACGCCGATGACGAGGAGGGTGAGGACCTTTGCAACTGCACCTTCTCCCTCGCCTACGGTGCCAAGATCCTGCTCAACCAGACCCACCTCCGTCTCAAGCGTGGCCAGCGCTACGGTCTTTGCGGTCCCAACGGTTCCGGCAAGTCTACTCTCATGCGCGCCATCAACAACGAGCAGGTCGAGGGTTTCCCGAAGCAGAGCGAGGTCAAGACTGTCTTCGTCGAGCACGACCTTGACTCCGCTGACACTGAGATGACCACCATCGAGTGGACCATCAAGAAGCTCCGCGATGTCGGTATCGAGACCAGCCAGGCTGACGTCGAGGCCAAGCTCAACGAGTTCGGCTTCACCGACGGCATGGTCAAGGGTGAGATCTCTGCCCTCTCTGGTGGTTGGAAGATGAAGCTGGCTCTGTGCCGTGCCGTCTTCGAGGCCCCCGATATCCTGCTTCTCGACGAGCCTACCAACCACTTGGACGTCAAGAACGTCAAGTGGCTCGAGGACTACCTGATGAACTCCCCCTGCACGTCCATCATCGTCTCCCACGACTCCAACTTCCTCGACAACGTCTGCCAGCACATCATCCACTACGAGCGCTTCAAGCTTAAGCGTTACCGTGGTAACCTGAAGGAGTTCGTCAAGAAGAACCCCTCCGCCAAGTCCTACTACGAGCTTGGCGACTCCGAGATGGAGTTCTCTTTCCCCGAGCCCGGTTTCCTCGAGGGTGTCAAGACCAAGGCCAAGGCCATCCTGCGTGCCACCAAGATGTCCTTCCAGTACCCCGGTACCAGCAAGCCCCAGATCACCGACATCTCCTTCCAGTGCTCTCTCGGCTCCCGTATTGCCGTCATTGGCCCCAACGGTGCCGGCAAGTCCACCCTCATCAACGTCCTCACCGGTGAGCTCGTCCCTACCCAGGGTGAGATCTACCAGCACGAGAACATCCGTATCGCCTACATCAAGCAGCACGCTTTCGCCCACATCGATAACCACCTCGACTCCACCCCCTCCGAGTACATCCAGTGGCGTTTCCAGACTGGTGAGGATCGCGAGACCATGGATCGTGCCAACAAGATCATCACCGAGGATGACGAGCAGGCCATGAACAAGATCTTCAAGATCGAGGGCACCCAGCGCCGCATCATCGGCATCAACTCCCGCAGAAAGTTCAAGAACTCTTACGAGTACGAGTGCTCTTTCGCCATCGGTGACAACGTCGGCCTCAAGAACGAGCGCTGGACCCCCATGATGTCCGCCGACAACGTCTGGCTTCCCCGTAACGAGCTTCTGGCTTCTCACCAGAAGATGGTTGCCGATGTCGATATGAAGGAGGCCCTCGCCTCCGGTCAGTTCCGTCCCCTTGTCCGCAAGGAGATTGAGTCTCACTGCGCCAACTTCGGTCTCGATGCCGAGCTTGTTTCCCACTCCCGCATGCGCGGTCTGTCCGGTGGCCAGCGTGTCAAGGTCGTCCTTGCCGCCTGCTCTTGGCAGCGCCCTCACTTGATCGTTCTTGACGAGCCTACCAACTACCTCGACCGTGACTCCCTCGGTGCCCTGTCCAAGGCCCTGAAGAAGTTCGAGGGTGGTGTCATCATCATCACTCACTCTGCCGAGTTCACCAAGAACATCACTGAGGAGGTCTGGGCCGTCATGGACGGCAAGATGACTCCTTCCGGCCACAACTGGGTCCAGGGCCAGGGTGCCGGTCCCCGTCTCAAGGCTGACGACGGTGATGAGGAGGAGAAGTTCGACGCCATGGGCAACAAGATTGTCAACACCAAGAAGAAGGTCAAGCTTTCTTCTTCCGAGCTTCGCAAGAAGAAGAAGGGTAAGTCCAGAATTCCATCCATCACTTGACGCACCACGCAGAATGCTAACTCATCCCCCCTAGACCGCATGGCCCGCCGCAAGCGTGGTGAGGAGGTCTTCTCCGATGAGGACGACTAAATAACTCGCCCCGGAGTCGCTTTCCTTCTATTTGTCACGAGCCTTCCAAAAGTCTTTTCGGTAACGCGGGTTGCATGGTTACGGGCCTGTTTATGATTTCTTTGACGAGCACCCATGAGATTCCCCTTTGACATGAATCGCCGGATGAGGAATGACCATCTCGCTGCGGGATTGGAGGATCCCGCAGGCGAGGAGAGAGGTTCCTGGCGACAGGGAATGAGGGGGTAAGAATAAGAGAGTAGAAAGAGTAAATAGACGGCAATACATGCCATAGACACTTCACGTTTGTTTCCTTGACCCAGTGATTCGTTTATGTGAAATTGTCATACTACCTATATCTTGACCTATCATTATGCATGCCTCTTTCTGTGAAACCTAAGCTCCCTGGCCAGTACAGTCTAGTACTATAATTGTCCTTGTTGGGCTGGCAATGCCGTGTCGTCGTCCTCATACTTGATGTCATATTCTTTGTCCATTGATGGTGACGCCTTCGTCTAAATCACCCACCACTGCCATATTAAACCTTGGTGCCAGAAGACTCCTTGCAGATGAACAGTGCATTGTCTAATGGCCCAACTCAACACTAGGATATTATGCGACTGTATCAAGGGAACAAATCCGACAATATCGCGACGCCCGCTCTTTGTTGCATTGCGGCGGTTGTTTGTCTCGTCCCTTTCCCAGCCGGTGCTGCGTGCCCCCTGCTATGCTTTTCAAGCGCGCGGACTTTCCTGCGGTAGGCACACGGCAGAGGACCGCGAGGTGACGCATTCAATGGTGGTATGGAAGCGTGATTTATGTGATACGCTCTTGCTAGATGCTTTTCAACGGTTTCCCGGTTCTCTTGCTGTTGGAAACTTCCCCCAGTTGGATTCCATGATCAGTTGGGAACCAAACAAACCATAACTCTCTGTTCCGGTCCCATGATCAGGTGATAGAATCGACAACATCAAACATCAGCTACAAACTGGAAGAAGAAGAATAAGAACATAGAAAGATACGAAAACCGGCCCATCATGACGCAGCCCATCGTGATGCAGGCCAAACCAGTGCCCACGGTCCTGATGCCCGCATTCCCGCCCTTGGGCATCATCACCGGCAGTGCATCCAACTACGACGAAACCGCACCCGTCCCGCAGCCGAGCCCCGGCGAACTCGACAAGCTCTTCTGGCAGGAGCACGCCCAGATGCTCATGCTGGGCGGGCTGCGGACGTCCGAGTCCTTCGTCCTGCAGGAGACCGACGCGTACACGCCGCCCTCGTGGGCCGGGGCGGCCGCGGGCTCCCCGCCGGCGTCCTGGGCGACGCGCGAGTTCGTCGAGGTCGACGAGGACAAGTGGTTCGACGTCTTCCGGCGGGAGCGGTGGATGGGCTACAACGCCGACGTCGGCGTCGGCAAGAACAGGTGGTGCGACGTCGACGACGACGAGGTCTGGGGCCGGCTGAAGAGGGTCCTGGAGATTGCGAACCGGATCCTCGAGGAGGCTGTTTCTCATGAGTGGTGAGTCCCCCCCCTTTTTCTTTTTACTCTTCTTCTTTCTTGAATCCTGTCTTTCCTACGCCTACGGAATAGCGGATGAAGTGAAACAGCGGGGTTTGGTTGGGAGAGAACAGGCAGGCTAACGATGCGGCCACAACCCCAGGCTGGCGAGCTTCCTCACGAAATCCGCCCGGGAGGCCCGGCGGCACGTCCCGGCGGCGGTGAATATGCGCAACTTCGACGACGCCACCATCTACCGCGTCGTGCCTGTGGCCCAGGACTCACGCCCCAGCAGCGCCGAGGCGCGGCGCGTGCTCGACGAGATGGCGCCGCACTTCTTCTGGGGCTTCCACGCCCCGGACGAGTACTCCGGCGCGAGCGGCAAGACATTGCAGATGAGTGCGGCCGACGGCAGCGACGGGAGGCGGGCGCAGTGGATGACGCTCGACGTGTCCAACATGCTGCCGCTGTTTCAGCGCCTAACGCCCGAGGACCCCGAGGGGAACCAGGTTGCGTTTCTGATGGCTATTGTTGTGGGTTCTCTTATTTTTTTCAATGTTCCTTGCCTGGTTCTTTTGCTTTTATTTTCCTCTCACTCCTTTTTGTGATTGAGGAGTTGGTCTGACTGTTGCTTGATGGAGGATGTTATTAGGTTCTTCATGAACTCATGGTATGTGAACTTGCAATATTCCCTGCTCCCCTTTTCGGAAAAGTTGTGAGTGAATATTTTGGAACTGACATTCTATTGACGACATAATAGCACGGAATCTCTAATTTTCTTCACAACGAAATCACCAAACTTGCAACCGATCGATGCCATACAAATGAGTTGGTATGTTGCGACCCAATCCCCTTCCCCGACGCCCCCCTGATTGCTCATCGTGTGCAGTTTTACGGGGAAGAGAGATGGGCAGAGGCAGGCTGCTCCTTTGAAATGTCCTTCTTCGGAACCTGCATCAGGAACCACTGGACTTCCCAAAGCCCCTTGTGCGCCTTCGTCGGCCACAAGTCCCCGAACCCCGATATATGCAAGGGCAACGGCATGATCCACTTCTACGACGGCTGGACCCTGGAGGACCCCTTCCGCTCCCAGCAGCTGGGCATCCCCGGCATCCTCCCCTGCGCCGTGGCGACCTCGGCATTCTGGGCCGCGCACGTCGCCAAGTACGGGCACGCGGGCCTGCGGCTATTCGGCGTCTGCGCCGCCGAGTACGAGCAGTCCGGGTCCCGGCGCGTGGGGAGGGCGCGGGTGCTCCCCGGGCCGTACTCGGAGCACGCGGACCTGGACGTGAGCGTCGGCATGGTCGCGCGGAAGCTGAGGGCGAGGCGCGCCAGGCTGGGCAGGCTGCGGCCCTGGTACGAGCGCGAGTACGCCAAGTGGTACGGGACGGTGCACGGCGAGTCGCAGCTGAGGAACTCGCTGGGGATGTTGCGGGGGTCGTTTTCCGCCCGCTCGCCGAGGCACGAGGCGTCGGCCATCTCGGGCGCCATGGTCCTCGTGCGCCCGTTCACCCCGACCACCGACCTCGCCAGCGCGGAGGGCGTCGGCCAGATGGCGGGCGACGGGGGCCAGAGGGCGTCGCAGTGGTACTACCAGGCGCTGGGGTTCCTCGCGCTGGCGGCGCTGCCCGTCGAGAAGTGGCGCCGGGTATGGATCGACCAGGGCGTGATGCCGTACCCGGACAGGCAGCGCCCCGGGTGGAAGCCCGGCGTCGCCGCCTCGAGCGAGATGCTCGGCCGGATCCGGTACCTCGAGCAGCTGGCGACGGAGGCGAGGCGGAGGAGGGTGCTCCACGAGTCGGGCCGGCCGAGCCACAGCAAGGAGCAGTGCATGAACAACGCCCGGCTCGCGTTCCTCCGCTGGAAGCTCGTCGGCGCCGTGTCCCGCCCCGTCGTGCACGAGTTCATCACCGAGTGGCGCGCCGTGCGGACCGCCATGGACCGCCAGCCCCTCAACGACAAGTGGATCGAGTTCGACATGTTCCAGCTGCCCACCTACGGGCTCGACCCGGCCAACTACCCCGTCGGCCACGTGCTGCAGCACCGCGGGCTGCCCGGCGAGGCCGACCAAGACTGCGAGTCGGACATGCCGGCGTGGGCCATTGCGAAGCCGGGCGTCGCGGCCGAGCCTGCGGCGAATCCGCCGCCGGCGCCCCGGCTGCGGTACTTTAGTCCCGGGGAGATCGGCGACCGCCAGTCGATCGCGAGCAACGACAGGTGGGTTCTCATCCCGCAAGATGGCGGCGGCGAGGTGGACATTTACGATGTCGGCGGGTTCCTGCCGCCCGGCCCCTGGACCGCTGCCGCCCGCGACCAGATCATGGAGCCGGATCGCACGCACCACGTGGTTGGCAGGGTCCTCCGGCCCGGGGAGATCCTCCCCCAACACCTTGAGCACCTGAAGAGAAATGGCCACATCGGGCGGGCGATGCTCTGGCGGCGTGCGGAGGACGTGGTGATCAATGATGGGAAGGACGGGAGGCCGCGGTGGGTTTGTGTCGGGGCCGACATATTTGACGTGACACGCAAGTTCCCTCCCTCCCCCTTCTCCTTCTCCGAGCGTCGGTTGTTGATACGGATCACTGACGATGATATTCACCAGACCTCCAACTGTCACCGGACATGCACAGCCTGGAATTCATATTCCGCGCCACGTACGGCGGGGACCCTGTCACCGAGGCCCTCCGCCAGGGCTACCACCCGGACCTGATCCTCGAGCAGCTCCGCCCGTGGAAGATCGGCTGGGTCCGGCCCGAGGGCTTCGGCGCGCGGCGGACCAATCGCGTATTCACCGAGGACGAGGTCAAGTGGCACACGAACCGCGAGACGGGCATCTACGTCATCATCAATAGCCACGTGTTCGATCTCACAGGTGAGATTTTCTCGCGTCTCTCCCGGCCGCGCTAGGGGTGCCGTGCCGCACGGGGCAATCGACCTGACTCTCTCGGCAGACTACTGCGACATGCATCCCGGCGGGAGGAGCATCCTGCAGCGGTATGCCGGAACCAACTGCACCGCCGAGTGGTTCGCAGCCCACGGGCAGAACCGTCCGTCGGGCTACGGCGTCGACGCCATAACTACGCTACAGGGGTTCTGCATCGGGCGCGTCGTGCCTCAGCGGGTCGAGAGCTTGACGGCCGGCGGGAGGATCCAGCAGGACGACGAGATTCGGATCCGGGAGTACATCTATAGCCGTAAGAGTAAGTCGCGGCGCGACCTGCCCGGAAAACGATGAGCGGAAGATAAGGAGGCAGGCAAGCAAACAAGTGTAATCGCTGACAGAAACCGGCCCCCGGGCACTAGTGATCGATCCCCGGAATACGCTCATGCAGGACCTGGCAACACACTGGGGCACGGATGCCACGAAGGCGATGGAGGAGCAGAGCCAGCCGATCGGAATCCAGATTCTTTGGGACCGTCCGCAGTTCATCTTCGCCAAGGTCGTCACCGCACACGACGACCTGCCCCGGATGACGCGGCAGGTCCTGAGGGGGATGGACGGCGCCGAGACCCCCGGGGGCTTCAAGGAGTCGTACATTTCCGACGGCAGATACGTCTATAACATGACATGTAAGTTCCCCCATTCACAAAAAACAGTGGAGATTCCCAGTGCTCTTTGCTGAGTCCGGCACGCAGCGCTGCTGAGATACAACCCACCAAGCGCCCTCATCGAGGCCCTGAAGAAGCACGCCGGCAAGGTCATGTCGGATTCATCCGAGAACGGCGCCCGCCTGAGACAACAGTTCTGGGACATGTACCAGCACCGAATCATTGCTCGCTTCGTTGGCCCGGATCTCGCCGGCACTGCTCCAACGACGCCCGTCGACTGGAAAGTAGAGCCGAGGCGCAAGCCGGGCAAGTCGGCGGGCCCCCCCGGCGTGGGAAGTTCCTCGGTCGTCGGCGCGACGAACCGGACCTGGGCCGAAGTCCTCCAGGGGCCAAGGGGTAGATCGCAGGCGCCGCCCGCGGTCCGGCCTCTCGGGCGGCCTGGAAGCTCCCAGCAGAGGCGGGGCAGGCCGCCGGTCCCGAGGGGGGGCAGGAACGCTGCCGGGTTCGGCAGCAGGCCCGGAGCGCAAGGCTCGGGATTGGAGGATACACAGAATAACTCGGCTCCTTCTGGATCATCGGGAGGGGATCTGCAGGATGTGATGGAGGGTATTGAGTTCCAGAGTGAAGCGGCGGGGTGGAACGTCGTCACTAGGAAGAAACAAGGCAGACGTGGGGGGCACTGAACTGTTTTCTGTGGAAGCAATCGCCGAAATACCGAGTGAATTATTTGATTGAGAATGTTTTTCTTCACGATGGGAATGCTCGGAGTCGTGCTCGAATGACATGCCCCACATATTTCTGGTGTTAGACCGATCGACGTCGTCGGCTCGGCCCCGCTTCTCCGGACACGTGGCCGGCATTTTAGCCGCACCGGACCCGACGACCCATCCTGGCATCGACCGATTTTTGATGCGCACAGCGGCACCGCCCCCTTGCAGCAGGTATAGATAGACCGGGTTTCTAAGGTCCAATGTTTTCACGTCGATGTGTTCTGAGAATGTATTGTCCCGGCATGCTGACGGCTCTTGGCTTTGTCAAATTCAACCAGGGGGCGTTTCCCTGCACTTATTACCGCTTGCGGCCATGCTGATTGCTCAGCGAAAGCCTGACACAAAGTAACATGTGTGGTTTCCTCTTTATGATCTGCGTTTGTTTACTTCCCCCTGCTTTGATGCTCTGCTTCTATTGTCTTGTTTGTTATTTGCAGACTTTGCCGAGCCTGGCTGCAGTACGCATCGTTGGCCATTGTTTAACAGACGGATACTTCGTGGCAGGGATTACGCTTCATTGTGTTGCTACCAGTTAAGCTCGAAATACATTTAGAATCATGTCACACGTGAAAGTAACGATACTAGCTTTTGATTAACAGTTGATAAATGAATTTGCCTCAGTACTATCGCGTTGGGTTTCGAGTTCTCGTCGCCATTCTCTTTTCCTTCACGGTTTTGTAGATTCCCATAATTGAAGTCTGCCCGATTTCAGGCGCACTGCGATTGACAATCACCTCATCTTTGCCTGCTGATTAGACTCGAGACACAAGTTACCTGCAACACCAAAAGTCATGGCCGACCCTGATTCCTCACCATGGTCCCTCCATTATTCCGTGGGCAAATCTCGGCCCCCGCGGATCAATGGACTCTCATGGATGGACCCCTCATTTCCTTCCATGGACCCCCGAACGTTCGATATCATTGAGCCTGATCCGGAAGAGATTCCGCAGCCAACCCCACCCGAGATCGACGACCTGTACCTGTCAGAGAGACAACAAACCTTCCGATTTTACGGGCTCCGGACTTGGGAAGCTGCTGTTCTTGCACATGTACACGAATACACTGCATATGCAGAGGCTGAGAGCATCACTGGAGAGGAGATTCAGGTGGACGAGTCAACTTGGTTGCCCGTCTGGACAAGAGACCGGTGGATGATTGATTTCACGGTGCCTCCCAGTTGGGCCAACCGTTATGGCCCATCTCATTGCTGGAGCGCGCAAGACCCCATTCTCTGGGCAGAACTTCGCAAAGCTATACAACTGGCGGAGAATATTCTAAGATGCACCGTAACTGAACCTTGGTACGTATACCGTTCAGCAAAATGCCACAATTCCCTTGAACTATTATTGGTCATTGTCTGACACTGAGTTAACCTCACCTCTGTCTAAAATAGGTTGCAATCGCTCTTGGTTAATGGTAATATTGAAAGCTTCATGACACAGATGCCTCTCGGCTCAGATAACTATGGCAGCATCTGGAGGATGAAGCCGGATCCGGTCTACCGTCTGCCTGCAGAAAAAACCCTTGAATATTTTAGGGACCCCTCTCTGTACGACAGACTATTCTGGTCTTTCATTGACAAGGCATCCTCGTCGGCCTACGAACGAGATGGGCTGATCCAAGGAATCACCCGGCCTGTTCCTCAGACATCTGATTTGATTATTGGAATTTTCATTGACATCATTGCCTTGAAAACAGTAATGGATCCTATGGCCACCCAGCCCGCAAAAAAAGCAGCGCTTTTGAATCTTGCAGATACTGTGATAATTAACCTTCTTTCCCCATTTTCCAGAGTTGTGCTGACCTTTGCTTGTCAAGATTGTGCACGAACTGATGGTTAGTCATCCTCATTGCTTCGGTTCGATAACGGCAACCCTCGCAGCTCCAATTGCCCGTTAAATTTGTGAGTATTGTGCTGACTTCAAATCTCAACTTATTATAGCATGCAATCGGATGCCATAAAAGAAAAGACGTCACTCTTCTGAAGGAATTGGGGCTACCGTACCAAATCAGGTCTGGAAGGGAGTTAGAAATTGTAAGTCTGTTCCCCAACACTGACGCAGATCGCATTTTATAACCTCTTCGGCCCAGTTTGGTCCCGACGAAGGTCTCTCCGAGCTCGGCCACTCGTTTGAAAATGCGACGTTTGGTGGCATGATAGTTATGCTGGAGACAGGAGAATTCAGCAAGTCCTTTCGCACAGCCAACGGAGCGCCATTGATTTTGGGCATCAAGAAGTTTCCTTTCATTTGGGGCGAGCAAAGGCGAGTTAGCGAAACCTATGGTATACCGCGGGCGACTTCGTATACCGATACGATGTGGGCTGTGCCAGGGTCATGGTCGTATTCACTCTCGACGAAGGCGTTTTGGGACAACTGCGTCGCCAAATATGGCGCACAGTGTCTCAAGGCGCCAAAGATGCTCACGTTAACGATGTTCTCTGGGGATCAAGATGATCCCTACCCTTATCCAAGAAGTGCTTCGGCGAGATGGGTGAACGACTTTGTCCCTCTGCCGGCCCACCCAGAGTCGTTGAGAAACGTGGCGAGGCAACTACAGGCACGGCGACTGAAGTACAAAAGGATGCGTCCGTGGTTCGCGGATACGTACGCGATGTGGCAGATGACACCCTGGAGCATCATGTCGTGCCGGACGGGTCTCTCCCGCCTCAAGGACAGTCTGCTGATTCGGAAGAACGATCGGCACGAGGCCGATGCACAGAGACTAGCCGAAGTATGGACATTTCCGTTGCAAATCATGTTTTCTCACGAGGGCATCCTGCTTCACCACACCCCAGGTAAATTCACAAACACCATAAATGAAGTCAGTGTCACGTTGTGGTTCTGGCGAGCCCTGGGCTTTCTCCTCATGGCGGCGCTACCGGCGCGCGGGGAGAGAACAACACCAATCAAACAGCCGGCCCGGTCGTCAGTGAACCCGTGGACTCTTCAAAACGCAATGGGTTTACGAAATTCTCAGAAGGAGATGGCTGAGACGATCATAAAACGGGCATATGACCAGAGGTGGAGGTACCCAGAGTTTAATGTGCCGTCGAGACATTGTCATGAAAATCCCGACCGCGTACGTATGCTTCGGAATGGCTTCATCAGTCTGGCAGAGATGACGTTCGATCAAGCCATGATCTTCTGCATAGAGCCCGCTGGACTGTCCCAGGCCTTTAGAGATGAGTGCGACAATTTGAGAGCACAACTTGAAGACGACCGAGATAACGACTATGCCTCGTGGCTGAACTTCGGTTTCGAGATGCCGCCCTACCCTGGACGGACACAGAATGACACCGTTCTCGGCCTGCTTGAGATACGCGCCGATGCCAGCAGGGGCTGGATTGAAAGGAACCCGGCACCCGAGGAGCAGGTTCGAGAGAGGTTTCATGGCGAGGACGTAAATGGATTCGTCGGAAACGAACCCCTGCCGACTTTTGCACTAAATAGTATCGCCGGGTCGACGAGGATACATGGTGAACGCCCCCATCGACATCAGATTCCCTACTTCACAATCGCTGAGCTTTACGACTACGCCGATAAGATTGGCGATGCTCTTGTTCTGGTTGAAGAGGGATTCGATCTGGATGTTTACAGGCGGTCGGCCGTATGTCGTGCACTTGGGATAGAGCAAGATCAACTTCTACCATTAACAATACGCAAATACTATGGGAGACAGTTGGCCAAAGATTCAGTGAAACGGCTTTACCAGTCCGAATTCCCTGCCTTGGCCATAGGAAGGGTGGTGCGGATAATGAGGGAAGAGGATGTTGCCCAAGGCTATGGCAGAGATAGCCACCCCCTGTGGATATGCATGCAACGAACGGTCTTCGATATTTCTTGTAAGGTTGGTCCCTGAGTCACTCGGCTTTCAACGAGAAGATATGCTAACAGCGAGGAGGTCTGGGTTGCGCGTCAGAGCCAAAGCTGGCTCAACTGCTGGCGAGTGTCCCGGGAGGAGACCCTTCCCGCAAGTTGTTACAAGAAGGTTATAATGTTGCCGAAATCAGGGAATCTCTCAAGCCATGGAGAGTTGGCATCATCGCTCGCAAGCCGGCTCAAATCGCAGACCCGCATTCGATCAGGACATTCACGACCAGGTCCCTCCGGCGGCATGAGTTCAAGGAGACGGGAATGTATGTTTCGATTGAGGGTAAGGTTTACAATATCACAGGTAAGTTAAGGTAGCAGGAGTGACAATTGCGAAAAAACGCTTACACTTTTCAAGACTATGCCGAGTTACATCCTGGTGGACTTCGGGTATTGGCTGAGAATGCTGGACGAGACGTCACCAGTCTTTTCAAAGATCATCACAAGGATAACTATAATCTCATTTTGGAGAGGTTGCAAGAGTTCTATATTGGAAATCTGGTCGGATTGCGATACGAATTGCAAGAAGATGGGCTAGGGGAATTAAACAACAAGGGGCTCGTGCTTCCACACGAGATCAGATACGGTCGTCACATCTACTCGGTCAAAGGTGGGTTTGGTTATCAGTACCAGGCACCATTTCAAGATCCATGGACTTGCGTGCTAACAAATATGTCATTCGCAGCTCTTCAAGAATCAGATGAATATGAAAAGTACTCGGAACTTGTAGAAATGTTGACTCCGTATTTGGGCACTGATGCTACTCAGCCTCTCAAAGCGGAAACAGACGATGACGGCCCTCTCATACAATTTGCTCGCCTCAGGGGCTACATTGTAGCAACTATTGAGAAGCCCGCAGGGAACTTTCCGGAGATTGAGCCGGGTGAACTGAGAAAGTTTGACGGAAAAGGAGACGAACTTGAAGGATGGCAGAATGATTCTTTCGTTGCATCGAATGGCATGGTGTATGATTTGACGGGTAAAGTTTCTCCTCGCATTTGGCTTTCGGTTGGTGGGAACGACGAAGCTTAGTCATTCGCTAACCAGGCAGTGAACAGCCGCTATGCGATACGGATCACTCAACCCCAACTACGCCAAATTCAAACCTTTCCTCGGGGGCATCGTTACCGATAAGCAATTAATATTTTATTTGCACACTCAGTGTGGAGATCGAATCTGTGCAAAATTGGTCGACAAACGACGGGCGGGAGGAATTGGGTCTTTGACAAATTGGGACCCAAAGAGAAGGATACCCAGTGAGTTTCGTATCATTTTGTTGCTTGGCGGAGTTATTATTAACCGAATCTTTTCCAGGCAGTTACAAGCTCCCCATTTGGATGAATAGCCCAAGAAAAGCCAAACTGCCCCCAGCCAGCGACGAGATTGCCCCTCATCTACGCACTATACAAGATACCAAGAAGCTTTTGAAAGATGAGGATTTTGAGAAGGAAGAAATTTTTAAGCCTGCACCTCCACTCAAAGAAACCAATAGGCTGATTTCCACTCTTACATACAAGAATGATTACGGATCCAACAAATCGTCCAAGGGTAACACAATCTCTCAACGAGAGCATATGCCCAGTCTGATTTCACCTTCTTTGATATTTCCAACGACAGAATCATCCCAGAGCATGGTTTCGGACTTTAGACGTCGAATAAACGAGACTAAGATATGGAAGAGGAGAATGAAACACCCGAGAACGGCTAGTTCAGATGGCACGAACCTAGCAGGAGGGATGGCGCCCCAACCTAAGTCAACGGGCTGTATGCTCAACTTGTGTCAGATCAACATGCCGGAAGACCAGGGAGATGCCAACCTAGAGGCAGATACTAGAGCAGAAGGGAATACTACGGCTCTAATACATCTCAAGAAGAGAAAGTTCCAATTCAGCGGCAAGGATGGAATCAGCAAGAAAAAACGGCATTGAGGCCATTTAGATACCGCAAAATCTCCTGTGTTGGTTTGATTTAAATTTCTATTTGCTTGAATTGGTTGCCATGAGAATCTCCGTCAAGAAGTATTTCTAGTTGACTTTTGGCACCACACCGATTCATTCCTGTTACCTACGCCTAATTTCTAAAAGGAGAAACATGATTCGTTTGTAACAGGGAGCAGGAAGGTCTACTCAATCTATTCAACCCTCTTATACCAAACGAGCGGTTCGTCTCCTCCTTCAAGCCTGACACCAATCCCGAGATGCGCAACTGTTCCATGGATGTCAACCTTAAACTCTACCGGTATGCAAAATGAAGGAATGCCACTTTGGTGGACGTCTTTACCCCCCAAGTAGCCACGAGCAACCCAGTAGTTGCCCGATATGTGCTCGAGGTAGACTATGGGTTTGAGATACGCGAAAGTTGAGCCACCGATGCCCAGAACCCTGAGCTGGCATTTCTTGTTGGCCCCTGTCTCGTTGGCCTCTGGGCAGTCGAGGACCACTTTCAGAGTTCCATAACCAGGGTCGTAGAACTGGCCGATATGATCTGAGATGGGGAGTGTAGGTAGCAGAGGTGGATCTGGCAAGGAAGGATAAATTTCTTTGACGCAATTCTTGAGATACTTGAATTGCTCTTCTGCGTCAGATTTGTATCTATTGAGTGTCAGCTCGATCCGGTCTGCAACCCCTATTTCACAACCACTCACTTTTTGTTAAGGTCATATCTCTTAGCCGCAGGAACACCTAAGTGCTCCCACAAAATGTGGTGGGCAATAACCATGGGCGCACGAGAGTCTGAGTTTGAGAAAACGGCCACAGCTAGCTGCTTGGACGGGATCATGATCATCATGGAGATGAACATGGTGACTTGGCCGGTGTGAAAGTAAATTTGCTCGCCCTCGAACACAGATCCTTGCCAACCAAGAGCGTAAGTGACGGGCCCAGTGTACGGAGGGTTTGACACAGCCACAAAATTGCGCGGTGTCTTGAGCTCTTGATGTGCTGTTTTGGAAATAGGCTCCGCTTCTGTCATCATAACACGAAGGTACTTGGCGTAATCAAGAACAGTCGAGATGATAGAACCTGCACCTTCTTCGCTAGATGACGGCTCATGGGGAAACTCAATGTACTCGTCCTGAACAGCGTCATAGAAATATTCGTTGGCAAGCTGTAACCCGCTACTCTCAGCGTCTTGAAGAGAGAAATAGGTCTCATTCATTCCCATCGGCGCCCAGAGGTGCTCACGGAAGAAATCGCCAAGCCATGACCCAGTGAGCACCTCAATGAGATAACCCAGGACGGCGAACATTTTATTGCAGTACAGAAACTTCGTCCGGGGCTCAGCGGCCAGAGGTAAATGTCTCAGTAGGCGGACTGTCTCGCGAATTGTATCTACTGACGCCAAGTCATGGCGTGGGTAGCCCGTCCTGTGACTGAGGGCATCCTCGAGGGTGATGTGCGCCGTTGCCCAGTCATCACTGAGGACAAAATCATCACGAAGGATGCTGGACACTGGGGTCTTCCATGTGATGCCGGAATACATAGATGAATTTGCGGTAGCATTATCCACGAGAAGGGAGAGACCGGCGGCCGTGAATGACTTGGTGGTGCTGCCGGTGTAGAAGAGGGTGTGTGGGGTCATTTGGGTAGAATTGAGGACTGCGTAGCCATAGCCCTAGAAACAAACGAATTAAATTTGAACTTCCAATACCAGAGGTAATTGATGTCAGGCTCGGGGATGATTCAGACCCATCGCTCCACGCGCCGCCCGCGGTGGAACGACGTTAATGTTTCCGATAGACGCCGATTGCCAATCAGTCCACTGTCGGGAGAATGAATGTGAGGAAGAAGTCATGAAGTGAAGACTAACCTTTGCCCAAGTCTTGTTCCCATCAACAATGGCAACAGCCAAACCAGGTGTGTGCCATTCCTTCAAAATCCTCTCGATGTACGTGTCTAGGTCCGGCGAGACGACGTTGGGGTCCCCATTTCGCAATTGACCATCATCGTGGAGTGGATGCTGTACCACACCTTCTGCGAAAGCAAGGCCAGTCAAGAACGTGGACAACGAATGTACTATTAGCTTCGTGGTCTTCATTGCGCCTTGATCGCGTTAGGATTTCATCAACATCCAGTTGATTTTTAGAAGCAGGTTCACTTTGATCAATTTATCGATGATGATGGATGACGTGAGTCCCTCCCCTGTCAATTTTTGCGTGCGAGCCTTCGTTTTGAGTCACCCCTTCGGCTTACTGTGCCGCAGACAACGGCGAAGATGAATCCCGTGCAATCAACTAGCGCTGTTTAGGAAGGTGATTGCAGCATCGAATAATCGGCGTAAACCACTGAACATGCACCGCGCAACCATCAGGTAGTACATTTACTCGTTTAGGCTTGAACCCAACCCCAAGTTTAACACCCGTATCATGCTATCGTAAGTTACTCAAAAACATTCCCTGGAAATCTCTCTGACTTCAATCCGCAATATACACGAGCCTAGCCAACTAAAACTGTGATTATAATATTGCTCCTAGGTCATCAAGAAGTCCATCAACATAATTTAAACGAAGGTAACCCAGTGTAGAGTTCATTTCTTTCAAAGCCGCCTTGCATATCTCCCGTTGGTGCTCATTAGACCTTTTGTGTTTTCTCACCAGGCTCAATGGCCATGTCAGAAGGTAATCAGAGGCGGCGTTGCCTCCATTATCAGATCCTTCTTGTCTCCTTCGATCATCAACTAAAAATTGTATGCTGTCGCATATCAATCTTAAAAGAGCATCAATCGCACCATTGGCCATGATTCGGGCGCTTTTGGCGGTATCCGTGTACAAATCGGGCGAAACCACCGTTAAGTACTGTTTGTCGTTTCCGAATTCAAGGATCAGAGAACAAAGAATGACGACATCGGAATAGAAAATAACGAGGGCTGCATAGTACATTGATCGAAAGCAGCCCATCCAGCGACTTGCGTATGTTACTGAAGCGGAAGAGTTTCGAGCTGCGAGGGTGCAGGGCTTCCAGTCCTGAGGCAAGGAAGCCTCCCACGCATTAATTTTTTCCTGAGACTGCAGAGCCTTAGAAAGAGTATATGATGCTCTTAGGAGCAATGAATTCGAGGAACAAGCTTCAGGCCGTGATTGCTTTGGTGTTGATAGTATGTCTCGTACGTCGCAATGAAGTCGAATAACCATATTAACAGTTTGTCGAGCCACGAAACTGTGTTGGTAATCTCCGGATTGATCCCAATTAAAGCGATGATTTAAACATCTGAAAGTCCGGCTGTGGGCAATTGCATGTATTTGCTAGCAGCCGAAGACAGTCAGCATGCCGCTTTCTTCCTAGCAGAGGACCCATAATCAAGAAATTGAACCAACTAATTGTGTAAGAACAAAAACGCGTAGTGAATGGCTCTGAGGCGACTCGAGAGACGCTCTACGTCTATATTGCAAGATCCTGTCGGCGGCAATGAGATGCATTCCTTGCGGACCATCAGCATTCCCGGTCAATTCCTGAGACAAAAGTAGATGGTTAGCTTTCGGGGGGGATCTCTCCAGGCACACCTGACGAGGTCTATCCTACATGAAAAATATTGAGAAGAAGTACGGCAGCTAATATGTTGTCGTGGAGTTTATTTCCCATGTCTGAATGTAATGCCCCCCGAATAGATCGCAAGGTGGACCCGTAAGCATGGAACGCTTGATAATAAAAACGCATCGACTTGGAGTGATAGTACATGGTCAGATATGCCACTGAATGTATTGCCAACTTCAGACATGAATCTTCCGGATCAGAGAGATAAAGAGCTGGTAAGAAGTCAAAGTGACCTGGGTGAAATCCTGGTTGAGCAGGGATCACCTGCTGCGTCATGAAGAATTGGACTGATTCGGCTTCCCAGTCAGGTTCAAGACATTGAGCTCTCAAACTGACTCTTTCAATGTTGTTGTTCTGCCTGAGGGACTGGTAGTCGAGGGGACTAAGAGACCGCAGCCTTTTGTCGTCTTTACCGAATAACACTTGGTGAATAAATGGCATCCCGGTGACATCCGAGGTTGAAGGCGCGGCAGACCTCTGCAGCACTTCTTCTCGGTGTTGATCCTCCCGAAACCTATTTTCTGGCAAGATGGTTGATGCATTATGTCCACTTTGGAATCGAAAAGCAAAAGGTCTACTGTAGCCAGGACACGGTACGCCATGCACATCACATCGCCGGCATCCAGGTCTTGCTTCGTCACACTAGTCTAATGTGAGCCAAGTTTTTACTGTGAACCTACTTCGCAATTCTTCATGGTCTCATACCTTGAGTTTCCGTCTCCTGCAAGTCAAACAACCAGTGGCGCGTTTTCCCGGGTGGACCATAATTCAGCCGGCGGTGTTGGAATGAATGAAAAGGCCACAGAAGGATTCCTTGAGACCTGTTAAATTTTAGACTAATCAAAGTAGTGACAATATCCGGATCGGGTTAACCTTTGCGAGGTCTTGCCGGTAGAGGAAAGGCGCAAGTGCGCGTCATCGATTAACTACACTAACCTGTCCATCTGTGTTCGCGACGCTACTGCCGGGCGGGTGCTTAGTCGCTCATGGTAGCACCAAAGACTTGCAGTAGCAATCCCCGCATGTTTGGGCCCCAAAGGGGGCAACTTGAATGCAACGGGCCTAATTATGATTCCGGTGCTCCGGTCACGAGATTGCCTCGGTCCCAGGTTCAGATTGGGTCCGTTGTGACGAGCATTTAAAATATAGTATTGCCTATACCTCTAGACTAAAGTTCCTTCAATTTCAGTGCGAGGATGTGGCCTCCTCTGGAGAAGCAGTCTGGTGCTTCACCCGATGTGTAAGCCAGTCAAGGGTAAATTGAAGCACTTCTTCATGGCAAGTGTCGTTGAGGAGTTCATGAAAGCCATGCTCGAATAAACGCAGTGACTTGTCAAATGCCGAGGTTTTTTGAAAAAGGGCTTCACTCTGGCGACAAGACGTATATTTGTCGTCCGATCCATGATAGACCAGCGTTTGAACAATCCAGTGGCTGAGTCTCCCCCACAATGTTTCCGCCACCATTAATGCTGTATCTATCTCCGGGCTGCCAACGGCGATATCTTCACAACTGCTGTTTCCGCTGCCTAGCTCTTGCTCTTGCTTCTACATAAATAACACTACTGTTATTAGTATCTACCGCAACACTCGCTCTGTTAGCACAGACCCTGCTGTCGGATATCTAACCATAACAACGAGCTACCTACGCCTTGAAGTGTACGACTGATCACCGGACGCCTACCAGACCTAAAAGATTGCCTATGAAACTAATAGTAACTGTTTTTGAATATCGACCTCAGCTACCTGTCAGCAGAAACATCGCTGTCGAATATCTGACAGTTACACAATTGTGCGTGCCAATAGCGGCAATATAACCTATTACCTTATCTAGTATTGAGAAACCTAGAAAACAAGAAATTGCAGGCTTAAAACACCATCCTCATCTTAAGTTTATCCTTCTTGATGATCTCGTCTTTTTTATTCATAAGTTCTTCCATGTCCCACGGGCAGCTGACATACCTTCCGCCTAGCCACTCCCTGCGCTCAGCCGCCAACCATGTAATTGTATCACCAGCTATATCCGGACGATGAGGCAATGCGTTCCTTATAATCTCAGGCGTATGCTCAGTGATCTTTGTCTTAATTGCACCCGGATTCACGCAAAATGTTAAAAGTCCTTGATCGCTGTATTCCAACTGCAAGGACTCAGTCCACCTTAGCATCGCAAGCTTTGAACTTCGATAACTCCCGCTCCCGGGACGAGCGCTTAATGCGCCTGACGAAGCTACATTAATCATTATGCCCAAACCGTCCATGGCAGCACGAGTTGAAAGTTGCATGGGAAGGAATGTGCGCGCCATGTTGAAGAGCCCGCGGATGTTGACTTCCCATGTTCGCCAATATAATTCTGGGTCTGAATCGAGAATCGGCCTATTTGTTTCCATGTAGGCCGCGTTGTTGACGAGAACATCCAGACGTCCACTAAAGCCCTGTGACACAGTATCATGCATTGCTTGAACGCTCTCCTGCTTCGCAATGTCAACTGTGCAGCTTAGCACTTTGGGCTCTGGGCGACCGGATTGCGCTGCGATCAACTTTAACTTATTAACAAGGTCGTCTGAAACGCCATGTAGATCGGCTAATGCGATTGCAGACGCTCCGGCACGAGCGAAAGCTGTAGCTGTGGCATAGCCGACTCCATTCTCCCAAGCAGCGCCTGTGATCAAAACATGCTTGCCAGATAGGTCCAGCTTCAACGGGGAAATGTAGTCGTAGGTCGTGGAGTGTGTTGTGTTTGTAAAGTAGCCGCCTGAAATGTCTGCTTTGGTAGACATTGTTGAATTGAATGGCTTGGGGGAAAAATGGCGAGAGAAAGATAGGAATGTGTTGGCTGTTGTGTTTGATTAAAGCTAAGCTTGGCTTGGTCTCCTGTGCTTTTTATTTCGAACATACTTTCCTAATTGTGTAAGGGCAGAAACCGATGTCGGGCATAATACCTAAAACGTTGCCAAGCTCATGACGCCAGTGACATCATCGTTAGGATAGGCCAAGAGTCAAAGCTCTGCTTGGATTACGGGAAGTTTTGCCTAACCTAGTACAACAAGGAAGTTACGTACGCGACACGGATTTCGCTAGCTAAATACGAAAAATCCGAGCATCTCAGACATGTACCCGATGTTCCTCCGAATTACCCTACCTGTGTTGAAGTTAGGCTGATATAGCATGGTCAAATTGAAGGGCAAATGGCACGATGCTCACAAATTCCTTAACTGTAAGCAGGGTGTGGGTACGGCCTTCCGTTAGCAAAGTCTAACCTCTCGTGGGGGCATGAGAACCTCTGCTCGCACACCTCTGATTGGTTAATCTCCTAACGAAGGGAGAGGCTGGGCCCCTCCTCGCACCAGCCACGCCCGCAGCCACAGCGTTCTTTCCTAACCATTCCCCATTTTCTGCCTTGTGATTGGTCGCTCGTTCCGCTCTTGCTATTGGTTAGAAAGAAAATCAATGGCCATGGGTTGGATGTCTCCGTTTGTAGGTGGGTCTCTCCTTCATATATTGCTTATTCTGTCCCCTAGGCTACATCCTGGCAGCCTTTCTCTCTAACCAATAGAGAGGCGGAATGGGCGACTAATCACAGAGCTGAGGAGGAAGTCTCGCGGGCGAAAACATATCCTTTCCTAACGGAAGGCATAGATACTAAAGCGTCTTTTTGGGCTGCGGAATGGCCGGAAGTGATCTCGAACTTAAACACAAGACTTACGAACTAAATCCTGGAATACTCCCTGCTTTGTATTCGCACTAACCTTTCACACCGTGCAATAGAACCATGCATAGGCCGTCATTCTACCAATTGGTTACCAAGATTCGGTGACAGAAGATAGACATTTTGCTTTCCATCACTCCCAAAAAGCGTGCAAGATTTGGCAATACAACGTCTCTTTCTTTAACACCACGAGTCGCAGCCCAATCACGGAGTAGGGGAAAAAACCAAAAGGGGGGTAAGAAGTTTCCTGTTTTCCCTTTTATTAGGCAACCCAACTCTTCAAAGAATTTTTCTTTGCCCAACTTTTTCTTTCCTCGTAGTGAGAATAGCCCTTCTGTTCAGTTCAAGGGGTTTCGTTCTTTCATATCTTTTAATGCTACTTTGCGTCTGTTCCCATCTCAAATTAACATATTTCCGGCCGTAGATTTTCAACATGGACGAAAAGCCAGATCCAACTGTCGACCACTTTGACGAAGAGGGATTGCCCGATGGAGATTCTATGACCCTCCTAAAGTCCCTCGCATAGTTTTGCAAAGTCACGATAACATGTTTGAGCCTTTGCCTCGCCATCTTGCTTTACGGCTACGATATTGTCATAGTTAGTTCCATATCGGCAGTACCAAGCTTGCAGTGAGTTCTCTCGGATGAAACAACACTCTTAAACTGCCGGTTTTCTAACGGGTTCATTTCTATAGGAGAGAGTTCGGGCAAGTCCTTGATGGAAAACCGATATTGCCTTCTTCACGGCTGGGCGCTTGGAAGGCTGCCACGCCAATTGGGATGGTTCTTGGAGCAATTGTGGCGGCCCAAATCCAAGACTGTTTGTCGCATGCCCGAGGCTACTCGTACTACGCGGCAGAATAGTGTGAAATAGACGGCTTGTCTTATTAACTATGGATCGGGGGCGAAGGTCTATTTGTACTTCGCCTGGGACCATCGTTGTGGGGCGAATTGGTCGGCCCGGATAAGTGGGTCTCTGCGGCAGGCTGCGCAAGGCTGCCCGGAAGGGTTGCGGCATCACGACACTGTTTCAAACGACAAACTTCGTTGTTATGTGGCAACATTGGTATTACTGCCGGCATCGCTGTTTGCTTTGTTTCCAGCCTCGCATCTGAGAAGAACACTCGACGTGGCGTATACCTGCTTGGCAAGATTTTGGAGGGTGTTGGGCTCGGCACACTTATCTGCACAACGCAGACCTTGATATCCGAAATCACTCCCCTCTGTCTCCGCAGTGCTGTAATCGCCCTCATTCCGATCTTCAATTTGCTCGGCCAACTCGTCGGCGCTGCAGCTGTGTTTGATTTGATCGGCACTGACGGGTCAAAGAGCTATACCATAGCTGTCGCCACGCAGTGGGCGTTCTCTGCGGCTCTCCTCCTTGTTATCTTCTTTGTCCCCGAAAGTCCGACCTTCCTGATCCGCCGTGGAAGGCTAAATGAGGCAAGAGAGGCACAACAACGCCTGTACCCGAGCGATCTTGTGCCGTCAGCTATGTCGCAACTAATCGATACTATCGCCCACGAAAACGAAGCAAACGGCGGAAGTCAAGCAACCTTTCGACAATGCTTTACGGGCACTAACTTTAGACGCACATGGATCATCATCTTTGCGTACAACATTCCTCAGTTTTTCGGCATCACTCTTTTGTCGAATGCTAGCTATTTCCTACAGACGGTCGGCATGGATGCTGGTAACTCACTGATGCTTCTCCTTGTCGGGATAGGACTTGGTATTCTGTCCAATATTTTCGGCGTGGGACTCATGGGTTATTTCCAAAGGAGATCTTTACTCCTCGTCTCGATGCCAACTTCTGCAGTCCTATGGGCTTCTCTAGGAATAGCCGGGTGCTTTGAAGGTTTAGTCACAATTTGGTAAGTCGCAACGTTGGATGATTGAAAAGATAGCATTTTCTCACTGGAGTACTAGGTATGTTGGCGGCTGCATGACGGCCATATTGTTTGTCTGTGGCTGCAGCGCGTGGCCAACATCGGTAGTCCTCGCTTCGGAAACATCGTCACTTCAGTTGCGTGGTGTGTCTCAGAGCATTGGTTGGCTATCGCAGGGTCTCGTTTCCGGCGTGATGAGCGTAGTTCTGCCTTATATATTCAATCCCGACGAGGGAAACCTCCGTGGGAAGACAGGTTTTTTGATTTCAGGATTGTGCTTGATCGCATTTGCAGGATGCTGGCTTTTTGTTCCGGAGATGAAAGGATTATCAGCAGCAGAGATCGATGAGCGATTCGACAGTCGGCGACCAACAAGGCAATTCCATATTTCAGAAAGACCAGATGGAAATCCAGATAGCATTTGAGTTGATAAAAAATGAAGAATGGGTGTTAAGATTTAAACTTTCAAGATATGACTTCACAAAGCCTCTCTAGGTTAATGTTATCTAAAACCATGACCATATTACAGGAGACTTGAAGGCACCTTCTTTACAGAAATATTATGTAGTGTGTTCACCGGGGGACAACGTAAACGCAAATTGCTCATGTGTTCTCCATTTCTATCAATGTTTGCGGTAATATGTAGATATCACCCAAACTGGTATCCTGAATTCCCTTAGTTTAAGCCACGCGGCCCATTTTTTGGCGGTCCCATGGAATTATATAGGACTGATCACGATCGTAGGTTAGCTGACTGGGGCGGTGTTCAACAGATGCAGCTTAGAGAATGTGAACAGTAGGTCCGCTTCTACCATCAAGCCTTCCTCATAGATACCGGCAATATCTTAGGCCTGGTCAGAGCATATTAAGCCTGGCCAAACATTAACAGCTATGCACACAGCACCAATACACCTTTTTTCTCCCCCCCCCCCCCCTCTTTTTTTTTTTTTTTTTTTTTACATTCTCAAGAAGTTCTTCAATCGTTAATTTCATGCGTGCGCTAGCAGTGGAGGTGGCCACTGAGCAACAACACTATATTACTCGGCTCTCCCCCTACTGCCGAGAAGTACTAGTATCTGGCTATATTAGGCCTCATCAGGCGTTTTTCAGATATATATCATGGCTTCCATTGCTCTGCGGACGAAAAGCCACTCCAGGGCTGACGGAATCTAGGGTGAGTGGCAGTTTTTGGATGTGTTGCGTTATTTGTATCCATCCATCCCTATTGTTCCATTCCATTAGCCATCATTTCACGGGTATTATTGTTATCCCAACCCTGAAAATCACAGTGTCTGCGTTGGATGGAACACGTACAAACAAGTAAGTTGCTCTTCCCGAAAGGATTTGAAGTGGTCATTAGTCATCGGCTAGTCAGCAGGAAGCTGACCACACCCCAGGACCTGAACCCCTCCCTGTCGACCAAAGATCCAATGCACCTTCGACCTTTCATCTCACATTTGAGCAATCGTAACTCAACACCGCCTAAGAAATCAATTAACCTCGTTACACCTTCAATATCGCCTCATCGTTCCCAGAAAGAAATCCTATCTCGAGATTTCTAACTTTTGGTCGCGGTTCGATAAATTCCCAGCGATGGCCTCCCTCAGTCCTTCTCCGACCTGGTGGAAGCCAGCCGCCCTCCCAATCTTCACCAGCCTTCTCGCCCTGCTCGGCGCAGCGGATGGTATCGTTAATCTCGCTAGACCGGAAGTCGGCGCTGAAGCATTCGGTCTTGTCCCACCTCCCAGGACCGCTGTGACGCCAGCGCAATTCGACGCGTTCCACCACGCGCTTATCAGAGTCAAGGGAGCGCGTAACCTACACATGTCCTCGTGCATCTTGGCTTTGGTACTCTATGGTCAATTCTCAGATCTCTGTCGCGTGTCTCCGGCGGCGGCAACGGCAGTTCGACAGTGTGTTGGGATTGTGCTAGCGTTGGGCGCGGTTGTGGGCTTCAGCGGTGCTGTTGTTGTCTCGGAGTATGCGAGCAACCCTGATGCCTCGGCCGACGTGATCAAGGTGGGAAGGGTGAAGGTAAAAGGGCATTTGATTACAAGTGTGCCCATTGCTGCTTTGGGATTGGTGTATATTTTGTACTGAATGCAGTTTTGGCGTTAACTAAGAATAAAATTTCATTGATAATTCCACACTTTTCAGATGACACTGTCTTTTTGAAGAAGAACTTTAGGGGGGTTTGTGCATTAACATGGCTTAACGTTTTGCTGGCTAATGATGCCGGTGACACCTCGGAAAGCATGTAGCAAATGACATAGCTCCAGACCGGGTTGGGTCAAGGAGACACAGTCAAACGGGATATCAGCCGGTGTTGTAAAGATGCTGGCGAAAATAGGTTGCCATCTGGCATCGGCGTGATCAATTTTAGTTCGTGGAGTTGCTTAACTTGAGATGCGTTGCACGTTGTCCTTATAGTTATCAATGCTTTTGTAGGTTTGTTGGATTTTGCGATGGTTGGCTGGACTGCACTGAAAATGAGAAGCTAGCTGCTATGCATGGGGGTTGCTAGCCACTTGAAGCGGATGTGGGTACCTGAATAAACGGATGGCACGTGAGGCTACAGGTGACTACCCGAGGACTATGACGACGGTGAGTTTTGCTGCTATTTCCGGCAGAGTGAGGGTCTCCGAAAACCCATCTCCGACAACTCCGACGGGAACGGAGACAACATCAGCAACATCACCCCCAAACACCAAGTCTCTCGGACATCTCAGCCCTCATTCCACTGAGCTTGTCAGACTCACCAGCCCATGGCCGAGAATAGCGGAACTTCACATACATCTGGGACGCCAAAACGCCGGCGATACCGCACACCCATAAGTTGTCAGCCATGTCGGCAGTCCAAACTGCGATGTGATCGCAAATCTCCATGCAACGCATGTCGTCGCAAGAACTGCCTCGACAGGTGTAAATATTTCAACACCGACGAAGAAAATTCCGCGACGACGCGTTCCCTGGGGAGTAACCCGACGGATGGCCCCGTCCCTTGGACATTATCTCCGCAGGTCGCACTGCATGTTGTGAATGGCGATTCTGATAGGCAGCCAGGCATCCCCCCATCTCAGTGGGATGGCGTGTTGCAGCGTCCAATCGACCAGATCGGAAATCCAATGTTTGACGCCCAGGATCCCTTCTGTCAACCAGGCAACGTCTGCTTTCCATTTTCGTTCGGTCCAAGAGTCCCCGTCGGCGAACTGCTGTCCACGCTGCCCCGCACGGAAGAAATTGAGTATCTCGTCACCCAGTACTTCGTCCGTATATCACCTTTCTTTCATATTCTTCACGGGCCGACCTTCCAGAAACAATTCCAGGATTTCGTCAAGGACCCTAACAACACCCAAGTATCATGGCTCTCGCTACTGTACTTGATCTGCTCGGCCACTGTGATGACGATGGAAGACAGCGACCCAGTGGTCAAGAGCATATCGAGCAGTCTCGCCAACGCATCTGACACCGCCGCAATATCATACCGGTACCGCGCGATGGCGATGATGTGTCTTTGTCAAGATAATTTTCTTATTCGTTTTCGGTTGAGTACTCTCGAAGCTCTTCTTCTTCTAATATACACAATCAGCCATAATGAAGGAGTTGAACGTAGCTGGGTTCTGCTTGGTAAGCACCTCTATCGACGTCAATACTGATATTGGGTTTGAACTCATATATACTCTTAGGAATGGCCCTCAACATCGGGATTGCCCTGAAGTGCAATGCAACTAAACCTTCCTCGGAACTAAATTGTGTCGAGATTGAGCGTCGGCGTCGTTGCTGGGCTGGCGTACTCATGCTGCATACGTACCAGGCTATTTTGTTTAAAGACGTGGATATGTCTCTGCTCTTAAACATTCAGGCAACAATGCCTGCAGATGTCAATGACAACGATATCCTAGAGGACAAAATCCTTCAGCCGTCGACTCAGCCAACACAAATGTCCGTAATGAAGTACAAGATTCAACTCTTCGAGGTATCTAGTCGCATTTGCAAGCACCTCGCAAATGGCAAGGAGCTGGACGAAGGCGATCTGGAGCGCTTTGATGAAGAAGTCGCCAAGGAGCAGCGGAAGTGGGCATCCACTCTGCTCATTGATGGATCGCCCAGTCTGTTGGATACCGCGAGCTACGCGCTGTGGTGCACTCTAGAACTGTACGCGCATCAGCTATATCTCCTCCTACATCGGCCGTTTTCGCGCTCATCCAATGCGGGCCGATATCGGTTGGCGTCTAGGATGAAGTGCGTCACATCAAGTGCAGCATTGCTTGATATTCATCGTAAACTGTTGGAGCTCCCTCGATTGCGCTACTATCGTTGGTATGCCCACGGAATGTCAGGTTCCTGCGCTGTCCATGGCGCAGTCACGTTGGCTTCATGTCTTCTTGAGGAAACCGACAAAGAATTTGATCCGTTACCTTACAAGGCTGCGTTTGATGCAGCAGTACATCGACTGAACCTGCTGCAGAACCGAAGCCCCATCTGTGTGAAGGCATACCCAGTTCTACGTCATTTAAAGTGTGTTCTCCAAGGTCTCCAGGCAGTCGTGGCCCACGGTTAATTTTGTGCTAGAAACATGCTCTCCCCGGAACAGTTTTCCTCGTCCACTTCTGTTGGCGAGCAATTTGGGAACAGTTTTGACGACTGGATTGATGCCACCCCGTGGCTGAATCCTGAATCGATAAATTGGGTCAGTAGATGATTGTGTCTGCGGACATTGCAACAGGCTGACATTCCCAGGAATTTTGGGATGACATACTGACCTCAGCTCCTGGTTAAGGTCCACCCCCTCTTATTACATAGATACAGATCTTGACCTGGTAAATCAAAGCTTCTTTCAAGTCTCTAGAATAAGCCTCACTATCTTCATGACCTCAGGCGGAGGCTCGGAGAACCAGAATGGTTGGCTGGGGCAGGGTAGCCATTTTCACGCAACCGCCCATACACGCGTCGAGGAACGTCTGCATCCAATAAAACAGACGTTTTTGACTGCCAAACATTAGTCATCGACTTTATAATAAGTATGTTTAAGAGGGCCGCAATTTTCGAATCACCCTTCCATTTGTATTATACAGGACCGTAGTGTTAGATACGATTTCCTAACCATGCCATCATGTCTTTCAAGGGCTGCTCCACTAGAGCTCACCGATCCCGTCTTGGAACATTTTCGTCTCCTTCTCTGAAAGAAGCCTCCCGCTGGTTGTTTTTCAATGACTCGGCCTCAAACTCAAACTTCTCCACACAACTCAAAAAAGCCCCCCTTATCCCGAAATCCGGCCTCAAACCCTTGGCGCCAAAAGAGGCAGATTTTCTTTCCGCAGCAGTAAGGAATATTGGCATGCATATTTTCAGTAGCTAAATTTCAAAAAGCTTCGAGTTAACCAGACCGGTGAGCTGGGCGCAGTCCTGATTTACGCCGCCCAAACGCCGATTGTAGTGGGCCAACATCCAGAGCTTAAGGGGCTCATGAAGCACATGTTTGATCAGGAAGCCGGACATCTCAACACTTTCAACCACCTCATTTCCAAACACCGCGTTAGGCCGACGGCAATGTATCCTCTTTGGTGTATCCTGGCTAGCGGTCTTGGCTGGACAACGGCAATGATGGGGAAGGCGGCGGCGATGGCGTGCACGGAAGCTGTCGAGACCGAGATTGGTGGCCACTATAACGAGCAGATCCGGAGGCTATTGGAGATGGTGCGTGAATGGGAGGCTGAGGGGTTCCAGGCAGGACCAGAGATCTCCGAGCTTGTTCACACTATTCGGAGAATTCGGGATGAGGAACTCGAACATTTGGATCACGCGGTGGAGAACGATTCTACGGCAGCACCCTTGCACTGGATTCTAATCAATGGTATCAAAGCTTCATGTAAAGCGGCGATTTGGGTAAGCGAGAGAATTTGAAACTCATATCGTCATTATTTCAGTCGCCACGTTAGTCATACTGTGTGACTTTGTACTGCTGCTAAATTATATTTTTATCATTCATTTTAGGCTGATGACTTCAAACTTGATACACATCTTGAGCCAAATGAGATACAAAAGAATGAGATTCTTTCTGGCAGAAGGAATGCCATGTTTCTGAATAAGCCCAATCACGTTGCTCTACCGTCAATACAACGTGCACTGCATTATTGTCACACAATCCAAATCAAACGGCACCCACTAAGCCAAGATGCAGCTACAGCAAATCCTGGCGCATGGTAAGGATTACGTAGTAATGTGAGTCAAAGGTGGAAATTTTTTTTTTTGAATTATGAACATGGAGTAAATCCAGCTCAATCATGACTCTCTCTGTAGCCAACACGGATATGTTACGTACGCATGGGCTCATAGCACCCCACGCTTAAGTCCGGTGAGTCGGAACAGATCGGGCAAGGTAAGTGTCTGGCCTGACTTGATGATAGGGACGCCCGAAGGTGCGTTTGATGCGTTTCTCGGCGAAATCTACTTAAATCTCACTGAACTATTCGCCGTTCCAAGGGTATTTGCATCGGAAACATCATTGAACTCCAGTTATTCCACCAGTTTTAATGAAGCATCATGGATATCGTCCTTGAGCTAGCAGACACGTTATTTGTAGACCACATCTACGCCTTGCTTCTTCCACTCCCTTCAGGTCAGGTCAATGGCTGGGAGTTCAAACCAGCTCATGGCCTATTCAATGTGCAGCCTTCGGCTGCTGCATATCTAAGCAAGTGGGCTAGAGACGAATTATTCCGGCAAGCAATAACTATCTTCTTCTTAACTTGGTAAGCAACATCTGCCTATTATTTCCATGTTCACGAATGCCAAGCGGATGGGCTAACTGAGATTTCAAGGATCTTCGGACTATTCAACTACCTACTTCTTTCTACGTTTTCGTTCTTCTTCCTCTTTGACAGGAGAACCTTGAATCATCCCAGGTTCCTTAAAAATCAGGTATGGCTTGAGATCAAGCATGCTCTTGGTGCAATGCCCACAATGGCGGCTTGCACCACACTGTTCTTTCTCCTGGATGTACGAGGTTACTGTAAAATGTACAACTCGACTGCCGAAGGCCCTGGGCTATGGTATGATACTGCACAGGTTCCATTGTTCATCTTGTTTACCGATTTCGGTATTTACTGGATCCATCGAGGACTTCACAGCCCCCTGATTTACAGGCGCCTCCATAAGCCGCATCACAAGTGGGTAATACCAACGCCATTTGCGAGCTACGCCTTCCACCCCCTTGACGGGTTCTCACAGTCGTTACCATATCACTTATATCCCATGTTCTTCCCTACCAACAAACTTATATTCCTTGGCATGTTTATGTTTGTCAACGTATGGACAGTTTCCATTCACGATGGCAATTTTCTGGCCAATAACCCCATTATCAACGGGTCTGCTTGTCATTCAGCACACCACCTGTACTTCAAGTAAGTCTTAGCGACCCCAAGTCACTATTTATTGAAATCAACATGATTGCCATGTTGGAATTTACAAGTGTTACAATTTCTGATTCTTGCAGTTACAACTATGGGCAATTCACAACCCTTTGGGATCGTCTTGGAGGAAGCTACCGTGAGCCGAATCCGAAGTGGTTCCAGGAGGAGAAACGGCTATAGAAGCGCATCAATGAATTTAGAAACGTCGGTAATTTGAGCCTAGTCTCCTTTCCATTGAAGAAAAACCTTCAAAGCCTCAGCCCTCCTCTCTTTAGTCGTCGCTGCTTCGTTAATAATATCCTCTGTGATTGTAATCTGGTCTCCCTTCCGGTCGAGAAGTAACTTTAACACCTCAGGCCCGCTTTCTCGGTTCCCAACTGCTACCTTAACAATATCATCTGTGATTTGGATCTGGTCTCCTTTACAGTCAAGAATAACCTTCATCACTTCAACCCCACCTCTTAAAGTCTTCACTGCTACATTGACGATATCCTCTGTGATTGTAATCTGATCTCGCTTCCAGCCGAGAATAAGTTTTAAAACCTCAGCTCCGCTTTTCCAGTTCCCTGCTGCTTGCTTAATGATACGCTCTGTGATTGTAATCTGGTCTCCCTTCCAGTCGAGAATAACTTTGAATACTTCAGCCCCGCTGTGCCAGTTCCCTGCTGCATGCCTCATGATATCCTCTGTGATTGTAATATACTCTCCCTTCCTGTGCAGAATAACCTTTACTATCTCAGCCCCACATCGTAAGTTCCTTGCTGCCGCCTTAATCATATCCTCTGTAATCTTAACCTGGTCTTCTTTTTGGTTGAGAAGGACCTCTAAAACTTCAGCGCCACATCCCATGTTCTTTACTGCTGCCTTGACAATACCCTGTGTAATCCTGATTTTGTCTCCCTTCCAGTCGAGAATATGCTTCAATACCTTGGGACCGTTGCACTAGTTTCTTGCTGCTTCTTTGACAATACCCTCTGTGATCGTGATCTTATCTCCCCTCAAGTCAAGGATTACCTTTACTACATTAGCACCGCTTTGCAGGTTCCTTGCTGCTTCCTCCAAGATATCCTCCGTGATCGTGACCTGATCTCCCCTCCAGTCAAGAATTCCCTTTACTACCTCAGCCCCAAATCCTTCGTTCCTTACTGCTGCCTTAACAATATCTTCTGTGATTATGACTTCATCTCCTTTCCAGTTCAGAAGGACCTTCAACACCTCAGCGCCGCTTTGTAAGTTCCCTACTGCTGTCTTAACTATATCCTTTGTAATCATGACTTGGTCTCCGTTCCAGTTTAGAAGGGCCTTTAACACCTCGCTTTTTACGTTCCCTGCTGCTACCTTCACAATGTTCTCCGTCACTGTGATCTGGTGTCCCTTGCAGTCGAGAACAATCTTCAATATCTCGGCCCCGCTCTCTTCGTTTCCAGTTGCTGCCTTAACGAATTGATGGACGTCTCGGCAGGCGGCTACCGCTTTTCAGTTGATAACCGGCCCCGGAGAGACCCTTCAGTGCTGCGAAAAACTTGTAAGGTAATCAGGTTAACACTCACTACGGGGATATTCTCTGATTTTATGTATTAATACGTCAGGTATCACTCCTCTAACGCTTTTACTCGTCCAAGTAACATTATAATGCTCTATAGTAATCCTTCCGTCCAACGCATAGAATGGTGCTCTCATCTCAACGTAGCTATGATTGATCGAAAATCTCTCTCATTCTGAATGATCCTTCAGATGTGAAATGTTCTGGCTTGAGGTATCCTTTGGCATTGATTATTCGAACGCAAGAGGAGCAAGCTTACGTTAATTTACTCCTCCTTGGAAGATTGAATCTTTGCAACCAATCTTTCCCGACGACGCCGGGATGCGTCAATTCCAGCCTCTGTATCAAGAAAATAGTCCCACCAGCGAAAGCTGGAGGAGTAATTCCCAATGAATTTCTCATGGTGTAAATCGTGGTGATCAGCGCCGGCCCAAAACGGTAAGAAGTGACGTAGACTCCAAGGAAAATCGTAACCGCTGTGTGCGTCAATAGCTTGGAAAAGGCGTAATATGATCCAGATGTACATAGTAGAGAGATGGAAGTCGCCCGTGATGATCAAAAGAACGACGGGCGTGCCCACGACCCCCAGACCCAGGATTGCGGTCTCGATTGGCGAAGCGTACTCTGCGGCGAGGCCGAATGGTGCTGAATATGTATGGTGCATCTTGTGGATCGATTTATAAAGCGGTCCATAGTGAAGTGCTCGATGGCTCCAGTAATGCCAAGTATCTTCCATGACGAAGCAAATCGCGACTTGTATCGCCATTTTCCACACCGGCGGAAATGGTACCCCATATTGCATACCAAAGCGAGTAGCAATGGGGTGAAAGAACCAAATTTGCGGCAACTCGGCAGTGAAGTGGCTGACAAGAACGACACTAGCGCAGTACCATTGCTCTCTGAGAGTGGGCATCTTTTGGACCTGGATCTTGTATTTATGAAAATACGGAATCTTGTCCATGATGATGAATGGCAGGGAGCGCCCAAAATAGATAACTTCGTGAAGAACGAAGCTCATAATCCCGGTCGCGTACGTATCGTTCTTCATGAACAGATACCAAGCCTATTGTCAGGAATATAATTAGTTTCCATCATGGATCTCGACCTAGCGTCGTCTTAGACCGAATGCTGGAAGGCGAACTTACCGCCCAAAGGCACTCGATGGCGTTGAGCTCTGGCTGGTTTTCGGAGACATAGTTCAAAGCACCCCAGTACCCCTCATGGGCGGACCAAGCTGTTTTGTTCATTCTTTTCTTGTCAATACAAGGTCTTGTAAATGAGAAAGTGGGCTTACGCGACGTTCATGTTGATTGCCGGGGCGAAATTGTCCAAAAAATTACGACCAGCCAACGTACTGGCTTGATATATGCATGAACACCCTAACCTACATTAATTCAAATATCCCTATTGAGTAGTTTTACGGGTTGAATGGGTGGATTATAATACAAAACTGCCTGAAATAGTCTCACCTTTTTGTTCTACTACTGTACTTTCTTAAAGGAAATTTAAATGAAAAAATGAAAAAAATCCGCGCCCAGCTTGATGTCTCTCACGACTAGCAACGCTCGCGTCGACTAAATATTCGCGTCGCTAACGAAATAGAGTGATCAAAAAACAGCTCAATTTCGGGGTACTTAGTTGTCATTTGCAATCACCCAACAATGCTAGTAGCTATTACTGTGGCTGTGTTGGAATTTGGATGTACACAAAAATCCCGTGGTCGTCTCCGATGGACGGTTCCGTAATCTCCGCTGCCCTCGTTCCATTTCTCCACCTTTTACTCCGTCCATCCACATAGTCGCCGATGTCTCCGTTGTCTCCGTTGTCTCCGTGCATTTCATCGCTGGTAATACATGGGCTTTCGGAGTTGACTACGTCATATTATATCATAGCGGCCACCGCCCACATAATTGCCTCTTTAATCTTCATAGAGCTACTCGAAATGCGTGTTGTCCCGCCCCGGCAAACCCACTAATTTGTTCTCATAGGGTGCAGTCGGTCCCCGAGGACAGCTGCGAAAGGCCCCAGCGACCGAGCTGCCCTTGGACGGCAAAGGCCAAGTTTTTCCTTTGTTAGCTGGCGGGGAAAAAAATGCTTGGAGCAATCGCACATGTATATGAGATGTAAGACTGTTTACTAAGGGCCCTGCGAGGTTGGGTTTTGCAACATTCTACTACCTACTGGGCTCATCCGATATTTGGTCCGGTGTTAAGGATAGAATATGTCATTTCTTCCTCATCCTCACTCAGTTCTTGAACGTTTATCCACATGTTAAGTCGTCAATTCTGGCGTGGTTGTCCCGCAATTGGGCACATCTCATTTGTTCCAACAAGTATCATATCATCAACTCGTTGTTTCATCTCGTCGCGCACCACCGTTCGTACATTTGTACCATCGCAAGCTTTTACTTCAGTGAGCTCACACAGTTTTGATGTCCATGGTCCAACATATTACTGAGAACCTCACGTTCGCCTCTAATAAATTCAATTCTCAGGTTCCTTCTAATACTTTCAAAAACACAAAATCCGATAACAAAATGCCTGCCAGCGCAAGGGTCAAAGTGTTAATCATCGGTGGATCCTATGCCGGCCTGTCTGCCGCCGTCAATTTGCTCGATCTTCACCAGGGCCTCCAACCCCGGCAGAGTCGAGAGCCCTACCTGCATCACCCGGACACGCCTCAATTCGACCTAGAAATCACCATTATCGATGAGCGTGACGGATACTGTATGTCATTAAGCCGTCCCCTTAGATCTTCACTCCAATCTAACGCTGTCGTCGATCATCTCATAGGATCCCCCCTAGCACTCGTTGATCCCATTTACGCCCAGAAGTCTTGGGTAAAGTTCCATGATATTCCCCAGCTTCAGCATCCGTCAATCAAAGTCATTCACGGTAGCATATCTAGTGTTGATTGCAGCCACAAGATAGCGACATTCCTAGACACGACTAAAAAGCAGTCTCGCTCTCAACACTATGATATTCTTCTCACGGCAACCGGATTGCGCCGCGTCTGGCCTGTTGTGCCCCAGTCCCTGTCGCAAACGGACTTTTTCCGCGAGGTTACATCTCACATCAATTCCACACATAACGCGCCGTACGGACTTGCTGTTGTTGGAGGAGGTGCCGTTGGGGTCGAAATGGCAGCAGAGCTGAAGACTTACCACCCGGAAGTTGACATCACTCTCATTCACTCGCGAGACAAGGTCCTGTCATCGGAGCCACTCCCGGATGGCACGAAAGATAAAGCCCTTCAACTATTGCAGGATTTAGGGGTCAAGGTTTTGATGGAACACCGCCTCACCAGAAGCAAGGTCCAGACAAGAGACGGCTGCACCTGGTATGATCTAGAGTTTACCAACGGACACAAAATGAGCACCAGCAAAGTCATCCATGCCATGTCACGGAGCAGTCCCTCGACATCGTTTCTTCCTCTTTCTGCCAAGGATACTAAGGGCTTTGTGAAAGTCCAAGCAAAGTAGGTCGCCTTGTGAGTTTCTGCAAGCCTGCGTCTGATAAAGAAGCAGTTTAAATTTTGAACCTGGGACGCCAAATCATCGAGACCACTTTTCTGCTGGCGATGTGGTCAGGTGGTCCGGAATCAAGCGCTGCGGAGCTGCCATGCATATGGGCCAACTAGCAGCTCAAAACATTTACGAACGTGTTGTGCAACGACTCACTGATCGAAGGCCCAGGTTCAAGGAGTTGGAGCGAATGCCACCGATGATGGCTGTGGCCATTGGTAAATCCGCCGTTGCATATGCACCGGGTATCGGAACAACATTCGGCGAAGAAGTCGCTCAAACCTACTTTGGTGATGACCTTGCTTTGTCTTGTAGGTTACGTGTTCTTTGGCAGCTTTGACCCAGATTTGCTGATACAAAGATAGTCTGTTGGCAAACAATGCAGTTGAACGGTCGAGAGGAAGCCGAGGTAACTAAGTAAAGATTAGACTAAAATTGGTCGTATTTATAATCCCGCTTTGGACGAGGATCATCATGAATTCAGAACTGTTATTAAAAGCACTTTGCGTGACATAAAATTAGTATGTGATGAGCTCCCAAGAATGCCCTGGTAAATTCCCTCGCATCTCCGTCTCGGACTTTCGGACTTTGGTTTCGGACATGGTCGCCACGCGGGCGTCATGATCCGTGGAAGGCCCAGTCACGCCCTTTTTGATTACCACTCTACTTTTACAGTAGCTCCTATGCCTGTCGCTGCATGGCTACCCAATATAAGTCACGCCAGCCCCCATCAGTCACTGCAACGAAGGTCCAGCCATGCCTTGGATGAACGCCTAGATGGATTCAACCGCTCAAACCAGACGCAGACGAATCATCCTTGGTCTTATGAGCTTTGGGCCACCGAAAGAGATTGCTGGGCGCGGGATCACAGATCTCGGCGAGTTTAATGAGGCCCTCGACCTTTTCGGAAGCTATGGCTATACTGAGATCGATACGGCTCGTGTGTATGCAGGAGGCAAGCAAGAAGCCTTCACCGGCAAATCGAATTGGAAGAGAAACGGCATGAAAATAGGCACCAAGGTACAATATCCTAGGAAAGAGGGTGCGAATAACGCTGAAGGGGTGATTGAATCCGTTGAGGCCAGCCTCAAGGACCTTCAAACCAATGTCATTGACGTAGGTTCTCCTTCGCCAGACCAGCCCGCCGTCGACGACTAACACTGACATTTGGACAGACTATATATCTCCATCGACCTGATCGCACCGTTCCATTTGCTGAAACTCTCCAAGCAATCAATTCTTTACACAGAGATGGAAAGATTTTACAGTTTGGCTTGAGCAACTTCACGGCCTTCGAGTTGGCTGAAGTGGTGATGATGTGTAAATATAATAACTGGCTTCGACCAACGGTCTACCAGGGTATTTATAACGTCCTTACACGCAACATTGAATCGGAACTCATCCCCGCCTGTCGGCGCTACGGATTGGATGTCGTCGTATACAATCCAATCGCCGGAGGACTGTTGTCTGGCAAGATCAAATCAAGCCACATAATTCCCGCAGCCGGAAGTTTCTCGGACCAGTGGCCCATCGGCATCCACTACCGTACGAGGTACTTTCGGCAGCACATGTTCCAGGCACTGGAAGTGATCGAGAAGACGACAGAAAAGCTTGGGCTTACGATGGTCGAAACTGCACTCAGATGGGCCCTGTACCACTCCAAACTGAAAGCAGCGAGTGGGAACGATGGTCTTGTGATTGGGGCTTCCAGTAAGGCACAGTTGGAGAGCAACTTAATTGCTGTAGAAAAGGGACCTTTACCTGATGAGATGCTTGAAGCACTTGACAGGGCTTGGGAGCTTTGCAAAGTGCACTGTGGAAACTACTGGCATGGCGATCCTGTGTATAGCTACAACACGTTGGAGGTATTGTTTGGAGAAAAAGCGAAGTAGCGAGTTTCAAATATTTTATGAGACAAGCTTCATCAACGTCCATTCTAACCAGCCATTATAGTTACCACTTTCTGTAGTAATGAGAATTCTATCACCCACACTTTAGGCAGTAATTGCACTGTGCCCATCCCTCATGTAGGCTTGGATCTTCCATCTACCGACTTCAGACAAGATTCAAACATGACACAGTAGCCTTCTAAATTCCGCACCACGGTGAATCGGTTACATTTTAAAGAAAGCAGATCTAATAGATTGACGTGAATTCCCAATACTTCTATATTTCCGCTGGGAGCCATGATCATGGTAAATATCGATGGAAATGTAGGACCAAAAGCCTATAGTCCAACTAGGTGCGAATTTTCCCCATATTCCAACCTCCAGCCCAGCCAAACCAGCCCGTTTCTCGTGGTCCTCTTATGAGGGCAAATGCAATGGAGACTCCGGCGAGAGCAACTTCAAGCAGTCAGCATTACGCATACTGTCACCTTCCATCGGGCACTTACTATTGAAGTAGCCGCTGACCCTCCAACCACCCACTGCATAAAGAGTGTTTCCGATTGCTGTCCCAGCCAATTGTCCAGCAAAGGCTGAAGCCATATACGCCGTGTTGAGTCTATTCCGTGCTTTATGGTTGATGCCAAATACCACTGCTCGATTAGCCACCTGTACGGTCTGGTATCCGATATCAATACCTATCCCTTGAACTATAGGCCCTGCAACTGTAAATGTGCCAGTAAACGTTCCGACTATGGTGGTAGTTATGGATATTGCTTGTGCTATTAGGACACACAGCAAAGGTTCTAGACGATCTATCAGGGATCCAATGAAGGGGATGACAACAACAATCACCACGCCAATCAAGGAGAATAACCCAATTTGGAGGGGGGAATACTCATAAGGTGGAGATGCAAGCAGGAAGGTTAAAGTCGTCCAAAAAGAAGTAAAGACGCCAGAAAGCGTAAAGACAACCAGGCAAGACTGTACCAGGATTGGCTCTGAAATCATCATGTATAGTATCGACCAAAGGGCAGCGAAGTAGTTAAGGCCATCGGGGTTCGTCGAAGGATAATCGGGCAAGAAACAGAACAAGAGAACTCCAAGTAGATACTGCATCCCACAAGCCATCCAGTAGACGTTTCGCCAGCTTGTGTAGTTGGTGACAACTCCGGATAGTAACCTGGCGATGAGAACGCCTAGAAGAAGTCCCGATACCACGACAGCCAATGCAGTGGCCTTTCGGCGAGGAGGGGCGAAGTCTCCTACGAGCGGCACCATGAGCTGGGGTGTTACAGTTGTCATGCCGCAAATGAAGGATAGGGCCCGGAAAACGGTGAAGTTGTCTGTGATGCAAAGACCAATCCACTACATTGTGACAATCAGATGCGTCAGTCGATACGTCTTAGCTTGAGGTTCATCGATTTGCAGATCTTACCAAGGTTGCCGTGAGCACGACGAGCCCGATGATGAAAAGTCGTCGTTCGAGCATGTCTCCGAGTGGGAGAACGAAAACAAGCCCTGCAGCGTATCCTGACTGCATCAATGTGGCAACTTGCGATGAGGTATCATAGCTCACGTCAAAAGTCTCGGCTATCTTGTGAAGGATAGGCTGGTTGTAATACAAGTTGGCGACGGTGAAAGTGGCGGACTTGATGTCGACGGACAGTCAGCAGAGCGTCTTCGTTAGGTGTGAGATATGACTTGTCCATACCACAGCATAGAGAAGACAGAGTCCGCTCGTCAAAGTTTGTGGCGCCTTAGGATCCCATCGGCAGTTAATGGGGGTTAAACCCCGACGAAAGCAGCTTGTCTCGTACTTGGATGGGGCCAAGGCCGGGCCATCTAATGTTTCTTCTTGTTTTGGAAGCTCTGTAGCGTCCATGGCGTTGTGAGTATCGCTATAGGTATCAACACGTAGCAAGACACGGATTGCGGCTAAGCGCGAGGACAGCGATGAGTAATTCGCCTCGAGAGCCAACAGCACATGTACACTGATGCTGAAATTTAATGCGCCGGCGGTGCACTTCAAAGAGAAAAAACAAGAGAGATGGTGTCGAAGAGGGGCCGCGCTAGCTGAGCTCGATCCTGCAATGGCCACGGCACCGGTTTTGCTACCTAGATGACCCCTCCTCCCCCGGATATAAGTGGGTACGTTGGGGACTCTTATGTCCGGTGACGAAACGACGATCTGCCGAGCAATCCTTGTTTCCGCTTGATCCTCTCCGTCATCTCCGTCATCTCCGCGCCACGTCTAGCCCAAGATACTGCTCCCAACTATCTTTGAAGAGACCGAGCGAACGGTATCCTAACTGATGATTATTGATACCGGGAAGCGGTGGCAAACTGCCTGTGGGACAACACCTTTTGTCAGGAAAAGGGTTAACTGTATGCAGTTAGGTTAGTTGTTTATACCTAACTAGGTAATATGCATTTAGATAGGATGACTGTTACACAATAAGCAAAGAGGCAGGTTGGCCGTATGATTGTTACAACCGACGGCAGCTATCATAATGTTGCCTGACAGAGCCCATAAACGATGCAAGCAAACAATATAAAAATATACGCCCCAAAGAGGGCCTGGTCGAATCAAAAAGAGCCGCTTATTTCGTGGCCATCAATACAACTATCAATACCGCTGTACAGGTTGTCAGACAAGTTGCAGCCACCTACAAGATTATGTACGCATGTATAGGAGTATCCCCAATCTATCACGTGGTTCGACTTTTAGTTTAGCCCCTTCAAGCCGGACCTTCAGGCCCTGCTTATGTGGCCGGTTGAGTTATAGCAATCCAGATATAAAACTGCCAAAACCCCATATGTCTAATCTCTGAAAGGGGTTCAGTACTGAGAAAGTATAGGATGCGCTGACTCGTGTTCAGTAAAAGCAAAAACCTTTATATGAGTTCTTTTCATACTATATACCTCTCTACCTAATTTGTTTCGGTACGGAATAGCATAAGCAGAACGAAGTGGGCCAACATCGTGGAATTGGTTGGCAGGGACGTCAGCAGGGCACGGCGCCGTGGGCGTGCATATGGCCCACATGCATTGTCACCAGTCGGCATATATCATCATATCAACCGGGCACAATCCGCGCCGTTGGTCCAGACTTAGGATGTAAGACTTTGTCCCAGAGTAGTTAATGAGGCCGATCTGACTGCAGGCATCTGCAAGCTACTACGGCTAAACCCGCACAACAGCGGCAGCAGAACAGAAACGATCTCATACACTCCGTCGCTTATGATTCTAAGCAGGTAATTGCTCCTGGATATTGCAGTTGCCAATTCTTGGTAATATGTAGCCCAAGCCGAGCTCTAGGGCAGATATGGAACAGTTGTATATATACCCCGAGTCTGCATGTCAGCATAATTCGGGAGAGGAAGCTGTATTCGGCATTAACAAGTACTTCTCTTCGGTCATCGAGAGTTGGTCAACGCAATCTAAGAAACAAAGCTACATTTGGTATTAGCAAGTACTACTGTATCTTTTTGATCGCTGAGGCATCTAGATGTTCTAGAAGCAGCTTTACAGATATCTATAAAAAGACGTTCGCTTCCATGATCAATCTCTTAATATACCTCCCTCATCTTTATCAAGCTATCATCAATCCAGTCCATTGAATTTATACAGTCGGCCCGTACTGCATTTTTCAACATGCGCCTCGCCCAGATACTCCTTGGCTTGGCTGCCACTGTTTTTGCCGTCGATATGCGATTCTTCCTTGATTATAACTGTGCTGGTAGCTTTTTGCTCTGCGCTAACCTCAACCCTAACGTTTGCTGTGCAACTTCACAATCCAGAATCTTTCACAGCGTGAGGTTCACTGCTATCCCAACCAATTCCAACATCGAGTGCAGAGCTTACGCGAGTGAGAATTGCTTCGGAAGAGGGGATCCAATTAAGTCCAATGGCCGCACCGATGTTTGCCTTCCCTCCGGTAACTACTCCTCCGGCAACTTTGGCATCGCCTTTGCGAAGCGCGAAGAAATCGCCACCGATGGTAGCGGTGAAGAATGCCAGAAGGCCAACCTCTTAGTTCTCGAGGACGGAACCAAGTATAACATTGCTACCCTGGACGAAGACCTTTTGACTGGAATGGTATGTTATTTGTTCAGACTTCTAATTATAAAATTTCACATGCAGAGACTACAAGCTAACAATTGTATTTCTTGTTAGTAAGCCAAATCTACACTCTTAAAGCAGATATTTGATTCTCTGGGACATTCTTTCCATTCATTTGACTTACAAATGAATAACTAATCCACTCTTAGCATCGATATCGCAGGAACGGGCGCAAACTCAACCGAAATTCCAGCAGTGTACACTGCTTACCGGATTCAGGAATAAAGACTCCGGTAGATGAGCTTACCCTTAAGGTGCATATGGTCTTGACTATGTGGTTTGCCATTGAGGTTGATCAAATCCACGACCTGCTCTGTATAAACTGAAGGGGAGCGAGAAAGCTCGTGACAGTATTTGAGTAGCCTCAATTGGGGAGTTTGAGTTGTACTGATATTAGCCGATAGGTGTGACGTAATATCACGGAAGGCTCATTTATTTGATCCTCAAGCTCTTGAAAATAGTCTGCTAAACATATCTAGTACGTGAACAACTAGCCAGTGCCGCGAGCTCTTTTGATCCTTCACGTTAGGAGAATGCAAGGCTCCTTTCTCCATTAACTCTTATGCTTACTTGTGAAAAACCATAAGTTCTTATTTATGTAGCGGGACAGAAGCCTGGAGAGTAGAATCACAAGCATCAAGTGACTCTATGTGGAACATTCATGTTCGTCTCAGCGCTAGAATATTACAGCATTGATAACTATCGTAAACAAGAGCGTATATTGATATATTCGGAAAACTAATCACACAATGCCATGATTTAGTTAACTAGAATGGAGGACAGCGCCGTTTTGATAATAAGCGATTCGGCTGCTACAGTAGAGGAATTCAGTTTGTCACCATTCAGATTTAGATTCTAATTTAAGATGCATCAGAAATCCCGGTAAAGGGCACCATACCGTCAACATTGAGAGTTCTATCTCTGGAAATATCAGTCACAGAACAATAAACTTGGGCTGTAAACCTGATACAAGCGCAGAGCTTAATGCAGATCGCCAAGGCAGGAGCACGTGTTGCGGACGTCACCTCAGTCAAATCACGCTCGACTTAGAGTGGTTCAACCGACTCGGTCTGGACCTATGGTAATATAGCGCACTGTTTAGATTCCAGAACGTAAACTGAATTCTAAACGTCAAGATGGTTTGTGTAGTCAGGGAAATTATATAGCGCTTCAGCAAGATAGTCAAGTTTCCAAAGCGATAACAAAGGCGTATAAAGCCTAACTGACTAGAGAATCTGCCCGTCATTTGTGGCAGAGTACATGCCTAACACTATGACCATCTCTGGTATGAGCTATTTATATTCGCACTGCTTGTTCAATAAAGGCGCATTGTGACTTATCCGTTTGTTGTTCAATACCGCATGAACGATTCAGGCCATTAATACAATGCTATTGTTGTCATAGTTACGTTAAACAAAATGTTTTCGATCGATGTTCTGAATTAAAAGGAAAAAAAGTCTTGAATGATCATCAAAGTCATCCAGTATCTTTTGCTTTGTTTCAATGGAGTACAGATACCCACGCTGATCTTCTGCCCTTCCTTCAGATTCTCAATTGTTTCATAGACAACACCAGCGGCATCAATATGGAAACCCCCCTACACAACTAAATGAACCAATTACTACAAAAGAATACATCGGGATATAGCATCAATAACAGGAGCACGCCTAACATGAACCCACGAAAGTCGTATTCAGTTTCAAGCCCAATGAACAAATCTAAACCATTCAAATGTGTCGAACCTACGGAAGAAGAAGTTGAAAATATTTTGCTTCTCGCTGCGGCCACAAACCTTGAGGGCCATGATCAAGTTTTTGGCACCTTTCAACTCCCAATTCCTGTTCGTATGAATCAGACGTTTCACCAAACAATATCCGATGGTGCTAAACCTGACTTTCTTTCAATTAGTTTTGCTGAAAACCAGGAAGTCACCGACAGCTCGTGCGACGAAATGACGCTTGAGCCAATGCCAATGGAACAAGACCATCCATTAGATGTCGCGTCAGAATTTGATGACTTGACAATATTTTTCCTGGATGATCATATCTACGTCGTAGCAGATGATGTAGAACCCAGGCAGTGCGGAATGTCGGATTTGGTGTTGGATTTTGAAAGCTTTGCTGAATAGCACTTAATATTATCCTCCAAATTTGTTGCAAACAAGTTCTTGCCCAACTGACAACGATTTCAGACTTAGTATTTCACTCAGAAAATCGAATACTTCACACGTCATACATCATCTTTTGTGATTGTTTCTTGATACTCGGAATTTGCAGCGCGATGCCTTTCTCGGTAGATTCAACTCCGGTATATGACTGTTCCCATTACAAGGCAGAAGTTCGGTTGGCTGGGCTGAAGCACTCACAAGCATAAATCACACTGTCTTTTGTCCTCGCCCAGGTGAAGCCTTTTGCAAGGTAGCCGTTGTCAAACTGCACCCTGTGAACGTAAACAGTAGCCAGCATATAGTGATGAAGTAGGAGACTCAATTACTGAGTTATTATAACGAGTAAACTTAGACTTCAATTAGATAGTAACCAACCATTCCCGTTGATGGGTTATTACTAAGCAACAATCGGAATATTTCTGTTGATGTATACAATAGATTTCTACATCACAGGCAATCTGACGGACAACAAAGCGACCAAAAATTTCATGTTCGGGCAGCGGCGAGGCATCTTGAGATAACATTACCTGCTCTATATTGTTGCCCACGTTTGGATTTGAAGGTTTGCGCTAGACTAGCCTGTATAAGATGAGGGTTGCTGGCTATCAAAACCCATTTATTCGGGGCTAGCATTTTAGCATCAAAGACCGGCCAAACTTTTGCCATGCCGATTTTTGGCCAATGGATTTTGATGTCTGATAAAAGACATCCTGCAAGGACGGGCAATCACTCTCACCTCACGGTTACGCAAAAAAGACGGAATTTGGGTGCGCTTCGGCAGTGGGGCAGATAGGTTAGGCACGGATCTACGGCATTCTTGCCGCTACTAAGCGGGCCAAGAAATTTGGTCGTCGAGCCCGGAACCTCAACGGGTCGGCGGTCAGTTCTCAATTTCGAAACGACATGCCAAGGCCGCCCATCAACAAAATGTCATCCATGAATGCTTCATTTGAAGGGGCGGATAAGCCCTCTTCAGCAAGTGAGCAGGAGCGAAAGTACGTGGCCATCCCCCACGCCTCTCAACTTATCCAATAGTTTGGCTTACGCAGCAGTAACGTAGGAGGCTGCGTAATCGCCTCTCCCAGCAAGCATTCCGCCGCAGACAAGCAGAACGTATCAGGGACCTGAGCAACCGCGTCAATGAAGACCAGAAGTCGGACGGCGAGCGCATGGAAGCGCTGCAGCGGGAGAACCGGCAACTCCGGGAGCAGCTGGTGGAGGTCCAGGCCAAAATGTCCAGGCTTCTGGCCACCTTGCAGGGGCTGAACGACTCTGTATCAAAGACTCTTGGTGATACTGCCAACAATGGGGATCGAGAGAGAAAGAACACGGGCGACAAAGACCATGCCTCTTTTGAGCCTTTCAGACATAATCACAAGCAGAATGAACAGCTCTTTGTGCCCCCTGCACCGTCTTTGGAGTTGGAACACTTCGACGCGTCGATTCTGGAATTTGATCATCCTTTCACACAGCAACCCGAAGTGTGTAAGTGGCAAAGTCACCCATGAGCTGAGCTACACGTTGTTGGCTGACGTTTTGCAAAGCACAAGTCGGAGGAGATGATTTCGCCTCGTCCGAACTGATCAATGTTGCTGGTATCAGCCCCATCTATCCTCAAATCCCAAACATCTGGAGCTTTGAATACCAAATGGGAATACAGCCATACTTGACTGCCATGGCTGCAAACGAAGAGTCCAGTATGATGCTGAGAAAAGATTGGACGTTGACGAACTCGCCCTTTTCGGACCATATTCAGCTCCTTCAACGGCTGTTGAAGAGCAAGCTGAACGCATCCGGGTTCGCTCCGGATGGCCAATCGTCAATGAATGGGTAAATACCAAATCCACCAGTGGCCCGAAGCAATCTGACACTAAAGGAACACAGTATTTACCAGCCTGTTCTCATGGTGCTGTCCATGTTCAACAGCATGACCCGACCCGACGTCATGGCATGGTACGCCAAAACACGCTTCTTCCACATCATAGAGCTCACAGCTTGGCAACTCTACCCTTCGTCTGCCACCTTTGAAAAGCTGCATCAGCGGTATCGGCCGACGGAGACGCAGTTGAAGCACCCGCACCCGCGCGTGATAGACTGGATACCGTTCCCCTCGATCCGCGATCGACTCATACAGCTCCACTCCGGCAACCCCCAGATCGACCAGATATTCTGCGACGCCGTGACGGGATATGTGGTGGAGACACTCATGTCTGACCTTATTATCGGAGCGCCTCAAATCACCGTATACGTCCGGGTTACCGATCTGATTACAGCCATGGCTGCCGCTCCAGCGAGCGGGGAGGAGGCGTCCATCGCGACACTTCCCGCCCCGAACATTGCGACTCTTTTTACATCTGCGGCGTACGCCCGCGCCGCGTTCAAGCACCTGAACATGGACAAAGGCGCGTCCTACTACAAAATTGACCCGGCATTCTATGCAAAATACCCGGAGCTCTACGACCAGTCAAGTGACCTCACGGCCGCCGGTATGCCTCTCAAGCCGAAGTCTCAAAAGGTCCTCACCTACCCCAAGCCCCTCGACTCGTCCACGGTCGAAACCTATCGGAGTTTCATCGACTTCTCCCTGGACGCTGCCAACACCATCTCCTCGTCGACAACTCCGTGAGTGTCTCAACCTGCATTCGGTCCCGCATGTGCAGCACGGCCGACAAAAAAAAGAATTGTCCTCAACAGCGGAAATCCGAACCGCGGCTGTCATGCCGCAAATATCCGCTGCTCTCCTCCCCCGCATGTAGCCGTTTTTTTCTGTTGTTGTTCAGCTCAAGACACCCGTAGTTTCGGAGGTGTTAACCTTTTGTTGAGCCCCGACCCGACCCACCGCATCGCACAGACTAACACCGCACTGACTAACGTTCCACTTACTAACAACGCTCGGGGTTTGTCACCGTCTGATAACATCGGTGGGCTTTTTGGTGGGGATGGGGGAACATCTATATAGAAAAGCCCACCATGAGAGCTCAGGAGCTCAGCTCCAATACGCATCTCTGTTTTAATTTTTGCCACCAATAAGCCATCATCATTTTAGCCGTCTAGTACTAGTACGATGCCGTCACAGTTTCCTGCCCCCGCCGCGGCTCCTCGTTATAGCTTTCTGGACGACTACAGCGAGGGTGCTCACCCGGCATTGCTCAAGGCCATACTTTCTGGCAACACATCTCAAGAGGCCGGGTACGGCGGCGACACATATTGTGACCTTGCACGGCAACGGATCCGCCGGCACCTCGGCCGCGAGGACGTGGGCATCTTCTTCGTGCCCAGTGGAACATCAGCCAATGCCATCTCCATCGCGGCCTGTCTTCGGCCGCACGAGGCCGTCATAGCCGCGAGCTCGGGGCACATTGTCACAAGAGAGACCGGCGCGGTGGAGGCCAGCGGGCACAAAATCATCAATGCCGCGCCGCTGAATGGTAAGCTGACGCCCCAGACGATCCAGCGGGCCGTGGACGACAACTGGCACTTCCCGCACATGGCGAAGCCCCGGCTGGTGTACATCTCCAACGCAACGGAGATCGGGACGATCTACACCCGCGCGGAGCTCGCCGCCATCAAGCAGGTCTGCGAGAAGAACCATCTCATCCTCTTCCTGGACGGGGCCCGCATCGGCACGGCGCTGGCGTCCAAGGCCAACGACATGACGCTGACGGACGTCCTGGAGCTGACGGACATCTTCTGGATCGGGGGCACCAAGAACGGCGCGCTGCTCGGGGAGGCCGTGGTGGTCAAGGACGCCCGCCTGGCGTCCGAGTTCGAGTTCTACGTCAAGCAGCACGGCTCGCTGCTGGCCAAGAGCCGGATCATGGGCGCGCAGTTCGCCGAGCTCTTCAGGGAGGACCTGTACTTTGACCTCGCGCGGCAGGCGAACCTGTGCGCCGAGACGCTGTCCCGCGGCGTCGCCGAGGCCGGCTTCTCGGTCTACGCCGTGACGGAGACGAACCAGGTGTTTGCGGTGCTGCCCTTGGGCTTGATCCAGGTCCTGCAGGAGCACTTTACGTTTTACGTCTGGGAGAAGCGCGGCGACGATGAGGCCGTCGTCAGGCTGCTCACAACTTGGGCGACGGAGACGACCGAGGTGGAGAAGTTTATCGGGCTGGTTTATAATTGGAACAAATAGTTAAAGAATGAATTAATAAGTATAATATATTGCACTGTGCATCTTAACGATCTTGAGAGGCTGTGGTTCTTGTATTTGTCCCCCGGATGATAAGAGGTTCAGAGTATGACAGCATGTACTGAGACGTTGTAATGTAGTAATACTCATTTGAACAATGGCGGATGGATATTTTCATCTCATATTATATCAAAATCCCAAAACATGCTCCCATTAAACGAGCGTCGCCACCGCTTCCTCGACATTGGGAATATCGGGAGCGCTCTCAGACGGGCCACCCCAAGTGACCTTTCCTTGCCCGTCCACAGCCCAGGCCCCCGAGGTTTGCCACCTGCTTCCGCTCTCCGTGGGCCTATTGGAGATGCCCTCTTCCCTCGCCAGCCTGAACACATTCGACAGCGCGCTGGGGCTGAGAACGTGCATGAAGCTCGACGTGCCGAGGCCCCACTGCCCGTACACCGTGCGGGCCTCGTTGGAGATGACCTCGACGGGGTTCTTGTCCCCGGGCCCGCCAACCTCGGACACCCATTTGGTCGTATGGGATTCTGAAGAGTGAGAGACGGCGACGAAGGCGATGTGCGGGTGCTTGGCAGCTGCTTCGCGGAGCACGATGAAGGATTTTTCTGCGACTTTTTCACAGGGTGGCACGCCAAGTGAGCCTTCCGGTTCCGTCTGATACCAAACGATCTTGATGTGTTTCCGCGTCTTGCTTAGGTAGAGTCGTACTTACATGGACAGCCGCAATGTCTCAGGAACGCAATAACTGCGGGTTTGCCGTCACTCCGGGGAAACTTCAGCTGGTCGGTGCTCGGGGCGGCATCGCCCGCTTTAGGTGGGCTGGCCAGGTCCACCTTTGCAGGGGACATCCACGATGCCAGTTCCTGTGTGAAGGACATGACGAAAACGGGCGGGTATGATGTCTGGTTGTGTGGGAATATTTTGACGTTGGGCGGGCCTACCGGTATCACCAGGTTAATAAGAATGCTGTTGAATAAGACCCAAAGTTAGGCTGGGCTTAACAAAAAAAACGTCATAGATTGTCACTGTTGGGCCACTATTCAAAGTAGGTAGGTAGGGAATGGTCTAGCCCCCTCGGTTGACTAATCTGCACGACGGCCCGAGTGCCCTCCGGGTCTCGGCCGAGTCCGGAGAGCCAACTCGCTTCCAAGCTGGCTCAGGAACGGTCCTGGCATTGTGTTTGTTCAGTCGAACGAATGGGCAAATCTGGTTTTATTTCACGGTAGGCAATTCGTTAACATTTTAACTCAAACCTCCGCAGTCATGGGGGCGACATACCGAGTTGCCACACATCGAAACGAGTCATCAGTCATCTGTCAAGTGGATAAATCGGGTGCGCATAGTTGGCCATCATCTACGACACCTCACGGCAGTAAGATGCATGCTTCGGTGGTCAAGTAGTTGCTACCGAAAGTAATCATTGTGTGGGTATCCGTATCTAAGAAGAAAACTCCCATGTTAAGTTACCATGTGTTTTCGTCTGGTCCGCACCAGAAGAAAAAGCCACTTTTCCGCCGACCCGATCAAACATCAGAAACAACGCCAAACCAAACTGCATACCGAGTTCGCTAGTGCTTTTGCTTCCAAGAGAATGTACCGTGAGCGCGCAAATGTCTACGCTCAACAGAATGGCTCAGTTTTAATCCCCGTGTGACCATCTGATTCCTCATTGAGATCAACACCAAGCTGGGCCGCCAGAAGATTGTCTACGTCAGTTTCAGCATTGTCCGCAAACGAATCATTCTCGACGACGGGCTTCTCCATGGTCTGACGATCTTGCGAACTAGGTTTAGCGAACCACTCAGTCGTCTTCTGCAGGATGGGGTACATCTCGGCCCGAAGAAGACGCTCCGAGCGGGGAAGGCTAGAAAGCTTGTTGGTGTTGTCAACGCCCACAAGAACAGCCAAGTAGTCGCGAGCAAGCAGGTTGTAGATATCTTGAACTTGCACGGCCATCTCTTCACCCACCCTCTTGCACAACTCCTTAAGCTGCTCCTTGACGCTGTCAGTGGAGTGACGGAACATGGTGTGGCGAGTGTTCTCAACGTGGTCGACCATGTGGTTCTTCATACGCGCGTAGGAGCCGGTGCCTGGAAGGAGGTTAGGACACCCCGGTGTCAATAAGTGAACAGTGCTGTAGCTTACCGCGCTCTGCAACGCAAATGTCATATGCCTGTTGCATATCTTCCTGAACTACCGGGTGAAAGCCGCGGCTGGCCTCGCGTTGCAATTCCTGGATAATCGTGCGAAGAATCGTCGGGATCTCTTTGAGACGCTTTGTATGTGTTCGGAGCTGCTGGCTCAGAATGTTGATGCCCGCAAAATTGATGCCGCGCTCCTGAGAACGAGCAACCGCGCTGCGGTGGAAGTTCTCCAATATCAATCGAGAGCTCATGGCGAAACCCTCGAGTGCCTTTGGAAGACGGCGTTGGAAGGCCCGCTCCCATCCAGAGGCAAGTTGTCGAGAGATTGGGTCAAGCAGCTGCGCGTTGAAGTCACGAGAACCAGAGGCGCCGGTATACACGCCAGACCGGCGACATGTTGCCTTGTAGGTCGCCCAAAATAGGCCGCCTTCGCTTCTAGGAGCACCCCAAGATGAAGCGGTAGGAACAGCAGCATTGGCTGCAGCTGGAATTGTTAGCTCAAAGTAGTCATAGACACTCTCAGAGAGTGCATCTTTGACAGAGTCGACACATTCATCAACTGCACTGGCAAAGTCCTGAGCAACGGTTAACAGACGTCGAGCGAAACAGGGTAAGTATAATAACCAGTTCGGGTGACAGATGTGCCGGGCAAGGGGGCATACCTTTTCAAGAGCAGATAGCTGAACTCGGAGACTGGTCTCCTCTGTCCTTTTATCACGGTCGCTAATATGAGACTGTGACCCATCGTTTGCAGCCCACATCTTCATGGAGTTGAGCAGTTGGCTGAGATCATTGAGGAAACGGCGGCAGTTGGCTGCACGGCCACCTTCGGTGAGCTTCTTCGCATGCTGCTGAAGTTGGGGAATTTCGGTTTCCTCGACGGCGCGAAATCCATCGTTGTTGAAATCGTCCTTCTGCAGCCTGCCTCGCAAGTTCTGATAAGCGCGGCTGCTCACGCAAAAGACTGGGAGGTTCCGAGCAACTTCGTCGTAATCTCTGATGTCGGCATCGGGATTGAAAGTCTCCTCGTCCTCCTCGATCGCAGCCTCTTGGTCAAGCCTGTAACAGTCAGCGTGTGTAATCAGTGTTTGCTCTTTGCCGCCTACTCTTTGATGCCCATGGCAAAGTCCCGCTGAATGGCACCTTTGGAGTACCCGTTTCTACCCTGGATACAGATGGACTTGACAACCCCAAGCAAGCGCTCCTGCTCTGACTGGATCGTCTTCATCTCCTTGCGAAGGCCGGATATCTTAGCGTCCACATCCTTTCGCTTCTGGCGGACCTCTTTCTTCTGTGTCTTGAGATCAACCAGCTTCCCCTGGATCTTATCCTCTGTCAAAGGCTGTCTGTTCTCGTTCCCCGGATTGTTTTCCTTATCACTATCCGAGTTGAAGTCAGAATCCTCCGAGTCACTGTCGTCAGAGTCAAAAGTCTTGCGGCTCTTGCGGCTCTTGGACGACGTGGCTCCGCGCTTGCGCTTCTTGGTGTCGTCTGAAGGGGCGTACACAGCCTTGCCGTCCGCATGCTTTACCGCGAGCTCGTCCCACTTGTCCCAGTCGCTATCGATCTGTTCAAGCTTATCAATGAGATCAGACTTCTCCTCCTTGGCCTCGCTGAGCCCTGTCTTAAGGTCTCGAAGCTGGCGTCGAAGGCCTTCGATCTTTGACCAGAAGCCAGAGATGTCGGATTCGATGTTGAGACTTTCCGCCGCCTCTGTCACTGAGATGTCATCCGTTTTGGAGCAAATGAAGGTCACGGCGGAGTAGATGCCGTCGTACTTGAGCTGGCGCTTGAAAGAGTCGCCCAGCAGGGACTTGGCGGTCTTGTCATCAACTGCACGGTTGATGGGTGCAACAATCCAGAGACCTGTGCAAGACTTCATGTAGTTCTGGGCAACGGCTGCTCGAGCAGCGTTGGAGTCTTGGACACCCGGCAAGTCGACGATGACGGCGCCAGTGGATAGGGCGTTTGCTTTGGTGTAGATGCGGACAACCTTGATCAAGGGCCAAAATTCCATGGAAACGTCTTTCTTGACGGAATGATCCTTCTCTTTACTGTCGACATAGCGCTGCATGCTTGCGTACAGGTCCTTGGCCGAGGTTGCCTTGAGCTTCTTGACACTGCCAAGTACACGGGCGACGGCGGGTTCGTTGGCGAGTCGCTCAGGGCTGCTCTCTGCGATCATCTCTCGCGTTTTGCTAGGATAGACGGACTTGATCTTGGCATAAGCAATGCCTGCTTCGCTGTCTTCGTTGGTGCACTCGCGTGAGACGTTGCCGCTGTCATCGAGTAGGTCAGTGAAGAGAGTCTGAAGCTCCCTCTTCCAGTCCTCGAGGGAGATGAACTCGATCTCGGAACGATAAAGCTCGTCGACGTCCTGGGAGTGGTTGTAGGAAATTTCAGTCGGAGAAGCTGTGCAGGCTCGCAAGCAGTTGGTCGGGAGCAGCCTCTCTTCGTCAAGCAATGCGTTGATGACGGAGCTCTTGCCGGCGCCAGTGTTACCAACCACACCAACAATGGTCTTGGACGGCTGAGCACGGGCTTGAAGGCTCTCGATTGCCTTCATCCATGTAGAGGCTTGCGTTTCTTGGAGGGAGACGGTCAGGCCGAGAGGGACTTTGAGGCTTTCCAAAAGATCCATGCCAATTTTGACGCCCTCCTCAAGGACCTCGGGTGACGTTTCGGAGGACCATTGCTCGAGGGGGTCGGGCACTTGGTCTTGGGGTTCGTCGTTCTGGGCAGGCGCTGGACCCGGAGCTGGAACCGAAGTATTGGTAGCGGGAACACCAAGGTCTACTGCGCCGCGAGCTGGTTCTTGCTTGATCCCAGCCTTAATTTCAGCATCGGGGTCCGTCTTGATCCGTCGAGGAGGTGTGTCTGGTCGAAGTGTCGATGCCGAAGATGGAGCAGTGACGTTGGGAGATATGATGGATCCCCGTATGGGCTGCGGTACACTACCTGGGGTCATGGGCGGGATATTGGCCAGGATGCGATCCGAGGTCTCAGGCTTGATGCCCTCCATCTTGATTGGGGCCATCTAAAGATTGCGGCTGAGGTGTAAGATGAGATGTGGCACAGCGAAGGAACACAGTGCGTGCGTCTTCTTAGTGTTGAAACAACAGAAGGTCAGATCCAACTGTGGCAGACGTAGGACCCATCACCAAGACTGGACCAGATCAGAGAGTATGGAGCTGTGTCCGTTTGCAAGAGTGGGTTGAGTGGTGCAAACGATTTGAGCAAGTTTCGGGGACGTGAAGGGATCAAAATGAACCGAGGACTCAAGAGAACGTGGAGGGATTTGAGGACAGTGATGGCCCAATGGTTTTCTCCCGGAAAAGAAAAAGGAAGAAAAACAACAAGGGGGCGATAGGGAAGAAATACAAATGACGTAAACCGAAGATCCTCGCTGACGAGATGCTGGAGTTGGCGGGCGTCGTTGGCGATATCCGTTTGAGACGCGACGGGACGTGAAGCAATTAGTTTTCGCGCCTTGGTGGACGTGGATAGCACGATCCCTGCACCCTTGCGATCCCTGCAGGAGCGCCCGTTTATGCCTTCCCCAGGAGCAGTCGGCAGCTGCCATCACGTGACCTGACGATACCGACCCGCCGAGCAATCACGGTGTGTTTTAGATTAATATTCATCCATAGGTACCTAGTTGGCACGATTGGGACACAGACGTGTAACGGATTGCTGGATGTCGTTTAAAATACTTGCATTTGATGTGTCGACGGGCAAAATGGGACTACATGTATGCACTACGTTTCGCGGAATATAGAACATTCAGTGGGTTGAGCGACGTTGGATACGAGAGATGGTCATTTATTTCATGGTCCCGTTATGGGTTCTAATAACTTCAATTTCCTTCCCCAATTCTCGGTGTGTTACTAGAATAAGACAAGAAAGATGAAAGGATGGTTAAAGAAACATTTATGTAGGGGAAACATCTAGAAGACCGAGGAATTGCTAGCCCAAGTCAATCCAACAATGCACACAACCCACCAAATCGTGCTGATACTTCAACACAGCGTCGGTGAGCTCGGTGAGTTCGGTGAGGGAAATGAGTGCTGACTCGCGACGAGCTTTGATGAACTGTCGTCAAGTCTTGCCTGTGGCGCAGCGGAATTCCTCACAATCACCATTGTTTTTCCGTTCCGCCGGCCACTTCTTCCAGGCTCTCTCTCTTGGTAAAAACTCAATTCTGGTCAGATCGCCCGATATCAAGTTGGACGGACAATCACCAGCAATCACCGAGACATAGCTCCCCCACCTCAGCCCATACCGCTCTACCCAAGGACCCCCCCAAAATTACATTCCCCCCTCCCCAACCACTCGCGACGCAAGGGACAGAAAAAAAAAAAGGCAAAACAATGGGCTTCATCGGCGCAACCGCTACGGGCCTCGTGGCCGGCCTCCACGGCTACATTCTCGTGCTCGAGATGTTCCTGTGGACCACACCCCGCGGCCGCAAGGCCTTCAAGCTGACGGCCGAGTTTGCCGAGAAGACCAAGACGATGGCCGCCAACCAGGGCTTGTACAACGGCTTCCTCGCCGCCGGCCTCGTCTGGGGTCTCGCCCACCCCGTCCCCGAGTTCGCCAACCAGCTCCGCCTCTTCTTCCTCGGCTGCGTCGCGGTTGCCGGCGCGTACGGCGGCGCCACCGCGAACCCGCGCATCTTCTTCATCCAGGCCGTCCCGGCTCTCGCTTCCATCGGCGCCGTGCTGTCGGGCTACTAGGTCTAAGCGATCAGAAGACCGAAGCGGAGCCCAATGGGACGGTCAGCATCTCCACGTCGGCAGGACGTCTGGGAACGCCCGGCAAGCTGTGGAGCTGCGGAGCATTCCGTCTCGGGTCTTTAGGGGGAAGGGGGTCAATGTCTCGGTGCGCCGCGTAGTAGACGGGGGCTGGTGACGGTTGATGGGCCCAATGGGACAGATGTTTGGATTCAAGATTCCTTGTAGTTGTGATTATCAGCGTCTAGCCTGTATAAAAAGCGAGTACTGTGTGGCTTTGTTCGAGACCACAGAGTCAAGTCCCTCAACATTACGCCCCCTGTGAGACTCGCCAACTCGTTCCTCTCCCATTCCCATTAGAGTTCCTCTTTGTCTCCCCGCTTACGCCTCTCCTCCGCCTTCAGCTCCTCTTGGTATGCCGCCTGCTTGTCCCTTCTCTCCTGCGTGATCCGCGTCTGTTCACTGAAGGCCTCCATCTCCTTCAGGTGGTCCTGCTCAGTGTACTCCTTGACGGGCTGCTCCGGATCCACCCACTCGTACGGGACGCGCTCGGTCAAGAGGTCGCGGTATACGGGCTTGAACATGGGATTGCTCGCCAGCTTCCCTCCCAAAACCTTTCGCCCCGCCTTCACGACGCCGTCGCTAAAGAGCGTCTCCCAGACGCCGCGACTCATCTCCGGGTCCCTCTGGATCGGCACCCAGGCCATGGGCTTGGGCGGGTTGTTCTTGAGATACGACACCATGCGGTCTCTGTGCGTCCGGTAATCTTTATACTTGGCCTCTGCGTTGGCCTTCTGGGCTGCTGTCATGTCCAGCGTGGCCGACGCCGCTTTCTGACCGGAGCCGAGAGCGTGGCCTGTCAAAAGCGGCGGGAGGTACGTGGTGTCGAACCGGGCCTCCCACCGGTCCGGCTTATCCTTGGCGGAGATGAGAGCCCACCAGTGGCTGTGGAGTTTCTTGGACCGCTCGTGCAAGTCGTGGGGCTCCTCCGGGATGGGGCTGTGGTGGCCGCCGCGATTGGCGATGGCCATGACTACCCGGTCGATGCCGGTCTCTTGGACGATAAGCCAGCTGAGATCGGTGCGGGTCTCGAGGCTGCGCAGCATCGCCGAGTACGCGTCGTAGTCATCATCCGGCAGCGAGGTTGGCAGCAGGCCGTCGCGGAGCGTGTCTCTGATGACGAGGACCTCGCGCAGAGTGTCGTGGACGGCCCGGTCCGCAGGGAGGTCTCGCCAAGGGTTCGTGGCGGCGTAGTCCGCCTGGTCCCCGCCAGAGGAGGCGTCGAGAATGAATACCCGGATGGCGACGAGGAGGATGCAGAAGAGACCGAACCGTTTCAGCTGCTCACTCGACGGCAGAATATGTAGCGTGAACTTCGGAGGGGCAGGGTCTGAGGAATCCTCTGGTAGCTGTGGCAAACCGGCCCGAGTCATCTTGTCGAGGGCAGGCAGGTCGCTGCTGCTGCTGCTGCTGCGCTTTCTTTCGTATGTGGAATTTTAATGATTATGTGTTGAGCAAAGCAAACCGATTCCCAGGGAGGGAGCTCGTGATAATAAGTCCGAAGTTAGCTTTCAGGGGCTGTCTGAGCTACGACGGTATGAGATGACGCACTAGCCATCTAGTGTCAGACCCTGCCTCGGCCGAAACAGTCAGGCAAGATGGGAGAATGCGGTTCGAGACTCGCATTTACACATGAAAGGAGTTTAGACGACATGGGAGTAACGGAACACGTGGAAAGGGCAGGATGATGCTGTTCAGCCTCGGTAGGCCGGCTCATGACGGCGGCTCATTCAACATGGTTGCATGTTGCATGTTGCATGAGGCACTTAGCAAAGACATCTCAATGCATACAAGAGAGCCACTGTCGGCCGCCCTCATATTCTCTGCCATCTCCTCTCCCAGCTCTGCCACCACGCTCGCAATTTTATTTTGTATCGGCCTTTTTTGCCATCTTCATCATCCTGCAGCAGATCCAAATACCCCAGAGTACGGGAAGTGAGACGGCGCAGACAGATGGAGGCTGGCGGTAGTGTCTGGGTGTTTCTGTCATCTCAGTAGACTGTTCATAGAACCCGGCCAGAAGGTTCTAGTGGTAACAGCCTCACTCAGTGAACGAGGCCGCCCCAGAATGGAACCATGGCGTTCATGTCGGTTGGGGAATGTGAGACGAGCATATTTACAGAGTGAGGGGACCAACGCCGTCTTGTTTCCGCGAGTGATGGCCTCTCTCCCTCTTGCGCTCCCTGGCTAGACACGCTGCCACTCGCAGGCCCGTTGAGGGCATGAAACAAGCCATAGTAGTTTAACTCTCTCCCTTGAGCTTGTTCCGAAACATGCGACCAATGAGGCCAGCGATGGGGGCGAGGGATGCGAGTCGTGCTGGAGTGGGAGTGGCGAGCGAGGAGGGGGCCACCCAGGCGTGGGCGTGCATGAGCAAACCGACGTTGGGCTAGCAGAGGTCAGTGAGCTCCAATTAGGGGATGACCCCTGGAAATTTTAGCCAGATTTTAGCACCCGATGCAAGTGCCCATCCATCCATCCCAGCCCAGCCCAAGCCCTGCTGCAGCACAGCCCGATGGGTGGTCTCTTCCAGGCTAGGTCTTAGTGCAGTACCGAGTAGTATTAGCTGCCATGGATGCACACTAGGTATGTACGGGTAGGTTGTACACTAATTAGGCACTGCGTACTGAAAACGTCACAGGGTGGGGTCACGTGTGACGCACGTGATACGACCCTGTCGTTGGTCAGCCCTGTTTACGAGGCGGGGGAAGGATGGGTTAGTTGCATTCATCCTCACGAATAAACAGGCCAAAAAAGGGGGGGGGGGGGGGGAAGAAATAGGCAAGGATGCAGAAGAGAGGGGAATTTTATAGAAGCTGTAGAAGAACACGATGCACTAGGCGGATGGAATGAGAGGCAGAGAATGGGGGAATTACAATAGCAAAATGCAAATATACCTAGTACAGAGCAGAGCATGCGCAGGTGTTTGGTCGGCGGCCAAGGCTCGAGAATCAACGTCATCCGCTCTTCCCTCGTTCTCCCCGGTACTTCCATTCCAGAAAACGTGTGGCCGGGACCGGAGAAACCCCGGGTCTTCCCCCGTTCGGCCTAGTGGCTTGATGGTTCCCACAGTTCCTCCCTGGTCCACACCATCGTGGGTCTTTCCGAGCTGGCAATTTTCCTTTCAAACCTTTGATTTTTTCGACGAGACAGCTCACCCTCACCCACCCTCGCACGACGACCGCATACGCTCGCGAACCGCCCCCTCGGTATCCGATCAATCCATCGTTTAGCAAGCCTGAACTAGCTATCTATCTGTACCACGCATCACTCAACTGCACCATCATCGACCCCGTCGCGCACGGCAAAACCTCAATCCACAGCAACCCATCCACCCCAATTCTCGAATCCCTTTCGTGCCTTGTCCACGAAAGATCGATCACCAACTACCGAATCTCCAACCCACCACACCTGCGCGTTGCTGCACCCCCGACCTCGCTCAACGCCAGATTCTTCCTTGTGCATCAGCCATGCCTTCGAATCTACCATCGAGCTTCGCCTCAGCCGCCGCCGGCCAAAATGCCAACCGTGACGCGAGAAGCGGTCGACATGACGGACGCGGAGTTGGCAGTGGGGAATGGTGAGTTCTCTCTAGCCTGCGTTTATGCCCACATCACACTATCAACCCCCGCGCCTTTCCGTCGCGTTTGGGATGGTTCTACCTTTTTTTCCCCTTCAACTTGTTTCGTCACAAAGGGGGGGTTGGCCCGAACTGGCAACATCGCCCCCTCCCCCCCCTCTACTATTCCCCGCCAGCCATGCTACTCTTATCATCACGACAGACTTCCGCATAGCAGCAGTAGACACGCAGCTGACACCTGACCCAGGGCTCGACGTGACGGCAGAGCTAATGGCACCCTCACCTTCCGACGATCCTCGACGACGCCTGGCCAACCGTCCCAACCCGCGGCCTCGTCCGAAAACGCATTCCCCGCGACACCCCTCGATTCAGGCGCCGCCCCCCCAACCCCAGGAGCTGCGACGTACGACTACTCTGCCCCTTCACAGTACATGAAGGAGTCAATTATTGGTTTGTTCAAGAATGGCGCGGCGGAAACGGACGCTTCCAATGTGTATGAATCGGGATGGATTCCGGGACAAACGAATGGAGGCGCTACGCGGGGCTGGGGCAAGAGCAACAATAACCACAATTCCCAAGATCCCGCAGCTTGCTGGAACCCTCGGGGTGACAGCCATCCCGTTGGCGTCAGCGGCTTGTCTGAAGAGGAGAAGGAGGTGCGTTGGCAGGACGGATCCAGCTACCAGCCCACCCAGACTGATATGAGACAGGCATACGCATCTGATGTCAACTCTCCTCTGAAACCGCCTCTCCAGAGCAAGGAAGGAGCCCAAGGGCCTGGGCCGAATGGACGCAAGGCTTCTCTGTCGCACGGCAGTGCTGCCCAATACGGTCTGGCATCGCCCTCGTCTGCCTCGAGACCTGGAACCCGACGCCGAGAGACGACGGATTCCAATCCCTTCTCCAGTGGTGCGCTTGCCTCCCCGAGTGCTGCACGGTTTGCTCGCGACGACCCCGCCTTTTTGTTCGGCCGCAAGAACAACGACGTGAAGGAGCAGGAACCTGGCGAGGAGGAGGGAGCTGGGCAGTCGCAGAACCAGGCGCAGAACAAGACACCCTTTGGCACCCTGACGCGTAGCAACACGACGGGAAATTCTTCAATGGGTGCAAACATCAGCTCACTCTGGGGAGCAGCTCCTCAACCTCCGCCTTCAGCTGGTGGCGGTGGAGGCGGTGGTATGGGCAGTTTCGGCCAGTTTGCTTTGCCAACCCCGACTTCGACGATTGGCGCAGGAAGTCGCGGTGGAAGTCGCTTTGCCAATCTTCTGCCGAAGGATGGTGCGGATAACGCGGCAGCCAAAACGAACGAGGCCTCGACTCCCGAAGCGAACCGATCTTGGCGCTCTCGCCCCCGAACCGACACCGACCCCTTTGGAGGAGACGACGGCTTGTCGGGCAGCGCGGCGCTGGGAGGTGCCCAGGACACGAGTCCTCCCGCAATCCCCAACCCCAGCAACATTGGCATGTTCGAAACCCCCGTCAAGGGCTCAACTGGGGATTTCGGCATGTCTGGGCTGAATTTGGGACGTCAACCCGAGCATGAACAAGGTCCTGCGAGCCCTTCCGAGACCAACCCGTACCGCAGCCCTCCGGCCGAGCGTGGCGAATCTCACGAGGACACCGGTGCCGAAAACCTTCACGGTGCGGCCATCGGCTCTGAGCAGAATCCTGGCTTCAACACGATGTCGTCGCGTGGTTTCCCTACCCATGCTTTCGATGGCAGCGATCGCAGCCAGACTAGCAGCGCGGGCCCCCGAGGTTACGCATCTGGTTGGCCCGTTCCTCTCTCCACGGGCACCCCAGACCGGGAGCGTTCCGGCTTTGGTGGTGTCTTTGGCAACTCGCTTTTTAGCCCAATGGGTACCGAGCTTCAGTCGCCCGGCTTGTCGAGCATTGGAGCTGGCGTCTTCGGTCCGGCCAGCGCCGGTGGACTTGGTGGAGCTGGTACCATTGGCCGCAGCAAGTTGGGTTCCCTCTTCCCGCCTGCTATGCAAGCTCAGATGCAGGGCCACGAGCAGGAGAACTTGAGCGATTCCTTGCCTGACCTGCGCCAAAGCAATCCCCTCGGCGCCATTGGTCGAAGCAACTTCAACGCCGCGCCGCGCGACACCGGCAGCCCTCTGCGCACTGGCAGAGGCGGGGTGTTTGAGGAGATGTTCCCTTCCGACCCTGCCCGCTCCCACAGCGTCTTTGGCGGTTCCGACCCTTCCCATGCTGGTGCTGCCGGCGTCGGCCACCCTCAGGCATTTACGCCTGGCGTATCCGCCGGGGCGGACTTTGGATCGGCCGCGGTTCGCCAGATGGTCATGCCGGACCGCATGCGCTGGGTCTACCTTGATCCTCAGGGCCAGGTCCAGGGGCCGTTCAGCGGCCTCGAGATGAACGACTGGTACAAGGCCAACTTCTTTACCCCCGATCTCCGTGTCAAGAAGGTTGAGGATCCCGACTTTGAGCCCCTTGGCCAACTCATCAGAAGGATTGGCAACTCCCGGGAACCCTTCCTCGTCCCCCAGATTGGCATCGCCCATGGCCCCCCGTCTCAGGCCGGGCCATTTTCCCCAAGCGGCAACACTGGCGTTATCCCCCCCCTCAGTGGAGTGTTCCCTAGCTTTGGCCGGACGCTAACCGCGGAGGAGCAGAACAACCTGGAGCGCAGGAAGCAGGAGGAGCAGCAGGCTATGGCTCAACAGCGTGACTTCATGATGAGGCAGCAAGCCATTACCCGCATACAAAATCAGGGCCCAGGTGGTGTTCCAGGTTCCCTGCACCACCAGCACAGCGCTCACAGCCTGCAGAGCCAACCTAGCTTCGGCAGCATTTCGTCGCCCATCGGCGCACACCCTCAGCAACCCCCCATCGGAGGGCCCGCTGGGCCTACGTCCGGCTTCTTCGACGCCGCCGTCCAGCAGGGCTCGGCTCAACCCCCCGTTGGCTCTGGACTCGAGCACTTTCGTGAGGAGGACCTCGCGACGCTGAATGCCAGCGAGCGCCAGATGCTTGCTAGCGTCCAGGCACCGGCTAGCCTTGCTGGAATCTTCAACCCGCCCGTTGGTGCTTCTGCGAACGACACCAGTCTCCGCACCAATCTTCCAGGCACTGAGCAGCTTGACGAGGACGACGAGGGATTTCGTGAGCGTCTGAAAGAATTCGAGGATATCCGTGCTGAGCGTGACCTTGAGCAGCCCCAAGAGCCGGCTACCAAGGCTACCGAGGAGGAGGTTGCTCAAGAGGCCCCCGCCGCAGTCGCTCCTCACGCGCCCGTCAAGGAGCAGCCCAGATCTCCCGCGCCCGGTATCAAGGAAATTATGGAGGAGGAGCAGCAGCTGTCTTTGACTCAACAGGTTCAAAAGGCCCAAGCTGCTGCCGCCGCCGCCAAGAACGCTGCAGCCGGCCTTCCTATGCCATTTCCGCCCCCGCTGCCCATGACCGGCACGCCCCTTCCCGCACCTACTGCCCAGCGTGCCCGATCCAACCTTCCCGAGCAATACAACCGCTCCCAAACCGGAACTCCTGACACGGCATCCGCCACCGAGCCCCCACCATTGGCTCCGTGGGCCAAGGAGGCCGCCAGCCGCAAGGGCCCCAGCCTGAAGGAGATCCAGGAAGCCGAGGCCCGCAAGGCAGCCAAGGCAGAGGAGCTTGCCACCGAGCGTCGCCGCCTGGCTTTGGAACAAGAGGCCGCCGCTCTCAGAGAGCGTGAGAAGGCTATCGCTTCTGCCACAGGTCTCCCGACCACTAGCACATGGGGAAATGGCTCGCCAGTCGCCCCTGCCAGCCCCTGGACGAAGCCTGTTGCGGCTAAGCCGGCCACTGGCGCCAGCACCCCTAGCAAGCAAAAGACCCTCGCCGATATCCAGCGCGAGGAGGAAGTTAGGAAGCTCAAGGCCAAGGAAGTCGCCGTCCAAACTGGACTTGCCACTGCCGCTGCTGGCAAGCGTTATGCTGACCTTGCTACCAAGCCCAACCAAGCTCCTGGCCTTGCGCAGGCCAACACGCCCGTCCCGCCTCCCGGTAGCGGCTGGGCTACTGTCGGAGCCGGTGGCAAGGTCAAGGTGCCTACCGGACCGGCCGCCCAGACCCGATCTCCCAGCACTACTGGCGTGAAGCCGGTCCCTGTTGTCGCGAAGCCGGCGGCCAAGCCTGTTGCTGCCGTTGCTGCTACTGCCGCCGCTGTTGTTTCGGCTCCTCCTGCCAAGAGCGATGTTGCTATGGATGAGTTCAACAAATGGCTCCACCGCGAGCTTTCCCGTGGGATCACCGGCGTTGACAGTAAGTTGAATCATTCACATGGGAAGAAGACTATGTTGCTAACCGGCCTTTCAGTCGACACTTTTGCCGCCACGCTTCTCATCCTTCCCCTTGATAACACCCTCATTGCTGATGCGGTGTACGCCAACTCCAAGACAATGAACGGAATGCACTTTGCCGAGGAATTCATCCGCCGTAAGAAGCTCGCCGACAAGGGCGTTGTTGAGAAGCAGGGCACTGTTGTGGAGAACAAGTCTGGCAGCTCGTCGAGCGGCTGGAACGAGGTTGCCAAGAAGGGCGGCCACAAGGAGCAGTCTCCCGCGGGAGATGCTGGAATCCAGGGCGCTGGCTTCAAGGTTGTTCCCACCCGCAAGAAGGCGGGCAAGAAGAGCAACTAGGTGAAGCTGTGGAACATGAGCAGGTGTGGGATCGACAACTGAGGCTACGTAATCTTGTAATTGCCAGCAGGGGACGATGTTTGAGGAAGCTCGGACAGCGTGATTTACTGTGGAATACTCTTTACTTGGCTTACAGCCTCTTGTAGCACTCAACTGTAAGCGATATGTAGCATGTCAAAAGGCAGTGTTTCCCCCGATATCAATGCGTTCTATTGTGAGGTCTCTTGCGCCACGTGTGTTGATGCGCAGAGGTGTGATGAGCATGGAGATTGATCGGTGTGTTCGGTGAGACCTCCGGTGAGCCGCTTATGTAAAGGTAGTGGGTGAAAATTTGCCCCGCCCCCACCATGGAAATTTCGATTTCACAGGGCACCCAAAAACACGTCGAGTGCGCCGATTGACTCACCTACTGGCCAAAGCAAGCCGGGAATAGCTCCTGCATGAACGTACTAAAGAATACTGAATCAAGGAGCTGCCGAAAATATTCATAGCGGTCCATTTTACCCCCAAACTCGACGACTGTCAAAGTTTTCCCATTGCAAACTACCCCGCGACGCGGGGCAGACACTTATCGCCGCTCAGACGGACCCCTCCATATCACAAGCGAAGTGCGCTCAACAACGGCCAGCCATGGCGGACACACAAGAAAAGAGTGGTCAGGCTGATGCCTCGCTGCTTTCAAAAGTCGCCGAAGGCGCGTATGTCGACATCTTGACGTCGTCGGTCGGCAAGAGCCTCATCACCAGATTCGTGAGCACCCTCACCGCTCAGGGAGACAGCGCAACCACCATCTCAGAGTCAAAGGAGTCCTTGTCAGAAGATGAGATTGCCGTCGGTCTCTCCGCTTTAAACGCCTTCTTGCAGTCAAACGTCACTGGGCCGGTTTTGGAGAATGTTGCGAAGGTGGAGGCACTCTTCCTCGACGCCATCAAGACGGAGGGGGACAACTCAACGGCGTCGGACAACCTAAAGACGCTGCGCAGGAACAGTTTCAGGGTCCTCGAGGTCGACGGAGTCTCGCCGTACCCGTACATCCCCCACATTGAGCTTTTCGCGCTCGCACGGCACATCTTTGCCGAATCCTCGTCGGCCAACGACGCCGTCATCAAACTCTCGTCGGGCTCCGCCGCCCGCCTGAGCCTGCCCTGGACCCGTCTGCGCATCAGTGAGTGGCACTTCAAGCTGCTGAGCCAGCCGTCGCTCGGCCCCGGCGCCAACTACGCCAAGGCGTCCCAGTGGATCGACGTGCCGACGCTGGCGGAGCAGATCAACGCCGGCCTGGAGACGGTCAGAAAGCAGGTTCTGGACGAGGATGTGTGGTCGACGAGCGAGGAGTCGTGGACGCGCGAGGAGAAGGTGCAGTTCCTGCTCGAGGCCGCGAACACGCACATCATGCTTGGCCGCGACGACAGGGCGCGCGAGGCGCTGAAGGAGGCGACGCAGCTGAGCAACTTTGCGTACGCCCTGTCCGGTGCGCTCGGAAAGAGGACAAAGTTCCAGGAGAAGAGCACCAGTCAGCTCGTCGTTCTCGCCAAGAGCGACGTGCCGACGAACGACGCGGAGGACGGCGATGCGGAGGCGAAGCCCGAGGCTTTGGCTCTGAACGACGACACGTTGCTTGAGGAGATCGAGTTCTCAAAGGAGACGAGCGGCAAGCACGGAGAATTGGCGGCTCAGCCGGTGGGACTCCCCGAGGCTTTGGCGAATCTGTCGCCGGATGACCAGCCGCAGCTGTCGCCGCTTGACCAGATCATCCTCCTCACAGAGGCGACTCTCAAGGACACCTTCTCCCCCGTTGACACGTTGACTTCGGAGGAGGTCCTGCCGTATGCTGTGCGTGTTGTCTCGGACAAGGCGACGAACTGGCAGATTTACACCCAGGCCTTGCTGGTCAGATCGCGTATCGAGGTGCACCGCAGCAGGACCGTCGAGAGAGGTGTCTTGCAAATGCAGGCCGTCGTCGACCAGGTTGTTGTCGACACCTCCGAAGCCCCCCGGCTAAAGGCTGAGGATGTCGTCGATGAGCCCGAAGTCCCGGCCATTGCGGTAAGTGCCCCGGATGAAGCTCCGGCCCAAGCTGTCCCCGATGTCGAGAAGCCCACATCCTTCTTCCCCGCCGCCAAGGAAACGGACACCGCCCCGGCCCACGTCCGTCTTCAATACATCCACGCGCTCTCGTCGCCCCCGAGATGGCACCTCGAGTCCGAGCTCGCCTACTCCTGGGCCGGCGTCGGCTCCCTCGTCTCCGCCCTCGAGATCTTCAAGCGCCTGCGCCTCTGGGCCGAGGTCGCCCTCTGCCTCGCCAGCAGCGCATCCGCAGACGACGAAGACGGCCGGGGAAGCGGCGGCGAAGCAAAGGCCAAGGCCATCGTCCGCTGGCGCCTGTTCCACCGCACCGGCCAGCCCGTCGTCGAGAACGCCGACGCCGACATCGAAGTCGCCGAGCGCGACGTCACCTACCTCAACCCGGCCGACTTTGCCGGCCCCGAACGCAGCCCGCCGCCGCCCAACGCGCCCCGGCTTCTCTGCATCCTCGGCGACCTCGAGAACGACCCGGCGCACTGGGAGCGCGCGTGGGATATCTCCAAGCACCGGTTCGCGCGCGCGCAGAAGTCGCTCGGCGAGTGGTACCTGCAGAAGAAGGAGTGGGTCAAGGCGCAGGACGCGTACAAGCTCGCGACAAAGTGCAACCGCCTCAGCCCGGACATGTGGAGCAGGCTCGGCGACATCAGCCTCCGTCTCGGAGAGTTCCCGGAGGCCGCGGAGGCGTACAGCCGCGCCATCGGCGCCGCGGGCGAGGTCGTCGGCGGTGAGGACGCGCGGACGTGGAGCAACCTCGGCAGCTCCCTCTGGAGCATGTACCTCGAGGCGGTGGAGGAGATGAAGAAGGAGATCATCGACGAGAAGGAGAAGGCCAAGGGCGAGGCGGAGGTCCAGGCCGAGGCCGACGAGGAAGACGACGAGGAGCCGAAGCAGCAGCAGACGAAGGCCCGCGACCCGGCCACGCTGCTGTCGCAGTCGCTGGCGGCGTACAAGCGCGGTGCCTCAATAGCACAGGATAACTGGCGCATCTGGGACAACGTCCTGACGCTGGCCGCGCGCATGCGGCCGCCGGCGGTGAACGACATGGTGCAGGCGCTCCGCGCCATCATCCGCCTCCGCAACACGGAGGACGCGCTCGACGACGACGTTCTCCGCGCGCTGCTGCAGGAGAGCGTCCTCAAGACGGAGAAGAAGAACGACGAGGCCAGGGCGGGCGTGTACCAGCCTCCCCGCGGCACCGTCCAGAAAGCCGTCATCGCCCTGTTCGAGGAGAGCGTCGTGCCGCTCATCACGACGCGGTCCGAGCTCTGGGAGCTGATCCTGCGCCTGCGGGTCTGGAGGCGCGACTACGCCGGCGCCGTGGACGCGGCGGAGAAGGCGTGGCGCGCGGCCATGGGCGCCGGCGCGGGAGGCGGCCTCACGGCCTCGGCCGCGGGCTCCGGCGGGGCGGACCAGAGCAAGAACTGGCTCGTCGACGCCGACGCGTGGAAGGTCGTCGTTGCGCGGACGGACGAGCTCGTCAGCGTGCTCGAGAACTTCGGCGGCGAGGTGGAGACCGTGGGGACCAAGTGGAGGGGCAAGGCGAGGAACGCCGTCAGGAGCGTCATGAGCCGCGGCAAGGAGTCGTGGGAGGGCACGGAGGAGTGGAGCCAGCTGGAAGGCATGATGGAGGGACTGAAGTTGTAGATGTGAGCAGGGCAAAGCGCAAACGCTTTTGGTAACGGGTTTCAGGGGGGGTTAGAAAAAGGAAAGATAAAAGGCTAGAGATATCTTGCATGTCAATATGGGTTGAACTGGTGTTCCCTTCGATTTCGATTTCGCTGTCTCATGTAGAGTGGGCTCTGAGTTGCTAGGCCACATCCGTCTCAACTCGTTCCAGTCATGATATTTTGAACCATCCCCCGACACAGGTAACAGTTCGGAGTGGACTGACACAGCTGAAAACCAAGTTTGGAGACGAAAAATGCCATAGGAAAACTTTAACGAGATCAGTCACGACGGAATTCGAGCTGAGGGTAGCACGGCCTTGTTCTTATATGTATGGCGCACTTATATCATTCATATGGACACTGGGTAAAGAGGATAATAAATATAACTATCTGGGCATGAAATTCAAGAGACCACCGAGTCCAGTTGCGAAGTTGCAGAACTGGCGCAGGCGAGGTCCAGGGTATACAATCGTAAATCGAATTGCATCGACGCTGACACAATCGTTCGCCGCCACACCACAGATTCCAAACTACTACAAGGCTTTGGATTCCCTGATCTGCTCACTATTATCGGAGACATCAATAGGTCCGGAAGGAGGGACGGTCATCAGCGTGGAGCCTGAGGCTTGTACGGGACCACCCGAGGTTGACATGCCATACCAGCTCACAGCGGCGATGCCCAGCAATCCCGCGATGCAGCTGAAGACAAAGGCAACGATGCCCCGGGCCGTAAATCTGGATTGCCGTCAGCAAGATTGCGGAAAGTTTCGGGGAGTGATACGTACCCAGCTGGGAGGGGATCAGGCGGTGCATTCTGTCCGCTGAGATCCAACCAGTCCTTCGTGTTACCAGCGGCATTGCCCGAAACGGGGACCCCTCCAGTGTTGCAGACATCAAGGTGGTTCTGGGGAAGCTCGAGCGTCTTTTGCAACTCCAGCGGCGCCTCGATAAAGGTCGCGAGCAAACCGGAGGTTACATGCCACTCGATGTGGCAGTGGAACAGCCAGACGCCTGATAGAGAAGGGATAGTCAGCCATCGGTTCTCGTGATTCCGGGGCAAATGCAAGACGCACCTGGGTTATCCGCCCTGAAGCGGAGAACAATGTTTCCGTCCGGCCATATGACGAGAGTATCTCGCCTCATCGGAACCGCGGGGAAGTCGCTTTCGGTGATGTTCGACTCCTCGAACGTGCCGCTCTCCTCGGCGCCGCGGTAGAGAGCCTGGAAATGGTGTCCGTGAAGATGGAAGGGGTGGCGGCCCGAGTCAAGGTTGTTGACCACGATCTGGACAATCTCGTCCTTCTTCAACACGAAGCTGTGAGTGTAGGTGCCGTACACCTCGGGGTTCTCTGCCATATCGCCGGCTGTGAGTGCGGTGTATAGCGTGGGGACCTTTGGGCTTTTGTAGCTGATGTTGTTGAAGAAGGCATAGTTGGCACCGTCGCCCAGGTTGTCCATGATGACATTGAGCTCCACAGTCTGATCAGGCTCGCGGAAACGCTCCAACTCATCGTGAGGAACCAAGGTCATGTCATCAAATGGATCGAGCTCATCAACCATCGTCGCTTCCGGCAACGGGGCTGATTGGTTATACACCAACCAACTGGTGACGTTCCAGTTGAGATCGTCAGGCAGGGTATCAAATAATGTCTAAACAATAGGTGGTCAGCGGCAGGTCGGGAGTAGATGTACTGTATTGTTTGGATTCAAGTCCCAACTTACTGTGTCCATGCTACCGACTATCGGGTAGTTCTGGTTCGTGTTGTTGTTTGTCGTCAACAGAAAGCTGTAGCGCTGTGCGGCGGACAAGTAGATCATGTTAGCCGTGGCGGGTTTGGTGTAGACCCCATCCACTTCCACAATAGAAATGTTATGGCCCTCAAACCACAGATAAAACCCAGCGAACGCTGCGATATTGATGACGCGAAACATGTAGGTCTTGCCCGGCTGGATAGAGATGGAGAGATCCTGGGTCTCGTTCATCAAGGCCGCCTTGGGCACGGGCTCCGCACCCGTGGGGTTGGTTTTGCTCATGAATGGCGGGATAAGGACCTGCATTTGCTCGTGGTACCAGTCCGACAGTGTCATGACAATTTCCTCGTCATAGTTGCCAATAGAGGGGTTGTCGGGATCGTGGATAATCAGCGGCCCGCGTAAACCATCGGGATATTGGCTTTTCGTGTGGGAATGATACCAGTATGTGCCGGGCTGGGCGATCTGCAAGAGTTTGTGGTCAGCAAAGCTTTCAGTTTGATTGTCGGTGGTCCCTATGGCTATCTTTCTTCTCCCAAACAAAACAAAACAAAAAGGTTGACTTACTGTGAAGTTGTAGGTGAACGAAGATCCGGGCGGGATCGGGCACTGGGTCACTTGCGACGGGCCGTCCATATGGGTGGTGCCGTTCATGAAGAGCCCGTGGAAATGTAGCGAGGTTGACTGGTTGCCCAAGTCGTTGTGGACATTGATAATGATATTTTCACCAACCGTGGCTTCGATGCGAGGGATCGGCCATTGTCCGTTGATGCCAATCACCGGCCGCTCAAAGGCGCCATCGGGGTTGGCAGTCACCCAGCCGACGGTGAAATCGTACGTGACGGCAGCAACAGGTCTGAGAGCCAGCCACGCAAGCGTCAGGGAAAGGAGTGCCGCCATGGCAGCAAGTCTTTCGAGCCAAAAGAGTGTGTCTCGTTGGAAATGGTTCCGAGACGAAGCGCTAAGAGTTGGAAGATGGCGACTGACCCTGATGTTGTGCTGGTTCCAGCAGGGAAACGGAGAGAACCTTTATCTGTGTGTCGAATCTGAAAAAGAACGGACATCAGGCGACATGTATCGCCTATGGCAGTAATTTGAACAGATGTACGCGAGGCCCCAGATGTCTGGAGAGTCCGCCATCGGCGTCGTCCAACCTGCCAAGTCGGAAGAGATGCCAATTATCCCATCCTCGCTACGCGCCCACGATTGGACGATAATAGATCCAGAATGGACCAGGCCGCATAACGTAGCACACATTCTGGATGCGCCACTTTCCGAGAGGAAGAAAACAAACCGCTCAATTATCTTATCCATCTGATCATCGGACACCGGGGGGGGTTGGCAGACTAAAAAAGCTTAGCATGGCGCCGCTTTCCTCCACCATGCCCCTCACCGCCCACAATCAGCCGCCGGCGTTGGGCCTCCATTGATTCCAGCTCGCTAATGGACCACACCATGTACATGTACAATGATGATACATCATGAAAGTCAATATAATGGCTGCTGAAAATTCTTCCAAAGCGACAGACGCGCGCCACCAGGTCCACCCTACGCTGTGAGTTGGGCAGGGTCAGGATGTGGTGGTTTCATGCACAGTCCAGGTGATCATGTTGCGGATCCAATGCCCCTAGTTACCCAGGAGGACCTTTAGATGACTGAGCTCTCCGAAATATTTCCACCCGTAATCTATTACCCCAACCCGATATTGCTTGCTTGGGGCTGGTGAGTCCAGGGGTGCCGGTAACCCCTGAGGGAGTGATGATACCAACACACCTTCCTGTTTTCACTTCAAGTTTGCAAGAAAACACACCATGATTTGATGGGTTTGCGGCGATCCTATTCCCACCATCTTTTGCCCGCATCGCTGTAACCTACATCTTCCAAGCCCGACCTCGGAAGGGAAACAATATACTTTGCCCAGGGGAGAGATTTGAAAGTTCTTCGGGGCTCCTCACCTGCCTCCACTACCACGTCGTTATATTCCTTCGCTGTCCCATCGAGGGCTTTCGGTTCTACGATCGATTAGACGTACCGTTCTCTTTATCAATCAGATCTCTGGATCCACCGTCCCGAATCATCAAGGCGCAATGACCGTCAACGTCTTTTCAGTGCCCGTCTTCCTCGTCGTTTTTCGCGAGTCTTTGGAGACGGGCATCATCGTTTCCGTTCTTCTCGCATTCCTAAAGCAGACCCTCGGCGGGCCTGAACGAGATGTCCATGTCTACAAGGCCCTCCGTAAACAGGTAACGTCATCTCTCCCTGTCCGTTATCAAAGTTAAAGCGGCTTCCTAACTTTTCACTCGGTACAGGTTTGGCTGGGAACGGGTTTAGGCCTCCTCCTCTGCATCATCATTGCTGGCATCATCATTGGGGTTTTCTACGGGGTTGGTCGCGACAGCTGGCAGGCCCACGAATACTACTACGAAGGTTCATTCGCCCTCTTTGCTTCCATCATCATCACCTTGATGGGAGTTGCGCTTCTGAGAGTCGGCAAGCTGCAAGACAAGTGGCGCGTCAAGTTGTCAAAGGCTATGGAGCCTCGTGCAAAGACTTCGTCGTCATCGAACGGGTCCCGATTTAAGAGAAACAAGGAGAAATACGCGATGTTTATCTTGCCCTTCATCACCGTTTTGCGCGAGGGCATAGAAGCCATCGTCTTCCTGGCTGGTGTCACCTTCGCCGTACCAGCCACCGCCGTTCCCATCCCCGTTATTACAGGTTTGATTGTAGGCATATTTGTCAGCTACCTTCTATACAAGTAAGCCTCCATGTCTAGAGTTCTAGTAAATGTTGCCGTCGCTAACATGCTGCCAACAGGAGCGGGTCAACTTCCAGAATTCAACTTTTCCTTGTCATTTCTACCTGCTTGCTCTACATCGTCGCTGCCGGTCTGTTTTCCCGCGCTGTATGGTTTTTCGAAGCCCAGAAATGGAACACAGCAGTAGGCGGCGATGCTGCCGAGGTGGGCACCGGCCCTGGGTCGTACGATATCGACAAGAGCGTCTGGCATGTCAACGTAAGTGTTTCTCAGTTCGTGTGGGACCGAAGCCGGGGGTGTGGTGATGTCTAAGGCCACGGTACCTCCACACCTTAGCTACGATCCAGCCCTACCTGCAGCCGCGGCCTTCCTCCACTTTTCGCGCTTCACCTTTCAGTCAATCCCGCCGAATTGCCCTTCTCTTCCCACTTCGATACGCAATCCTTTCACCCACTGTTCCGCACTCCTGAAGAAAGCGGAAAGGCTGATTTTTTTTGTAGTGCTGCAGTCCTCAACTAAACGGTGGTGGCGGTTGGGGTCTCCTGAACGCCATCTTTGGTTGGAACAACTCTGCCACCTACGGGTCCGTCATCTCGTACAATATGTACTGGATATTTGTCGTGAGCTGGCTTGCCACCCTTAAATTTCACGAGGTCAAAGGTCACTGGCCTCTGATGAAGCCAAAGACGGCTGGCAATGTAGAGCAGAGCAGCGACAGCGACAGCCACAACTCTCCCCACCCTTCCAATGGCCCGGCCGACAAATCCGAGAAGAACTCTTCAACGATTACGAGCACCCTTTAAGGGTAAAGTAATCAAGAGATCCAAGAGCTATATGTGGGCTACATGTCATGTTTTTAACATGCTTTGCTGAGGTCTAGATTGAGATTCGGTTTCTCAATTACCCATTGTGGCGGGGGCGGCGGCGGCGGCGGCGGCGTGTTAGAATCCGAGATTGGGCATCTAGGCGACGAAAGTTGAAAAGAGCCTTTATTGTAGAAAATCTCGATACAATATCACCAATTTTTTTGAATCTCAATTTCATGGAACCCCCCTGATTATGACATATTGCTTGCTAAACCGACCTTGCATAACCCGCACATCATAGCGTTTTTCATAAGGTATCTGTAGAACATAAGAAGTATTTCACAATGATACGCCCTGAAATGTGAGCTTGCTTCGCCCTGCTAATAGTCAGTTTTGCGGGGATTGCTTCAGGCTCACCCCTTGTAGACTTCTTCCCGGCCGCCCGTCACAGTCTTTCCAAACCCTTACACCATACCACAGAGCACACGTAATGCCGCCGTCTTTCGACCAAGCTTTAATATGGAGCCTTGTCTTTTTTAGATCAAATTGAGAACCAGAGTAGTTAAGATGACTTACAAAGTGGTCAAACATGCCACTCGTGGACCGTCCCTCTGCTAAAACCAAGGAGAGTGGGCCATGTCAGATGGCGGAAGATGTTTCCCGCTTCCAGATAGAAGAAATATCATAAACAGAAAACCTCAATATCTCCATATAAAACTTGGAAGCTCTAAAAGATTGATCACAAAGGATAAGACGGCACAGTAGTGTGACTTGACCCAGTAGAAGATGGGTTGGGTACCATTGGGTATCGGGGCCACCTCAGCGAAGATTGGTCCAAGCCGGAAAGAAAGCCGGCCTGGACTGACATTCCGCACTTTAGGCAGGTCCATAATGTAAAATGGCTTCCTCCCATGGGGCGAGTCTCATGTGAGTCCAGAAGAAAGCGCAACTCGTTGTAGGTGCGGGCCAGACTGCGGTGGCTGATGGACTGGGGCTCGCTCGTAAGACCGAGACTTCTAGGTTCGGCTGCAGCTTAAAACGCGGAAATGGAACCCAGTCCGGAGATAATCAACAATCTACCCCCTCGGGATGTATTTGCAGGATGACCTTGACGCGGCTTGCCATTCGCAGCGGTGGAACCGAACACGAAAAGGTGGTACCACGTCGATCTCGTCCATGCTTGGTTATCTGGCATGTCACCAACGGGCCCCCTGTGCCAAGTCGGATAGATGGCTGGGAAGCCAACCGGGTTTTCTCAGTTGTGTAGCGGCATAGAAGCTTTTCCAAGCTTTTGGTAGCCGGACCCCACCCCTAGCCCCTCTGTCTTAGTTCCGCTAGTCTGATGTACACTACCGGTCCGCTTGTGATGCCCAGCCCTCTGGACCCCGTCTCAAGTAAGGACCTTTCAACCTTCTATCCCTGGGGCGTTCACTAGACGACTCATTCGCCCTAATACTTTAGAGGTTTTAACCGTTGTTGGGGGCGCACCGTGAACTGTAGGCTGGCGCCAGACGAGTTCGGCGGGCTGTTCCAGCGGCATCAAATAAACAATTGTGCTCAACCTCTAACCATGAGATCGCCTTAGTATACTCAGTTTGTGACGTTAGTTTATCCAGCCATTGGGCATGGAATTTCTGGGTGCCTGCCTTGGGGAGCCTCGCCACAATTGTCCCGAAACGGATAGTTTAAAGGCCCGAATATCCGAGCGAGCGAAATTTCCTGTCCAGCTAGAGCGGCTTAATTGTTCAGCCGCAAGGACCTAGTCTGCCATAGTCGTATCAAGTTTTAGAAGGCAAACCTGTTGAGCCTGTACTGCCTTACTCAGTAAACATGCAGATCGCATCTCGGGGGGGTCCACGATGTCGTTTACATTAGCGACCCAGACGAACGTCTTTTTGGTGGGTATTTGCTCGATTCCTCGCCCACGTGTACTGTCTCTCAAATGTAATTCGTCGCTAAATACTCGTCTTTCAGTTTGGACTTTTATGGATGTGTCATAGTTGAAGCCTGGGGTTCTCTCGGGGTTTGTGACTGATTGACTACACCCCCTATGGTGTGAGCTTTCAACCGGGGATGCTGTTCGGTAACGGTTTCTGACGCTTGGACCAAGAGTAAGGTAGTTGAGAAATAGGCCGTGCAACACGATAATGGGCAACAGCCTCGGAGAGCCGAGCTGGTGGTGCCACCAGCTCGGAGATATGCAGTTGGACGGCCCCAGGCTTGTCAGTGGCGGCCGCAAGCCAAGTCGGCCAGGCCCGAAGCATGGTTAGGGGCTAAGGCTGATTAAGTTTCCTAATTCGCAGTGTGCTTGCATCTGCCTTGAAGACTTTTTCCCCGATGATGTCTGGTGAAGCATAAAGGCTTACGAAGTAGACCGCTTATACCTCATCCATGATTGGATGATGATTTTGGTCACGCCCCCACATTCCTTTCTGGGACACGGTCACGGAACGATTCGCATGGATTGAAGCACTGTACCCGCTTCCATGCGCATTTGCTTCAACCTCGTCGCAACACATTGTTAGCCGACAACGGTTACGCCCTTACATTCTCTGCACCTCCGCTCGCGGATTTGCTTCCTGTGCAGGTATAGCACGGCCACCAATGATGTTACCTCTGAGCTTTACATTCGTTACCATTAGCATCGCCTCTACATTCCAGAACAACACCACTTTGATTTGCAGCTTGACTATCTTCATGGAAGCTTAAGCTTTTTAAAAACAAGCTAATGTGTGCATTTAGTGCTGATTGATTGGGCGAACCCTCCTTAGCAGTTAAGTGTGCATTAGATTCGTTTACTAACTTTCAGTGAATGTCGTCTGATGTACAAGGAGTTAGTTTGCAGAATTTATCTGTGAGTCACGTCACCGCACTAAACCATGGCTTTACCACGAGTACACACTGTATCCAAGTGCTAGGCGTTTGAGGAACTAGAAGCATTCCGTGGTCATGTTGGGCAGAGACGGCACTACTCTACTAAGTTCACACCGTCCTGTTTATGAAGTGGGACTGAGATTTTAGTACATCGAAAGATTATCTTTGGGACTAGAGAATCACGGCCATGTTTTCGGAAACCTTCCGTCCTATATCGGCAGTAAGCGCGCACTCTTGGTCTTTTGGTTGGTTCAACAAAACTTCACCCAGTCGACAGCCATCCGACTACCCTGTCATGGTTAACACAAAGTCACTAATAAGTATAATGACTTTCTCGTGATTTAGTACAAGCTAAATTTTCGGCGGAGCCACTCTCCTGGGTGCCACGCAAAGATTATCGTGGGATCTGATTAGATCCAATCAGGGTGGCGTTGATTGCGTTGCAAATGTCACAGTCTGATGGTCAGGCGTTGTTTCCTGCAAACTCTTGAGGCATTTTTTTACTTGGAATTCCGTACAAGGAAGAAGAGGATCTTAGAGCAAGCATGTTTTCCTTGTGAGAATCCGCTGTGGCTGCTTCAGCGGGTGTGGCGGTTGGGTTCTCTTTTGAGTGCGATTTCCTCAAGTAGCGGATGTTTCTGCATCCAGATTAAAAACAGACACAAACTTCTCGTTGATCATTACAACCTCTTTTATCTACCTTCAAATATTCTGGTCTGGTTTCTTGTTGCGATCATAGCTCGTAATCCAGTGGCGGACGAGCCATTATCGTTCGAAATGATTGAACCACGCGCGGCAAAGCAACCAAAGCCGCCCAATGCGCGCCAGCTCTTGAATGAATGGAACGTCAAAGTATACGCAGGGGTGATCTCTGCTGTGATTTTTATCTTCATTTCCTACCACTTTGCGGGGATCTTGGCTCGCAAATTTTCAAGGTCCCCCAAATCTTCGCGGTCATCGGGGATCTCGGTCCTAGCCAGAACGTCTCGGTAAGACAACGCAACTTTTCGATTAGTTTACACCACAGCTCACAATTTTGCAGAACGATATATAGCTGTATGATGCGCAAAGTACCGGGTTTTCCGACAGCAGGCCACGCTTTGTTGACGATCTTGTTCATTGGTGTCAATGTCATAATGTGCTTCCACAACGTGGACAACGCGAAGCTAAGCAATTTTGCGGCTAGATTTGGATGGTATGATTGGGCCTTGTCTCCTTCTGCGTGTCTGAAGCTCACGTAATCATTGTAGGATGTCAGCTGCCAACATTGCCCTCTGTGTCTTCTTTGGGCTGAAAAATACGCCTCTCGGTGTTCTAACGGGACACTCTTACGAACGCTTGAACTTTTTCCACCGTCTTTCTGGATACGCGGCCGTGCTCCAGATGGTTCTACACGCCATCGTCTATATGGTATACTACGCAAACCAAAATCGCTGGTCGGTCTTGCTTGAAGATCAAAATTGGCAGGGCATTGTGGCAGGCATCGCTATGCTTGTTTTGCTACTGGGCCTGGCCAGAAATCTGGGATACGAATGGTTCTATGTGAGCCATCTTATTGGGTTTCTCATTGCTGTAATCTTTACCGGCCTTCACAGGCCCTACTGGGTGTGGAAGATCCCTGTGGCCATGGTCTTCGCCGCCGCAATTTGGGGCTGTGACCGTCTCATACGGGGGTCGAGGATGCTGTACAACCTTGTCAACAACAGCGCTACCCTCTACCAGTTGCCCGACGGCGGTGTCCGTATGACCATCAAGAAGCCCCTTCCAGGGGCTGTTCCTGGGTCTCACTGCTTTGTGTGGATTCCGGGCATTCGCCCTTTCCAAACTCACCCCTTTACCATTGTTTCCAACACTAAGGAAGCAGGCCTGGAACTGGTTTTCAGTTCCTACAGTGGGTTCACCAAAGCTGTCTATGACCATGCTGGTCAGAAACCTGGGACCTCAGTTCGGGTGTCCGTTGATGGGCCATATGGATCATTTCCGAATCCCAAGAATTACGACAAGGTGGTTTTGATCGGCGGCGGCAGCGGTGCTACATTCACGTTCGGCCTAGCTACTAGCCTGCTCCAACACCTGGAGTCAAATACTGACACGCGGGTGGACTTCATTTGGGCTGTCAGGAAAAAAGGTTCGTATGGTCCGCTGGTGTTCGCATGTAGGGCAAACGCTGACAAAATGCAACAGAAAACTTGGAATGGTTCGCAGATCACCTTCAATCTTTATCTCGGCATGGGTCTGGAATGAACATTGCGCTGCATGTTACCCGGGAGAACTCATTGGTATCACTCAGCGACTCACCAGAGCCGAAGCCTCCGGTGCCAAGTCCCCAAACTGCGCCGAAAGAAATTGCTGGAAGTGGCTCGCCGGGTCCCATCCTCGCTAGCAGGAATTGGGAGAAGGTGCCTGGCCCTGTAGTAGAGCCGGTATTTCAAGACAGCGGCCTTCAAGACTTGGAGAGCCTATGCGATATCAAGTACGACAAACTAAAGGCCGAGGAAGCTATCGTCCAGACGCTGCAATCAGTGGCATCAGGCCAACGGGTCTTGGTTGCTGCCTGTGGGCCACGGTCACTCACCAACGTTGTGCAGACTGCCGCTGCACGTTGTATTTCGTCAAGCGAGGGCAGCATAGAAGTACACTGTGAGACGTTCGGCTGGTGAGAAGAACCCTATGGATTTGGTTTTATGGAGATCAGCAAACACCTAGGTCTCAGGATATTCTCGCAGTGATCAATGCAAGGCAGCAAGGGCGATAGCGGCCAGATACGGTAGTCGGAGAAGAGATTGATTGCTATTAGCAAAATAGAGATTGCCACGAGAGATCAAGGCCAGTCATGCGGAATTCGAGTGCCTTTCCACCAGGATATATATCCTTGTTGTATCCATAGTTCCATGGCTCACGAAGAACGCTTCTGCGTCAGAATACGGACGTGTCTCAGACACAACGCCTCGTTTCCACGAAGAGATACTGCCGACAGCGTAGGGGATGTACATCTCGCAACAAAGTGTGGTCTCATACGTTGCCTCACGGCTCGGAGACAAGATATTCGACAATCAAGAGTCTAAATTTAGGCAAGGTTGGGACTAGGGGGGACTGTGGTCAATTGCCATGGTGGCTGACGATAAGGACGTGCGTGACCTCGGTCTCCGTGCCAGTGGGTAGTTAACTCCGAGCTCCTCAACAACACAAAACCGAAACCACTAGTTCCAATGACTCAAATTGGACTAAACGACTAGGTAAAACTGCTGATGGAGTCCAACATTTATTTCGGGGATAGAGGATCGCCCTCGGAAAGATGCTTTTTTGACTGGTTACACGTGTGTTGAAAAGCCCCTGACCATGGTTTTAGTTCGTTTGCCGCGTATAAAAAATCTTCCCAAGTGGCAAGATCCTTTCAAATGCCATGTTGATAATTGGTGGATTTGACAAGCATTCCGCGCCATGTAGCTTCAAGTGGGCTGTGCCGTTAACAGACGGAGTCGTGTTGGGCTTTGCTCGAAATACGCCCGTATCCTTGCCTCCCCACGCCCGACCAGAATGCTGCGTCCTCCCTGCGTGGTGCCCAAGCCCAGCCTGCACCCTGGCTGATGGGCATGTGGTAGAAGCGAAAAGCAACGTAAGAGGTAGTTGCACCGATTGCGAAAGCGAAAAGGATGTCGAAGCCGTGGTGTTGGAAATCGTACCATCTGGAAGCGCAGATAAAGATACATGCGCCGAAGGGAAGCAAGGCGATGAACAACAGGTAGATTGGTGGACCCGCGGCCTGTCGTCGAAGTGAAATTGGCAGTGGTTCCGCGCCCGCTTGACTTGCCATCTCTATGCGCGAGGGGAAGGCGGAGTGGTGAATGGCCCCTGGAACATTTGGATGAGGAGCCCACGGGGTAACAACTCCGAGTTTGCTCGCTAGGAAAAGCGTTAGGTAAACGAGACCCGAAGCAGCTACGGATGAATGCCCCGATGGAAAACTTCGAAAGCCCTCATCCACTACGCCTTTGTCCGGGTTGGTGCATATGTCTGCCGAAACAAGTTGCCCGACAGCAAGAGATGTTGAGTTCGAGATGCCGCCAACAATGTACTTCGCCAGGTTGTCCAGATCTGGTTGGCAGCGAGATAGTGCATTCGGTCGAGGCTTGCCAAGGAGGTTCTTCGTTGTGCTCACAACGAACCAGGTCGTCACCACGGACAGAATAAGCCCAAGCCAGCCGGCGTGCACTTCCCAAACCTTTCGAGTCCATACAAGGGACCGAGGAGTATCTCTCGGGACTGTCGGGCCAGGTACCAATAACAAGACTACGCCGAATATCACCACTATCGGCACGGCCACACTCACGATGAGCAGAACCGTGACGGATACAGTATCGTCGTGGAGTGGGAAGCTGATGTCGGGATTTTCCAAACTAAAAGGTCGCTTTTGTGGCGATAGGTTACCGAGAAGGAAGCCTGCCACCGCCAAGACAACGAGAGTGACCCAGTCGAGAGCGTACGAGAGAAGCAATACCAGTATTCCCATTTTCTTTCGGGTGCGAGGTATGCTGCTAGGATCGGAAATAGACGAATAAGGGCGACGTGACTCGAATGGTCGGGGGTTCTGAAGGTCGTCAAGGGGGATATCAAGCATTCTGATTTCGGTTGCCTCTTGCCAAGTCTAAGTGAATTTCCTTTGGATCTTGGCCATCGGAAGGAGCTGACATTCTTAAGTATACCATCCTTATCCAGGCAGTGCTGCACACCGACATGGTTTAGAGAGGTACTGAACTATCACCTATTCTTCTTCCGGGTGCTAACGTAGATCCACCTTCCGCCACGTGCTTAGCTTTGAAATGACTTACGCATTACCCCCCTTGCTTTTTGAGACTCTGACACGCCAATAACCAGGCAAAGAGGGGTAATGCTTATCCAAACCTTGCATTCTAAGCAAAACAAGTGAATGTGCTTCTAAGTATTCTTTAATTAGAAATGCCTTTAGCATCCGGCCCTAGGTTGTTGTCTTTTCAGCTTAGTGTCCCAATAACCTTGAAGAGCTGCGCCTCGCTTGATGTCGGATCTACTTCGGTGGCAATGGGTAATGTTCGACATACCCCTTTCTTGCGTCAAGCAGTCATCACCGGTACAATAGTATCAGTGCAAATTGGTGGTGGCTATGCACAAGTCGACTTGGGCGTAGAAACCATCGTGAACTGTAATACAAACAAACTCTTGGTAATACACAGTACTGGTACACGTAATAGCTCGACGAATATCTCAAGATATTCGGTAAAATATCCTTGTTTGAAGAATGGAATTATGGAAATGGCCAGTGGTGGGAGCAGCAGTGAAGATAACGCCGTCGTCAGCCTGGAGGTAAAATCCCTTACCTCCGATGCTGCCTCTTCCCGCCTGTCCATATTGCAGCCGGATAGGTCCAACACAACCATTAGGCTTGGATCCAATATTCAGATATTGGCGGAGGTAAAGGAAAATGATAACACAAAATTGAGATTTGATACAGCCACTAAGTGTGTTGGAACTTGGTAGATTTCCAGCTGCATCAGCTATGTGCAGTGAAACGGCTGGAACAGACGCGCATGAAGGTACAGTTGGATCATCAGGAGGCCTCCTTGGGGCCGAAAATAAGGCATAGGCTGAGGAGGTTGATGAGAATGGGAGCAGAAATGAATACCCTTAGTGACTCTATATTGGTTAATCGCAAGTGAGATTTCACTTGTGCCGTTGGCTGAAGCCTTGTATAGAACATCAAGACATCCTAAAAGTACCCTGGTCTTCTTCGCCGCGAAATCCATTTCGTACAGTTCTTTCATATACGAAAAAAATGAGCCAGTTAAGATTTAAGACAGTGCATGAGTACACAGTAATTAGTTGGAAAGGGCAGTAATGCAAGAAGCCTGTTCTAGATGACTGAGAAAGTTGATATGTTAACACAGAGATTCTAACAAATATGTACATCAATACTACTGCCTGATATTTGCATAAAATTCCAAGAGTTTTATTGGTGGACCTAGCGAGTGAACGTGCTTGATGGCCGGGCTCAATCAGCCAGTGCCATAACTTCATCCTCAACTCTTCTCAGGGGATCGAGTCCTTCCGCCTCCCTCCTCAACTCCTCTGCTCTTTCTTTATACCTATTATCAGTTGTAACTGCCACAACAGCTGCTCGAATAGCCTCCGATGATGCAGGCGAAGTGGCCAGAAACCTGCCAAGTCCAGACCATTCGACCCTCCTGCCTATGTCCGGCTTGTCAAACGTGTTGCCAGCCTGCACCATCGGTACACCGTTAGATACAGAATGTTGGAAGCCCCCATAGCCGCTGTTGGATACAAAAACATCGGAGTGCGCTAAGATCGCATCATACGGAAAATAGTCAACCACTCGAGCATTGGGGGGCAGCCGGCCGTCCACGAAGCTGCTTGTGTCGAGAGCAGCGCCAACCACGCACAGGCATGCAACGACCAGGACTTCGGCGTGTCCTTCCAGAGCATGCATCGTGGGGATGATAAGCTCCGTATGATCCAGAACTTCGGTACCTTGGGCCACAAAGACAATCTTCCTGCGGCCTGGTTTTGACTTGCAAAGAGAGGCACTGTTGCTGAGGACGTCACCGAACCAACTGGGATATGCCAAGTTTGATGGGACTGGTTTGATCGGCAGTGTCCCTGCGAATTTTATCTTTTCTGGCCAGTCTGACGACGTAAACTCGAGACTGGGGAGACACATTTGCAGCGTCGCGTCGTGGCAAATAGTAGGTGCGTCCCAGAATGGGTGTTTGGTAGTCGTCTTAAGGCCCTCGTACAGGAATTCGACCGGCTTGGAGCATCCCATCATCCCCAGGACCCATCTTCCGCGCTCCTCTACACTGTCGTCCCAACTTTGTTGTGAGATTTGTGCATTCCGCAGGCTTTCTTGCTGTCCGTTGTCAAAAGGCAAACCAGATCCCCAAGGAGGTCTTTCAGGACTGCTCCAAAATGTCGGAACGACGCCAATTCCAATAGTCCTGATCACCTCATTGTCCTCAAAGCCATCAGGAAGGTCAGTCCCGAGCTTTAGTGCCACCGTTCCCGAGAAACAGGTGTCGGACAACACGACGATCTGACAGGCTGGCTGTCTTCTGCGTATGCCTGCTAGAGCAAATCGTACTGACTCCAAGCCGCTGGGTAGAAGTGAGATGAAACCACCGTCAAGAGATGCAGCAAGACGTGTCGTCGAATCCGAGGCTTGCGCAATATCCGGCCAGCGAGATGGATCGTCAAGCGTACCCCAAAGGCCGATGATGGGGCTGAATTTTGCGCGAGCTGCTTCTATAGTTGCCTTCCACTTCTTGGTACCTAAGATCGTAACATCGAAGCCGTTGTCGATGAGGTGTTTGCAGATTTGGAGCGCTGGCCGCATGTGTCCCTCCCGTGGGGGCACGGCGTAGAGAATGGAGGGTTTCGGCTTCATTTTGTGTGCGGCAGTCATCGTGACAAAGCTATGTGCTGTTTTAACAAAATAATCTCATCAACAAGGGGGAGAGGTTTTCATCTACTCTCATAGGGTCAGAGAAGTGAAGATGATACGTTTTGGATAGTCTCCTAAATAAGCTTTCCTAGTGCTTGTTTTGACAAGTGCCAGCCGGGGACCCTGATGCAATCTAAGATTGCATATTGATAAGAAGCTGCTGTCGGTGTACGCCAATGAAGACTCTGAGGACGATCCAGCGCGAGTCAGGACGGGCAACTGTTGCAAAGCGTTCCGAACTTTTTCATCTCGTCAAGGACCATGAACTCATTTCAACTTGGCTTAGATATGTATCGGAATGCGTAGTTCAGTTGGCAATTTGGATTGCTGGAGCTGGTTCTCCCATTTAGCAGCGCCAGCAACGGCGAAAACAGCCTTCCTTTACTCTTCGCGGGCTCTCACCCCAGATTATCACCTTCTTCTCTGATCCAGCACCAGACAAGGATCCCCCTGGGTGTGTTAATTAGTGTCGCAACGCACGTGCTGTGGGGAAGATGATTCGTGATTCATTTCCGGGTCTTTGACTCATGAGTTGTGATAAGGAACTGGAAAGTGATGGTATGCTTTGCCAACCTTTACAACGCAAGACAACTTTAGTAGATAATTTGCAATAGAGTCGCAGCACTCTACGAACAACAAAGCTAGAGTTAGGTCTCTTTAAATGAATTGATTTTGGGAAATAGGTAAATTCATAGTTGCGGTAGGACCTTTAGGACTTAAAAAGATGAATATTTAACGTGATAATGTTCGTACCGGAGGTCTTGATGCCCTCTCACAGCATGCGCTATTTCCTGCATTTGTTGCCTCTCATGGGTAAAATAATTCGGAAGTCGAGGTATAAATCAAAATAAAGACACAGTCAATGAAGCCGTCTTTTCCCCATATGAAACAACCCAATAAAAGCTTCGCCTTCTTTGGACCGGTCATTGCGATGTTGGAGATGACCTGCTGATTGATTGCCTTCGTGCAGCCTTAAGAACCAAGAAGATATTTCCACCATGCGCTGGCCATCTTTCGTGTCATATCTTCTTGCTGAATGATGGTTTTGCAATTGCACCACTCCGTCTGGTAAAGCCCTGTAAGTGATGCAGGATCATTTTGCTCCAATTTCTGAAAATCATCAACGCCGACGACCTCGTCGACGCTATCAAGCCCTTACTAACTCAAATTCATTCAACCTCAATGATATATTGTTTCGCTTTCCTGTCTTTAATTGCTCTATATCTTCATGCGGATCAAACATTGCGTTCGGGCAACAATCCGGCCGAACTAAGGTTAGCTGGGCCATCAACCTTATCCTGCCGGAACCGCCCTCCCACCTTTCCCACCGACATCAGAGTGCTTTGAAGACACTTGACTACCTGTCGTTGAATCCAGACCAAGACTGTACCTGTTTTGTCAAGATAGAGCCCGCAGAAAGGTGGAATGAGCCCCTGGCCTGCAGTGGGTTCCAAGAAGCGTTTTGAGAGCGGCCTAAGTTTGAAGCATCATCGGTCACGTGGGAAAGCTAGAGTGATCAGAAGACTATCTCTCTAAACTAATGTCATCTACAGACAAGAAGAATCCCCCTTCGGCACCTCCGAAGCCCTAAGAGTGGCGGCGTCTTTTGGATAGATGCCCTTGTGTCGATCAAGTGAACGTCGACGAGCGCACAAAATAGGTTCGAAATTGGAGCACATCTACTTCAGAGCAGTAACAATTATGGTCTGCTTAGGCGCCAATTACACCAAATATCAACAGATCCTGACAAGTGAGCAAGCTCACGAAATCAGAAATCTCTGCATGCCGACAGGCGACCAGTCTGTTGCTAGAGAAATTGCCAACGAGGGCGCCCCGAATCTATGTCGAAATTTTCAGAGCGATCCATGGCCGAAGAGCTCGGCAGGGGAATTCTAAAACAGGCCGTAGATTATGTAAGAAGTAAACATGAGGCGAGTAAGTTTTGGCCATTCAGAGATGACTTGGGGGCGACTTCATCCACATCGTCACCATGTACAATGGCGACTAAGAACCTCTAAATACATAGACCGCAAATCTCTCGCGACGGAAGTGCATACTGTGTCTCTCACCAAGGAGTGATGCATGTCACGAAAGCTCACCATACGACAAGGATGGAAGAGGAGCTGGCAAAATTTGAGAACCAGTACAACAGTCGCTCCTAATTCTTTTGCTCGAACTAGCCATGTATCGAGGCAGTGGCAGGTGGCAGTAAGCCAAATTCACTTCTGCCTGAGTCACCGCAAGCTGCAGTTGCGCACCACTCTAGGTCGCATATGATGTGCACCTACCTAGAGTAGAGACGATCTCTGGTGCAGTTTCGTTCCGTCGTCCTCTTTTGCGGTTATAGGCTAAATTGTTTGGGTGCAGCTGCCGGGCGTTCGTGGCGGCGTCCCAGTATGACTTTCCAGTGGACGGCAACAAGCCATAATGCTCACCGATTTGGCGATGAATATCCCAACAGTGGCGGCTTTTCTGTTTTTGTCGATCGAGGCGTCTTATCAAACAGCCTCTCATCCCACCACGGGTCGTAGCTTCGTTCTCCCGGATACACATTGGCGCTGTTGACGAAAATTTGTCGGGGTCGACGAACAAGCCAGCCTCAGTGTTACCGGTGGACCCGTTAACAAAAGACAAGCTATATATTAGTCAAGACATTTGTACCAGTGGTCCAGGAATCTGCCGTGGTCTTGATTTTCTGTTGTCGAAATGAGCCGCAGCACCGCTTGGTCGTTTCATCTCTTGAGATCGTGATTTCGATTGGGGTTCCCATTGCCAAACGGATATTCTTCAACCTGGCACCCGCTGAGACCTCAACCAGTTCTTTTCTGGAGGAAGAAGCCAGGCTTCGGGTAAAGAATAGCCCCAGGCCAGAGTCGGCTCCGCCGGAGTACCACACATCAGGGATATTCTCCATTACGCCAACCCACCCATTCGGCGTATAAGTCAAGATGTCAGGCTTTCTCCGGTGCTCGATGGCAGACTGGGCGTTAGCGCAGACATTAGGCCGCTTGCTATAGTCGCATGTGAAGACCTCGTGGTACAACTTACACCTCTTATGGGCATATAACCTGCTTGTGGGTTATATCCTCGCTAGCACCACATGGAGCTAACGAATATCGATGCATGGGATGTTAGGCCCCTAGAAGCCATATCGCATATGGATACATCTCCTGAAAACTCACATGCTCTGCTTCAATGGGGGTTTATTATACCCACACAGGCACCTACGACAGCCTGCAAGAAGGAGTGTGTCAAAACTCCATTTTGCTTACTGCGCCTACACCCCTTGTGGGATTTGTGTTGTTGGCTAAGTGCGTAGCGGAAGGTTTGTTGTAGCTAGTTAGAGAATTTTGATTGGTTGGCTGAGGCTTATAAGCAATATTGACAGTGTAGTAGTGTATCCATAAGTGCTGCAGACGGTGGGTAGTTGCATGGGGTGCGCTGTATGACAAGTGCTGTGAGTGGTGTGTGCTGCAGGTGTTGGTGGTGTTGGTGGTGTAGATGCTGTAGGTGCTGTAAGTGCTGTAAGTGCTGTTGGTGCTGTAAGTGCTGTTGGTATTGGTAGTATTAGTGGTGTAGGTGCTGTAAGTGCTGTAAGGCATGTGTGTAACTAAAACCTGGAAATAAAGCGGACGTTAGATTTACCAGTCAAGGATCAAGGCTTCACATTTTGAGGAACATGCAAATCGTTTAAAGTACTATCACTACGCTAGTCAAATGTCGCTGACTGATTAGCCAATCAAAATAGAGATATAAATGGAGCAGGTCATGTTTTTCCCTGCTTTTAGCCACGCCTACCGTTTTCCAATTAAGAAAAATGGCAAAATGGAGTTTTGACACACTCCTTCTTGCAGGCTGCCGTAGCACCCCCTGCAAAATTACCACCAACTGACTGCAGGGCTTTATGAAAACATGCAGCTTTTGCGGGGACCAAGCGGCACAGTTCACGAGGCGCACTAGACACCTCCCCTTCTGTGCTTCCCAACACCGCACTCTTTTTCCTCTCTCTCTCTACATATGTTTCTCTTTCTTTCTCTCTCTCCCTCCCTCCCTCTCACTCTCAAAAACGCATTATTAGCGACCATGTACTCTCCTCCCAAGGAGATTGAGGATGCCGTCAAGGCGTACCGTTCCCACATCTCGGAGCACAACCGCCGTATTGTCGAAGTCTACGGTTTGTCCGTCTGTAAAAGTATCACGTGCTGGCCACCATCATCCTAACTTGTACCTCAGTGTCTTTAGTCGCCGACGCGGAGCCAGAGGAAGGCGACTTTGAGGACGACGAAGACATCAACGAGCTGCGGATCCAGGCCTTACATCATATTTTTGACATGAATCTTTCGACTTTAGTCTCCACACCGCGTGAGATTCTCACTCGCTGGGACAAGCTTTGTGATGTATATGACCTAGATGGTACAGGCACGGCCGGGAAGCCTTCTGAAGTAGAGGTGGCTCTCCGCGAGGAGTGGTTCTCGCTTGTGGAGAAAACTCTAAAGAAGTCGTGTCTCGAGGAGGTGCGGGAGAGCATTAGGTTCCCTGAGGAGTTCCGCACCTTGGCGAAATGTGTTAACTGTCTCACCGGACCGGGGCTGACGGAGCTCAAGTCCAGATACCAGGCCGTATTTTTGGTTGGAGGTTATACTTCTTCTTATGCTGAGGAGGGCGCTGCCAAGATGGTTAAGACTCCCGAGTGGCTTAGCAAGCATGTAAGCGGCGGGTGGGAGTGCGCCGCTGGATGGGATGCGGGGAGTGGTTTTCGCCACTCGTTCTACGTTGTCTACTGCCGGAGGGCTGACCAGCCGGACTCAGCCGGCTCCCCTGAACCCTGGTTGTGGAGGTATTTTTCGGAGGATTCGATGGATTTTGGCGTTTTCGACACTATCCCTGAGTTTTTGGCGTGGTACAGTGGGTATCGCGAGCCTATTGTGCCTGTCGCGTCTTCCATGACGGGATACGATGTCTTGATGGGTCGTGTATTTTAAACTAAACATCAAGTCGTCCCCCGGTTTATACAGACCCCAGGTTTAAGATGTTATAGTATTTAGAGATTATTTCGAACGAGAAAGGGAAAAGTAAGTATATTACTATTTACTACTACTCTTAAACCTAAGCTAAACACGAACAATCTGATTGAATTTCAGTGCAGAAATACTATTGTGAAGACTATCTCGATGCTCCTATAACCTCGCTGCACCTTGTTTCAAAGCTACAGTAGCTATGTAGTTACCTCATTCTAGCTAGCTGCAGAATGTAATTCTAGAGGTCATTTCAAGCTTAATAGTACATTAACGTACTCAGTCTATTTCCTATAAACCGTGTGGTATCTCTGGAACACACCCTCAGTAGTATACTTCTCGTACTCAAAGACGCTCAAGCTATCTCAGAATATGTGCGGTCTCTCCCCGTCCCCAAGGGACAGAATGCAGTTACTTCAGACCGTATTTTGTAGTAAAATGAGCCAAGAGAGCCGTTGTTGTGCGAATTAATGTTAGATATCGCAACACCTCTATGCAAGTTGTCAGCACAACGTTTATCTCTAAAGATTTTGCAGGGTCGGAAGCACACCACTTGAAGTTTGAGAGTATCCTGCATATATCTATAAGGAACAGAATTTAACTTAAGAATTAGATGCAAAAATCTATCTTAGAAGATAGCTAGATTCACCATTTGCTCCTTCCATTTTTACTATTGCAGCCTCGCGTGGCTTCTCACGATGTCAGTATCTATATGCTGTTGTCAAGTTGTTAAACGTTGTCATACCGACATTTCTACAAAGTCAGATATTTACATAACACAGCCATTCTAGCTTTCTTCATGTTCTTATGTGCCGTGATAAGGGACAGCAAACATGCGCAATATTTGTGGGCCGAGTCGCCTTGTATGTCAACAACGACCTGATGACGGTTGCCTGATTTAAGGCTATCCCATTAAGAGGTATATCTTGCAAGTCATTACAGGGCTTCAATAGCTTACTATGCTGGTCTCCAGGCTTTCACTGGCTCAAAGCGAAACGTCATTGACCTAGTCGGCAATGATTGGTCCGGCTAAAAAGATGAGATTGATAACATACGTGTTTCATGTTGGAACTGCAGTCATGGCCATAGAGAGTTGGTGGAAGGATTCAGACTATTGAATAAGGTGCAGGGATGGCGTTGGTTTAGGGATGACCTGCCTATTTTAAACGAACAAACAGCCAAACAGGAGCCTCGGAGCCGACAGGAAAGTATCGGATATCGGTCATAACGGTTAATAAAGGTACCATACGGCAAAAACCAACTTCAAAGATGCTAGAACTTGCTTTTTCTCTTCATATTCCGTAACCCAACCATTCTAGCTGAAAGGTAATGAATGGTATGAATGATACGAAGGGTAGCATCGCAGCGGAGGATGCGCTCGCAAATGCAGACAATACATCTACACGCAGTAATGAAGTCAGTCCCAAAAAAGTAGAAGACAGCAGGATTGTGCCAGATAGACTGCAAGTCTTGTTTGAAGAGCACGGCGTACGTATTTACTACCCTTCATATTCGCAAAATTAACACCGTTAACTGTCAGACTTTTGCAGGCAACATGGGATGGCCCCGATGATCCCGATGACCCTTACAACTGGTCAACAACCCGAAAGGTGTCGATCGCTGTGATAATCTCCACTGGACAGCTTATCACCCTCATGTCCACGAGCGTAATGGCGTCGGCATTGCCCCAAATATCGCGTGATCTGCATATAGATGCCTCTACCACCCAAATCACCTTCTCACTCTTCGTTCTTGGGCAAGCATTTGCACCTTTTCTGATCGCCGCCTTATCGGAGATGTACGGACGCAAGCATGTCTGGTTGATTTCTTGCTGCTTCTACCAACTATGGAATTCTTTGTGTCCCGTTGGGAAGAACAAAGGTTTGATGATTGCTGGGAGGTTCTTGTCAGGCTGCGGGGCTAGTGCTGGTGTAGTGGTACGTACAAATACTGTGATCCAAATGTTGTCGGGGTGTTTTGAATTTGCAGTGGCGCTGATATTGATATTGTTAGTTAACGGCTCCAATCATGGCTGACATGTACAGAGCCGAAGACCGCGGCAAATCTCTGGCCATTGCATCATTCATTCCATACTTTGGGCCGGCTCTTGGTCCCATTATTGGTGGTTTAATTTCGAATCGGATACCATGGCCGTGGCTATTCTGGGTCTTGAGCATTTTCTCCGCAGCGGTCACAGTGTTGGCATTCTTTCTTGTTTCGGAGACTTATACGCCAGTCTTACTGCAGCGCAAGTTTCGCAATGAGAATCACAACCATGGTGACGGGACTGGGAACCGTTTGGGCGGAGCTTTCTACAGGGATCTATATGCACGACTGTCGAAAAATCTGTTGAGACCGCTGAAGCTCTTCGTTCATCGTCCAGTCATCCTTTTCATCTCTTGGATTTGGGCTATAAGCTTTGGCTTCTACGTTCTCGTACTCTCTTCATTTGCCAACCTTTGGATGGAAAAGTACGGCCAGTCGGAGACACAAAGTACACTCAATTATATCGCCTTAGCTCTTGGCATCACGATATCTACGCAGGTTGGAGGGCCACTCATGGACCGAATATTCCGATATCTCCGCGGTTGTGCCGAGGGCGAGTCGAGCCCTGAGTTCAGAGCACCCTTTATAGCCATCGGAGTCATCCTACTGCCTGTTGGTCTTTTCTGGTACGGCTGGGCCGCCGAGAAGGGTATGCACTGGGCATTTGTGGATGTTGGCGCCGCCATTTTTACCTGCGGTACATTCATCACCGGCGCAGGCATGAATGCATATCTGCTTGACGAGTTCAAACATGCCGCATCGGCCAACGCGGCAGCACGAATGCTTTCGAACGTTCTGGGCTTCGTTTTCCCTATTTTTGCTCCACAGCTATTCAGCCAGCTAGGTTATGGCTGGGGTAACGGCCTGCTGGCTTTCGTCTTCATAGGGCTTGGCTTGCCGGCACCGTTAATTATCTGGCTGTGGGGGTCCAAGTTGCGCGCCATGGGACGAAAAGACGGCGAATGAATATGATCAGCTAAATATAACATGCAACCACGACCCTACGGCAGCAAGTGTGTGGTGCGCAGGGGGTTGGCAGAAAGTACAACGTCAAGAACATTCCAAGAAACCTGATAAACAATGCCCCGGACACCCCACAACGACTGCGACACCCCGTTTCAGACCCGGCGTGGTGGAAAAAATAAACGTCACTTCGCTTGGACGTGCTAGAATCTAAGCACTTCTGTTTCCTCGTCCGCAGCCATGTATTTGTCACAAATATCGAATTACTCGATTAGTCAGATAAGGAATTATTTCCATCGCGTTGATATGATATCTCCAAATTCGCAATTAAACCCGATCGTAAAATGTATCAGTTATCCGTCGCCTCCATTTAGCTGAACACCGAGTAACACCTGCGAGCGATCAGAAGCGCAACGAACTTTGGCACAGCCGCATGCCAGAACTACAAAAATACATGCTTTAAAAATGGGCAGCCATATAGGGGCTACAAAAAAAAAACCCTCCAACAGATAAAGCGTTCCGTCAACTAACTACCAAATGCTCCTGAAACAAAAAGAAAATACGCGCGATTGAAAAGCTAACCGAAAGCGAGAAGCTGTACGAATTGATTTGCTTGCAAGGGTCAGGATCAGCAGACGGGGACCGGGGCAGCCTAGTTGTGTACACTACAGGAGGGCCCTCCGTGCAGTGGGGCTCTGTGGTGGCTGTTGGAGGGTACTGGAGGCTGAGCCGGGTGAGTGGTGCCGGGCTTCTGACAAGGACAGAAAGGACCAGACTCGCATGCCTTGACGGCGTTGCGATTGCCGTCAACTAATTCATACTTTTCATTCATACGCCCTTTCGACATCCTCATAGGTGATTCCAGGCCGTCGGTCCCAGTTGCCATGATTCTAGATGTATCAGTCGTTAGTTGTAGCGTTGCAGCCATCTCCCTTGCATTTCTAGATATGGCAGACATTGTCAGCGCAGGTGATTTCCCCCTTGATGCATTCTCCTCCGTGATTAGTGTTGAAAATACTAATGCCCGCCCCATCCGCCCCTCCCAAAGACGCGAGATGACCGCTTGTGTTGTCGTACATGGGGTTCTGCTCCTACTCCAAAGCCCTGCTATCTCTTAGCTCTGAAATACAAATGCAACTTCTTCTGCTACGTCTGTATCGTTCCCCCATCCGCAGTCAAGAATAAAGGCCAGGCAAATAAAATGGACACAAACATGGCGTTGAGCATTTTTGGAGGCTCGTGCAACGGCGTGTGCCTTGTCAAGCGCGTTCGTATTGCATTAACGGGTCTTCCTGACGCGGAGAACAGAGTTCAGACTGATGAAGACATCCATTTTGACAGCCAATGATTACGTGCAAGTATTCTTTTGTAAAATAGTCTTAAGAACAAGGTTATGCTTAACACTGTTATGGGTATATGGTGTCGACTCCATTGCATATCGATAATTCCAAGCGAGTGATGAAAAACTGGCGGATTGGCGTTACGCTGTAATTGATGGTTTATGCGCCGTAGCGGCTGGCTAGAACGGCCGGGTAGATCCCGCCCTAGACAGGGTCTTGGGAATAGTCCGGCGCTAAGACTCTGGAGCTGGCCATCAGCCAATCCACATCGACTTACTATTCCATTATAGACATCGTGCGGCTGTCGCCAAGTCGAACCACTTTGTCCGTAACTGTTTGCCCCATGGGTGTAGCGAATAAACTTGACAGGTTGAAAATCCCTGCAGTATCGGGGCTACCACTCGAGGCTCGAAGACCGGTAGGGCAGCACCTGAATAGGCAGTACAGGCCGTTCATAGAGCTGCAAGGGGCAATATCGTCTGATGTGGTTGGATATTCAATCCATCAAGCTATGACTGCTTCCTTTTTAGGCTGCTACCCCTGTCAATAACACAACGGCGCGAAACACGATCGGAGATTTAGAAGGGGTTGGATTACGTTGGGTGTCACTTTTGATATCCCTTTTTGGATCGCGAGGCACAACACAACAACGAAAGGTCAGTCTGGGAATACTTAAAAGGTAAAGTCCTTTTAGCTCGTCGTAGCATTCCCTCTCTTATTCCCCAACGTTTTGTTCATTGTCGCAAACTAGTCTCTCATTCCTTTTTTTATTATCAATCATTCGTTCGTTTCAAAGACACAGGATGTCTCCTTCTATTCTTCTCGCTGCGGGCCTGTTGGCCGGTGTGGCCCAGGCCTACACCCAGGTCAACGTCGCCTCTCCTTTCATGACCAAGAACATCGACCCTATTGTTTTCCCCGGACAGTACGACAAGTCGCATCTGCACTCCTTCTTCGGCTCCGACGCTGTCACCATCAACACCAAGACCAGCGCCGAGCTCCAGAAGGGCTGCACGAACGCCGAGAACCCCAACGACTTGTCCGTGTACTGGATCCCCACCCCGCTGTACACCACCGACGGCGGAAAGACGTACAAGCCCATGCCCGTGTCGCGCTTCAGCGCTTACTACAACCTCGGCGAGACTGAGGCTGAGGTCGCCATCCCTCAGAACCTGCAGATGGTCGCTGGCAAAGCTACCGCCACCACCAAGGCCGACATGCCCACCGACGCCCAGTCTTCGTGGGGCTGCGAGAACGGAGGCGGCGAGTCCCTGGACGCCAACGGCTTCCCCAGCACGACCTGCGGCACCCACGTGCAGCAGCTCCTCTACTTCCCCCAGTGCGTCAACACCGAGACTCTCGAGACGGGCTACAAGGACCGCCGCGGTGGTAGCTGCCCTACCGGCATGAAGTCCATGCCCCAGCTGCGCTTCAGCATCCGCTACGATGTGCGCAAGGTTCTGCCCAACGGCTGGAGCGGCACCGCGCCTTTCAAGCTCGCCTGCGGCCCTGCCTGGTGCTCCCACGGCGACTTCATCAACGGCTGGACCGAGGAGGCGGCGACGAACATGCTTGCCACCACCAAGGAGAAGCAGAAGTTCTCCGCCGTCAGCGGCTCTCTCGGCGCCTACAACGCTGGAGTTTCCTGCAAGTCCGCCGATGCCGATCCCTCCCACGGTACCAGCGACTATGCCGAGAGTGTGGCCGCCATGAGCAAGCGCGACGTCGAGTCTTGGGGATGGCAGACCAAGTCGCGCTTCGTTCGCTCTCTTTAAATTGAATGACGGGACTTCGGTCAGGGGCGGTGTTGTACATAGGTCATCCGCGGATGACAACACTTCTTTGTATTATATGTTTGAGAACGAACATACTTGGCCGTTAGAGCTAGAGAGGGGATGCGAGGCTTTGCTGATAGCACCAGCTGCATCAGTGCATTGAAAACAGATTCTATTCAACCACTTGCTCTTTCACAATTGAGAAATGTCCAAGAACGTGTCATTCCACCTGCGTCATCTCCTCCATTCGGTTCGTAAATCGAATAGCGCTGCAGGTGTTAGAAACTAGATGGTCAACACTCTAACTGGGTTACTCACTAAAGCTGCGACCTTTCGGGTAGACAAGGTCCAAAAAAAAATATTGTGCCCCGGGGATTACCAACATTATAATATCAGTGTTATGATCAGCACGTCTGATAAGAACTTGCGTTGGTTACATCAGGCGGGGTACCGTCAATGCTGCAAATCCCTGATCTCTCGTCTGGTTTAGATGAATTTATGCAATGTACCTCAAGTTGAATGTCCCCACTTCGGAGACTGACGGTTCGGGAACTGCCAAGCTTTTTGGCAGCTGTCACAAGAATGAGTTTTAGAGCAATTAGCAGCGATGACCTGGTATCAACAATCACCTGGGTTAACGTGAGGATGGCCAGCAAAAGTTTAAGTAGTACGCGTTGCATCATATGCCATATGCTATTATTCGGGCTAAATTGGGCGTTTCAACAAGGAATGAGAATGCATTGACATTCAGTGACCTGCCGAATCCCAATATCCAAAGCCAATTGCCGGCACTGCGGGATTGCTACATGTTGCCCTCTTTATGCAACTGGAAAAAGAACCACCGAATTATATTGACTCGAAGGACACTGATAGCTGCCTCTCCTCTTGCTCCGGGCAGGCAGGACTGAAGTGATGCAGGGCCAACACCAACGGGCGGCGGATGATGTTTGGCATATAAGGAGTTCAGAAGAATCATACCCGGTTTTCACCATTAGGGCAGAATGTGGCTGTCTAGGACACAGCGAGGTAGGTATAACATGCTTTGAATAGTAGAATCCACGGTAGACTTCATAAATTTTGGAGTCATTATCTAAGCCCTTGGTAAAGACTGGGCTTGCTTCTAACGATCGGCTTTTTTTTATGGCCACTTCTACAACGTAAGTGCAGCCATTAAAATCAAGTTAGGTACTGTTGTCACCCACCGAGTCCTGACCTACCGTGGTGTAAGCAGAAATCTTTAAGTAGTTGGACTAAAAAAATATAGCCCATTAAGGTGTGATCCGCCCTTCGGAAAGTTAGGTCCACTACTTGCAGCCAAGACTACAAGGCACAAAGAAGTAGACGAAGTTGCGACAAGATTTCATCGCGATTAGCCAAGGAGATATACGTTAATTCAGTTGCCATTACTCATCATTTCATAACATCTAGCAACTTCGGCCGATTTCTATAGTCTATCAATACGGCCTTGACGTTGGAAACAAGTATACAAGGAATTGTAGCTTAGGTCGCACCACCTGCACGTACCACGTGAGTAATCTTGGTGATGATGGCAGACCAATTTCCCTGGTATCCAATTAGAGTCTCCGTCACGGTTGAAGTATTTATAGGCAAGATCAAAGAGATGTTGATGTTGCGACGATCGATGCAATCTTAGGTTGAATATTATGTGACACAGGAGGGAAATTAATGATGCTTGGACGTGCTGAAGAGAAAAAGAGGACCAGAAAATATGAGGTGTAGATTTCGGAGCTGTCATAGAGATAAAACATTGAATCAAGGTTGAGTAGATTGAATAACCTGTAAAATAATTTGCATCTAGCAGTTTTCAACCGCTATCATATTGTCTTCTTCGTGCAGGTAAAGCTTGCAATAACTAACCCGGCCGGAAGCTCGGGTTGAAATTGCGAGAACGAATATGGCACGTGAAACACGCCGACAGCACGTCAGAATGACAATGCTAATATGAAGGCCTGTGAAGTGAACCGTTGCAGCCCAGCTCCAGGAATCCCAGCCCCAATGCATCTAGTCGCGGCGCCATTTTGAATCTACACCACACTTTGCGGAACTTTTTCTCGGAACTTGAACTAGCCGAGATAGCACCATCTCCTTGGCGCAAATTATTTAAGCCCACTCGCCCTAAGTTAAGCATAGCTGGGGCATTAATTGATATTAGTACCAACGACGTGCAGCCCGGAAGTGAGAAACCCGAGCCACGTAAAATCGACTCCAGGACACGCTACTGAGATAATCGACGCCAGCGCCAACTCGTTAACAGCAGGAGAGCTGCTCGCGGGGTATACCAAAATGGACGCCGTATCATTGAAATTCCTTAGAAAAGACCGCGGGAGGTCCTGTCGCGTCATATGTCTGAATTCCACAATCCAAACTCACCCAAACTTCATCTCAGAAGATGAAGGCCTCATCTGTGATACAGGCCTTGGCCTTGGTGATGCAGCTAGGAACTGCCACCGCTTTAGAAGAGTATAGCTCTAAAGATGTGGTAAGGTATCTTACTCTATGCCCCGATGTTGCACCGACTTATCTATTCCAAGTGTGCCGTCCTGATATCCCAGTTTCCTGGGAAGGTTTCGTTCCCCAACTCGACCGAGTACAATATTTCAAACAACTACTGGTCTAGACTTCAAGCCGATACCCGCCCAGCCTGCTTCATGACACCGGAGAGCACCACTGATGTGTCTGCCTTCATTAAAGCCCTGACGTCTCTCTCGGCGGCTTTCACTGTCAAGAGCGGTGGCCACACCGCCTTCGCAGGAGGCTCCAATATTGAGAATGGGGTCACAGTTGATCTTGCACATCTCAACCAAGTTATCGTTTCCGCTGACCGACAAACCGTATCCATCGGCCCCGGAAATCGGTGGTACAATGTTTCCCAAGTCCTAGACCCGCTGGGGCTTGCCGTCGTTGGAGGTCGGGTCAGTGACGTTGGTGTAAGTGGTCTCATCCTTGGTGGAGGGATTTCGTACTTCTCAGGCAGGTATGGATGGGCATGTGACAACGTGCGCAATTTTGAAGTGGTACTGGCATCGGGTGAGATTGTCAACGCGTCTCCGGACGCAAACCCAGACCTTTACTGGGCGTTGCGAGGAGGGGGAGGGTCGAACTTTGGTATTGTGACTCGTTTCGATCTTGTTGCGTTCCAGCAGGGAGACGTATGGTCCTACAACTCGTTCCATCCACTTTCTTCCAGCGCGGAGCTAGTGCCGGCATTCGTGGACCTGGCGGTTGAAGGCCTACCTTCAGACTACGATGCGCACACGTTCATGGTGATGACATACTACCCTTCCCTTGGCGGCGAGTTGATCGCCATCTATCTGTACCACGCGACGCCTCCATTAACCTCCGACGACACACCTGCCGTATTCACCAAAATTAAAGCCACCCCTGGGGCATTTATCAATACGACTACAGTCACAAATGTCTCGGCCCAGTCCATTGCAATCTCGGAGCCATATGGCAAGCGGAAAACATGGTCTGGCACATCCGTCTATCTCAAGGATGGCTCCGCTCAGCTCCTCCAGGACATCATCCCTTTCTGGAGAAGGCATGTCGATGGTCTGCTAGCTGCCGGCAATAAGACGAATGATACTGTCACACCTTTCTTTGCATACCAGCCAATATCAACAAATGTCTTAGAAGCGATGCAAAAAAATGGCGGCAACGCGCTGGGTTTGACTGCTGAGGAGGCCCCATTGGTTCATATCCAGGTTTCCACGCAATGGGAAACCCCAAATCTGGATTGCATCGTTGAAAAAAGCACCGCAAAGCTCATCGCAAAGATTCATCAGCTTGCTGAGGAGAGGGGTCTGGCAGCAAGGTATACATACATGAATTATGCAGGCAGAAACCAGAATGTCTATGCCGGATATGGAGTGGAAAACCACGAGCGGCTGAGAAAAGTGGCAGAGACGTACGACCCTGAAAGAGTGCTGGAGAAACTTTGGAGGGGGTACTTCAAAGTCTAAGATGGTGGATTGATTTCGAGTTGTTGCGCCAGTTGAGTGACTTGTTCCATACGGGGCTATTTTTCGGGTGTAATTAAATTGGCTAGATTGCCAAACACCATGACTTGAATTTGTATTCCTTGGAGAAGTTTGTATGCCGAATATCGTTTCAGTGAAACCAAAAGATTTCAAAAGCGCTGGATATCTTGACCCATGTTTGTGGTTCAGTGCTAAATGAAGTCACGACTTTCCTGAAAGGATCATATAAGTAAACTATTCAAATAGGGGGCTGTTGCCTTCTCTCGACAGGGTAATCAATTTCGTGGACAGTCAAATTGTGCTCAGAAAAGACGACTTTCTGTCAACCACCCGATCCACGTCACTCATAAAAGTCGCCAAGATCATGGTATCGGTCGCAGCATTGACAGCGTGAAATCTGATGAAGCTTCCCCGAATCATCAGATGGCTCACTTTGTTGCCCTCCACACCTCTTCTTCCCAAAACCATACTAGAATCACTGTATAGACTCCTCAAAGTCATTTGCAAACCTCATCAACCTCGCATCCATGATCATATTATCAGTACCTTCAAATTAGCAACTTGGGATATGCCTTCACAGTATCCTCGGATCAGTCTCCTTCACCGCGAAGACATCGAAACAGCATTTCTATTCCTGGCCTCACTTATTATCCGACTAGACACCACTTCCACTGTCAAACAAACTCGTATTAATTCAGGAAATTAGCCAGAAAGAACCATATACCGTTATTCCCGTTGTAACGACAACATTGTTCCCAACTATCCCGCAAAACCTGCCAATGAGGACGTGCATAGTTTTTAAATGCAGCGAGTTTGCGATCTTGGCTTAAATTTCAAGTCTACAGAATAGGTTGTCAAGCTTTAGCTTAGAAAAAGGCACATCTTTTTGGTCGTAATCCAAAAACCCTAGATGGCTTCAATCAGGGCGGACATAACTATGCCTCTGTCGGCACCACTCTTCTACTGTTTTCCCACAAAATAATTGTTCATCTCAACGCCTGTTACTTGGAACAGAGCTCTCCGCTTCAAAACTGTCATCGCAGTTCCATCAAGGACTTCTTTCTGAGGATAACCGCTCATTTCGGACTTAGTAGGGCATCTAGATCGTGGGTCTCGACACCAACGTATGCAACGAAGTAGACTGCTACTGTTGGATGGAGTATCTCAACCGTATCCGCTACTTCCAACACCTCCCCCACGTTTAGAAGGTTTATCAAATAAGCTAGAGAAGGAGAAAAAACACGACATACACAAAAAATGGACAATATCTAGAGAAGAAAAACGGTGCGTGGTTCGTTTGGATGATGCCATCAGCACTGGACCATGACGATAGAAAATATGGGTGTATCATCCGGGATTTACACCAATCTACTACACTGACGCTTTTGAGCGTCAATATCAGGACCTTGAACGGTCTCACAAGCCTGATAGCCGGGAGTTTCCGCCGCCATTCAGACTCATCGAGGCGTTGCTGCCGAACTTGAAGTATCTATCTCTGTATGGTTACCAAGTATAAAAACCGAAATCAAAATCAAAATCAAAACGAAGGTATAGATGATCATGCAGGTAATTTGTTGAAGTAGAAAGGAAAGTTTCTGCTCTGTCTAGGCTCCCAAGGCAATTGATAGTGGGGAGAAAGCGATGGAGAGGGTTCCAAATTCGGCATCAGTCCGAGGCAAGGGGACCTGTGGGTCTGGTCTAAACCGAGGCTGGATTGACAGAAAGTTACGCAGTAGGCTCCGCTGCAAACCGACATGACTGATCGCTCGTTACTATTAGTATTGCCTTCCAGTACCTATCAGCTTACAATCTGCTTGGGCATCCCAACCCGCATGCCTGTTTGAGCAACACGCCAGATTAGGGAACAGGTTCGCACAAATACGGTAACTCAAGAAGAGGCGATGCAATGCTTAGTCAACTATGTGCTAATACATCCCAGTAATCATGTTATCAGTGGGGTCGGTCGGGATAGTTAATTTAATTTAACAAATGAGCCGACCTCGCTCCGGGCGTTATCTCATCAATCTATAGATCTGAACAGCTGTCCCGCGCGCTCGGGTCGTCCCAGCCCTTTCTAAACTTTAATCCCTCTTCAAGCTACGAGCATTACACCATACCAAACGACCCGCGACATTGCCTACCAGTCTTGTCAAACCCACAGTTCTCGGAGTGCCAGACAAACATCATGGACGAAGACACAATAACAGTGCTCCCTGCCACACCCGATGACGCCTCTGCCATCATAGACTTCGTCACGAAAGCTCGTGTGGACATGTTCCCGATGCTGCATGCCAATCCGGATCTGGACACCCAACAAGCAGAACGCGATAAAGAAGTAGAAAAATTGCTGCAGACCTACTTCAGCCATTCGGAAAGACACAGCGCCTTTTTGACTGCCCGGTCCAACGGTCAAATTATTGCCACCATCGGTTACCACCCCTACGACTACAGGTTTCCCCACATCGACATGAACCTAAGGACTGAAGGTGTTGTTGAAATTGTCAGGCTGTACGTGAATCCGGCATGGCGCCGCGCCGGGCTGGCTTCCAAACTAGTCGCCACTCTGGAACAGACAGCAAGACAAGCGGGTGTCAGAGAGCTATACCTGCATACTCATCCATTTTTACCGGGGGCGGTTAACTTTTGGGAGCGACAAGGATTTGTTCTCTTGCACGTTGACGATGATCCGGTGTGGCATACGACACATATGAACCGATGCCTCGATGGGTAGTGGCTAGCTCAGGCAATAAAAAGCTGGCTAAATGCCTCCACAAAGGATATTTCCCAGTACGGCATGGGTTTTGTGAACTAGAGCGCTCGAGAATAATGTCTTTGGCGCGTGAGAGTGGACAAGCTTCTCTAAACGAAATCCGAAAGCATGCGCAAAGTCCTCTGAGCATACCTGTATGCATAAATTGGCAAAAATAAGACCGGCCTATCGAGGACACGGCCTCAGGCGAGCTGCATCGTATTGAAGCTGCTAAGGTCGCAGAATTGCTCATGAAACTTCCAGATCGGAGTAACAACCGAGCAGCTCCGTCGAAAGTCAAGGACAGGCACATTCGAAATCTAAGAAACGGGTGGTAATTATGTTGGTATAGTACGGCAATAATGGTGAGCACTTCTCAGAAGCAATATATACCAGTCGTTTAATATATTTTGTGTGCGCACTCGGGGTCCGCTAGGACGCCATCATCTCCCTCCCAATGACGAATTGCTGCTTGCTAAATTTAACATTAGGAATACCTCGACGATCGTCTTCGTTCCTACTAAGATTTGTCACAAAATTGATGGCAGAAAAATTAGATGTCAAAATTGAAAAGCATAAATTATTCTTGAAGGAATGTATTAGCAGAGCCTAGCTAGCTATTCTTACACGCGCCCTCTCCACTTCCAATAATCTTATCGGCTGCCCACCAGGGGTCCTATGCCATGATAGCCATCTCCAATCAACTAGTTCAGTCTGTTAAGTACTCAAACGGCTGCGCTGCTTAAGCCTGGAAAGAGACGCTACGCTTTGCAGCCGCCGCCGGGGTAGTCGCCGGGGTAGCTGCACCGGCAGCTGCGCCAGCAGGGGCGATCTGGATGGGAACAACGCCTCCGAAGGGGCCTGCACCGTTGCTGTTGGCAATCTTGACCAAGCAGACGTTGCTCTGGCCACCCATGGTGCCAGTGCAAGTAGTTCCAGCAGGGACAGAAAAGGCCATGGGCTAAAAGGGAAGCATGTGGTGTCAGCCAAATTCCATCTTGGTTGGCAAGCGGGCCAAAGAATGCAGCAGGAAAGATAATGGAGAACTTACGAAATCCATGTTCACGTTGGAGGCGCGCTTGACAATGGTGCTGGCTCTCTCCCAAAGCGACCGCTTGCCTCCACGGACGCTGCCGTCGGGCCTGATGTTGCCTCCGTTGCCCGGGACCTGCTGGGTGACCTCAAGCTCGGTACCCTGAGAGAAGGCACCAGTACCAGTGGGGTCGAGGACGGCACGCAGAGGGCCGGCGCCGTCGGTGGTAACGACGTGGAAGGTACCCGAGATGCTACCGCCAGTGGAAGAGACCTGCGGCAGAGTGTCGCCAGAAAGTGCCATAGCCTGTTCGATGTCGGCGGCCTGGACCTTGCCTCCTCCCGTGGTCTTTCCAAGACCGTCGGTCATGATGTTCTTCTTGCCGAAGACGGTGGTATCCAACTCGGTCTGAGAGTATCGAGTGTCAGTGTACCAAGCCATATTGTCTTTCCATTTGGTCGATGCCTTTTCTTCTTCCATTCTTTCTTCACATGACCAGAGATTAACTCACCTTCCTGTTGGGACCAGGGCCAGGTACAACGCCGCCCTGAATGGCCAAAGCGGTGCCGTTGCCGCCGAGGTCGCCGGTAACCATTGCGACCTTTCCGTGGGCAGCAACGAGAGGGGAGGCTGCAAGAGCAAGAATCATGACCTTGGAAAACATTTTGATGGTTTTTTTGTTGTTGGTAGGCGAAGTAGAGGTTGATTTGATTATTGTGGATTGCGGGGAAAAGCGAAGATTATTCGAAGATAGCAAGAAAGTTAGGAGACTAGGAAATAATTTCGCACGAGTCAATCGGCGAGTAGAATAAGAGGATAAAAGGATGAGAGGATGATACTGCTGAAGAATAGAATGATTGTATTGCGATGGAGGGCGGGCGATCACAACATCTTATACCTGGTTGAAAAAGCATATAATCTTGAGAACTGTCACCAAACTGAGTGAAGTTGCAGAATTCTATGCTGCTGTGGGACTCGAACCGTCAATGACAGGAACGGGGACCCTCGAAAAACCTTTCAAACTTGTCCATTCCCGAAGAGTCAGAAACGAGGCGATGGCCCCATCACGTCTGAAGCGACTGAAACGTCGCGGTATCTTCAAAAAGGCAATGAGAGTGTGTGGTGGGGCCGAAGGCGATGTCGCGTAACCACTTCAATAATGGCCAAATATCGGGCTTTATCCGTAGCCCCTCACAATGCGACAAGGTCAACACACATAGTAAAGCCGACAGGCAAGCCGGGACGGGCTATGCTGTAGATGTTTGCGAAGCTACCGCAACAATTGGACCGTATCTATGCTCTACCGGAAAATCCAATCCTGACAATTGAACATCAGGATTGCCAGAGGAAACGGATTATTTGCATCGGATTGTAGTTGAAATCTCGTTCGAATTAACCTATACAGGTAGCCACGTTTGTAGTTAAGACTTAATCTAGTCTATGTCTTTTAAAGTTTATATTAACAAACAAACCGTTCCTGTCTCCGAGGTCGAGTCGCCCAAATGATCTACCCCCAAAATCCATCTGATTTGTTCTTGGCAGGTTCAACGTAGCCGAGCCGATAACCGCGGAGGGGTCATCCATGTATGAAGCTTTGATGTCATTATCGCCGCGGCTGCTTTCCTTGAAGGGAAAGACAAAGGGGTGAAGGCACACTTGAAACACGTCTTGGTGCACGCTAGAGCTTGGGATACCGCGGTATGCCCGCGCGGTGTTGGGCCACAACGCATGATGTTTCACATGCCAAGCACGCATCTTTGTGCGCCCCCGTCCCCCTTCCATGTACGCTTGCGGCTGAAGAATCCGTCAGGTGCTGACGCATATGGTGAGATGAGATGAAGCTGACGGCATTGGGAAAACAGTGATGCGACGCATATCGGAATGAGGGGGATTGGATGACACCCGCGTCTGGTGTGATCTTTCACCTGCCATCCGTAATGCCTCAACTGATATGCAAGCGGTCCCATGGTCAAGACGCAATACTTTCGTGGACATATGATATCGCTAATCACGTATTGCCTTCCCGACATATCGGGATAGTTGCTGGGCCAGCAAGCAGCGTGTACTATAGCATCCTGTCAAATAGTGTTAGAAAGCCAGCACCACTGACTCTGGCACCACACAAATTCGGGTGCCCACGAGTTGAGAACTTCTACGTAACGAGTCTTCCTTTAAGCCACTCTGTTTTTTTTGTAAAGTAATCGTGAATTCGACGAATGCTTGTGCGGCTTTGACTTTTGCACATCATCCCCGTGTTTTCTAGGTCCTGATCTTCGTAGATCTCCCTGGGAAACATCAACGTTTGTCGGCAAATGTTACCAAATCTCAATGATTACCCCACTTCGGTTCGGAAAAGTCGGCAACTTGACACACGTGGAGACGATTCTGGTGTAAAACACCAATTCGCGTGCCCGGTGGGAGAATGATTCGGCAGTTCCGACAGCTGGTGCAACTTCATATGCCGAGCTAAACTCTTTGTAATCGGCAATCAACAGATGAGCCAGGGTAGACAGAAAAAAAGGGGGAAGTCTAAACCAATTGATGCATCAGGAGTGGAAGGGTCTGTCACCCCTTTCTTCATTGCAAAATTATCTCAACTTGAACTGTTCACGACAGTATTCACCAAATGGTCATTACCCAACTGGCCCCGTACATGCGCAAAAACATGGATGCATCTTACTGAAACTTTATCTTCTGGCTCTCTATCATGAGCAAACATGCGATAAATCCCTATTGGCTAATGACGCCATCACCGCCTGGTACACATGCTTGGGGAGCCTTGACAATACCTGGGCACTGATTGTCAATGGCGATCATCGCGCTGGATGCCATGGACAGGTTATTTTGAAAGAGGACGAAAACGAAAGAAGCTTCTTTGCGCAGAGTCTTCCGTTAGCAAGAGATTGCTGAATACCGAGTTGAGACGACCTGGTATGAGCTGCGATGACATCAACCGCGCAGTTGAGATGATGATGCGACATCTTCTAACTGCCCGAATCCACAGAGGCCTCCGATCACTGTCGAATTTGACTATCACACCGCTTAAATATCATCACCATTGTGTGGTTTTGTCTCTTGACGTTGGGTGAATTCAATTTCGGCATTTGGTGGTCTTTCTAATGAAGATCTTCCAATGCCCCTGCCAAGAAACACTGGCCCGCAGATCATCGCGGGTCCGAACCTCTGGGGTCACTCAAACAATGTTTCCGGACCCAAAAACCCCAGTAAAACCTTTAGAATTCAGCTTGGTATCAAGAGAACGGTGTACACTCTCGGGGTCCTATCACAACACTGGTGTCCAATAGTGTAGCTTACCCAAACGGGGGTACGGTCCCTTAACATTTGACTGAAGCAGTTTATTTTTTTTTTGGCGCCGAGAGTGATGTAATGGCAGATGGGAATAATAATTGAAACATAGCTACAGAGCCAAGCTATCTGTTTAACAGGCGCCATGCGCAGTGCGAATACGGGGGTGCTCTGTTGCGTATGATCGTCAATTTCATTTGACAGACAAAACTAAAAATTTTAGCGTCGACTATTCACCAGGGAACGAAACCAATTGAGACAATTAAGCGAGAGCAGATTGGACAAACTGGGAAACCGTTCAGGGTTTCTTCATCAAGCGGATGCCAAGTACCTGCATTGGGACGTTAGTATGGAGTGCGATCGTCGACACCGGGGAATTGCTGAATACCAGGGTATGGCTCCTGAGTGACGTGACGGTGAACGATATTGTGTCTGCATCACCATCTTCGACTACCCCTTCCTCAAGTACTTAATGACTACTAGGCTCGTCATTGTCTGCCATCTTTGTTTTTCAGTAGCATCTTTACTCAGTCACTCTTTTTAGACCCTTTCAGCACGCTCTTGTCACTCATTATCTATAACCAACTAATACTAACATTCCTTAACATAATTCATACAAGTCATAGCAACAATGAAGTTCTTCAACGTCGGACTCGTGGCTCTCTCCTCCTTGTTGGCAACCTCTTCTGCTGCCCCCGCCATCCAAGGCTTGCCATCTGGTGTCGACATCCCCAAGATCCCTTCAGTTCCCGTCCAGGACTTGCCATCCGACGTCGAAATCCCGAAGGTCCCCTCAGTCAACACTCCCGTTAATGTTGATGCCGACGTCTTGAGCTCGCGTGCCGAGCAGGTGGTCTTTACCAAGGTCCAGACCACCGTCGTGGAGGTCAAGAAGCACTGCTCCACCATCAACTCTACTGTCGAGGGAGTCTCCGGCGGCCAGGTCTCTGAGAAGAAGGCCGACATCATCAAGCTCGTCAAGAGCGAGGTCACCGTCATCGTCACCCTCATCCAAACCCTTGTGGGCGACATTATCGAGCTTGTTTCCGAGACGACCGAGATCGTTGGAGAGGAGAAGGAGAAGATTGTTGGTCTTGTCCTTGAGCTCGTTTTCGAGATCCTGTTCACTCTCAAGAACGTCCTGAAGGTGCTTGGCATCAGTAAGTCTCGCATGAACCATTCCTTCTTTTCTTCTGCTAAAATTGATTCAGGCATTTTCGAGCTCCTCGGTCCTCTTGTTCTCGTCCTCCTCACCACCGTCGCTCAGCTTCTGACTGTACTCAACACTGTGGTCGAGGGACTTCTGCAGCTCGTCAGCGGTGTCCTTGGCGGTGTTGTCGGCTTGCTCCTGGAGGTTCTCAAGGGTCTCCTGCCCGTTGTTGTCGGGCTCATTGGCGGCGTCCTTAACAAGCTCGATCTCGGCGGTCTTCTCTGCAGCCTTCTTTAAACGTTTGCACTGCGGGAAATGTCAGGAACCGAAGAGGAGACAACTTTTGTGAAGGATTACAGGTCTGGTGAATTTCTTCAAATTCGCGCTACTTCACAAGGAGTGCTTCAGTGCTTCATTTCAGGCTCCACGAAAACAACATTGTATCACGGCCTATTGCATGCGCGATGCCAAATTTCCACACAGCGCACCTAGATGTCAAGTCTATATTAACAACTCTTACTCCATGCTCGTGTATTCTGTTCAATCCTGATTACAATTGATTCCCAAAATAGCTGTTGTGACTTGACAATGAAAACTCTCACCTTCACATTGTTCCATTATTTGATCCTACTGTTCGTGCTTATCCAAGCTGAATAAGAATTCGTGGTGTGTAAGTTAATCCATGGTTTGTGATTTAAAAAAATAGAGAGATTTGAAGTGGCTGGTTGCGTTCAAATAGTAATGATTCACGCTTTACAAGCGTGTGGCAGTAATCCCTTTACAAGCATAGCTCATGGAGTGACCGAAGTAGTAATTTACAAAGAAAAACAGGATAAATGCAGTCAGTCAAGATGCAATATACCTCGTTAATCTGGTGGCGTGCATTGATAATAGACCTATTTGAAGGGTTGAAAGGACATCACTGCTGCGCGTCGGGTCGTTGGTGTTCGGAAACATAGGGCCGATGCCCGATATCTGTATCTGTACAGAAGGAAGCATGAGACTGAGCGCAATCTGGGCTGCGACGAATGGCATCAGATTCTGATAGGCATTCACTGGACATCATCCTGGAATTCCACCAGCCACAGCCGAGAAATCCTGATCTCCAATCGCGGCTCAGAACGCCTCACTCTTCCGACGCTGGGCCACGCTGGCCAGTGGCCTTTGTCGCCTCACAGCAGTTCAGTGTGCATGCACATGCAAGACACGCAACGGCAGACTGGGGTGGTTACCCCAAAGGCGGAGTTGGATGTCGCCCATCAGGTTTCCATCGGCTGAAAATAAGAGCCAAGGGGTGAGCGCAACCCGGCGGATATGGCCGGTTCATCCACGGCCATAACGTAGAATGCCAATCATCATCAGTAACCGATCATGCGTTTGCTCAATGCACGGTACATTACGTTCTTCTTTGGGCAGATCCGGCATGATGAGGCTGATTTACAACCAGCCTGATGGTAGGCCTGCAAGATCCCACACGTTCATAGACGAGCATATGGCAGGCAGGAAGCAGGGGTGCTAGTTCATGGCTTGAGACACACCGGCCGCAAGGGTCTGAGTATCCTAGCAAGCCTGCAATGCAGGTATTGCACTCCCTTCATCTAAAGCGGTTTTGTTAGCCGCTGATTACTGCTGGAGTTCTCTCCGGATAATCCCGGCTATTATTTCCATATGCTGAATTGGTTGCAGTAAGGGTTATCCAATCACTGGCGATGATGGCCTCTGACACTGTAAATGACAACCGAGCACGCCAGTCTTGACCCGTCAGCGAGCTAGCTCACGTCCTACGTCTGCCAATTGATAGACGGCTGGGCGACAGTTTCTGCTGTGTTTTAGGACGAAGGGAAGAAGTCAATGACAACAACGCAGATGGGTGAAAATAAAATAAAAAGAATGATTCAAAGTCACGATAGCAAATGACAGTGTTAATAAATGATTCCAGAGGGCTGTGCTGGCTATAGCGGCCGCTGAGAATGTTGATGACATGCACCCGCAGATCACTGATTGCAGAGCTCTCTTTCCGATCATGCAGGCAGCAACGTCTACTTTGGCCATGGGACGCCTGCCTCCCATTAGACACGCTTGGCACAGACAATGAGGAGGTGACACAGGAAACGAGGCAGATACCTCTCTTACTCCACAAAATCAACGTCGCAGTTGTCGTGCGACATGATCGGTAAATCTTGTCCTTTCAGATTTGAAAGCCCAGCCTCAGCCACAACAGTCAGTGACCAATCTTCTGACCACTTCGGCGCAGAAACGTTGGCAGACCAGGCGAACCATTCAATTTCCAACCACTAATACGCCGCAAAGTTTGAGCTGTCAGATGTTGCCTAACAGCGCATTTGAACGCCGACCGAATTGTGTCATTCATGGGCTTCGGGATGTATATAAGGCCAGCCTTCCCCGGCTGGCCGGGACCATCAGCTATCTTCACCATCGAAACCGACGTATGCATGCACTCTTCTTGTCACCAGATTCTGCCTTGAAACCTGTTTTTTGCCGAGCTTCTGATGTTCTCTCTTGTTTGATTTTCTTACGATTTAAAACAAGGAGCCAGCCACTTTGACAGAGCCGCTGACTGGTGGTTCTATCACTCTCCTCTCCACATTTTTCTTCGTCGTGATCATCGGTTTTCCGTCAACATTCGCGGTTTCTAGCCATAGGCACTCAAGTATGGACACTTCCGACGCCGTTCCCGCAGACCGTCAGTCGACCAACGACCCCGCCCCTCCCGCCTCTTCAGCAGAACCCAGTAAGGATGCTGTAGCCGTTCCCTCCACTTCGTCCTTGGTCAATTCACCTGAACACGATAAGGGCACCAAAAAGAAAACTTCAGCGAAGACACCAAAGGAGAGTTCCAAAAAGCAGAAAAAGAAGAACAAGAAGTCTGTCCCAGCCGAAGAGGGATCCTCCGAGTCCGCCACCAATGATGACGTTTCCTCGTCCGGCTCCGATACCAGTTCTTCTGAGTCGTCAGACGAGGATGTGAGACGAAAGCAAAAATCCAAAAGGCACACAAACTCCAAGAAAAAGAAAACTCGCGTTGCTGCTCGCTCTCACGGCAAGAAGACCAAGTCGTCGAGCAAGCGGATTTCATCAAACACCGACTTATCATCCGACACCGAGTCTGATTCATCAAACGATAGCGACGATGAAGATGACATTAATGGTGGCAACAATGGGTTAACTCAAGTCTCAATGACGCCTCGGCAGATGCAGTTGTTCCACCAGTGGAAGCGCACCAACAGTTTGTCGGTCGGGAATAACGGATCGCCCTTCTACATACCGCCCCCAAGGCCGGGCGACTTGGGACTTGGTACTAGCGGCGACGGAAACCTCGATGGCAACCCGTTATTCGGCAGAAGAGCACGGCAACCTCCTCTTCCGTCCAAGAACGCGAAGAGATCGAAGCTGGACTACAGGCGAGTTGACCAAGTCTGGGACAGCAGCATTCACAACTACAAGCTCCAAGACACGACCGAGACCATTTCCGACACACAGTACGATGGGTATGTGCTTCAAGTGAGACGCACCTTCGACTGGGAGGGCAAGTACAAGGCCACCTTCGTTGACATCAAGAGCAAAATTTTGCGCGAATGCCTCCAGGATGTGATCGGCAGCATCAAGGGAGTTAGTCTGGTCGATGAGACGCCGAAGCTTGATCCCAACATGCTGTTCTTGTAAGTTTGGGCTATTCTTTTGAACTCATGGCTGGCAGACTGATTGGATTTTGTTAGATATCTCGAAGACTTGCGCAAGTATGGCAAGCAGTTGAAGAAGACGACGGCTGTTGGGTTGGACAAGAAGGAGCGTAAGAAACACAAGAAACAAATCAAAACTAAACGCCAGCACCTCAAGGTCCTCCTGAAGTACCTCGACAAGGACTATGCTCATATTAAAAAGAGGTACGTGCAAAACCCCATCATTTGTAATAACCACTGTTAATTCTAACACTTCTAGTCTGTATCCGATGCTCGAACATGGTCTCATCACCTTCGAACTCTTGTGGGCACTCTTCAAGCCCAATACACTTGTCTATACAACCACATACGGATCGCTGGATGAGCCCCGAATCTTCAAGGTAGAACAAGCAGAGAAGCACTGTAGCATGACCAAAGGCGAATTTTATTGGGTCGATGGAAAGGTAAGTTATTTTTGATGCTTTACCCTGGTCATACAGCAATGCTGAATGTTTCGATAGTACTTCGAGTTTGATGGAAAGCAGTTCGGCTATGGCACTTTGTATGATGAGATTCTCGAGTTCCGAGGAGCTCGGAAGATCACCAGCCTCAATGCATACCCTCTCGACTACCACAAGGACAAGGAGTCGGTCAAAACCGCGCTGATAGAGCGGGGTAAGAAATTTGTGCAACTCGGCGGTATGCACTACCGGAGCCACCAGGGATTGGCGTACTACAAGAAGAAAAAGGCTGTGATCAAGGTCAATATCAATGGTCGAATCATGGTTGACCCGTCGATCCACCGCAGGATCAATCCAAACTATCAGGTCTCCCCGGTCCGACCGAAGGACCACGACATCTTGTCCGATTCCGAGTCTGACGACCCTGACAGCGACAATGCTTGCGGTCAAGGTGGCTCAGATTATGAAAATGAATGTGGAAGCGATGATGATGCTTGCGAGAAGATGGTGACCAAAGTTGTGCGTGACACGAATGGGAATGTTCGTATGATACAGGTTGCGAAATGCGATCTTGAAGAGTCTGCTCCGACGGTGCAACTTGAACCGATCGAGGAAGCTGGCAGCAATGACGAGAAAAAGACCGATGACGGTACTAATGTCACTCTTGAGGACGCCGAAAGCCCGAAAGAGGTTCTGGAATTCTCGGACGAAGAATACCTCATTGCATCTCCCGTGGTCTTGGGCTTCTCCTTCTCCGAGAAGCTCTGGCTTGAGTTTACCGTTTCTGGAGTTAGTGAGATTCAGTGGAACGAAAACGCATATGAGTCTTTGGTGCTTGAGCCTAAGCAGAAGGACATTGTCAAGGTAAGTGTTCTTCGGTATTCCCTTGATTTATTTGATTTATTTCATGTGCTAGGAGGAAAAGCTGACAATGAACACAGGCTCTTGTCGAGTCACACAAATATCACGCTGCTGAGAGCATTGACGATGTGATCCAAGGTAAAGGAAAGGGTCTGGTAGGTAAGTTACTCTGAATAATCTTCCTGGAATTTACATCAAGCAGTCGCTAATATTTGTCTAGCTGTACTCCATGGACCGCCAGGAACAGGCAAGACGCTCACTGCTGAGGGTATCAGTGAGCTTCTCAAGTGCCCACTGTATATGGCATCTGCTGGAGAACTTGGGACTGACTCACGATACCTCGAGGCAGAACTGCAAAAGATTTTGGACATCTGCCATGCCTGGGGTGCTATCCTGCTCCTTGACGAGGCTGACGTGTTCCTTGAAAAGAGGAACCTTCACGAGATTAGCAGAAACGCGCTGGTCAGTATCTTCTTGCGGCAGCTAGAGTATTTCCAAGGTATTCTGTTCTTGACGACGAACCGAGTCGAGGTATGTCCATGCCAGTAAGCCCCATAAACAAGAATTCATCACTAACATGGATGCAGACATTTGACGATGCTTTCCAGTCAAGAATCCACATTGCATTGCGATATGAGAGTTTGAATGCGAAGGCCAAGAGAACCATTTTCAAAATATTTGTCGAGCGTGTTCGCGTCCTTGAGAAGGTCGACCTTAAGCCTTTCACTAATGAGGACTATAACGACCTTGCCAAATATGACCTCAATGGCCGACAGATTAAGAACACGGTTCGCACTGCCCAAGCTTTAGCCGTCAATAAGGGGGAGCCTCTCAGTATGGAGCACATCAGGCAGGTTTTGGATGTCCAGAAAAGTTTCGACATTCATCTGAAGGGGGGTACTGGATACCAAGATGCCCTGCGAAGCTACTATTGATAGTTTTAAGGCGATTGATCTTCCTGGCTGTTGTTATGGCACTTTCTTTTTCCCAGCCCTTAGTAATGACCGCATTTCCTCTATTTATGTATGTCAGGGTTTGCGTTAAAAAAAAATTCCAAAAAAAGAAAGAAAAAAAGGATCCTCGGAGTGTAACGCGACTCTGGTGTGACGACTACTTTGCAGAGTTCCAGAACTATGGACTGTGATCGTGGAGGAATTACAACCCCCACACCCCCACTCTAGTTAACTCTGAATTGATCCGTTGATTCTTTGTGTCCTATCGGATCATGAAAGCTTCTATTTTGGATTGTTGTTCATGAGTAGAGGCATCATCATAACTCTTGTCTTTGGTTTCGTCTTCATATCCGGGAAGGCCAGCGGGGCTGTCCTGGGAATCAAAATTGAGAGCTCCTTGGGATTGATTCAAGGGCTAGTCAAGATGTAATTAGCCTGAATACCTTTTCCGATTATGCCTGTTCGCTTGTCTGTGCCGATCTTGTCTTTCTCAGCATGGAATGATGCCGCTCTTCAAGTCGTCCACGTGAACGTAAGTCCTGGATGAACAAATGCAGCGTGACGGACTGTGAGAATACTCGCGGAAAGATCCGACAAAAAAGCCCAGAAGTTTTGGAACATACCGTTCTTAGCTCGGATTGACCGTTTTGGATCATCTTGACTGGGTGGGCCGATTTCTCACGCCTCGGGCCTGCAACTGGGGATCCTTCGGCGAGTTCTGGAGAGAAAAAGCCGCCGAGTCGGTCCGGGGAGGTGAGCACTTATTTCAACCGTCAGCAACTTCGCCACCAGTCGATCGTCCCAAGAACCGATCAAAATCATACCCGGCCTAAGACATCCGAGACCGCCGCCTTTCCGTCTCCGTTACCTCACACAAGATTTAAACGCCTATCCAAAGCCGCAATCATGGCATCTCGTCTCGTTTTCGACCCTCTCGTAGCGCTCCGGGCCGGGCCCCTGGTCTCCTCCACCTGCACCCTTCTCTATGCATGGGATCAGCACTTCTTTCTCAGCATCTTCAACAAGGACGAGGAGACGCGCAAAAAGAGTGCACCACTCCTCAAAAGCTACTATACCGCCTTTTTCCGGCGCGGCGTCGTCATTGTGTTGGGCTTTATCACCGTCTCAGCCTCGACGGCGGCCATGAACCTGTACAAGCAGTCGCCGTCCGACCGTGGACGTGGCACATTTTGGTGGTATACTGCCGGTGCGGCGTTTTCCACTGGGCATTTGCTTTTTGTACCAGTTATTGCGCCTCACGTTCAAAACTTGATTGAGGCGAAGGACGGCACGGACGTTAATGAGACGCTTGACAGATGGCTTCGGGTCAACTGGTGGCGGATGGTGACAGTTGACTTTGCTGCATGGGTTGCATTTTTTGCTGCTGCTGTCAGTACGCTGCGAGCGTGATCGAGTTGTCGACATCCCCACCGTGGAGGATTATGGGAAAGTTAGGGGGAGGGAATGTACTTTTCTTTAGAAAATTAGAAAATATTTACAGTGTATTCTTGAAACCTGCATATAAGCCGGCCATTTGAATTAAGACGTCGCTTTCGAACTGCCGATGTGGCTTGATTGACGAAATCATCATCGTACCTCGCTGCATTCCCTCCCGCTACTGTACTGTGTCACTGTTAATAGAATCGGGCTATGCAACATTGGAGGAGGATTTTTTGTAAGAAGAAGGTGGGGATTTGGTGCGTTTTCACCTCGAGATTAAATGCCTAGATTCGACTTTCAGGGTTTGAGAGTGGTTTTAGCTGCAGAATTCATGCTCCTGGCTAAGTGGAAATAGAAACGAACCGTAGGGCCTCAAGGACAATATATTTGCCTGCCGCAAGCTGACCAAGGTTGACGCTAAGCTCATAGGATGACTATCTGAAATCTGGTTAGTATTTTTAACCACCGCCAAGCCTTTCACCCACGTAGTCTGATACTTTTGGCAGATGACAATGCGCTGGCTCCCGAAACCGAGTTCACAAGAAACATAGATTGATTACCAGCAAACCGAATGCAATGAAACCATCACCAACGATCTTGAAGTAATGCCATTAAAAATATGGCAAGTTGTCTTCTAAAGTGCACACCGGGGAAATACAAAGACAGAAATCCGCCAAAGAGCCTAGGAGGGAACATCTCAAGCGTTTCACCATTTCTTCCTGCACCTGACTGCAGGTACGCAAGATGCAGCGCGGCGGAATTGCATGCTCAACAAGCTAGCCAAGGTCGCAGGGGAAAACACCAAAACTGCGCACCTGCCGGCTGTGTGGTCATCCGGGGACGCGTAATCCTTCTAGTCGCTGTTCCTTATCGTCCCTGCGTCTTTCAAAGGCCGCCATCCGCGGACCGGGCTGCGCTGCTGTGCAACCGGCATACCGGCAAACTGGCTCATCGCGCAACGACCGGGATCGTGGCGAGGGCCGACATGTGCATTAGTTTCGCCTCCCGCCTTTTCTTTTCCCTCTAGTTGCGCCAAGACCTGCTACATCTTCCTTTAGGTGCCAAATCCAGCTGTTGTGGTTGGATAGCCGGCACGGACTCATGAGCGCGGAGGTCCGAGAAACTGGAGCACGGCCAACATACTATACACCTTGGCCCCGCCGGCGAGCGACTGTGGAATGTCGAGAGAATCCATACTAGGCAGCCCGCACGTCTTGATTAGTTTAGAGACCTTCCCATTGGTGGAAGCGGGAGGCAATTTTTAGCCACAATTCAGGAACGGGAAGGCTTGGGTTTTGTCACCTGAACACCACACACGCATTGGACCGTTCAAGTCCCCAAAGAGGCTCAATTCACCAGGTCTACTACTGGCGTTTATGGTTGGTTACGGCCCGGATGGAGTGAATTAAAACAAATGATGTTATGTATGCTAGTCCATTTCCACCATCACGACAATTTGTACGAGGTGTACCAAGCTGAGGCTGTGCGAAGGATGGCAGGACAAGGATTGTTTTTCTTTTTCTTCGATATAATTGGCATCAATTCATACACCCTCGATCCTTCCACTGGTTTATCTCCTTCTCAGACGACGTAGCGGTTTGTGGTGAATATGGACGGGGGTTGAGATGAGGTTGAGGCCACAATCTGCGTCCGAACATCCAAATTGCTTTGCCGTTGCGCCCGAGATTTCGGCATTTTTCTGCCATTGGTCAGACCAAGCTTCCTCAAAAACGCTTGCTCGGGAACCCCACGAGGCAGATCATTTGGGGGCGACATTTCTCTCATGGTCTCGGGCCCTCGTGTGCACTGAGCCCGTGGTTGGATGGAATCAGGCCAACATTCGGAGACAGGACGCGACGACATCGCACAGGATGCAGCTTTGGACGAATGACAGGGTGGCTGTCCCAGATGGTACCTGACACATGGGCCAAGCTCCTTCGGTCTGTAGTGAGCTTTTACGAGTGAGTATACTCCGTGCAACATGCAGCTTTTGGCTGACGCGCCTATGGGCCGAAACATCATATCCGTGCTTCCATGTCTGAAGCAAACTAAAGGCTGCTCTCGTCCTCTCGAGGCCGAGCTCGCTGCAGAGAGTGGCTTCCGTGCATTTGAGAGAACATATTCGCCGCCACCAGTATTCAGGAAGGCATGTATAAATAAGGAATGATGATCCTGTCTTTGCCAATATCCTACCAAGCGCTCCAGCAACAATAATCAAGTCACTCGCTCCAAACCCCCCTTCACTTTCGTTTTTCTTTTTCAACCAACACCGTTGTTCTCTCGGTCATCTCCCCCAGGTCGGCAAGATGTCTGCTTCTCGAAAGGTTCTTGTTGCCCTCACGGCGCTCACGAGCATTGCCACTGCCTATCCCGGCATGGCTCCCGGCTCGGCCCCCGGTCAGGCTCACAGCGACTTCATTGCCAAGATCCGCGGCGGCCGCGGCGGCTTCAGCGCCTTCGCCAATGATAACGAGCCTATTGGCGACCTGATCAAGCTGTCTGATTCCTCCCTCTCCGACGTTGGCAAGGATATCAAGAGCATCCTGACCGCATCAGGTTCCCCGGTTTCGCAAGATGCCGCCGGCGGCAACGTCCCCGCGCTCGGCAGCGCAGAGTGCAGCGCTGACAAGTGCTGTGTGTGGAAGCACGTCGCCGATGACATCCTGCCCACGTTCCGCGATGATTCAGGCTGCACTGATTCCGCGCGGGCTTCTATTCGCCTTGGTTTCCACGACGCTGCCGGATGGAGCAAGCCCACGGGCGACCTTGGAGGTGCCGACGGGTCCATCATTCTGGCCGCCGAAGAGATTGGCCGACCGGCCAACAAGGGGCTCGAGGAGATTGCTGCGCAGATGAAAGTGTGGCATGACAAGTACAAGGACTTCGGTGCGGGAATGGCCGACCTGATCCAGTTTTTGGCCAACACGGCTACGGTGGCGTGCCCGGGTGGACCCAGAATCAAGACATTCGTCGGTCGCAAGGACTCATCTGTCGCAGCCCCCGATGGTCTGCTCCCGGATCCCAAGGACCCGGCTGACAAGTTGATCGAGTTGTTCGGCAACAAGACTATTACCGCCCCGGGACTCGCTGCTCTCGTTGGCGCGCACAGCACCAGTCGCCAGCGCTTCTTCGACGAATCAAAGGCGAATGCTCCCCAGGATACGAGCCCCGGTGTTTGGGATGTCCTCTTCTACAAGCAGGTTTTGGAGGGTGCTCCCGCTGAGGTTGTCACGTTCCCCAGTGACATTAACCTCTCGAAAGATGCCAGATCCGGTCCGGCTTTCCGCGCTTTCTCTGAGAATGCAGGCCTTTGGGGTGTTGTGAGTTATTATTCAATCCCCCCTTAATAGTTTCTGAGGCTAACCAGTATGCAGGCATATGCGAAGCAATACCTCCGTCTCAGTCTGCTTGGCGTCTTCAACATCAACGACCTGACTGACTGCACCAAGGTGCTGCCCGCCGGCACCCCAGTCAAGAAACTGTAAATAGAGTCTTTAAATAGTGGGACTCCATGGTCTATGGCGGAGTTTAGGTTTTCGGAGTTGCGTCGGACGGAATCGTAGATAGGACACTGCATCATCAAGCTATAATGTCAATGAGAAATCGCTTCAGTGAAATATTATAATTTTAAATCATGGAGAAACTCTGATCGGATATTATCTATTGTTAGCATCTAACAAAATCTCGAAGACCACCTTGAAATAATTCGCAGCAGTGTAACCGAGGTTTGCATCCCCTATTTTCTCCCCAGTTGTCAAGGAGCACCTTGTTTCTCATCTCCGCCCCGCATCCCCGTCCCCCGCGCTAGCAACCACATCATCCGACCGGAGTTTGTCCTCGGACCTAAGTAATATTGTCCCCTGCGGCCTTAGGCATCGCCGGAGACGGCGTTAGTCAAGCGATGTCCTCTTGTCCCGTGAAAGTGTGCGAAGCGACCAGAAACCCCAGAAAGGCGGCTCGGAAGCGGAAAAGTTTCTTACCCAAACCCGAGTTGCCAAGGATTTAATAGAATAGGGTTTTGTTGTAACCGCTCACGCGGTGCCCCTGACGGGGATTGCGGAATAGCAACTTGCTTCAAACAAGCTCATCGCGCGGTGCCAGCTCTCCGTGTTGCACCGGAGCCACCCGCGTGTTCGTCCCGGGCGGTCCGTGGCTACCTAAAGTGATTCTAAGCGCGTCACAACCTGGGGGATGTGCCTCCTTACCGGGTCATTAAGGCAAAGACATCATCTTTGGGTTGCATTCCAGTCCAAGCTAGGCCGGCGTTAGTGTAACTGCTACACGTCATTTCCCAACTTACTTTATGCAACAGACGATTAGAAATCCAACTTGAATCGGAACTACAATGTTAGCGGTCCAAAGGTCTTATCGTCTATATAATGACATTTAGCAATGTGAGTTATGTTGGGACGAAATTTTCATCTGATCTCATCCTCTCAAACCACTCTTTATTTACAGACGCTCTTTATTTAGAATAAAATGCTTGGGCGAAGTCTCAGCTGCTATGTTGTGGCCCTTGCCGGTTGTGTACAGGGCCACCGTTTGCACAGCAGACAGAATACAACAGTTCAAGATCCCACGATACTGCTCACAGGAGGTATTGCCGCCCTTGGTGGAAGCGAAAGTCTTTCATCCATCCGGAGCGTAACCTATATTGGCGACACGTGAGCCTATGTCTTCCTTCCACCCTTGAAAGGAGCCCGAAATACTTACATATCTCAGGATCTTTCGAACCAGGACATTGATGATGGGAATATCGGTTAATGGTGTGGACAATGCACCGGTACCTGCAGGCCGTCAGAACGTCACTTTTTCTTTTGATGAGCCACATGTCAAACAACGTATTGACAAGATTGCGGCCCTAGGGCGTACGTATTTCTGACGCATAACTGCACAAGGATACTGACTTTGATTTGGCAGCTGGTTGGACATTTGGTAGAGCCAACCTTGCCCCAATGGACTTCTCTCTTGTGGTTGAGGGAGGCAGCAACGGCTTCGCGTCCATAGTAAAAGGGAGCTATGACCTGTACAATGCAGCTGGAGGCCCTCAGGGCTATGTCGATGGTTTGTCTTCGCATCAAATGTTGTTATGGATCGAAAGTAACTTTATTTGGTTTTGACAGGCCTCCTCGCATCTTACATGATCAGCGAAGCGAACAAATGGCAACCTCTGCTGCTCACAACGGTATTTTGCCTGTCCAAATGTTTGAACAAAAGTTAATGAAGTTACAAAGATTCTTTCAAACAACAAGTTCACATACCGTGAAGGAACAACAGGGGCAGGCATTGAACTTCCGGGTGGTAAGCTACACCAAAAACTCATCCCAACTCAACGGAAAAGCTGACTAGTTGGTAATCTGCAGTTCACGATGAGACGCTTGGTATTACGGTCCTTTTCGACCCCGCTACTAAACTCCCGCATATTGTCCGTTCATATGAGGACCATCCCTTTTTCGGCGCCTCGACCCACGATCTTTTGGTCTACGGCTATGCCGAAGTCAACGGCGTCCAGCTGCCCAAGCGTTTCAAGACGATTTACAACGGCAAGCATCTCATTGGAGACTACCGTGCGGATCAAGTAGTCGTTAACTCAGAGCTTCCCGGAGACTTCTTTGCAGTTCCCGGCAATGGCACTGTTCCCGAAGCAAGCGTTCCAGTGCAAGACTCGCAGTACAGCTTCTCCGAGATAGGAGAAACATCCGCTAACTTCCTCTGGGGAGGGGCATACACAGGGACCCCGGAGGAACTCGCAGCAGCTACCACCAAGCCATATGCGGATCTGCCTGGACTCTGGACGATTAGTCCCGAGGGTCCTCTAGCAATGAGGCAGGCCCTGATAGAACTCGAAGATGGATCTGTCATTGTTCTCGATGCACCACCACACCAAAGCAAGCTCGTGATTGAATGGGCACGAGCAAATCTTGGGAAGAATATCACCCACATTTGGGTTCGTAGATTCCTGGTATCTCGGTTTTTTTTTTTCGCATAGTCTAACGATTCATAGCCAACGCATCACCACCATGACCACGCCTTCGGTGTGGTAGACTACGTCGCCAGCGGAGCAAAGCTCATTGTCCCAGAGCAAGCTGCCAAGTATTACACCACTGTGCCTCAAGAACAAGTGGTAACTTATCCGTATGGTTTATCTTGAGATTACACGTGAAACATCAAGAAGCTAACGTTCTTCAAGACGAGGTGGATCCTTGGTGCTCAAGGATAGCAAAACTCAGCTAGCCCTTGTTGATATGGATGCTACAGTTCACGCCGAAGATCACGGCTTCGCTCTTATTCTCCCTGCTTGCCCGACCCAGGACAGCTCCACGGCTGTCTTTGACGCGGACCATGGCAATCTGGCGTTCCTGGAGACGTTTGATCAAGCAGCTGTCCAAGAGCTGCTAAACTCCCTGGCTCAGGCCAAAGTGACCAGCAATGCGCAGTGAGTAGCTCGTCATTGGTTCCATGTGGAAAATTGTGCCTTGAAGTGCTTACATTTTCTTAGTTTCCTTGCTTCGCATGGTCCCGCTGGCAACGTCACAGACTTGATCAGTGTTGCTGGTTCCATTTACCCGTCTTTCTCCCCGTTGGACTTCGTGCATAGCCAGCCCACATGTTAGTCGGGTTATCTGGGCTATTTACTTGACATGTCTAAGTATAGGCTTGAGAGCGGCGAGACATCCGAGATGTAAACTGTACCGAGCGTGGCACCAATGGGGAGGAATTGCAATATCCGGGGCGTCTGCACCGTGGGCTGAAAAACGCTGCATCATGGACAACAGGAGTTAAATTTAGAAAATTGAAACACAGAAAGTTATATGTTACAAGAGCTTAGTAATACGCAGCTGCTTCGCTTGAAAAGTATCTTCGGAAAGTATTCAAATTATTCAACGCATTACTTGTGGGGAGATCTGATCATACTTCAAGCAAGTACGATATCAAGAGCACCAAGTCCTTAATGATCGCAAGTGCCAGGAAACCAAGCATTCCATTATTTTCTTGGCCAGAGGCAAAAGTTTATCAAATTGCTCCCCTGCTAAATGTCCGTTAGAAAACAAGGATTCCACGTCCGTGGATTTCACCCCCGTGTACAAAACAGATGATAAAAGTGACCGGCGGCCCCGCACTATAGCTGACGATTGGAAGTAAGCGACATTGCTAACTTTACGTAATTGTGATGGTGATTGGTCTTGAGTCAAAGAGGGTATGAGTTTGCCAGTTTCTCCTGTAGGTATTTACCTGCATCCATCCAGCAACTCCACAATATTTCGTATATATTTGCAGCAAATAACGCTCTCGGCCGCCAGGCGGAATGGCAGTCGCTCTCCAACAAGACAACAGCGCTGGCATGTGAATGGAGTTGGGTCAAAGCGACTGGGAACGTATGGGATCTACCAGTCACACAAGTAGTCTTCAAGGTAGGTAGACGAAGAATTTAAGCCAATGCGAAGACAAGTAATAATGCAGTTGGTGGATGGCGACCGCATCAAGATTAACCATTGGCCCAACCAACATGTACTCAACGCCTGACATGCAGCCTTCGTCACACGCTGTCATGCCAACGAAAGGTGGTCTTGTTGCGTTGGCTCGAACTTATTTGATCAATCATTCATCCTTGCCCAGCTGCACGAAGCCGCAAATTGTCTCTCAGTGGCGGCCTTGGATGCATCTCCGCAAAGGCGGTTGGTTCACTTCCAACTCAGGACAAACTGAGTGGGCAGTAGCTGCCTAAATTGCAAACCCGGCAGCGACGCAAAATGCACTTTCTACGATTTAAAGAAGGAATCAGGCTGAAGATAGTAATCCTAAAATTCATTGATTTTCTTCCTCCAACACACTCCCAAGACGACAATTGACACCATCACGACCACACAGCATCGCCCTGTCAGCCAGGAAAAGCGCGAACATTATGGGAGCTCTCGATGCGGTATCAAGGCCGGTAGAGGGGTCCTTCAGGAATCCTCATACCGAAGAGGAACTCGGAGGAATGGGTGCTCTGTCACTTGCGACCGATGGTCCCAGCTTTACCAACCAAGGCATCGAACATAAGCATGATGCTATTGTGAAGTACCTGAGGAAAAACTGCTCGGAGTTCCTGGAGCTAGACAACCTGCGGCGGAAAGTTCGGGCACTATTACCTCTGCTTCTTTGGGTATTGCTAACGGTGCCCTAGGGCTGGTCGAACCCGGATGGCGACAAATATTTCGACAATAAACGCAAGCGAGCCGACAATGCCAACGACAAAACTGCAAGAGGCTTTTTCAATCTGATGAAAAAGATCGGATTCGAAATGCAGAACCAAACTGCTGCATTCAAGATTGAGACCCCCTCCACCGGACGACCGCACATCCTCGACATGTGTATGGCCCCAGGGGGCTATCTGGAGGTGGCCTTGGCTATCAACCCGGGCATCGGCGCCCGTGGATTCTGCTTGCCTGAGTCCGATGGAGGGCACAAGGTTTTTCTTAGCCAGGCTTCAAGATCAAGGGCGGAGTTGAGATACATGGATATCACAATGTTGGCAGCAGACATGGGCGTCGAAAACATACCGGAACATCACCCGGATGCCGGAAGGTTCCTGTCGCGACAGTTTCAGCCGGGCGAGGAGTTCGGATTTGCTCTCTGTGACGGTCACGTCCTTCGAACACATGATCGAGCCGACTACCGAAAAGACTGCGAAGCCCAGCGATTGATCACCACGCAGTTGGCCCTAAGCCTCGAGCACCTTGCACCAGGCGGTACCATGATTGTCCTGCTTCACAAGGTCGATGCCTGGGACTCGGTGCTTGTGCTGAAGACCTTCAGCGGGTTCTCTCGGATCCGTCTGCATAAACCAATGGCTGGTCACAGGGTTCGTTCTTCGTTCTACATGATAGCCACCCATATCCAGAGCAAGCACCCTTTGGCAATCAAAGCCGTCGCAAGGTGGAAGCAGGTCTGGAAGGCTGCCACGTTTGGGCAAGACAATGGCTCCATGCTTGCCTTACACGAGGAGGAGCCCAGCGCGGAAGAGGTTATTCGGGACTTTGGCGACGAATTAGTGCGCATGGGACGAAACGTATGGAAGAATCAGGCCGAGGCTCTTGCATCGGCACCATTCATCACGGGCTAGTGAGCCATTGGGGATTTTTTTACTACTTCAGAGCCCAACTGGTTCTGGATTGATACTCTATTGTAATTTTTCTCGAGAGCGTTCCTAAGAAAATTCCAAGTTTGCGAGTCAAATTCTTGGTCCAAATCCCAACGCTGTTGTTGTTTTACCGGCATGAGAAGCCTTTGGACAGAGCTTGTTCAGCCTGTTTGCCGCTATATTCCCTCAATATCGCTTCATCGGTGATTCCGAGCCGTCCCCAAGTTCGCGCCCTGAGTTGCTCACCTGGAAGCGCAAAAGAGTCACAGTGCAAGTAACTCGCGCCGGACTGAAAACCGCCACATCTCATATCACCCGCAAGTTCATGTACGACATTCACTGCACCAAAGACATTTATTCTGTGCTGGTTAATCAAGCTACTACTACTGATTGCTAAGCCACCAAGGGGGTTTACCCGGTGTATGAATGAAGGGTTGAATCTGATAACGGTCACTGTTCGCAAAGATAGGGTAAGTGAGCCACTTTAAAGATATCAAAGTTTTTATTTGGACGAGTTTGAGCATAAAGTAGAGGAAGAACCAAAATTTTATATCGAAGGGGGAAAAAAGGGAATACGTCCACCCAACTAACAATACACACTGACGGGTGATTCTATTTCGAGACTTTTGCATGCTCACGTTTCGTAATGGTGCCAATACCGACCAGAAATGGCAGTAACATGTCTGAAGATTTGGTAGCTGAGGGGTTTTCAGATCCCATATGTTGATACTAGAGTAAGAGAATGTTTCTTTCGAGCTCTGATGATTGCTTGAGAGCTAAACCTGGAAATTGATTGTCTCCTTAGGGGTATTTGGGTTTATAAATAGCTGCCTTAAACGAACTTTGGTCATGGAACTTCTTTAATACTACATCGGTATATTGAGGGAGAGCCGTCAATAACGGAAAGTATAACAGTTGAGGGCATACAATTTGGTTGGATCGATTGACACCGAAAGACTAAATGGAAGTTTCTCAGAAGGAGTTCCGCAAATAACCACAAGTTCTCATCAGCCATTTGACTTCTTATAACTAGCCTGCCAGTCCATTACCGAATCTTTACAGATCTCCTCCCGCTGATGATTCATACAGTGTTGACTGTTGCCATGACTTGGGCCGTTTAGCACGACTCCTGGCACTCCTCTTGCGCCGAGATGGGGCAGCCAATCAAACACGAAAAGTTCCTGCGCAGGCCGCAGCCAAAGACGCAGATCTGACCTAGGATCGGGACGCAGGATCCAAAGTTGCCGCCGGGGCAGGCGCGCTTTCCGAGGGAAACGGCTCTGTCCTCGACGCTGAAGTCCAGGGGCAGGATGCCCTCGGGGAAATCAGCGTAAGAGGGCACATCGAGTTCTGAGAGCGGGGCGGCCGCGACGGAGGCCACAATGGTAGCAAAGAGTGCCTACGATACTTGGTTAGAAGAGCTGCCGTCATCTTGGGAAGGGCTGGGCTGTTCAGGCCGAGGGGGAGCTTACAAGGGACTTGAACTGCATTTTGAAAGGAGTCTGAGACTGAACAAGTTTAAGTTTGTTATGGTTTGAGTGGGAAGATGATTTTTGTAAGATGAGATTGCTGGATGTGTAGTGATGTCTGAGGATGGATGTTACAATAAAAGTTGCGTATGGCAACCTGTCCCTTTTATAGACGAAGAAACTGATCCGGCTGGTTTCTTACCATCGTCTGTTCCTCAACTATTTACGGAAATCTTTGTAGCAAGGAAGCCTCCAGGATTCACCTGCCTATCTTGGCTTTCTGGCGGGATGCCCATTGGCTTTGCCATCAACAACGTCCCCTTGATCGACACTTCAGACTTCTGCCGATGACAGCTGCCAATATCATCGCCACTTTGCAGGAACCGAAATCCCCTGTTGACTGACCAAAAGTATGCCGCCAAGACAGCCAAGACTCTTTTTCTCGGTGACAAGTTTCCATCAACTAGAAAGCGGTGGGGCGAGCGCCTACTTTCAGATGTACAATTGAGTCCCCAAGGTGGATCCTGGTGGCCAGGCTGTGTTATACCACACGCGGCACGATAATTACATGCACTCCTTCAGCAGCATGGGTGTTTGCCTTTGTCCTGCTGATATTGATGATGTCAATTTTAATCCAACAGCATACCTTTTCAGCTGGAGAAGCCTGGGAGCACGTAAATAGTCCATGTACAGCCTTGGGCTTCGCAACGATCCAACAACTAAACCTCAACGAAACCCTTGATCAAAATATCTCTAGATTTTTTTAAGTCTGCTCCAGTGTTAGTTAAACATGTTTTTATTATTTCGTTTATGCTGTGGAGTCTCGCGAGCGAGACATGTTCTCGAGACAAGGTAAGAGACTCGAGCTCTGTTTCTGTCCCCGCTTCCAATTGGAAAGTAAACACACGTCAGAATTTAGCCCACCAGATACCCTTGACGGAGTCTAGGTTCTCAGGGTTTTCTAAAGTTGCCTGTGTAGTTAGGGATTCCAGGACTGCTGGGAGTCAATCAGACTTAGCGTTGTGAGGTCAAGACTATAGCAGGCCGCAGCAGGCCCTTGTCCGTTGGATCCTTCCGCTCTGCCTCACAGCCGCAGCCCCACTCAACTACCTCCAATATCTGCTTTGGGAATTTCGTCCTGGGTGCGCCAGTCGTATGCCGTGGTCACGTGCGGATAATGCAAGGTTCTTGTGCTTCTGGTTGCTGGCTTTTTGTTGTGTCGAATGACCGGGCCTCGGAAGCGGTGAGTAATATTATCAAACTAAGCCCACCTCTTTGGAAAGAACCGAGGCTGTTTCAGTCAGCCCTTACGATTATAGCCAAGAGAACGTTGTGATAAAATGTTGTCATCCTGGTTGCAGACCACACACCCTGTTGCGACGAGGGCAACAATCCAGTTGGTGCTAGGCGGCAGGCTTCTTTGACACAGCACCACTACATGCACAATCCTAGGGGGCATTTTACGTAGAGAACCAAGGTTTCTCATCAGACACGTGACTTAACTCTGTGATAAATAGCCTATTTACAACCCCAAGTCCACCAATCCTCTCAGTCGATTCATACCACACCACTAATATAGGCCGTTGCGTTGCACTCAAGTGCACCAGCTCATGCAGTCCTCGTGAGCCTGGACAGGGCAACCCACTAGGCAGTCGAAGTTGTATCGCAGGCCGCAGGTGAAAATGCAGACATTGCCCATGATCGGAATGCAGACATTGTAGTTGCCGCCGGGGCAGTCTCGCTTCTGGAGAGATCCGCTCCGGGCTTCCACAGATACGGCCCTGGCCTCAACGCTGAAGTCGAGGGGAAGGATGCCCTCGGGGAAGTCTGCGTAAGAGAGGCTGGTCGGCCTGGCGGCGGCGGCGGCGGGGGCTGCGGCAACAGAGGTGGCCATGGCAGCAAAGATTGTCTTGTCATTCAGGGTTAGAAGAGCTGAACTCGTATTGGGGAAGGCCGTCGGGGTGCTAAAAAAAACTTACAAGAGACTTGAATTGCATTTTGAAGGTATTCTTGTTCTTTTTTTCTAGGGACTAAGTTGAGGTTTTTGGGATGGGGAAATTGAGACGGTATAGTGTTCAGATCGGGTTGATGGTTTTGAGATGCTGGTCGAGGATGGATTATCATAATACTTGACAAGCAGGACAATATCCTCCCTTTTATAGAAAACATGGCAAGCCTGACTGAAACTCTCATTTCATCGTCCATGGATTGTTTGCAAGTATTGCTAGGCATCAAGCAGGTTCACTGACCTCGCTTGCCTATCTCGGCTTTCTGCGAGGTGTCTATGTGATGTAACCCTCCCCAAAGGCTCTCTCCTCGTTCAAAATGCTGAATTATTGCCCAATATCGGCGGGCGATGCTATCACGAACTCGTGCCAAGAGGAATCCTCCTGTTTCGTAACCAATAAACACGTTACCCCGACGCCGAAGCCGCTTCTTCTCAGTGAGAAACCTCCTAATTTGCGCAAAAGTGAGCTGATAACTATCCTTCGGCCGTAAAGGTGCTTCTGCGAGGTGCACCTCCCTGGGCGGGTTGTATATGTAACTGAGTGGCACAGTATGTAGTTCGACAGGCTGAGTGCTGGAGTTTTGGTGATATGGGCGACCTTTTTGTCTCGGCCCGCAACGTCCCTTTCTGGCCGGGCTCACAGGAGGGCGCAAGTGCGGTGACCAAAATAAACCGTCGTTTCTCAGAACCGAGCCCAGGAATTGCGACTTCACTGGTAGTTGGAGAAATTGATTATCACCTATCGTCATATTGGTCTTGAATAACCATTTGGCCATATCTCGATTGAGACCTTAGGATATTGTTTTGAGTTCAAAGGGTTATAGAGTGGAAGTAGATTACGATGTGTATTAGTCGTCGTGTCGCCCTCCCCCAATGGCGTGGCAAATGCAAGTGAGAATTTAGCCTGCTTGCTGTACGTGACGGCATCCTAGTTGCTGGGGGCTTATTGTGTGTAGCCCGTCAGTTGTGGGCTCTGGGGTTGCGGGGGACCAAATCAGATCTAACCTTAGCTATCAGATCAAACCAGTCCCCTTGTCGACCGAACCATCCCTTTGCGCTCTTATCAGATCTGAACCCTTGTTCGCTCAATCCTTCCGCTGCGCCGCAGGGACAACTTATATTGCCCTTTTCCCTTCTTTGTCTCTACACGCGTGCAATGTGACTCTCCTACTTGACCGGTTAGGGCCCAGCCGCATGACCGGCAAAACGCGATTCATGAGCTACAGCTTCTTTGACTGCGACGGCTATCCGCTGCATCGAGTGATTGGGCGCGCGAGGCCAGGACTGATCCTGTAGGAGCCGCCTAGATTGGGCGCATGCGGCGCAGACGTGGAATGAACAGGAAATATTGTTCGGCGACAGTATTGATCTCCGTGTCCTCGGCCCGAAATCGGTCATGGGCCGATAGATATCATGACCACTGTGACCAAATGGACTGCGGAGATGGCGTTGACTAATTGCTGAGACATGAGGGTGGACTATAAAAGAGGTCTCATGCCGCACACATATACCAACCTTTGAACCTTAATTCTTGGAGACAGCACAGTTCGTCTTTTGGGTACGTAGGAAAGTTCCGTAGAGTGCTGAACATCAACCCTTCCTTGAGGAGAGTGTTGGAGGAGGAAGACAAAAGTGGAGCAACAGGAAAGAGACTTTAGCTAATCGAGGCCACGAGAATCATGTTCCATGCAGTAATGGCGTCCAGAACACAATTGGTCATGGGTTTCTCGGCTACACACAGATGCTGGGAAATAGAGTTGTTTCATTGGGCACTGCAGATCCAAAAGCCCAACCCACGTGGCCGCTGACAAGGCAAGCCACCTTTACTAGCAACTTTTCAATGAACGAAGCACTGGGCTACGAACTACACCCATTTACATTTACTGCGCACGGATTATTGCTGCATGTGCGGGTTCTAATACTCACGTCGTCGGGGGCTCAGCTCAGGTTTGCTTCAGTTCAAAAATGGCCGCCGCCTGCCTCGGTAATCGCGGTGTGGAACAGCTACTCATGTCAGTGAGATAAAACGTGGTTGGCGGAACCATTGTTGGTGAGTCGGCTTATGTAATGTGAGGGATCAGACAAGGACCGGGCGGCGTCAGAGGAGGGGCTCAAGACGACTGAGCTCGAAACGGCCGGGAGCATGATACGATCCACTTTGTCATCTCACCTCAGCGGTTGCGCAACTCATAAAGGACAACAAACGCTCCAAGGGGAAAAAAAGCCTCTAACGCGCATCTCACGAGCGACGTCGACCGGCCACCCATTCAAGGACCGAAGAAGAAAAAAAGACGAAGACGCCGCCGCCAATGTATCAGCCGTACGCCGTCAACGTGCAGCCGCCGGAGCGGCCGAGGCTCCTGTGCCTCCATGGTGGAGGCGCGTCGGCGGCCATCTTCGAGATGCAGCTCATCCGACTATCGCGGGTGCTCAACACGAGCTTCGAGTTCGTGTTCCTGGACGGGCCGATCGAGACGGAGCCGGGGCCCGGCATTCTCCCTGTGTTCGAGGGGTGCGGGCCGTACCGGCGATGGGTCAGCGATGACCCGAGGACCCCGGCGGACGAGTTTGCGCGACAAAAGGAGACGGCCATGGAGCTGCTCAAGATGTATGTGCAGCAGACGGGCCCGTATGCGGGCATTGTCGGGTTCTCGCAGGGCGCGCGCGCGGCGGCCAGCGTGCTCCTCGAGCAGCAGCGGCAGCCGTTCGTCAACTACAACATGTTTGGCGTCTTCCTGTGCGGCACCTACCCGCTGTTCGTGCCCGACGACGTCAAGATCACGGCGCCGACGGTGCACGTGATTGGGCTGTTCGACCCGTGGAAGCCAGCGAGCGAGGCGCTGGTGGAGCAGTGCTCGGAGCAGAGCACGCGCAAGGTCGTGAGGTTTCCGGGCGGGCATCACCTCCCGAACGTCCCCGACTCGATCCAGGAGGTTGCCGGCATCATTTTGCAACTGCACAAAGAGGCGACGGGTGCGGTTGTGCGGGTCTGAAGGGCGGGCGGGCGATGCGATTTGAAGCGTGGATTTGAAGCGTGGGTTTGAAATGAGCGTGGGATAGCAAGGGAGGGTGGATGATACGGCTGGTTTTATGTCGCCTACCAATGAATTTGGATTCGGTCAGTTCTCTTCGTCGTGGCTCAACCCAGGCGTCGGGGTGGTGGGAGCGGGCAATTTTGAGATTTATTATTCTGGGCGATAGACTAGAGGGATGTTATGTGATGAGAATGGGACATCCGGTTGGCAGCGTTATTATCGAAGTCGGGCCGGCCACATATTAGACAGGCCAAGCATATCGAGATGCCTTTAACTGAAACGGCCCGTAAACCCTTCAGGGCAGAGGTGAAGGAGATTGATTACGCTGACCGCTGGATGATGATAGCGGCAATGATGATGATGATGATGATGAGATGAGCCATTGTCTCGGACATGTGACGAGACAGAGAAATTCGACAGCGACATAACATGCAATGCAATGGCAAGAATGGAGAGAGGAAAAAGAAAACAAAAGGTTGGTGGTAGTGGTGGCTGTCTGTGTGTTTGTGTGGAACGGTCTCGGCCACCAAGCTAAACTAAACCAAACCAAACCAAACCAAACAAACATGACAAGCAGGGAAAACGCAATGAATGTCTCAGACCCGGCGTGGGTGACAGCCAGCCACCATTGATTGCCAGCGAAGACAGCAAACAAAACAGACGGCAGTGGGCAGAAAAGCGTGGCAGCCAAGTTTTTGGCACGCACCGGCGCTGTGGGAGCGTCCCGAAGCAGCCTGGCGCAAGATGGACGCCCACTACCGCTTGCTATCATGGCGACGCCAGATTTGCGTGGCTGGCTGTTAACGCCCCACCCACACCCTCACCTATGGTGTGGTATTCGTCGGTATCGCGGTGTGTGTGCCCCCCCCAATCTGCCTTCCCCCCCCGGTCGTGCATGGGGTGGCTGCCCCGCTGGCCATTTTCGGTCGACGTCACTAGCTGCACAGAGCAGTTTAGCTTCCGTCGATTCCTGGCTTCGAGTGGTCGCGCCCACGCCCGCGCCCGCCCAACACCAACACCAAAAAACAGGGAAAGGATTGCGACGGCCTCCGCTGCTGCACCTCGTCAGAAGCCAAGTTTTCTGGCTGCCGCTGCCGTTGCCGGTGCTCCTTCCTTCTTCCCTGCTATTTACGGCTTGGTTCTTCGTCTTCCTCCTGCTCGCGTCTCTTCATTGTCGCGATACCAAGCGAGACCAAGCGATACCAAGCTCGAACAAGGTGCCGTGCTGCCAAATCTCGTCAATTGGCATCCGTCGACCGCTTGCTCTTGCTTCCATCGGCTCACACATCTCCTCCGTGCACTTGCTCGCCGTTGTCGTCGCCGTTGCCGTGTCGCTGCCGCCCTCGAAGCCGACTCGACCACCCGTGGCAAGAGACACCACCACCAGCGACGCAGATAGGATATTGCGCCTAAACCCACACCTGCGCGCCCAAACAACCAAGTAGTTGCAGTCGCAATGGCAAACTTCAACTGGGTGTCCCGCATGCTTGGCTGGGACCGGCATCCCACTCACCACGACTTCCACTCTGACTGGATTCGCGACGACCGCAGACGACGTACGTACACCTCTTGATCCGTCCGTCCTCCCACCCCCCTGAATTGCACGCGGTGTGATCCGCGTCGCGTTGTCTTGTGTGTTGCGCAAATGGACGTCCTTCAGCCAGTTCCCAAAGCTTACAAGCGGGCCTACTGCCCCGATCCAGTCCTCCCGCAGTACAGGAGCGAGCATCTCCAGTCCGCCATCCCCGCCCCCGAGGTCACAAAGATTGCCCTGAAGCTCCGCCACCTGATCGAGTTGGCCGTGCCGTGCGAGCTGGACGAGACCGATATTACAAAGGCGCACAGCAAGATCATCACCAACAAGGTCGTCAAGGCCGCCAAGGAGGCTGGTGGCTCGCACTACGGGTCGTGCGTCGTCTTCTGCCTGATTGTGTGTAAGAGATGGTTCAAACACCAGGCACTAGTCGAGCTCTGGGATGCCGACCTGCACCGAGTGCGCGCCGTGGCTTGCGAGGTCATTGCGAAGCAGATGTAAGCCGTCCCCCCTGTCAGCCCCATGGGAAACTGTGCAGTATTCCGCTCTTGACAACTAACCACCCGCAACTGCCTGTAGCATCGAGACCGAGGAAGATCTCCAGTATCTTATGCACTCGGTCCTCCTCCGCCGATACTCCATCCTCGTCGACGGCGAGTCTACTCCGCCCGCCAACGTCATAGAAAAGGCAGTCGACCTCCACGCCGTCAGGGTAATTGGTTCGTCGGGCTACCAGAAATGCATATCGTACCTCTGGAAGGGCTGGCTTGTCCAGGATGAGAACGACCCCGCCGTCTTTGTCGACTACAAAGATAAATCCAACCCGTCCTTCTTCGTCCACATGGACCCCGACCGCATCCGCGCCCCCATGTACCAGAACGCCACACAGGTGCTAATCTCCTTCATCTACATCGGCCTCTACACCGCAGTCATCAACTCGGTGAACGCAAAGGGTGTCCTGGACTCGGCCGAGGTGCTGCTGTATATCTTCACGCTCGGCTTCATTTGCGAAGAGGTCACCAAGTTCTGGAAGGCCGGCTACCACATCCTTGGCTTCTGGAACGCCTTTAATGGCGTCCTGTATTCCTTCATCAGCTTGTCCCTGGTCCTGCGCATCATCGGCCTCACCCACAACGAGGGTGACAGCGCGCGCAAGTTCTACAGCGAGCTCAGCTACAACTTCCTGGCCTTCAGCGCGCCCATGATTTGGTCGCGGCTGCTGCTATACCTCGATAGCTTCCGGTTCTTTGGGGCCATGCTCGTGGTGCTCAAGGTTATGATGAAAGAGTCCCTCATCTTCTTTGCCCTGCTTGCCGTGTTGATCATCGGCTTTCTCCAAGCCTTCGTCGGCCTCGACCTCGCAGATGACCTGGTGGCGGACGACATCACCTTTATCCTGTCAGCTATGGCCAATGCCATCATGCAGAGCCCCGACTTTGACGGGTTCGACAAGTTTTCGCCGCCGTTCGGCATCATTCTCTACTACTGCTTCACGTTCATCGTCATGGTAAGTCTCTCCGTCGTGTGATGGCAGTCAAGTGCCAATCGCTAACACATCTGGCAGGTTGTCCTGCTCAACATCCTCATCGCCCTGTATAACTCGGCGTACGAGGACATCTACGACAACGCGAACGACGAGTACCTCGCCCTCTTTGCGCAGAAGACGATGCAGTTCGTCCGGGCTCCCGACGAGAACGTGTACATCCCGCCGTTCAACCTCATCGAGATGGTCGTCATCTCCCTCTTTTGGTGGATGGAAAAGTCCAAGTTTGAGCGCATGAGCGACGTCATTATGGGCATCATCTACTCACCGGTGCTCGTCGTCGCGGCATACTTTGAGACGCGTTCCGCGGCCGACATTAGGAGCAACAGGGCGCGGGGCGAGGAGGACGACGACACGACGGAGGAGTGGGAGCAGATGGAGGACCAGGTCGACTTTGAGTCGGACGGGTGGAACAAGCTGTGCCTCAGCGCCAAGACGGACCTGGAGAGCGACCCGACGATCTTCGAGGTGCAGAAGCTGCGCGGCGAGGTCGAGGAACTCAAGAAGATGCTGGTGGACATTTCCAAGGCCATCACGACAGCGGGGAGCGCTGGCAACGGCGCAGCGTCCGACTTGATCGACCTCGGAGGGCCGGCCGAGGAACAAAGCAAGAAGAAGAAGAAGAAGAGCAAGAAGAGCAAGAAGGGCAAGAAGGCGGGCGGCGAGGCCGAAGCTGAGGGCGAAGCGACATCCAGCGCGAGCGATGAAGAGTGAAGAGCCTTCATCTGATTGACGGGGTCCGCAGTGATGGTCCCTGCGTGCATTGTGTTTATATCTGTTCTCAGGATTTAGTGTACATGTCATAGCCGTCACGTCACGTCACGTCACGCTGTCACGAAGCGTCGTTTGTTTCGAGTTTGGGTTTTGGAGGGTGTCGGTTGGATGCGAGTCAGGAAGCATTAGCACGGGGGGGGAGGTGTCCAGTCATGGTTTGTAATAAGGCTAGAGATTGAGTATTAGTCCGTTGGATGTCAGGGTGTCCAACTGAAGCAATGACTAAGAAATGTTGATACTTTACGGCAAAGAAATGGCGAGATTAGTCAACTGACTCGGCCCACGTTACGAACATCTCGTAGTAAGCGTCCGCAGTCGGATCCGGGCCGATGGGTTCAGCCGACTGAGGGACCATTCGAGTGAGGGCGCGGGCGTGTCGAGGTCACTTGGGCAGCTTGAGCTGAACAGAGTTGTCCCGGATGCCGGCTTGGGGTTCTACGCGAGGGGGGCTGTGCGACTGTGGAGAGGTCAGAGACGATGCGGAGATGGGCGGTGATGGTGGTGTTGCTCTGTAGCCAATTTGACAGATTTGACCCGCTCCCAGAGGAACACTAGGGGAACCTTAAATCCTGTAGTTGTAATTCTTTCTTCTAGGAGGGAGCCGGGGCGATGTTTCTTTCGACCTACCCAGTTGGGATTAACGGCGTGGGGATGTGGTAGACAGTGAGTGGCGTGGAGAGATTGGGCATTTTTGGAGTTTTGGGGGCTGTTCCAAGGCAGAAGGGAACAAATTATGAAGGCCCCGTAACAGGTAACAGAGCGCTCGGCTTTGCAGGAGAAAGTGAGTGTGTGTATATTTGAGGAATGCCTATGAGAGTGCGAGTGAGAGTGCGTGTGAGAGACAGAGGAAGAGTGAGACTGGTATTGAGAGGGCGGGAGTGCGATTGATTAACAGAGCGATCAATAAGAGAGTGAATGAGAGGCTGCACTCCGCGAACCTGTGTCTGAGTTGAGGAAGCCAAACGAAAACGAGGTGTGTAGAGAGGGGCAGAGAGAGTGGAAGAGGGCGTAGGGGAGGCCACGCGCTTCCCCTGTTTCTCACCGAGACCCTGGAGGCCCCCCCTCCCCTCCCCTGGGGAGGCGCCTGGATCAAGCGGCAACTCAAAGCTCGAGACGTTTTAAAGTTTACGCCGTCCAACGCTGCACACCCCGGTCGTCCAACCCACACACCCCGGCCAGGCAACTCGGGATGTTTGCTGATTGGGCTGTCACTGTCACCCCAACTCCAGGAACGCTCGGCACCCGTAGCGAGAAACGCCAGTGGACCGGGGGTGACAGAAAGAGACAGAGAGAGAGTGTGTGAGTTTGTGCGAGAGAGTAGGTAGGAAGAGGTGACCGCTGGCTCCCCCCCTCCCTACGGCCCCCAGCCACTGTTTGGGATGAACGGGCTTGGTGGTTTTGCCATTGTTTCTGCCGAGGCTGCTTGCTGACCTATGGCTACTGGTATTTGATTGGAAAGGGGGGAGAGTTGGGGGCCGACCCAACCGCCAGCCTGTTTACTGGGCTGCTGAGTGTGTAGTGTGCAGTGTATTTCTGTTACAGCGGGCGGCCCCTGGCGACTGTACGAATACCGGTACATACTTGCGGCGAAGGTGAACACGGTTGGTTACATAATACGCTAGTGCTTATAACGTCCTCATTGCTATTCGTGACTGGAGGGCCCAGGAAACAACAACAACCATCCCCCGCCCTACTCTCCCCTGGCGCTTGCTCGCACGGGGGATCACTTTCGAAACGTGATCCGAACATTGGCGCGGGAGCACGGCGAAATGCACGACGGCAGTGTTGGGATGCACCACGGTAGACTCGAGACTCGAGACTCTCGTCGTCGTCCAGTCCAGTCCCCAGCCCAGCCCAGCCAGCCCAGGCCCCGCCGCGTCATCTCTGGCGGTGCACACTTGTCAAACGCTGAGGTGATGAGGGCCGTCCTTCTTTGCTGGCCGTCTGTGAGCTTGTCATTTTGTGACTATTTTGGTTCGCCTTGATGCGGCCCAAATCGTGGGCGAGGGAGCTTGGGACACCGGAATTAGAACTTCTGCTGCATGCACATTGCTGGCGCATGCATTGTGCACCACTACTCTAATTATCGGATAGGTGCCGTATCTCCTCGGCTGCCCCTGGCGCCATCCAGGATTAGCATGCGTAACGGAACATGGGAAGAATTGTGGGAAAAAAGAAAGAATCCTTGGTTCCCTCTCTCTCTTCACCTCGCTTGCTTCGGATGTCAGATGCCCCGGCCCGCCTTGGATCGACATGGGGGACTGCATGTGGAAGCAGACCCATCCGTGGGGCGAAGCTTAGCCCATTGACTACCCTCTTTTTTTTCCTTTTTATCCTTTTCGTAACATCTTCGTTTCCTTGCACGGGTAACGGCTCGACCGCATGGGTCAAATTGCTTCCGGAGGGCGCCGCTAAGAGACCGCCACATGCTGCCTCCCCTGTTTTGGGATGGTCGATCCTGGGGAGGAAGGGGGGGCCTTACGGCTTCAAACAACGTTGCCAGGGGAAGGGAAGGGGGGAGGCTTGTAGACGGGGCACTCGTCCAGCCTTGGGACTGTTCCAAGGGGATCAGCCGCTTGGAAGGGGGCCGTTTTGTTTCTTGGTATTCGCGAGGACGGCGGCTCTGCTCAATGTGTATAAGAGGAGGCATGCCCTTCGTCCTGTCAGAGTTGTGTTCTGTTCTTCATCAAACAAAACAAGCAGGTCTTCTAATCAACTCTTCTCACCACCGCCAACAATACCAATAAAACATCCGTTTTATCTCCTATACCCAATAACATCCTAATTCCCACCCCGTCAAACACGCAAACTCCCACCACAGCCACCAAGATGCACACCTCAACCATCCTCGCCACCATCCTCCCCGCCGCGGCCGCCATGGCCCAGTACGGCTACGGCGCCGAGGCCGCGTCCGCCTCGGCGACCGCCTCCGCCGCCGCCTCGTCCTCGTCGAGCATCGCCGGCGTCCACGTCGTCAAGGTCGGCGACGGCGGCCTGACCTTCGAGCCCAACGAAGTCACCGCCGCCGTCGGCGACGTCGTCGAGTTCCACTTCTACCCGCGCGCCCACTCCGTCGCCCAGTCCGCCTTCGACTCGCCCTGCCAGCCGCTGAGCAACGGCACCACCACCGGCTTCTTCAGCGGGCCCGTCGCCGTCACCTCGGGCGTCGGCTCCGAGGTCTTCACCGTCCAGGTCACCGACACGAACCCCAAGTGGTTCTACTGCGCCACCGGCCAGCACTGCCAGGGCGGCATGGTCGGCGTCATCAACGCTCCGTAAGTTTCCCCCCTTCTCTCCCCCCCCCAAACATGCCAAAAAGAGCCCAGATGCTAACAATGTCATGACAGTGCCAGCGGTCAACGCACAATCGCGCAGTACGCCGCGGCCGCGGCCAAGGCCGAGTCCAACGTCGCCCCCAGCGCCACCGGCGGCGGCACCCTCGGCTCCGCGGCGACCGGCAGCCCCAGCTCCGCCTCCGGCGCGCCGTCGGCCTCCTCCTCGTCGCAGCCCAGCGCCGGCATCGAGGCCCGCGGCGACGTCCGGTGGGGCCTCATCAGCTTCGGCATGGCCCTTGCCGGCGTCGTCGGCGGTCTCCTTGTCTAAAGCGTTCCTCCTTTTTTCCCCACGGGTCTCGTGGGGGTTTCGTGTCTGAGTAAACCGGGGCGGTGGTTCGGGTTTCATGTCTCTCTATTAAGGATACCAAGGAATGCATCAAACGGATTGGGTTTTTTTACCAAAAGGACGGAACGGGCGGGGATGTAAAAGGGGAGGGGTTCATGATGGGGCTCCGAGACGGCTCTTCTTCCATTGAGTGGAATAAGGATTCTCGGGCCTGTCTTTTTTCGATATACATAGTACCCTACTGTAACGCGCGCTTATTTTTATTGAATTTGCTCTATTCAACAATTGCCCTTGAGCTTTCGGCCCAGCCCCACCGCCAATATCAACTGTTTGTGAATCTCCCTCTCTGTTGACCACCAAACTGCAATTAGTACTACGTTTACCTTCCAGACATTCATTAACAGCTTCGCCTAATGCTCGCCCATTTGATATGAAAGAAGCAAGATCGCTCCTTCCTGACAAGGGAGACTTTCAGTCGGCTTCTTTGCCGCCTGCTCTCCCATTCCACACTGCTTCCAGGTCATCGATGATCCTCTGTATCTCTCCATATCCCATTCTTTCTCTCATTTTACCAAGCACCCGCCGAATCAAAGCAATGTCCTCCGCTAACGTAACAGAGTAACCCAAGATAAGCATCGGCCAAGCTCCAAGAAAGCAGCGGGTCCACGTCTCATACGAAGCGGGTCTCCGTAAGATGCAGAAAGCTCGTTTTACTTGCCAGCGAGGTGGCTTAGACGGCTCTGGAGTTGGGCAGCGAGTGTTGATGGACCCGGACTCGGCGGAGGACTGTGACGCAGACGTCTCGGTGATATGATCTAGCAGAAGCGACGCGCTTAGGACGAAAAGCGTAACGGCATCCTTGTGAAAGCTGGTTAGTGTCGAAAAAGCGCTCTCGGATTCGTTCTCGGCGAGGATGAGGCCTTCCCATGTCTCCATCTCCCCTTTCAATAGAGTAAGAATCTGGGAATTGAGGCGCTTCGGCGAGTTTAGGAAGTCAATCAGATCCGTGATGAGGCGGTACAGCGGCAGGGGCAAGCCCAGCACTGGGCTGGAGTCTTCGGGCAAAACGTCTACCAGTTTCCGTGCGTTGAGTACGTGCTCCGACCGGTCCAAAAACTGCGCATCGACGTGGAAGTTTGGCGCAAAGGGCTTCCGCATGGAGAGCAGGAATGCTTGGTAAAGCACGCTTTCCGTGTTAACACGGTGCAGTGGACGCGTCATTGATATGGGCGACCCTGTGTCCTCGTATCGCAGCTTGAGGAGACTCATGGCTCCGTCAACGTGCTTCCTTGCATCGAGGGTCTTGTCGGGAGGCCCCCACATCTGATTGATACGGAGATTAGGCTCTTCAACAACACAGGTACAAAGTTTCGGGAATGCTCTTACATCGTATAAGTATAGATATACCACACTTGTCACCAAGGGGTCATCTGGCCCCTTTCCCGATGACCCTAGCTCAGCAAGAGCATGGTTGACCAGCTCCACCGCTCGAAAGTAGTATCCCAAAGCAGCGTCGTGGTATCGTTGGTCTCGGAGAAGCATGTACTTATTTGAAGCACACGCTGCAAAAACCGCGCACTTGACGCTTTCTGAATGCATCATCATCCTCATGACTTGCGATCCGTACCCCCCCAGGTCGGTTTCCCTCACTGTTGGGAGTAGCAGTACAGAGATGAAGATGTTGAGATAGTGATGCGTGAGTTCCTGCTCAAGCTCGGATCGCGGCCTTGGCTCCATCAAAGACATCATGGCGGAGGTGTCGTTGCATGAAGAAGGCGACGGCGGGCTGCGTTCGTCCGAAAACGAACGGCGAGCCCGGTGCCGACGGTCATACATGTCATCTAGAGATGGCCACGAGCACTGACGACTTGAGCTGGCGCAATTGCGGCATGTTGGCTTCTCTTCTCCGCATTTCACTCTTCTCTTCCTGCCTACATTGCGGTTAGGTAAGACGATGTAAAGACTGAGTGAGCCCCGTAATTATGAGCAACAAACATACATGTAGAGCATCCCGTCTTAGTCCGCAATTTAGCCTTGGCCATAGTGGTGAAGCACGGGTTCCTCAGGTGACACAGCTGACGGACTGGATATTTGACCGTCAAGAGTCCCCAGCATCAGGTATCCACGAAAGACAACGTGCGGTATCCGCATGGCAAAAGGTCAGGAATGGGCTTTTGCGGAGGATCAACAGGCCTTATCAGAGGCATTTGCTGAGGAACCCCGCATTGGTCAATATACTCCGAACATATATCTCCAGTGGGTCGGCTTATCGTCATCCGGGACGACATGATGCGGGGTCTTGTTGTACAGGATTACAAGCCGGAACCTGGCAGGTTTGGGGTTACTTCCTAGCTAGCGCCTATGCTGATGGCACTCACTGGCCGAGTGAATGGAATAGCACGAGAAGATAAAAAGGCTGCCTAGTCAAGATGATTGTCGCTCTGGCAACTTTGACTTCTTCTCCATTGATTACCACAGACTACTGACAACAATCTCACTGCTGAATAACTTTTGAGATCAAATCTACAGCCGCCACAGTTTCTTCGTCTCGGAAATGCTTTCCAGCGAGTTGCAGTGCTATCGGTGCACCCACGAAATCCTCGGCGATGTCTAGTAATTTGGGAAGATATTTCAGTGATTGTTTCTGTACAGCGCTTGGAATTTGGCCAACTTACACTTCTTGTATTCTCTCTCGTCAGTAGCTGAGCGCGGTTTGTAATCCTTGTCAACAACATCAATGGAAGGATCAACGTGCAGTCCTGTCGGGAACGTGATGCTGGGTTGGTCGAGAATGTTCCAAATCGTGGTATAGTGCCAGTACTGCGCAGTGCCGCACTTGGCTGCAACTCCGACATAAGCAGGGCATAGAATGAAGTCTACCCCGCGTTCCTTCATGACACGGTGGTAACTGTGTAGTGCACTATGTTAGCACAGTGACAGCCACGGTGAAACTAAAGCGTCGGAACTCTTACTCTTCTCGGAAAACCTCTCGTCGAATATTCAGTTCCCAGTTTTCGCGGATCGAGAGCGGCTCTGGCTTGGAATACTGAAATGCCCATTCCGTCAGGGGCGCAACCGGCTCGCCGCCTTCAGCTAAAACCTCTTTCTGCGTGGCAGCAGCGTCGGGGAAGTATAAGAGCTCGATGATCTCAGCCCCCTCGTTGTGCTTGTATGGCTCAAAGTCGACGACATTCACGCCGGCTTCCTTTAGTTTCTTTGCTGCATGTTGGAGAGCGCGGGTGACTGGCGGGTGAGGATGGACCATCCTGCAGAGCAGACAAGAATGTCAGTGCTCAAGTACAACTGCACCGAGAATTGGTCACTTACCCATCATCCCAGATAATACCAACTGTAAACTGTCCTGGTTTGTAGGCGTCAACCTTCTTCCAAGGCAGAGGCACTAGCGATGTTTCCTCGTCCCATGGTTCTTGGTTCAAAACAACATCCTCGAACAGCTGCATGTCTGCGACGCTATTGGCCAGGGGTCCAAGAATGCAACGGATACTTTCTTGCCCAAGACCAGGCAGGCAAATTCCCTTGTACGGGTTGCGCAGAGCCGTGGTCCGAAGACCATAAGAGCCGCAAAAAGCGGCTGGTGCACGAACGGACCCTCCAATATCGGTGCCGAGACCCAAAACCGAGCATCGAAGTCCAACACATGCGCCCTCGCCACCGCTGGAGCCGCCTGCTGTGAGGTTTCGGTTGTAAGGGTTGACCGTCGTTCCGTAGATGGGATTGCTACAGTCAAGATGCTAGGCCACCATAAGTAAGACTGGGTTCTACGCTGTGTTGACAAGAAACGAGGTATAAACCACAACTTACCATGCAACTCTGTGGTATGTTCGTTCGGACGTGGAACACAGCCCCGGCTTTTGCGGCTAGGCGAAGCACCAAGGCATCCTCTTGAGCGACATTGTCCGCCCAAGCGACGTAAGCCGAGTGGCAAATGCGCCCCTTGAGTCCGATGTGCTCCTTGATGGAAATGGGCAAGCCGTGCAACGGACCCACGATTTTCCCAGTCTCCTTGAAATGTGCGTCCAGCTTTTCAGCAGCAGCTAGAGCGTCATCCGCCAGGAACTCGGTCGCAAAGTTCACAAGCTGATGGGCTACATGAGCGCGCTTGAGAAAGGCTGTCACAGTCTCCACGGCAGTGAGCTTGCCTTCTGCCATCTGGTTGACCAGGTCTATGCCATTGCATGCTGTGATCTCTTGCTCTCGCGGGGTGAGAAGTTTGCATGTGTCGATGAAGCTGGCGACGTTCAGCTGGCTTGGTGGCGGCAGCTCGTCTGGGGAGAGCAGCCATTTGGGGTTGAGTGAGTCTTTGAGAATCTTCCTGCACTTCTCAGCCTTGAGCTCCCACGGAGCTGGTGCAAGTGAGCCCATAATGAAGGATGAATGTTAGAATGGTTCAAGGGAATGGAATAGTACGAGAACTCAAATCTGGGGGTTTTGTCTTAATAGCAAACTTATCTATCAGCCAAATTTCGGACAAGAAACTGCTAGAGACAGAAGGGGTAGTCTATCAGTGCTGTTGGCTAAACATCAACGACTTGTGGTTGTCTGCCATGTTATCGCCGAGACATTCTGACGACAACGTGCATTATCTTTTGGGGCATTTCCCCTCATCAATCAAGCCATTTCGGCACGCAGCAGACTCGGTAAGGTCAACATTGCATCAAAGCTTGTTGGAGAGCTTCACGAAAGCCACACCGGCACTCTTTTTCCGATCCAATCAACGCCAGATAGCGCTTCCCATGTTGGTGTAGTGACCATCAAAGCCGAAGCTCTGGTGAGGCTTATCAAAGTTGTGATCCACATTGCTCCCTATCTTGCCGTCGCAAGTGTAAATGATTCGTCAATACTCCGGCATTTAACAGTGATTAGCCGGTGCGAACTCTCGCAAATACAATACATTGGACGATCATTGCTCCACACAGGCTTTGAGAGAATGGGCATGCGTTGGTACTGTGGATGGTGCGACGGACGGCTTTGAGTCCTTGTTGCGACGATTAAGAGCCGAGGCTTGGCATTTTGAACGCGGTGCGACCCTTCAACTACCCCATTATCATCAGGTCACTAACTTGGTGAGGTGGAGGTGATTACCCCAGATCGAAGGGCCGACCCATATCAAACAGATATGCTCGCAATTGGGTATCATTGGCTAGCAACGAGCAGCTCCTAAGTATCCACCTGTTTGCTTTATCGTCTTTTCCAGGTTTACCTACCGAACCTAATTGGGAGATACTGTGATGTCCATATCGCGGCTCCCTGCTTGCATACCGAGCATCATCACCTTCGTCATTCTTATCGGCCCAGAGACCATTGATAAATCAGCCGAAGACTTCATATTTTCTACAACACTTGTGTTGTTACTCGAGCATTTTCACTCATGCTGTGCTACAGCACATAAGATTTTCAACCTTCAGAGCTCTAGGTCTTTCATACAGCCACAGTCAACATGGTTTCAAAAACGTCGTCCTCGGCGCCGCCGCCCGGGTTCATTCCTGGAACCGTTCATCTGGTTGATCTTGAGGGAACAATGGCCTCACGGCATGCTGAGAGTGGAGGCCGCGACATTGTTCTTATTCCCACGCCGTCAAATGACCCCGACGATCCGTTGAATTGGAGCCCCCGAAGGAAATATTTACTACTAGCCTGCATTTGCGTGTAAGTCTTCACGCAGCTACTAGGGTAATTTTTTCCTCGCTGACAATATTCTTTGCACCAGCTATTGCCTCGCCATAGGCATTGCGTCGGCCGCCATATACTCTGTCCTTATTCCTATCTCTACCGCCACCGGACTGACCCTTGGTGACTTGAACTCGGGCACTGGATACATGTTTCTGGCGTTTGGCTGGGGTTGCCTAATATGGCAGCCTCTTGCGCAGAAATTCGGCAAGCGTCCGGTGTACTTATTTACGTTGCTGGGAAGCATGGTAGGATGCCTTTGAATTTTCTCGGGTCACCAAACTTCGTTTGAATCAACGCAGAAGCTGACTACTAGTGGTGCAGGCTATCATGCTCTGGGCCCCGCACGCGACCACCGGTAGTAACTGGATAGCAAACAAAGTCTTGCAAGGAGCCATCGGTGCTCCAATTGAGTCACTTTGCGAAATCTCTATCGCCGACGTGGTATGTCAAACGACTCGATCATATTGACAGGAACCTTAAGATGACCATCACTAACATGCTGAACAGTGGTTTACACACGAAAGAGGCACTTATATGGGTTTTTATGCCCTTTTCTTGGTCGGAAGTAATTTCTTGGCACCCGTGATCGCAGGTTTCATCAACGATGGTCAAGGATGGGAATGGGTTCTTGTACGTCTACCCACATCTGAGCACGGCTGAAAAACCCCGTTGTTGTGGAATCATGGGCAGTCACTGACAAGAATAATAGTACTGGTGCGCAATATTCTGCGGTGCTGGTTTCGTCATTTGTTTCTTCTTCATGGAAGAGACCAATTACCAGCGCTTGGACGTGTTGACTGCCGAACCCTATCAAGTTGACGATACACCATCGTCACTTGAAAAGGCCTCAAAGGACGCTTCCGACTCGGACAAAGTAGCTCCAGTTCAAAGCAACCCTGACCCTGCCGTTTTACCAGCATCCAGGAAAACATACCTGGACAAGATTAAGATGTTTCAACACAGCAATATCAACCACGAAGCTTCGCTCCTAGAGATGTTCATACGGCCCTTCCTCTACTTCTCCTTTCCATCGATCGTCTTCGCTGGATTCATGTATGGGGCTGTCGTTTGTTACTTCAATGTCTTGAACGGCACGGCGTCCCTCATCCTTTCCAGCTCGCCGTACAACTTCCGAGCAAGCATCGTCGGGCTTTCTTATATATCCTGCTTGATAGGCGTCGGCGTTGGGTAAGACCAACACCAAAACGATCACGAAACCGGGTGCTAACTACTCTTTCATAGTACGGCGTACTCCGGCCTCTTTGGTGACAGATTTGTCATCTGGAAGGCTCGTCGCAACAAAGGCATCATGGAGCCTGAATTCCGACTTTGGCTCTTTACCGCACTATTGATATGTATTCCAGGAGCACTTCTTCTGTGGGGCGTTGGAGCCGCCCACGAGGTTCACTGGTTTGGTCTTGTATTTGCCATGGGTGTCTTTGGTGCTGCCATCACTGCTGGAAGCCAGCTTTCCATCAGTTATTGTATCGACTGCTACAAAGAACTCGGCGAGGATGCCATTGTTACAGTGATCCTTGTGAGAAACACCATGAGCTTTGCTGTAAGCTACGGGTAAGTCTTCGTTCAAACGTTCCACGCTTGCAAATCCTCACTATATTATGCAGTATAACACCGTGGGTCGAGAATATGGGATATCAAAACGCCTTCCTAGTCGCTGCCTTCGCTGCGTTGGCTCAGATTTCGTCTTATTTCGCTATGATTAAATGGGGACGCCAGATCAGAGAGAAGAGTGTTGGCCGGTACTGGAAGTATTGCCAGTAGTGGGAAACGGTATTCTTTGGAATTCATCAGCGACTTCAAGATAAAGCCAGCGTTATTTAATCCATAGTTCAGGAAGAGCTGAAAACTCTGTATAGATAAAGCTTTCATTGGACTTGGACACTAAGGAATGGTACCAAATAGAGTACAGCTATGATCAACAAAAGCCATACTGTATCCTCCATCAAAATCTGAATCGCCGCTAAATTCAAGGACCCTTGGCCAGATATGGCCAATGGTAACTATCTTTGCAGTACCATATAGATAAATGTTTGGATAGAGATACCCCATTCTGAAAGCATTGTTTAATATTGAAGAGCTTATTAGCCTACTTATTGCATGCATCGCTCCATCGTAGATTATATAACTCTCCGATGGGCCCAGATACCATTCCCTGTTGCAAAAGTTTGTTCGTGAATGCTCTAGATTCCATGTTAAACTGATCTAGCGGCCTCGATTGCCTCCACAATCTTCTTCGCGGTCTCTTCAGGGTGTAGATCGGTGACGTCAATAACCAGACCGTCCAGTTTGACATCGTCATGGTGTGGCAAGTCGTCAAAGTCGAAGAGAGTGAGTCTTCTCAGACGTCGTAATGCATGTCCATCGGTGAGCTTGTTTACTCTTCGACCTGAGTCGGTCCAGCATCGGGCAGCATTCATTCCGCGTCGAATGTTCTCGTCTTCTTGGCAGGTGAGTGAAACGGGTAAGAACAACCGGCATGCTCGCCTGGCTGCCAGAAGGTATTCCATCGATGTTTCGGATCCGTTGTCAGAATCGGTCTGAAACTCAGTGAATATGATGACCTTGTTTCTCATGGCCTCAGGGAGCATATAGGTCTCGAACGCTCTCTGTCTCTGGAACCTTCTTGCCTCCCAGTATTTAGGGTGCCTGCGAGATAACTGGACCTTGTCGATGAGCTGATGATTATCGATTAGGACGGCATTAGCTTCGCCGAGAAAGCGCAGGAGTTGGGTTGCGACTGTCAACTTGCCGGTCCCGGGGTATCCGTTCATCCATATAACTGGACCATTTTTCGACATCAAAACTTCATCAATTGTCGCATTTAGGGTTTCGTGTGCGAAGATTGGTTCTAATTCGACTTCTTTTCCGCATGGGTTTGAAAAGGAGGCAGGAACGGCGACGGTACTCACGGCCGTAGTGCCTGCCTGGATACGCCCGGTATTCATGAGCTCCATGGTTTTTTTTTTCATGAACCAAGCTTGACACCGTATAATAAAGCGTGCAGAATGTAAGAATTTGGGTCAATCAAGCTATCCGAGATGATCTTGATCTTGATCAATGATGTGCGTAGATTCTGGACGGTTGTAATTAGTGAAGAGAATGCCTCTGAATTTATCGATGCTTCAGTTCCTCTTTTGAGTGAGAACTTAGCATTCGACCAGAGTTCCTTCGTCGTACCAGTTTTGAATGAATAGGTAGAATGGAACCGCGCAAGATAAAACTCTTTTTTTGTTGGAATTAGAAGAGGGAGGCTTATACTAGTTGGCCACCCAATTTTGGTGCATTAGGCGATCTTGCGGCTTCCGTACGAAATACTCAGGCATAGAAGCATAGATTTGTCTTACACAAGTTAAAAATGTATGCATGAGGAAGAGGAGATTTTCTTGTTTCTTGTAATAAACGACTAGCCACCCATCATTTTACTCATTCTTCTTCCACCATATTCTTCCGGTTCATGTGGAAGTTGTTAATGATGGTTTCCTGTGCATCCTTCATGTCAACTGCCTGCGCCTTATTGTTCAATCTCTTCCGGCTCTCCAGTAACTCGCTAGCCACATCCTTCCAGCTGAGAGGCTTCCCGTCTAGACCCAGATCGCTGGCGCCCTCAACAATACCCTTCACAGATACAGGAAGCAACTTCCCTTCCTTTTTTCTCACCACACCACCGACTATGACAGTCTCTACATCTCTCTCGCTTGAATGTAGAACTATTGCGGCAATGGGGTCCTCCTCTGCAGCGGGAAGCATCGAAGGGCTGCTAGTGTCGAATACCACCAGGTCTGCCTTGGCACCAACACGTATCTGCCCGACTTCCCCTGCCATACCAATTGCTCTAGCACCTCCAATAGTAGCAAGGTTGAACACCTGCTCTGCCGATGGTCCCGTATGACGACTCCACTTCCCCTGCCTGCGGAGGTTCTCCTGGCGTTCAGTGCGAGCATACTGTAGCCCCAGGCGCATCTGGCCTGGCATAAAGCTGCTACCCCAGGTATGGCAGTCAACACCAAGACTAGAATGCGACTCGAACTCTGGGAGTAGGGCAATAGGTGGATATCCCATTTGCAACTCGGTGTTGGGCGTTGAGGAAATATACACGTCATGTTCCGTGACTAGGTCGGCGTCACCCTCCCTGGGGAAGTTTCCATGCGATATGAGAACATCTGGCCCAAGAAGCCCGTGACTGTTGAGGATTTGCAAGCCGGAAGGTCCGTCGCCGAATGCCACACCAGATACGCTATGGGTCGTGATGATCTTTGCCTTTGCGGCTCGAAGCTCCGAGTAGAGCTTCTTCAAGTGATCGGGCGATTGGTACAGATTGTCCACTGAGAAGCCCATCTGGATCCTTCCATCTCCGTAGGGTCCGTTAGCTGCTAGAGACTTCCAGTTTTCGAGCACACCCGGGGAGGAGTAGTCATCCTCGGATTTCAATGGCTTCCAGCTTGAGATCACCCTAGGAACGCAGTAGCAGTACACGGCCCTAAGCCCGGACGCCACCAAGGCCTGAATCATCGTCGGAGCTTCCAAAGTTAATTACAGCTGCGGCTTGTGGGTTGACGCGTACTACTTACGGTACTCAGAACCCATGTTCAAATGCGAGTGGTCTACCACCGTCGTGGTGCCACCATCAATCGCCTCGAGAGCGCCGCCCAGCTCTCCCCAAAACGCGTCTTCGACTGAATAAAAAGCGGCTCCAAAATACCCGGTTGGGAGGTATTCAACGAGTGTGTGGTTGGCATGGCGGCCCTTGAGCGCAGTTTGCCAAACGTGGTGATGCGTGCTGATGAAACCGGGAGAAACAATCTTTCCCGCGCAGTCGAACACCTTGACATTGTCTCCGCTGATCTCAATGTTCTCACTGATTTCGGCAATTTTGTCTCCTTCAACCAATAAGTCCAATTTTTGGGGAGTCGCCTTGCCGTCATCTCCATGGATGAGAAGCACTCCATGCTTAAGCAGAATCTTGGAGGTTGGCGCAGTCATGATGTGGGATGATGTTTGTGGGGAAGGGAGGTGGGTTGCATTCTGACAGCAGTGCGAGGCGATCCTTTATAGCACATGCCATTTGCAGTATTGAATCGTCACAGGTAACTGAAAGGGTTGCTCAAGAGCTATCTTACGTCAGAATTACAGATCGGGGACCTTCGCAGTTAAGTAATATTTCGCCCGAGACAGTCGCGAGGCTCGCCTTTTGGTTTTCTTCCTGAGCCCGAGGCGCGAGCAAATGCCTGTGTTTAGGGGACTAGAGGGTTTGACCCCGGGCGTCTTCGGGATGATTGGGCTGGGGACGATGTGGAGTGTTGCTGGTCCGTGGAACGCGGGGTCACTGTGATTCTGCAGATGGACGTAGCAAGAGACCGAATAAGACGCATGGTTAAGTTCGGGCTGTGATTCATTGGCATGGAAGCGACCATTAAGAAACTGTACAGCCGGTGATCCATAACAGAATGAAGAATATTTTTGAGAAGTGGCAGACGTGATGCAACCACCGCTCGCTCCCTGCCAGTCCATGAGGCTTTCCCTCACGTCTTTAAGAGATGACCAAAGCGTACTGCACCTGAAAGCTTCAAGACAAAAAAGTAAAAGTAAAATAAAATAAAATAAATACCGGGAGCTGGAATAATACCGTTTGCTTTCGAGTTAGATCATAGAGACAGGATTGAGCGGGGCAGGTCTGTCATTTTCTTCGGCCCCTTGTAACCGACTACTTCCACTCTGAGTCATTGAGTACAAAGCCGACGACATTATCTCTAAAACTTTCAGGATAGGACACAACTAAATATTGCATTCGGGCTATCAAGTTTGTTGAGACAGGTACGAGACAGTCAACCTCGAAGACAATGACAGTCCAGTAACTCGGAGATAACAAATGGACTAAATCCTATCAGCGGCGCATGTCAGTCAGCCTGTCTCCACTCAATGCCCGCTAATATTTCGCTGGTAACTACTGATCCTCCCCTACTGAATGTGTCTAATAAACACGGTGTCGTAAGGGTATATCAGGCGTTAATTGCTGCCCGCAGCTAACGGCGTCGTTTTTTGTGACAGTTATGAGCCCAGCTCCACCCGCTACTGTGCCAGAATGGTATAAGTGCAGCATTAGCGACCTAACCGCCTTGGCACGTACAACGATCCACCATTTCGCACGTACAACCCCAAGACCCGAGGGTTCGATCCCCGCAGGAGACCGACTGTACCACCTAGATTTTGGAGATATGTACCCAATCAAAAGGTTTCAAGAGTAAGTGTATCAGATCCGTACTACCTGTGAGAGCGATACGAATCTGGGGGGTGTGTCGTAAGGGTATATCAGGCGTTAATTGCTGCCCGCAGCTAACGGCGTCGTTTTTTGTGACACACGGGAATCGCAGAAAATACGTAAGAGCTGCAAATTTGATCAACATTTCTCGGATGTAATGCCGTGCTGCAATTGTTAGCTTTCATTTAGTCTTCTGTGTCATCAACTAACTGCAGGCCGCGTTATCACGTCTTGGTCCCACAGGCCCTGTTACACTGAGCAAGCGGGGACTGAGTCTATTGCGTGATTATAAACACCACTCCCGCTCGGTACGCTGCACAGAATCTTCTTTGCCGAAACATTTCTTCGCAGCACAGATATTTCCAAACTCACCGACACTTGAACAGAACCATGGCAGAGTCAAAGATCATCCCACCTGCGGCTTCGGAAATCGCCAAGCCTACCAGCACCTTCACTGGCGAGGTCTATCTCGAAATGACCCATCGCGATGAGCATGCGGCCATTGCAAACGTCACCTTCACACCATGCGCCCGTACGCACTGGCATACTCACGTCGGTGGACAGATGATCCGAGTTCTTGCCGGCAGTGGGTGGGTTTGTGACAAAGGCGGAGAGGCCCGACGGATCAAGGCCGGCGACACTGTCTGGGCACCTCCGGGCACGACGCACTGGCACGGCGCTGATGACGGGAGCATAATGACGCACTTTGTTGTCGGCGTTGGGGAGACGAAATGGCACGAAGCTGTTACGGATGAGGAGTACCAAAAGCGAGCGGTAGAGTAAGGTTGGCTGGATGTAAGTCATTCGAAGAGATGATATTATTATCAGCTTTATCAAGCTGACAATCAAAGATGCATCATCCATAGTGGTTGTGGTTAATTGGATCACGCACGGTCGACCAAGGATGCGATATCATCACTCCCGAAACATCCGGAATGAATATGTAGACATTCATTCTAAGAGGAGAAGGATCTTGTCAAAAAAGTCAGACTCATAAATGCTGGGTCTCTGGAGATTCGTGTGATGAATGAAACGTATAAGCAGAATAAAATCCAGATCAAGACACTCATTCAATGCTCAATTCTCCACCAGTGCGGAGGGTCCTTAACCTCTTCGCTCATACTTGCCAGTGACCTGAATCTGGGGAGTCTGGAACACGTCCCAGTTATCAGCGGCTTTGGGGTTTCCAAAGGGCTTCAGGGTGGCAAAACGCATGCTAATAGGGCCATAGATATTAGAATCGCTGTTTCAAATAATGTTTCAAGCCCGGAGTTACTCACGTGTAGTTTCCAAGTTCAATTTGGCTGCCGTTGCCCAGCTTGCCAAACCACCAGAACTCGTGGTAGGCGTTTTGCGTCTGGGCGTTCCGGAACACATCGAGCTTGGGGTAAGTCCAGGTGTCATCCGGGTCGTAAACATTGGGGTCGAAGTAAGACACTGAGCCAGTAACGGCGTGGCTGGTCGCGGGGCCGATATATCCATTCTTTCCGGGGACGGGGGGGTATTCCCATTGTCTTTCGGTCCAACCGGCCTCGTAGATCTTCATTGGTTAGTTTTGGATTTGATCGGAATATCTGGGTACAACTCACATCCCATCGGACTTCCTTGCTTCCCCAGATCAGCTTTGAGTAGATGATCGGGAAGTCCGCAGCGAATCGGTCAAGGTTAAATGAGTAGACGCTGGCGGGGGTTAGCCTAGGGAGCAGCCAAACCACCTGTAAAAATTCGACTTACTAGTCTCTCTGAGTCGTAAATGGGTATGATGGCCGGTAGATAGGGCTTATCTCAGCCTTGAGATTTGCGCCAAGTCCTTCAAATACATTTAGTTCATGTTCCTCTCATGCTCATGGTTGATGCTTGAAATAATTAACTTACCAAGGTAGGGGACCGAGAGTTGCTCTCCGTTGTTACCCGAAACAAAAACCTTTCCGCTATAAAGAGGTAGGGCAGAGGAGTTCCAACCCAGACTATCGGGGTTAGGGAAGTTGACGCTGAAAAGGTCAGCCATCATATTCTTCTACAATTCGTTGTTCAGGTGTGACTTGCCTAACAGTCTTGCTTTCACCCGGTTTCAGAGTAAAGTCTCTAGGCAGAGACACTTGGACCGGCAAACTCTTTGGCGTCAATTCCCCAAGGCTCTTCAATCTTTTTTCCCCTTGCCAAGGTGCCACAAACGGGAACCATCCTAGGATTTCCACGCCTGCGGCAGCTTCGTAGGAGAACGTGTAGCTCACATCCTTGGAGCCCTTGTTAGAAACAGTAACGTCGTGATAACGGCTGAAGTAGTGGGTATCGTTTAGAGCAATCTTCTCAAATGCGAGCTCGGTGGTGTAGTTGACAACCTTGAAAGCGTTAATCAAACCATTGCCCACTTGAGCTACGGATGCGGAAAAGCCGTAGTCAGTAGCAGTCCCGTCTGACCAGGGGAGCGAGGTTCCGCTGGAAATAATAAGTTGGTTAAGCTTCTTTGCAAAACCCTTTCCTAGAATGGAAGTCAGTTTGATGAAACTCTTGCATAAAAGACACAAGCATGACAGATATTTACCGTGGACAGATCGGCCACCATGGGCACTAATGTAAAGTGCCGCAACACCTGCTACATACGGGGTAGCCATGGATGTGCCAGAAAGAATAGCATATGAGTTGTCAAGGTAGGTGCTAAAGATCTGCGAAAGAGTTAGACATTGGCGAATAATGCTATGGTAGAATTGCAACTCACCTGGCCTCCGGGAGCAGCAATATCGGGTTTGATATCAAGGTCATTGGATGCTCCCCAAGAGGTGAACGTGTTCGGGCGTCCACCAGCGGGGTACTCCAGACCAACGACCTGTTCAGGGTTGAGAGAAAAATCTGCTGTGACATTGCCGCCAGCCTTGACAACTTCTATAATTGCCTCTCCAGCGGCGGCGGTGATAAGTGCAATCAGACCATCGTATTCGTCCGTTGCCGGCGTGATGATAGGGCCCTCATTGTTGTAGATCAGGATATACTCAGCACCGAGAGCAACCAGATTCCGCTGCTTGGTAGAAAATGTGCAAGTTCCTCGTCGGACTAGGGGAATGACACCCTCTAGCCTAGGCGTGCCTTCTGGGTAGGGCTCGCATCCATCTGCAGGGTCAGTGGTGTCGAAGTTCAAAGGGACGACTGGCCAGGCGGTGATGTCGGAAGAGAAATAATATGTCGACGGCAAATATCCGGCCTAGGAGCTATCAATAATATGCCCAAAAGAATAAATAAAATAAAAAAGACAATCGAAACACGTACCTTGACAGTCTTGCTCTCACCGTCCAGAGTTGAAGTAAGCTCAAAGGGCGAGGCAGGAAATAACTCTGTTTCGACTGAAGCAACAGCAAGGACATTCTTTCCGGAAGAGCCACTGCTTCCGAAAAAGGCGCCAGCAGCCCCGGAGTTGCCATTGGCAATGGTGACAACGACGCCCTCATCAACAATACGAGAAGCAACTTCAGCCCAAGCGCCAGTAGACCAACCACTCGGACCCCCAATACTGGCTGTGATGATATCAACCTATTCCCCAGTCAGCATTGTCTCCATAGCGTATCGTATGGGATGACACTTACACCGTCTGTATAAGCCCTAATAAAAGATTCGACAAGAGTAGCATCATCTATGGTTCCCTATTGGGGAAAATTAGAATTGTGCATGTCAGAAAGAGTTTGGAGGCCAGACTCACCGCTTGAGAAAAGACCTTGTAGGAATAAAGGGTTGCTTCAGGAGCCACTCCAGTCCAGCTACCACGATTGCATATTAGCATTTTGCACACAGATATCAGACTTGCGGGGACGCTCACGAGTCGCTTTTGCCTGCAATAATTCCGGCAACATGGGTTCCTTCAACCATGTTAACGCCCGCCATGCACTACTGCTTGTCAATACTTACCATGACCCTGCTGATCCTCCGGATCATCATCGGGCGCCTTTTCACCACCAGCCGGCCAAACTGGAAATACATGTCAGTCGCACAGCTGATTTCTTATGTGTCGTTTCAACTCACTGCCGTTGCCGACAAAGTCATATCCACCGGCGACCTTGAAACCTTCGCCAAAGCCACCGCCAAGCTAACACGCTTCGATTTAGAACTTGAACTCCTTGAGATAGCAGACTTCACATACCGCAGGATGCTTGTACCACGTCCCAGTGTCTACAACACCAACCTTGACGCCCTGGCCGAATATTCCCTTGTCATGGAGTTTGCTGACACCCGTCGTATTATGGGACGTGTAGTTACCAGCAGCAGCCTCGTCAACAGATTGGATACCCTCAACTGGGGAGAGCGCGACGAGCGTATTCGCCCAGACACGGGCGACACCAGCAAGGTTCTGCAGGCTGTCGATGTTGTGGGTATCAGACTCAATGGTCGCACCAGAAAACACGTCACTGTCAAAGTCCTTCACAACTTTGATGTCGTCGGCAAAGGCAACATCGCGACGAGCTTTAGCCGATCCCTGAGTGGTAATATTAGCACAGTCAAATCATTGAATGAGTTCACGTGTGCCCACCGAAGTGTACTCAATGATGAAGCTTTTAGCGACAGGGACCGTGGCAGCATTGGCTTCATCGGGAGCCTCAGGTGCCTGGCGAGTTGCAAAAGACTGCGCGCTTCCCAGGGCGGGAAGCGCAAGGAGGCTGGCGATGCTGAGAAGTTGCATCTTGGGGGGGCGTCACCAGTCACCAGGGTCTTCCGTGACTACAACGTCTATTATTAAACTAGGATAGATGCACCGGTAGATGGCCTTTAAATACCAAATTACAACAAAGCTTAGGGGGGAGGCAATAGTACGATTATTCCCGTCTCAATTTTCCATTGCAGGGTGGCATCACCGATGCGTACATGGTTGTCAAGCTTCCTGGCGGTATCGCCATTTGTTGATATTATGAGCTTCCTTCTTTGGATAGTTAACCCACCTAGGTCTGCGCGTGATATTGGGTGATGGGAATACACTGACTACGAGCCCATCGCCTTCCCTTTTCGTGATATTAAAGTATTCAGCAGCGGTGTTTGTTTGACTGACGCAATTGTCACTTGAGGATTGTGACATGTCGTGCCCAAACCCGACAACCATCGACCTTTGTTCTTGTGCATTTACTCCTGAATTTGAACCAAGAGCGAATGCGACGAGCCATTTGTCAATGGTACAGTCGATACCAAAACTGAGGGGTAAGTCATGCTGGCTTTGCTCGATACTACTCAAGGAATGTAGCCAAGACTATACCCTGGATGATAGCGCGCTTGGTCCCAGGATCAAATCTCGTGTTGCGCCTAAGGCGATAAGCAGAAGGGTGCTAGACTCCTCGAATGAGCGAACTTCGGCGGTCTCGGAGCCGATGGCGCGAAATGGCACCATGTCTGGTCGCGCCAAACACTACCGGAATCGCCAGGGACGGAAAGTACCCGCAGGGCTTTTTATCACTCGATGTCAATAGAACAAAGTTTGGGAGGGGTTGGTTGGATTGGCCCCTGGCTGCTATCTGCTGCAAGCAGCTTGCAGACGCCAGGTGCCTGCATATCTTTTAATCAATCACCTCGTGTTCGTCGTACGCATGCGACCCAATCTCTTCGTGCGTCTTGACCGATGGGATGCATCGACTGTGTGATTGTCCGGCACCAAAAGAAACGCTGTCGGCTCAACGGCTACGAGTGTCTGTTCTTCCTCCATATCTTAAGGTAGGTAGGTAGTTGGGCAAATGCTTCAGTTGCGCAATCTAGGTTCCTTGACATTGCGGTGAAGCTGGTGAGATGTATGGCGAAACCCCGGTGAGAGATCCACTAAATCAGGGCGAGGACGGACATGGGGCAGCCAGATTGGACTGGGCAATCAATCCTACGTGCCCGCTAAAATCATTGATAATCCGTAGCCTTTGCGAATCCGAATAGTCGAATCAAGTAACGTTATTAAACTTGCGTGCTCACATCTTTGTCATGCATCTTTGCATATTATCGCAGTCGGTACAGATAGTGACCATATCTTCACGCATAATTACTTCGCCGTCCTTATTTTTGATATCAAAAGTAACATGCAATGAACCAGCGGAAGAAAGGAGCTTGGCATATTTATAAGTCTCCTCGGATTAAGTTATGCAACGTAAAATTAGCCAAAGCCTTCTTTTTTGGTTACTCGCGATGAGTAGCCGACTTTTCTTGGTGCCCAATCTCTTCGTCGCTGTGCATAGGACGCCCAGCTCTTGCTTCGCGATTATGAAGCTCATCTTCGATAGTGTCAACTCCAGCCACTTCCCGCATATCCGAGTCATTGGCAACATCAAAGCTGCGACGCAGGTGCTCCGGTCCGATCAGCGTCAGCAGGATAACGTATGCGAATACGCATCCCATAAAGATGCAGATAACCTTGCCATAGTCGTATCGCTTTGTCGCTCCCTTTGGCGGCAGTGGAAACTGCTCACCGAGGCGGGCCTCGATGGTAGAGCTGGCAGAGGAGACGAGGTTACCCAGCTGGTACGAGGTGCCAACTACGAAAGTGCGGAAAGCACCAGGACTGAGCTCCATCAGGTGGATCGGGATGACACCCCAAGCACCCTGCACGCAGAATTGCTCGAAGAAGGCTGCGGCCATAACGGCTTCAGTCGTGACGAACGTGTACGGGTACAGCAGCGCGCCGCCAACGATGCAGCAGATTACGATGCTGAATCGTCGACCGAAAATCTGACTGCAGTAGCCGACGGTGGTGCCGCCCAGCATGGCGCCGAGGTTGGCAACAACCTGCGTGACGGTAACCATGTCAGCGTTGAAGTTGAACTGGTTCGTCAACATGGTGGGGTACAAGTCCTGGCTGCCGTGAGACATGAAGTTAAAGCCGGCCATAAGCAGGACGAGGTACGTCAACAACAACCAGTGTCGGCGCAGAGCGACCTTGCCCTCCTTCAGGAAAGTGGCCGACACGCTGGACTTCCCGCTAGCCTCTGCATGCCGCCCCGCCGCCTCGCGAATGCGCTTGTGCTCGATGAAAGTGTCGGTCTCGGGCAGCATCAAACGGAAGACGATGAACAGGACTGGCGGACCGGCTCCAAACCAGAAGAGGGGACGCCAGCCATGAGGGGTGGTGTTTACTAGCCCTCGTGCGAAGGCTGCAGCCAATAGGTATCCGAAGGCGTACTGATCGACAAAAGGTTAGTCTCGTGGTGTGCGACCTGGAATGCTAGATGACCTGGGAGGGTTTGTTGGCCCCGTTTCATGACTTACACCTTGTTGCAATACGCCGGACATCATGCCGCGAGTCTCTTCAGGAAGGTCTTCGAGGGCTGTTGCGGCGGCGTTGCCATATAAACCGCCCATGGCGATGCCGAAGAGCGCGCGACATGCAAGAAACTGGTCATATGTCTGGCAGAATCCCGTTCCCTGTGATCGACGACGCCTGTTAGCCTTCCAAATCAACAAAGAGGTGCTGATGTCACTAATGCCACTGATGTCACTGGCAAAACTAGCCGAGGAAAAGGGATAGTGGGGGACTACAGGGGTTCCCCAACGGTGTAGCCAAGACGGGGAGACGGGAGAGGGGCAAGAGGGGAAAGCTTGTCTGGTGCAGTACTTCTCGGCACGTTTCGTGCCGCTCAAAGCCAATCACGTTCGAAAGAAGAAAAACATGAGTAATGTCTTACCAGCTCAAGGATGATGAACAGGATGTTGTTCACGATGAAGGGCCATTTCCTGCCGTATCTGTCTGCTGCAATACCGAACACGATGGAGCCGACGGATCGGAACATGAGAACCAGAGTGATGCCCCAGGTAATATCGGTCTTGGACTTATTGAAGGATTCGGATAGTTCAGTGATGGTTAGCGAGACGGTGAAGAAGTCGAAAGCGTCCCAGGTCTGCTCGGCCTCGTTAGCAAGATTCCCTGGAAGTATAGCACCTAGCATCCGAGATGGGGTCAAGCGGCATACCCAGGCTGCGAAAGCAACTGCGAAAAAGGCCCACTGGCGTCGGTTGATCATCACGACAAGCTTCAAGGGATTCGGCGCGCTCAGCATTGGGGGCTTCAGGGTAGTGACCCGCGTTCCGAGGTAACGGCCGACGGACATGCCGTGCCAGGGTGTTTGGTCCTCATGGTGCTCAGCATTGGGACTCTGTTCGGGGTCGACATGTGTCTTTTCGTGCGGACTGTCCATGATGGGCTCAAGGTATGGCTGTTGATGGCAGACAAGGAGCTTGCAAGACCGCTACAGTGACCGAAAGGCATGTTGGCATGGCACGGGCGCACTCTTATACCCCATCGCCCACGATGGTGTGCCATACTGGACCATTAGATCCGGAGCGGGGCTTCCATGAGTCAAAGGATAGGAACAGTAATGCAGGGCCAACGAAGGAGGAACATACATTCTAGGGACATGCCGCTATTCCGGCCGAGAGAATTTGCCGAGTTCATGGGTATAGCGCGGGATTGTGGCCCTGCGGATACAATCACTAAGCCGCATACACATACTCGTCTAACTCTAAGACACGAGCAGTAACTTTGTCATAGTCCCACACAGCAAAATATCCAACAAACATTGATGTGCCCTTGAATTACACCGAAGTCCCGCCGCAGATCTCCCCCGCGTTTTCTGTCATTTCATCCCCAAACCGACCGTCGTTCCCCGAGTACCCATCAGGTTCAGATGATGCGAAGGCCGGGCAACAATTGACTCAGTTCCATGGGTGGTCCACCGTTTGTGGCCGTGACATCACATGGGAAAAGCCAAGACGGCAATGGCAAGCGTGCGGGACGCTCACGGGGAACACCACTCTCCCCCAACAGCATCCCCGCATCCGCCCCCTCTCGCCACTAAAACCACAAATGTTTTTCTCCAATGCACGGCGCTAAGCCCGCCCCCGTGGGCGAAATCCACCGCTACTGGCTTGGTAAGAGAGCTTATCTTCGTTTAGCACTACAACCTCCACTGGCTCAGGACTGGATGGCTCACTAAGGGTTCGGCCACGACAACCAAGGTCGCATGTCAGTCGAGGCATTTATTAGGTAGTGCCCATCCTCGCCATGAAGGAAGTGCTATGAATACATCACTCCAGTAAATCTAGAATTGCGCATCACCATGCAGCCCTCACCGCGGGACTTTGCGACTCGGGCTCTGAAAACGAACCCATTCGAGAGGGTCCAGAGAGAGGTGGTCTGGCGCCGAAATCGACCTGGAAACCATTGCTGTAGGGTCAGCTACCAGCCAGGGGTGAATTTCAGTGTCCCTTTGCATGCCGACCAATCAAAGATCGGAGTACCCGCTAAGCCGCTTTGTGGACTTGTGTCTCTGTTGATTACGATGCAGTAAACTTTGCATGAAGTTGAAGTATGCTCTCACTCATCAAGCCTGGCAACCAAAGCGATCAATTAACCGATGAAGCTAGCGCTTGCAATCCATTTTTTGAATTGCGTAGTAATCAGTCTAAAGTTCCAATTACGCGATAGGCAGGCTAAGTCCTGTCTCTTTCTCGAGGAGCTTCAGCAACTGCTCTTGTCTTTTCTCATCCTTTGTAATGGGTACCACAGTGTCTTCCTTTCCTCCCGGTTTGAAATATTTGCCAGTAACATCACCAGCTCCGACTCCTTCTGCCAGCAAAACATAGCTTGCTACTCCATCTTCCGCGCTACCAGGGGCACTCTGTCCGCCCATCTTTGTTGCGACCCAGCCAGGGTCGACAGAGTTGGATCTGACGTCTGGCCACAGGCGAGCAACGGCATTGGCGAGAGTGATGATGTGCAGTTTCGAGTCACAGTAGGCCTGGTTCTCATTCCAGCCCTGCTCGCCGCGCTCGCGCCAAGTCGGGTCCGCGAAGCTGGTGTCGCCGGCTTTGTGCATGCTTGAAGAGATGTAGATAAGCCTCTTTGGCTTGTTGAGCAAGGATGTGAGGATATATGGCGCAAACACATTGACAGCAGTCAGGGACGAAAGTCCAAGATCCGTCTTGCGATAAGGTCCGCGGTAGAGGCCGGCGTTGTGGATAACGGCATCGAATGTACCCAGCTTGTTTGCGTCTTCCGCGAGCTTCTTCGTCTCATCGATCTTGGACAGGTCACCGATCAAGACGGTCTCAGCGCCCGGAACTGCCGATTTCGCATCTTCGGCTCGCTGGGCGTTACGAGCGTGGATAACAACCTGGTGGCCATTCTTGACGAGGGTCTGCGCAGCGAGAGCTCCAAGCCCATCAGAAGACCCAGTGATGAAAATGCGAGCCATATTTTTTGGTTTCAGCTTGGTTTAGAAATGAGGTTGCGAAAGACTTGGTGATGGTCAAAATGTGGTGAGTTTTGTGTAGCAGTTGATTAATAATGCAAAGAGCGGGGTCGGCGTTCGCCCAAACGCTAAATCCAATCCGCAACGGCATCGTATCTAAAGGGACAGAGCGCATTCATAATTCTGTGGAGTTGGCGATGAGTCAATAACGTCATCTCACTATCATTTTCGATTCCACTTTGAAACCCGCCTTGTTTATTACGGACCAATCAAGTGATCTTGTATCCAAGCCTTCAGTGAAAGCCACTTGGTTGATAAGATGCATATTTCAACATTCAGGATATACAGACAACGACATTCGAATCGACATGAATTAGAAAGGCATTAGGTTGTTGAAGCTTCAATACACTTTGTATGAAAGAGTCTCATACTTGAGCATGTTAGTGAAAGCGTTTTAAGACATATATGCTTTCCATATATTCGTCAGTTGCTTACTGAGCAACCATAATCAAGAGTAAGAAGCAAATTGAAATTTAGGAGAATATGCTTTTTATTATTAAGCATCCAGGCAGGGCTGATGATAGTGATTGAAAGGAATCACAGGCTCTGCTGCGCTGTGTAGAAAGCACAACTATAGGTGAGTGAACCATTTCTCGATGGTCTATCAATGGCCTCTAATCTAAATATGAGCATTTAATGAGGTGCGATAGACATCTTGGCTCCACCCAGTGTTTCTGTCGGACTGAGAGATAGTTTGTAATCTATGCACTACGACTTTAATCTTATGACTCAGTTGAGCATCGGATCCGTTTACAGCTATCAATAGTGCACCCAATCCACCTGTTCATCTCATCTTCGAAACCTGATGGCAACTATTTATCGGCCAGCCTGTGTATTTGAATCTCGGAAAATAGAGTCGTAACTTCTTGGTTGGAATAGAGCTTTCCACAGAAGCTCCTGAAGGGTTCACAGTGTATAGGTGTAGCATATTGGCCTCGATTGCATGATGCACTTGCTCGAAGAAACTAATTTCTTGGCACAGAAGAGCAGCATAATGGTACTATTCATAGAAACTTCAGTCTTCTTAAAGTGTGATATAGATCATTCAGTGCACCTGTAGCACCCCTGCTTCCATTCAATATCACGAGGCCTAGTGCCTTCAACACTCACACTTATACCAATTCGGCGTCAAATTTTAAAAATATAGCCATAGCCACGGCAATATCTACGTCATTCCCTATACCACAGCGAGGAAAGTTCAGCAAGACCTCAAGCAGTGCCTAAACTCTCTTGCAAAAGCATGAAAACATTATTTCGGAGTGTGATTATGCCCAGTAAGTACAATGATAAGAGCATCTTTCCCATGACAAAGGTATTTCTAACAAGATGATAAACAGACATGAAAAACCCTATGGATACAAATAACAGAACATGTATTTTGAACGGAATCTGAAATTAAGATCTTCTGTAGACTGTGGAAGACTAGGTATATAAAGATTCCGATCAGTGGGGTTAGTGACCACACAGGCCCGGCATATAATGAACAATGAATTATTGTTGAAGTGAACCTTTTACGTATTGGTATGGCTCCTGTCTAAGTACCTTGGATCCAATTCGTCTAGAACGATTGACAGGAGTACTAACTAATTCATTCGTCGGGACTACTCCGTGTCTTCGGACGACTCCTCAAGGCTAACATTGACGGATAGCTCCGCATCCGCGCCTCTCCGCTTCCCCCAGATTGGCTGAAATGTGCATCGATGGCGAATCATCTCCGCGTATCCACAAAGAATCCCAATAATACCCGTCCCCCCATGAAGCTCCTCATGATCTCCATCCTCAAACCCCACTCAGGCCTAGTTGGATCATTCTTTCCCGCCAGCGGTTCACTCAGTCAACATGGGAAAACGGAGTTGCTCCGCGCTGGGCCCCGAGAAAGTCGACAAATACAACGGAAGTTCAATTACTAGAGTCCGGAGCAGTCCGCTTAGATTGTCACCGAAAACAACAATATAAAAAGGCGCTTCAACGTCCATGGCTGAATGACTCGTATGAGTGCACCGAGTGGCCTTACCAACAGAAGCCAAGAAGCCAAGAATTACCATCATGAGGCCCACAATCATTCTTGGAATTTCTATGCCATCTTATTTGACCTTGGCATTCTTAACAAATCTACCTCCAGCTTTCAATGACACACCAGCCGTATGGGCATACATATCTTACAATGATCCTACCGTCGCTGTTCTTTCGGGGTCTTTCAACCGTTCAGCAATGGATGCTCCTTACAAAGGCGAAGCATCTGATCCGGGGCTGAAAGAGAAGTAAGCCGATCGCGTTCGAGTAATTGTACGCAAACTGACTTTGGTGGATGAAGTAACAAGTTCTTGAATACAACCAACTTTATCGCCTATGACGAAAAGTTCTTTGACATATTTGGGCCCAAAGCGACAGTTGAGCAAGTACAGAAGCTGGCTTTCCAGACCCACGAGGCCCCCTGCTTCAATCTGGATACCAAGGAGCTCTATTTTACCGAGTGGGGGCCTCCTGGGGGCGATAATGGCACCCACCCATGGCAGTATCTGCTCAATACGACGAACAACACCCTCCGAAAGATCACTACTAGTCCGCCTACGGTGAATGCCCACGGGTGTACTTACTACAATGGCGCTTATCACGTCGTAACAGATGGAAGTCACAATGAAACTAGCTCTCTTATTCGGATAGACCCGAAATCCCTGGAGAGGACCGTGCTGCTGAATAACTACTACCAGCAACCTTTTATGGGGTTTAATGACCTGGATATCGATTCGGATGGCAACTTCTGGATGACGGACTCGAAATCAGCATATGTAAGAGTCTGCTATATCCGATTTGAGAAAACCACTGACAGTATGTAGGGACGAGACTTGACAGAGTTCTTCCCCCAAACAAACCCAACCGTGTACATGGTGAACGGTACTACATTGCGGCCGAAGGTAGTGCACATCACTACGGGCAACGCAAATGGTATTGCAGTGTCACCACTCAAGGATGGACGTCACAGTTTGTATATCCCTGACACCGGTGTCTCTGAATTCAAACCCGTATCCCGCAAGAATCCTTATGGTAATCGGGCTCTTTTTGCGTATGATGTAACTAGGGGCGGAGTACTTACCAGTCCTCGATTTTTGAACAACCCTATCTCCTACTTCTACGATGGGATTAGAGTCTCGAGGAACGGTTGGATCTTTGTTGGTGCTGGTGATGGAGTTGATGTTATTGACCCTGTCACCGGTCTCACTCTCGGAACTATTCGTGTTGGCGGAGGTGATAATCTCGCCGTCAGTATGACCTTTGGTGAGAATGAGCTATGGATTGTTGGAAGGGGTGGTGTTTGGCATGTTAGTGGTGTTCAGGAGAGGTTGAATCGTGAATGGTGAAAACCAAGAGACTTATGTCTTGATAACCTCACGGTCAGATGAATACCAGCAAAGATATCTCGTAAAGTGACATTTCAGAGACATTTGCATAGTTCTTCTTGATAACATAATCCAATGTTTATTGTTGAGGAAATCTTGTTTTGGTCTTTTGCAATCTAGTGTCTACTTTTTTACTCAGTATACATAGACGAACTCATCGTTTTGCCTGTCAGTCATGTCTAGGAACGCATTCTCTCCCAAATGAGCGTCTGCATCTTCGTTCTGTCTGGAATCGACGTAATGATGCTCCATACTCAAATCCTTGATCTTCCTCGGCTTCCCGTTGGCCACTCTCTTGCGCTCCTGCATTTTGTTTGAAATGACAAGGTTGACCACCTGCAATCCTATGACAGCGAGAAGAGCACAGGTAACACCCATGACCTTGGTGAGTCCCGGCTTGTACTGGGGAGCGTCTCTCTGGTTGAAAAGCAAAGGACCAATGACGTTGCCGGCTGAGGATCCCGCATTGTACAGAGACATGATGACGGACTTCTTAGTTGTCCCGGCAATATTGGAAATCATCCAAGAGACGATAAGGGGGTTTCCACCAAACAGAAAAGCGAGCATATAATACGCTGCCAACAAAGGAGGGACACTGTCACGACCCAAAACGTACAGCATGACCGCGCCTGTCAAAACTGGGGCAAGAATTGCCGCCAGAAAAACCGACTTGATACGGAATCTATGCGCCAAGTAAGAGGCCGGGAAGATCACAATGAGCTGTACGAAGCCGAATGGGATGTTGAGCAAAGAGCTCCGTTTGCTGTCGAAACCAAATCCAGCGATGACGATAGGTCCAAAGGTGTTTGTGACAGCCGCAGTAACGTTGAGACAGATAGCCATGCCGATGAAGAGCCAGCTCTTAGGTTCCATGAGAGCTTCCCAGACTTGGCTCCACTTGAATTCGCGGCTACCAGTACCGGTCTGGTTGGCTCGCAAACGTTCAATAGCCTGCAGCTTCTCGTGCTCAGTGAGGAATCGGGCGGACGGGATGTCGTTATCGAGGAGGATGTAGGCCACGGGCGCCGACAGGACCGTAATCAGGCCGACGAAGATGAAGAGAATCTGCCATGAATGAATTGACCCATTGATTTGGCCCAAGCCATAGGATACGCCTGCAGCAAACATGGTCGCAAGCCCATTGGTGCCGTACCAGCATGCAACTCTCATAGGCTGCTCTGCACGGCGGTACCACTGTGATGTAATGACGGAGAAAAGCGGAAGGCAGCCGGCCTCAAACAGGCCTAGCAGGAATCGGGTTGCCAACAAGCCTGCGTAGTTGTGGCAGGCGGCCATGCAGACCTGAGCGATGCCCCAGCCGAGGACGAGGCAAGGCATAAGAATCCGGTGCGGCACCTTGACAATGAGCCACGAGGAGAAGGGTTGCCATGCTAGCTGTGCTATGGCAGCAATAGAACTGACCATAGAGTATTGGTCGCCGGTGAGGTTGCAGTCCTGCCTGAGCCCAAAGATGGCACCATATCCCAGGACGGACTTGTCGAGGATCTGAAGGAAGTAGACCCAGATGAGGATGGAGAGAATTCTTTTGTCGGTTTTTCGGCGAATGCGTTTGTTCTATTCACGAAACTTCTTAGCTTGCTTCTCAATTGAAACATTACTAATCGCGGTGGACGTACATCTTCTTCTGTGAGCTCAATCTGCTGATCTCCAATGAGGTTTGCTGCCCGGTCGGCACCCTTGGCATTATTTTGGCCTTGGTGCTTCAATTGTTCAACATCCTCGGTGCGATGCTGAGACGTATCGTCTCCCGCCTTGGACACTGTATCCATGACCGCGCGCGGAACGTCTTCTGAATTTACTTCGAAGAATGTATGGAAGTGAAAGTCTTGCCTCACCCTGGGTTATCAATGTATACGGAAGATATCCAGCGATCCCAGCCCTTCTTATACCTTGACCCTCTTTAACACGGCTCGATACCTGGCCGCTCTCATTTTCGGCAAAAAGCACAAGCCAAGTCGTCATAGGGGAGAGATACCGTACGACGCGCACCAACCCTTGCCAAGTTGTCCAATAGATCAATGGATGCTGTGGGGGATCCCCATGGGGTTCGCCTTTCCCCTCGTCTATCAGCTGCCCACGCTAAAAAGTTGGCAGCATGGGGAAAAAGAAAATGGAGCTGTTTTCCCCTCAAACTTGTTCGCGTCGGGATGTGGAGACGGGAAGGAGAGAAGTCCGCGTGCATTGAACATCTGAACAGCTGGCACATCCAAAAATTGATGGCTCGGTACCATGACTCAATCAACCTTGCCGGAACGACCTCGGCATGTCTTACATACATAGTATAAGCGTGAGCTTGCTCCCCCACGTAGAGGCTGAGGGTGTGGTCTGGATCACAGTTAGATCACATTGAAATCACAGAAAGATTGCCGATCCGGAACGGCGGCCTCGTTCAGCTTGCCATGTCAATTTCAATGGGACTAACTGTCTACTGGCCAGACTCCCGAAGCAGCCGAAGATTTGTACCTGTCAGAATTACGTAGATGGTATCCAATGTTGGTGTCGCGATGCCCAGCTCCTTGCCCTTCCTAAAGGGGTATCCGAGAATGATGTCTACCTCCATGGGCCGCCCAGCCTTAAAATCGTTCTGCATGCTGCTACCGATCGGGTGCATGGCCAGAATCTTGTTGATCAGCTGATCAATCAAATCATATTCGAGGGGCACATTGCAAGCTTTGGCAACATCGATGACTTCTCTCATCAAACGCTGGGTCAGTGGGGTAGCACCCGACGAAGAGCTCAACCACGAGTGGGTGTCAAGCAGAGTCAACGTTGTGAGGGAGTTCCATGCGGCGTTCCAGACTACCTTCTCCCATCGTTGAACCTGAATGTTGGGCACCACTTGGAAAACGGTCTTGCCCTCCGTTAGAATGGATGCAAACTCATCTAGCCGTTTCTTCTCCACGTCTTGGTCTGCATCATTGGTGTACAGCCCTATTTGCATGTCCTCGGATTTTGTATGCTTGATATGTCCGGGTTGCGTTTGAGCGGCTCCAGTCCAAGTCTATGTAGTCAGCATTTTGGAGAAAGGATTGCTCGCAGAGAATCGGGTCAACATACTACGCAGGAAATAATTGACGTGTGGGGAAATGCATTACGGAACGGCACCTCATTGCCAACACCATTCTGGATGATGACAATTGTTGACTTCTGCTCGTCCACAGCAGCAGCGATTTGTGCAGGAACGGCGTCTTGCGTGATGGCTTTGTGGGCGCAAACAATATAGTCATATTTCGCACCCGCCTCGGCGGCACTCCTCACGACTTTTCGGCGTTAGCACTCGTCGTTGTTGTCCCGCAGCTTGAGTTTCAGAAGTTTTCGACCCCATTCAATTTTTGAGATGCTATATGCTCACCTTTGTAAGGATGAACGGTGTGCTGTCCATGGTTTTCACTGTTGATGATGATTCCATTCTCATTCACGGCGTCGTAATTTGACCTCGCGACTACCGTCAACCTGACACGAGGTACTCTACTCAGAATGAATGCGTAGAATGAGCCGATGCTTAAACATCCAGGTTAGTTGCAGCCATGCGGGTTCCATTGAGAGAGAAACCTACGCTCCAAGTCCGTACAGGAGGATGTCAATCTGTTCGTTGGCGGCCATGGCAATGAAGGCGGTGTGGGCTAGTCCTTGTCTCTTGGATCCTTGACGATGGCAGGGTGGCTTGCTATCGTGATTGTACTGTGCTTGCAATTTTGACCTTGTCCCCTCATTCAGCCTCGTATTTGTACATTGCTCCGGTGGACAAACTAGTGAGTGCGACAGGAAGGAAGTAGACACATTCCCGGCTCTGCCAAGCTCTCCCCCTCCATCCCCGATACTCGGTGCAGCGGATAAGCCTCAGGGTTGGGAAACTTGGAGTTTCTGCGTATTTTCAGTGTGAGGGGGGGTTAGTGGGGGCATTGTCTACACATGTTGGGGGTCAATGGGGGTCGCACTCCAACATATGAAAAGGCCCCGGAGAGTTGTCCGATGTTAGCGCCCCAACTTCCCCTCAATCCTCGGTCATCGTCCTGGTCCAACGCGGGGAAGAAGCCGGCATTGAACCCTCTTCACTTGATTGGAAGCCAAGTACGTGAAAATCTCGGTCAACCTGTGGTTCGGGTCCGCAGGATTTACTGATGCTCGGGTTTAACTATGCACAAGTTGGTGTTCTGGCAACTGACATCATGGGTATGATCGACAGATTCGCTACATCGCACTGACTGCCTTGCATCCTCCTCATTATGTAAACAATGGATACCCGCGACGCGACCAAAAAGAATACAGGCATAATGATTTTGCCATGCTTTTGGGAATTTCGTTATTTGACATAACCCTCCAGTCAGAGATCCCTCCCCCGGATCAAAGCTCGCCCTTTTTAAAATTACCCGGGTTCCGATCCCATTCCGTCCAACCGCAACTCCTACTTCTACTTCCGAAGTTGTGAAGATGATCTTTTTCTTTCCAACTTTTCACCCCAATCCTTTGCGCACTCTGCGATTTGTAACGCCGTTTCTCGAATTCGGGTGGCTTGTCTGGCAAGCTTGCTCCTCTCGGATGGCGTTTTTGGTGTCTTTCCCGGATCTGGACCTTCCTCCTTGACGTTATGCCCCCATTCATCTGCTGACCGTGCGACCAAACGGGCAGCGTCCTCAATTCTTTTCCCAGAGGGTTCAGACCCGTCATCAAAGAAACACTCTTGTGGTTGCCTTGATATGACACCTGCAATCAGGTTCCAGACGGCTATGAGGTCTTCTTTCGGAATGGATGGGGACATCGTGGCCGAGATGGATCGCCGTTCGGCAGAATAGCTCCGGATCGCCCTTGCTGCCAATCCCGGGCGCGAAAACGCCAATGTCATGAGACAATTGCTGCATACTCCGTTGTGGATGCCCGAGATCTTGATGCACTCAGGTGAGATCCCTTCACCCCTGCGGCATTTGGAGCATTGCTGCTCAGGAGTCTGCACCTCACCTCGTTCGTGCAGCATTATCGCCTCTTGTACAAGCGTTTGCGAGACGCCTGATGATGCATGGTCGGCGCTGGCATTCCATGCCCTCCGAATGGGCAATGTGCTCAGTTTCTTCATGGTTTCTGTCGTAGCTACCGTCGGCGGAAGAGCTGATCGTTTTGGGGCACCCTCCATCAGCTGTCCGTGAGCTGCGGATGCTGCATCCGTAAAACTCTTGTGCCGGCCTCGGTGCTCGTATGATCCTTGGCATTGCGTTTCCCCGCCACCCAAGTCATTCTCTCGGTCGCTAGGTGTAATCTCTGAACCGATCTGGTGCGAATATTGATGCTGGGATGAAGTCTGAGTCGGTACCCCGCTGCTCCCTGGAGGTCCGTAACGAAATCGCGATGTCAGCGCCGCGGAAGGCATTCTGCCCTGCTCGTTCTGCGTGCTCTCTTCAGCGTTGGCCAACAACTGAAGCGTGATGTCTGCAATTTCTCTTTCATTGCTCATCACTCAAAATTCAAGGGGGCATGACCAAAGGTGTGAAGCCGCGATCCCGCAAGGCCACGACAGCACAGGCGAAGAAGAAGAAGAAAAAACCAGGAGCGTTAGACGAAACCTCGTGATGTGACCTGAAGGTCCACATCTTCAACGTACGGAAAGCCACTTATAACGTCCGGTCAAGTAAGCCACATCCTCGCCTCAGTTACGTAATTCTATTGGTCATCTTGCACAGGCTGCGGGCGAGCTAGGCCGTGGTGGTTGGCCACCGACATGTGCCGGGACGGTCAGATTTTTGAGACGGCTCTGGACTCTTGAGGTGTTGGGGAAATCATGCACTTTTGTTCTGTGCCACCGTCATCTGCGCCTTACTCTTGGGATGAGGTGGTTGAATCGGCTTTGCCTAGGCGCTGCAGGGTGTTCATCCAATCCGGCGAACGCCGCGAACGTCCGCTAGTGATCAAATATTCCCCGATTGGATACAGTCAAGCAGAATCGGGCTCTTTTTTCCGGGTGGGAGGCGCCCGAGAAACCGGGAATGCCAGTTCCCCGCGGCGAGCTCGTCAATGTCTCACCTGATCGCGTGTGGGAGGCAACCGGGGTCGGCGGCGGTCAGGATGGGATGCTGGGTTGCGTGGTTGCGTTGCCGAACACAGCCGGCCGATGTTGATCCATTGCAAATCTGAAATCTGGCCGAGCACCCACCAACCCACGATTGGTTAGCGGAAGCGAAAAGGAATGCTTTCTTTTCTTCTTTGAGCCTCGTACCTCGCATGACTGATGAGCAGGAACACAGCACCCCCACGGGGAAAACACATAGGGTCTGCGTCACACAGCAGAAACTCAATCAGCGACAAATTCAGCGAGTCGCGTGCGCAAGGGAAAACCACGCCGTTCCCACCACGGATGTCACCGTCTCGACTGATCAACACGCTGATTCCGGGCCGGAGCAGTCCAAATAGTTAGTAGATGATCTGTTGGGCTAAGTCTGTGGGGGAGAAACAGTGGAGTTGATGGGGTAATTAGGTGAGGGATTCTCTTAGCCTGGTGGCCGGGAAGCCCGTACCTATTGGTACCATGCCCCCGCGGGATAATCTGGATCTTTGGTTTCCACCGATCTGTGGGGGGTAGGCGGATTCTCAATGCCTCGGATCACGAACATATTGCCCTTTGGCGTGGGGGTTGGATACATGGTTGCATGGAGGTGCGACGACTTCCATAGACACGGGGAGGCGAAAGTTTACTTTAGGATTATCCATGCTCCGCTGGTGTGACACCCTTCCGTACCGGCATCATTTCTTTTTTACAAAAGCTTTGTTCACTTTGAACCTCAAACTCAGCTACTCTCCTCCACTCTAACCGTCTCTTCCTGTAGTCGTTTCTCGTACTCTGTCCGCCCGCCCGACAAACCAGTAGCACCATTCCAAACATGTCCCCGTCAGCAAACGGCAACTCAACCCATCAAAACGGGAATGGAACGAGCCATTCCTCGAGACCCGCTCTCGCACCTGGCCTCTATGTCCCAACAGTAGCATTTTTCCGCTCCGATGACTCAGTAGATGTCGAAACGACAACGGCTCATGCCATCCGCCTAGCCAAGGCAAACGTCGCCGGCCTCGTTACTCACGGCTCCAATGGCGAAGCCGTGCACCTTGACCATGCTGAGCGACAGCTCATCAACCGAACCACGAGAGCCGCTCTCGACTCGGTTGGAAGAAGCGATCTTCCTCTCATAGTCGGCTGCGGCGCACAATCGACAAGAGAAACCATCCAACTTTGCCAAGAAGCAGGAGAATCCGGAGGCGACTACGCATTGGTCCTCCCCCCCGCATACTACGGAGGCCTCCTCTCCACCGAACATATCCTGCAACACTTCCGTGAAGTAGCAGACGCCAGCCCCATTTCTATTCTCATCTACAACTACCCAGGGGCATGCAGTGGTTTGGATCTCAACTCAGATACTATCATCACCCTGTCGAAGCACCCCAACATCGTCGGCGTGAAGCTTACTTGCGGTAACACGGGCAAGCTGGCGCGGATTGCCGCTGCCACAGCTCCCAAGAAAGGCGATTCTGGCACCACCCCGTTCCGCACGTTCGGTGGCAGCGTTGACTTCACCCTGCAGACCCTGGTCGTCGGGGGTCATGGTATCATCGGCGGAACAGGCAATATTGCGCCTCTTGCTTGCGCAAAGCTGATGCAGTTGTGGGACGAAAACAAGTTGGCAGAGGCGAGAGAGCTGCAAGCTGTCGTTGCAAGAGGTGATTGGACGGCCATCCAAGGTGGCTTTGTCTCAGTCAAGGCAGCGTTGCAGGAGTACTACAACTATGGAGGGCTTCCGAGAAAGCCCTGCGCATTGCTGGAAGGTGAACGACTTACGAAGCAAATTGACGGGTTCTCCGAACTCGTTGCGGTTGAGAAGACGCTTCAACAGTGAAGAACATTGAATATAGATTCCGTATACTGTCTTTGTTAGAATGATAGCGAAATTGTTTCATCATCTTTTCAACATGACTTGCCCATTGCATGCTTGTTTCCACCACCCATACCTTGACAAGATTTCATCCAAGGTATTAGATATCTCACCACCTCATTGCTTGAATTCCACATGGCTGCGTGCCTGCCTTTTTCTTGTTGTCGAATCGGCGTTTTTGGTCCCAGTTTGCCCCTTAGCAGCTTAAATCGAAACATTAACGAGCTGGCGTCAATTTTTAGCAAGATACATGGATATAGCAATCCCAAAGCCGACATGGATCGTATAATGATTGCTGTTCTTGGGTACACTCTATGGAAGACGCCTCGTAGGCGCAGTCACGCCAGAAATGGCGGTAAACTTTGGGTTTGTGGCTACTCTTTTGAGTTTCGGGGGCTCCATCAAATGCGGCAGGTGGATTTACCGTGGGGAAGGGCTTCAATCCCCCAGTTCCCAGCCGCAATCAGACATCTGGACGTCTGTCATACATGTTGCAATTGAATAGGTGAAATTCCCAACATGTACAACCTTTTACTCCAAAATGAGCAAAAGCCATCTGCAACTTGCTCTTGTCCGCCAATCACAGCAATTTGAAGACGACATAATGGTTTTGTCATCGATTCCTTGAACAGAACTTTCAGATAAAATCGTGTCGAATATTATCGTGGTACCAAAATTCACCTCAAAGTTTTCTTCAACGGGGGTGGGATACCCCCATGACGTGTCCTGCCACACATGACAAACGCCTTGTGTTTCCTGTTGTTCTGCCTCTCACCAAACCCCGCTTCTTTTCGCATCCTGTTTGCTCCAAAGTAATACCTAGTCAACTTCCACGATGGTGTGTGCCAACAACTTGAGATCACACGACCCATTAGGAGGATTAAAAATACGCTGACCCCCACGCAAGCGTCTAGTCTGTCCCTAGTCCGCTGCCCAAGCGGCTCTGCGGGGCTGAACTAACGGGGCTGACCCCCATTCACCCCGTATTTGGTGCGGAGAGCGGGGCGAAGGCAAGGATACTAATCCGTGAGGAGGGGGTCCTGGATCGGAAATGGTCTGATGCATGCATTCTCGAGAAATGTTAGACTCTACCCCTCCCAAGCCAGGTTAAGTGCATCCGTATGTGCAGGTCCCCTTCAGGATGACGACTCACGTACCTAGTGTGTTTGGCAATACGCTCCTTACGCCTTCCAGACCCATCATTCCATACCACACACGACAGGACACGAATCAACTGGGGCCCGCTTAATACACAAACCCACCTCCAGCCGATGGTCGGAACTAGCTGACGGGGAACAATGCGGGGATAGGAGAGCATTATCGTGGGGGTGGGGGTCTTCCACGTGCTCTAGGATGGGGGTTTCGCGATCCAAGTATCAGAATGATGTCCGTCAAGGGAAGATGGATATGAAGCCTGCACTAATTCGTGATGAGATGGCCATGAATTGAATCTCTACGATAACACCACGCACAAACAACAATGGCGAGCATTCTGGAAAAGCTGTTCTCTCTGCAAGACCGGACGGCAGTAGTCACGGGAGGCACAAGGGGCATTGGCCAAGCCATGGCAGTGTCTCTTGCAGAAGCTGGCTCAGATATTATTCTGATTCAGGTAGGATTTGGTTGTATTCAAGCCCCATGCGAAGCTAACAGTGTTGCAGAGGGATGAGAGCAACACAGAAACAAAGACGCAAATTGAAGCCCTCGGCAGAAAAGCCGTCATTTATACGGCAGACTTATCAAATCAGCAACAGGTTGAAGGCTTGACGAAACGCATTCTAGCCGATGGCTATGATGTGAGCATCCTGATCACCTGCGCGGGCATCCAACGCAGACACCCCGCTCACCAGTTCCCCATGGGGGATTGGGACGAGGTCCTGCAGGTCAACCTCAAGACGGTCTGGACCCTGTGCCGCGACTTTGGCGCTTACATGCTCACGCGCACTCCCAATCCGGTCAACGGCCATCGTGGTAGCATCATCAACGTGGCATCACTCGTGAGCTTTCAGGGCGGCATCACGGTACCCGCGTACGCAGCAGCAAAGGGTGGCATTGCGCAGCTAACCAAGGCGCTGAGCAACGAGTGGGCGAGCCAGGGAGTCAATGTGAACGCCATTGCGCCTGGGTACGTGGCGACAGACATGAATGAGGCACTGATTAATAACCCCGAGAGGGCGACGAGTATCCTGGCTAGAATCCCCGCAGGAAGATGGGGCACACCAGATGACTTCAAGGGTGCCACGGTGTTTCTTGCGGGGGCGGGGAGTCTGTACGTTTCGGGAGAGTTGCTTACAGTTGATGGGGGCTGGATGGGCCGATGAGCTCTATGTTCATGTATGTACTTGGTTAGACGCCGCAACGGCAATGACATCTATACTGGGATGAACCCGAGAAAGAGATTGAACATGACCGTATCGGGAGTAACTTATGATCTGCCGAGAAGCGAACCCCGCCTTAGCCCCTATTCTGGCTGGCGGCACCACAGTTGTTGCACAGGTTCCTAAACCATGGTAGATCATAGAAGTGGAGTTCAGTAATAGGATATCGGAGAATTTCCTCAAAAGATTTATGTTCCGTGGGGGTGTTCGTTTGTATTTATCCCAATATTATATGTGTCGTCTTTTGGAGCTATTTTGTTTCTTTTCACTGTCATAGAGTGTTCCTTTGCTCGAGAAGACCCTTGCTGACGACACTTGATACTGGAAACGCTCAGGTAAGCTGGCTATTTTGTGGTATGCCAGCGTAATACATGTCCTGTATTGCTTGAGCCGGAGTGCCAAATCCATTTCTTAAACTTGTTTTCAACCTGATCATCCCATAGCATTGTATCCAATTATAATATACTTTGATTCATTGAACACTTGGCCATTGGGTCATTCAATTAGAAAACAAGTTTCACAGATATTGTCTTGTATGTAGTTGAATAAGAATTATTTGACATTCGTATGATTCAAATTCCATAACTGATACAATGCTGTTGCGCGTCATGACGTCCTCATATAAATCCACTACCACTCACGGATGCTGCCATCAGGGCCGTGGAAAACCTTGCATTGCCATGGCTCCGTCTCCTTGGAGATCCTAATCACCATTTCCTCGTCGATATCAATGCCCAGTCCATAGCCTGTGGGCGCTTTGACATAACCACCCTCAATGTCGAAAACCGAAGGGTTCTTCAGATACGTCAACAGATCAATGTCTCCTGCCTCAGTGTTGTAGTGCATGCCCAAACTCATCTCAAGAATGGCAAAGTTGGGCGCTGACAAAGCCACTTGTACACTCGCCGCAAACGCAACAGGGCCAAGCGGGCAGTGCGGTGCAATCGCCACATCGTAAGCCTCAGCCATCGTCGCAATCTTCTTAGTCTCAGAGATTCCACCAGCATGAGCAATATCGGGCTGAAGGATATCGACACTGGCGTCCTCAAGGAAGCGCTTGATATCCCATCGTGTGTAGAGACGCTCGCCAAAGGCGATAGGGATGGTAGTCTGGTTTGAAAGTTGCTTGATGGCTTCGGGGTGTTCACACAGCAAAGGCTCTTCAATAAAAAGGGGCTCGTAGGGCTCAAGGGCCTTAGCAAGCTGCTTTGCCATGGCCTTGTGCAGACGGCCGTGGAAATCGAGACCAGCGTCGAGTCCAAGAGCCTTGACCTGCTTGAGTCGCTCAACAGTGGCCTTCAGTACTTTAGGCGAGTCGACCCAGTTAAGGTCTTCTGTGGCGTTCATCTTGACGCAAGTCAACCCTTGTTCAATACGCTTTTTCCTATTGTGAAGGGTCAGTATGGCTGCTCTTGGTTCGCCCTGGATGTCACCTACGCTGCTGCCTCAACATCTGATGGTCTGTCGCCGCCAATCCAGCAGTAGACTTGAACCTTATTACGGACTTGGCCGCCCAACAACTCATAAATGGGGACCTTCAATGTCCGTCCTATACGTCGCACACCGTAAAGTCAGCTACTGATTCAATGTATCCAGGCCGTTGTCACCGTACCTTTCAAATCCCACAACGCGATGTCAATGCCAGACATTGCGGACATAAAGACAGGGCCGCCTCGGTAAAAGCCATGTCTCCAGAAAAGCTGCCAGATGTGCTCAATATTGCTACTCCACAATCAGTAACTGGGGGGGGGAACGAAAATTCCATCCAAATCATCATTTTGCCAAGGTTGGAGAGGGAGGTCATACTTTGCTTCAAGGCCAACTATTCTCGGGATCATCTCCTCAAGACTGCCCTCAACAGCCAGGTCGTGGCCCTCGAGTGTTGCCTCACCCCATCCATACTCATCATTCTCGTCGGTGATCTTCACCATGAGCCAGCGAGGCTTTACCCGGTAATACCGTACCGATTTGATCTTGGCCATGATGTCTAGGCAGCTGTGAGGTGTGTGTGAAGTGCTCAAGATTGACGTCGGTCGAAATTGAGCCCGTCTGAAGTGTGCACTGATCTGAACTGTTTGTAAAAGCACTTGGGATTGTACGTCTGATTTTTATCAGGTCTATGTCTGCCGCCAAACTCCGACATAAGGAGACACATTATGTTAGTCTGATCCACCTCCAGGTTTTGCGATCAATGGGGCCGTGCTCCATTTCCCCGTCCCCTCGATGACCTCCACAGATCCCCCACCCCCAAATGACCCCCACGAAAGCTGGTACAAGAGGTACATTAGGGGATGGGGGACTTCGATCCCATGATCCCCACTCATCGGGTCACGGCACAGTTGGCTCGGCGTTGTTTCCGTTCCTCCCTCATTCCTCGGTTTTCCCCCTCACACATGCGGCTTGTGTGGGGATTGCACTGCTTGGTGGATTCTGTTACGATCTTGTTTTCGAGGATTGGTTCAAGGCAGGTTTCCGTAACGGCTCGAGTGTCATTTTTACGGCAATGCCTTCGGAAGCCAAACCCATCAATTGATTGGTCCCCAACAGCACACCGAAAACCCGTGTTGGGGAAGAGCGGGTTCTGATTTCATCGTTGCTTACTAATGATCTGTGTTGCTCTCTTCTCATTAAATGGCGATGAAATGGCGATGTGGGACATGAGTCAAACACTGACTGAAGATCAGCAATGGTTACTAGTACATTTCCCGTTAACCTTTGGGCCATAAAACTGTGGTTCCAAAAAATACACCGGTTCCCATTAAAACAACGTAATATCTATTTTCGTGAATGTGCCTGCAATCAATGTGTTGGGGCCAAGGAATCCGTTTTCTGATTGCTCCAATCAGAATCACGGGGCTAGTCTGTATCTTAATGTCAAGTCACAAGAACCTATACTGTTTGTTTAAAGTCTGAACTGCTTATATACAATTTGCTTAACTCCGCCAACAGCTCTTCTATAATCAAAAAATTTCTTTTTTAACTGCTTTAAACTGTATTTCTTCATCTCCGAAGTTCGTTGAAATAGTGACTGAATATAACTGATTATGGCAATGAATAAAAAATCAATTAGTGTAGGTAAACATGCCTGCACTTCTGTTAACATTGCTTATGAGGACTGCAAGAGCGCCGCTCTGAAACTTGCGCCAATCATCGAGCTGTGCTGTGACGGAGATAAAATGCAGTTACAGACAATTCTGCCTGCATTTAGCACATTACTGAACGTTTCTTATTTCCAACTGTTAAGTTTCTATTCTTGGTATTTAGGTTGTATGTCTATTTAGTTGATAGGATCCCCTTACACCTGAACACCCAACTCAGCCAGCCCACCTCAAACATCACCTGAGAAGACAATAAAGTAACTAGAGCAAGGTAAGTTGATGATGAACCGCCTTGCTCTGGGCCCCTAGAGGAGCGAGATTGTCAAGTAATGCTCAGTTATCGCAGAGCATAGTAATTCCCTTCGAAAAGATGGATCCAACTCCCGGAACAAAGCTTGCCATACCACTGGCAATGACTCCAACTATTCCGCAGCCGCCCTTCTCTTCAACCGCTTGCGACGAAAATTGAATTGTGAGGCTATCAGCCAGAAGAACCCCGTCGCGGTACAAGTTGGCCTTAATGATAGAGGGAACCCTATGCCCCATAGAGTGGTACTGGCATTGAGCACCACCTATCGGGCACTGGCACTGTTGGCTAACAGTCGCTGCAACAGCTCCGCAGGCTGGTGTCTTCCAATAGGGAACGCCTTCCTGCCAGGTCAGGCCATAGCAGTTTGTAAAGACATCCCAGGCTGCCTTGTCGCTGCCACGCTTCAGAGATTCCCAGATTGATTGGACCAAGGCTTCACGTGAGTCGTGAGGGCCGAGGCCAGGGACCCGGCCCCATTGGCCGTTGATAATGACCCGGGCGTTGCCGTTATGGTCGGTATAGTGCGACGTGCACTTGTCGTCATTTGTTGGATAAGTGTTATCGGATACGACGCTTTGCTGATTGCCACTCGCTCCATAGATCTTCTGCCAAGTGGTTTGGAAAAGATCAAGATTGCCAACGTTGACCATCTGGTCGCTGAACCGGACTTCGACTTTGATAGCTGCCGAAGCAGCCCGACTGAGGGCTGTAATAGCCAGTACGATGGGTCCGAAAGACTTCATTGTCTATCTCAACATTAGAAACAATGAATATTTATAAGAAGTAAGTAATGGACTAACCGATGATTGGGGATAACGTTTATAAACGTAAGTTTAGAAGGTATTGCTAAGGTTGATAGAGAAGGGGCTTGGTGAAGGAGTCTAAGAAAACAATATTTCATACGACCCTTGAGTGCCTTATATACAATGGCTCCATGACTTCTTCGTATGGTATTCCGGCTGCTTCGGCGAAAAATAATATAATGTGGACTTTAGAACAGGAAGCTTTTCGTATTTTATTTTAGATACTATATGTCTAATTAAAATCAGCAAAGCTAGTACACAGTTGTCATACTAGCAATATGACTATACGCCACAAGGTATAGAGCCTAGTAATGTTGCTTAACCAGACTAGGCAGTGAGGATGGCTTATTGCTTGTCCAATCACACTCCGCCCGTATAGTCGGCATGCTGCTTCCGGATTACGATTCTCAGGACACTCACTCACTACCTACTACGCATTGGTTAAGCTTTTCGGCTCTGCGGGCTGCCGCGGACTCGCGCCGGTCCCCACTGGGCCCCGCAGGCACCCACCGGCTCCGTCACTTGCTTGATACTGAATGATTCAGAAACCATGACTGACCTACACCTCAAAAGGCTAGCAGGTAAAAAGTGCATTGCACTTAATTTCCCGACTTCCCGACTTGAAGCGGTTGATAACCTTGATGCCTTTGCATATGAGGGCACGTTCCGGGGCACGTGCTTGACCATCAGTCAGTTATTCGCCTACAACCCCACTGTCCAGAGTAATTACAATGAAAGGGTCATCGGCACGTATTAGTGCCACTCTAAGGAGATCTAAGGCTTGACCCGATGTGTCACCGATTATAATGGCGACAACTCCGCCATGACCAAGGCGGTCAGCACAAGCCCACTGGAACCGGCATGCCAACAGCGGTATAAAAGATTAATGTCTATTATTCATATTGTTGGCTTTCCCCTTAAACGCCCAAGTATGCGAACGTGTCAAAAGAAAATGTTCAAGCGGCATGGTGCCCTAATGCCTTGTGCTATCTGACAACATCTGGCCTTCGGTCGATGTATTAGTGTTATTGGTCGTTTTTTCGTGCGAAATTCCTTCTTCCTCATCTCGACTCTCACTAGTCGTGTCGCTTGGTTTCGGATCATCGATAGGATGCAACCCTCTATCTTTGATGAACAAGCAGCCAATTAAACACAAGCCAATTAATGGTATCTGAAGAATGAACACTGCTCGACTTGCTGCCATGTATGCATCCAAGACTATTGACATGTCTTGGTCACTTAACTCTGGTATAGAGTACGTATTGCTAGCCAGGTGGCTAAACTCTGGCGGAAGGTTTGCTTTGAGAGTCGCCTGCAGCACCGCCGCCGATACAGCCAGACCGCATGCACCACCGGCACACCTGAAGAAATTGCGGTTTGATGTGATGACTGCTCGACGAGACTTGATTGAGTGTGCTTGAAGAGCAACTAGAGTTGGCTGGAAAATAAAACCAACGCCAATTCCAATAATGAGCAAAGGGATGACAATGATTCCGGGTTTGGTGTTGCGATCATAGATCAACGTCAGACCCGCTCCCCTTTAAATCTTTCGTCAGCTCCTGAAAATATGAGGCTTCATATGATGTGTTACGTACAGTGTCCAAAGGCCGAAGCCCGCCCAAATGACCTCTCCATATCGTTTTACACGAGATATGTATTGGCCTGATAAAATTGAAAACACTGACTGGCATACTACCAGAGCAACATAGATTGCAGCCGATTGTATAACCGAAAACTGATGTGCGTTCTGAAGATAGAGTGGGATGTAATATAGGTAAGCTTGGTATGCGGCACCAAATAAAAAAGACTGAGTTAATAATATGACGACGACTTTGTTCTTGAATATTGGAACTATGACACAGTTAACAATGTTCTTCTCTCACTACGATTGACCTGGCGGCTGATTACCTGGCATCATGGGAAGCTTTGCAAACTTCCATTCCACAATTACAAAAGACACAAGGGCGAGGGCTCCAATTGTCAACATGCTGATTACCATCGCAGAGTTCCACGGGAAATAGGCTCCTCCTGTAATGTGTGAAAAACTAAACTTGATATCATATTCAGACTCAAGGAAAACGTACCTCCGGAAATAGGGATTAATAACAAAATCACACCGAGCGATGAGGTTAAAGAGCCTGCGTAATCGATTTTCTTGGCACTCTCCATAAAGTGCTCTTCCGCTGGTTTAGAAGGCAGGAAAAAATATGAGATGATTCCAACAATGACTCCCAAAGGTGAAAGCATCCAAAAGAATGCTCGCCAAGTTGCCCTCTCAACAAAGGCGGCTGCGAGGAAAGGTCCTAGAACGTTTCCCAAGCCAACCATGGAACCAAGAATGCCCTGATATTTGCCCCTTTGCTCAAGAGTAACAACATCAGAGACAATAATCATAGCGAGGTTGGTAATACCGCCTCCCCCAATCCCTGCAATCCCGCGGAACACGTAGAACATTGCTGCATTCTGCGAAAGCCCACAAAGCAAATCGGCAAATGCTAAGAGGCCGATGGCGCTCAGGAAAACAGCCTTCCGACCAAAGATATCGGAGAAGCGGCCATAGAGCATCTGGAAGGTTGTGTTCGCAATGAGGGATGATGTACCGGCCCAAGAGATTGTGGCTCCTGCATCGAGATCGGCGGCGATGGTAGGCAGGGTGATGCTGATGCCATTTTGATCAATGAATGAAACTAGTAAGGTGACTGCAAGAGTAGCAAAGACCACTAGGAGTTTCCTCAGCGGGAGGATGTTCGTTTGATCATGAAGGGCCTTCTCGGCGTTGGTCGTCTCTTGGTCGCCCCTCATGCTTCGATACTTTTGTGGCAACCCTTGCTATGAGATGGATAGCATCAGGTAGCAGTTTTGACGAAACCGATTTCATATAATTTGAAGGACGCAAAATGCCCAACAAGTTTAATTCAACGGCGAGCGAATACTAGTTTGCGAAAACTGTGGCCACCAATCCGGCGTGGAGTGCAGATGCCATTGCCCGGAGGGCCAAGACCGGATCACCGCCAGTCAAAGATTGGTCCATCGGCCTCATCTCGGCTCCGGGGTCGGCGAAGAATTTGCGAGCGGCGAATCGATGCGACTATGAAAATATGGATGCGTCATGCTTGACAGGGGCATCGGCAAATTTTGAAGCGATGGGCTCCACATTGGTCTCGTCGCCCATCGGAGCATCCGATGCCGACTGTCGTATACCCGCTTATCATACTATCGGATCCCCGACATTTTGTTTTCACGACTGTGAGGGTTTGGGCTCTCTTGGTTATCAAAGACGATATCTCCCGATTTACTAGCAATATTTCTGGCATCTTATCACATATTTTTGCTGGAAAGATAGAATCCCTAATGATAAGAACACATAATGATAAGGTAGTTTAAATACTCCCAAGGTTATGAGCAGCAACATTCGTGATCTGAAAATTGGTTGATTGCGAAGTGTTTTTGAAGTAGTCAGAGTTTCCTGTCAATACAAAAGCATAATGTTCAATACAGCTAGACTAAGAAGAGCGTTATCTTCTCCAAAGGAGTTCAAACTATCCATTCAAACCAAAGATCATCCAGAAGAAGGAGCGGCCTACTTCAATGAAGATTTACTACCGACGCCACCGGGTAGGTTTATTGCACAATTGGAGACAACTTTCTAACCAATCATATTTCAGAACACCGAACCTGGACAGCTCTGCATTTCTTCACTTATTACCTAACTCAGACCTTTTCTCCAAGTTCATACAACCTTGGGGCAACATTGATCTCCATTGGCCTAGTATGTGGATCTCAACCTTCTCTAAAGATCGTTTCTTAGTCTAACATCCGAAAGCAATGGTGGCATGGCATGCTGGCGGCCGCGATCGGCTCAGCCATTCTCAGTGTCGTTGTCATTCTCAACTCTCGCGGCGCAACCCAGTATCATGTGGGCTTTCCCGTCTATGTCCGAGCAGCCGCTGGTGTTAACGGAGCAAAATTGTTCATCGTCGTGCGTGCATCTGTTGCCGTCATCTATTTCGCAACCCAGTCTTTTTATGGGGGCATGCTCACTTCAGTGGCATTACGCGCAATATTTGGGTCAGGCTGGGATAACATTCCAAACCGTCTGCCTCCCAGCGCCGGCATCTCCTCCAAAAATCTTTTGGCATTCTTCATATTCTGGATTATTCAGTTTCCAGTCATGTTTATCCACCCAACCACCCTACGACACCTGTTCGTTGTGAAGTCTATAGCAACGACAGCTGGCCTGTTTGGAGTCCTTGGGTGGGCAGTCAAAATGAACGGAGGCAATTTAGGGAACTTTAACTTTGGCAAAGAACCTTTGAGCGGTGCTGCTCTTGTATGGCCTATGATTCAAGCCATAAACAGTGTCATGGCTGCGCTTTGCCCAATTCTCGTCAACCAGCCCGATGTTGCTCGGTATGCCACCAGGCCCGCACAAGCAACTTGGTCACAAGCCATCGGAATCTTGGTAAGCAAAGTGCTTGTTATGTTCCTGAGTTGTGCAACAACAAGCGCTGCATCAGGAGTGCTTGGCAAGAGTTACTGGAATGTATGGGATCTTTACAATGCAATTCTCACAGAGTATTGGGGTCCCGGAGCACGTGCTGGGATGTTCTTTGCGTCGACGGTAAGACAAACATTGTGTTACATCTACAGTTTGAAGGGATGTTTTGCTAAAGTTTATATCCAGGGTATGATTCTCGCCATTATTGCGACAAATGCGGGTTCCAACTCTCTTCCAGTTGGTGCCGATACCAGTGGACTTTGGCCTCGGTACATCAACATCGTTAGAGGTCAGGTTATATGCGCACTCCTTGCACCTCTGTGTGTGCCCTGGAAGATTATCGCTAGTGCCAGCTCATTCCTTACTTTCTTGGGATCCTACACCGTGTTCCTGATGCCAACTTGTGGAGTAAGTAGTATCTCGGATCAACAACCTAGTTTGCCGTTATGCCATATGCCCATTCTAACTTAATCACTAGATCATGATCGTAGACTACTGGATTTTACGCCGAGGCAATTTTCACGTTCCAAGCCTTTATACTAACGCCTGCGGTTTTCCTTACACTTACTATAAGGGATGGAATCTGCGAGCTGTCGCAGCATGGATAGCAGGGGTTGCATTCACAGTGCACGGCATAGCCGGAAACTTGGATCCAAACGCGGTAAACCAAGCGAGTAAGAATATGTACAAGCTTGGGTTCTTGTTATCGCTCAGCATGGGCGCATTGGTATACTACATGGCTTGTTTGATCTGGCCACCACCAGTTTATCCTAGCGGATTCGAGTCAGAGACGACATCAGGATTCGAGGATATGGCAGCATCAGAAGGATTCTTCCCTGGTGAGAGTGTTGACACTATTCGTGGAGTTCTCTCTGCTATTGATGGTACTGGTGTCAATCGAGTTTCAGTGAAGAAAATTGGTACAGAGTCCGTCAGCGAAAAGTCCCCCGTTTGAGGGATCCGGAAAGGGTTGACTTGGACCACTTGTTGAATCTGATGTCTAGAATAAATTTACTCGCTACACTTGCCCAATTTTATTTATAGATATCGTTCTTATGCTTTGAGCCACTGGGCTATATATCGCCAACCTTGACGCATCGAAGGGAACCTATTTATATTCAAAATCTGTGACTTATCATAAATCAGTTCATTTCTTTGGATGCCATATAGTATTCTATCCAGGCCTGTCGGGACGTCATTGAATACGTGACCTCTGCGTATATAGCGCAGTCCTACCCGTTTTAGCTGACCCGGAATGGCTGCCATAAAAACGGTGTGAGTTATGACGTCATGCTATTTACTTTTCCTTTCCATTGGATCATAAAATAGCTGATGGGCAGAGTAACCGATGTAAGACAATAAGAGCATTAAATATTGTTGGTAAAGAAATGTATTTACGGGGACTTCACAGATGAACCTTTATACAAGACTCATGTTTAGGCATTAAATCCACCAACATGTTTAAAGTAACAAGACGAACTAGAATGTATTACAATTTCCGGATAATGTAGCTAAACAGCTATCGTCTGTTCCTTCACTGACTCATAGCCACCCTAACCACTTTCATGAGTGGACAATCTTTCTTCATGCGTCAGGCGTAGATTTCAAATGCTTCCAGACGTTGTCTATTGCCGAAATTGCCGTCTTAACAACAGTCTCCCTCGTTGTTGCACCAATGTGAGGCGTGCTGATGACTCGTCCAGTTTGCCACAATGATCGATAATTCTGGGCCGTCGGTGGCTCTATTTCGTGACAATCCAGGCCCACCCCAAATAGATGACCCTCTTCAAGCACCTGGGTCAAGGCTGTCTCATCAACAATGCCGCCACGTGCAACGTTGATCAGAATCGCATTTGGCTTCATCGCGGTTAGCTGTTTTAAACCAATGAGCCCCCTAGTCTGCGAGTTGAGGGGAATATGCAACGTCAAAACATCCACATGTGGAAGCATGTCCTCGAAATTTTGCACTCTTGTATGGGCGATATTGCCCCAGGCATCAGCCGAAGCAAAAGGATCGTACGCCCACACACGGGCATCAAAAGCCTTACGATACATCTCCGCGACGGCTGTACCGATGGCGCCCATTCCCAAGATGCCAATAGACTTGCCGTTAAGCATGATGCCCATGCAATGCTCCTTTCTGACCTCTTTACCAGCTGCCTGCTTGATTGAAATGTCCGCAAGCTGTCGTGAGACAGCCATGGTGAGGGCAAGAACCAACTCCGCAACTGACTGTGCATTTATACCAGGCGTGTTGCAGATCGCTATATCCCTCGAGTCGGCGGCGTCTTTATCGATGATGTCAATGCCGGTGCCCTGCTTGCCGATTGCGCGGAGCTTACGCGCCGATGATATATCTTCGCCAGAGATGACTTTTTCGCGGACAAGAATTGCATCAGCATTATCACGCCAGTTGTGGACTTCTTCGTCGGTGGAAAGAATAGTGTGGAAGAGGGTTTGACAGTATTTGACAGAATCCTCTGGAAAGCTTTCTAGAAGATACATAGTAGCCTTTTTTGTAGTCGCAAAGTTTGAGTCGAGCGGAAGCTCAGTTCTTGAGGGAGCCATTTGAAAAGTAATGGGGCGTTAAAGGATGTCTGATCGGACCAGAAGGCTGCGTGAGGGACCCTTGACAGGGAAATGGAATTCAGAACGATAATGGTAGGTAGTGTTGACACTATGCTGGATAAGGCTATCCGAAAATGCTGCGAGATGTCGATATTGATATATAGAGAGTTAGTGAATGAAGATCATGTATTTCTAGAACCAGCATTCGGTGATAACCGAGGAACTTTTCAGTACTCACTCGCTCAGTGATGTCAATAGACTTGAGTCAACGCCATCCGCTACATCTATTAGCAAACTAAGAAGACGGAAGCACATCCCGAGTACGGGCTCTCGCGGCTTCTTTGAGACACCCGCCTGCCGATAGTGCCCCATACGATATGGTTGGAACTGATTCGACTGCCGACGAACCGAGGTCTTTGATCACGTCAGGAATAGCTCAGTGTGCGGTATTCCAAGCAGATCTAGATCTGTTAAGCCACCCACATGAAATCATGATTATTACAAATTAGTAGCTATTTCAAGCGGGGTCACATGTTGAGGTGCTCTGCGCTGGAGTGGCCAAGTTTTGACCCAGTGCGGCTTTGATTCCCGTGGCCCGGCCACAGTCACTTACACATTGCAAATTTGCGGAGACCTGGGGTCTTTGTGGGGAATCCTAGCAGTCATTATCTTTTCTCCATGGGGTAATTCCTTTAGGTTTTTCTTCGTTCGAGGTCGGGGCCAACGAGGGAAAACATTAAAAGACGTTAAGCACGCACCTTTTGAATGACAATTGCACTTATTTATCAAAAAGTTACATATTTCTTAACTTTTAATCTACTTACTCTGCAAGTCCATCGAAATCCAACACATCATGGCTGAAAAACCTGCCGGCGATGTCCAAGCAACCTCCGAGTGTCAGGAGAATGCCACTCACAAGCTCAAAGATACTGAACCTACGGACTTATTCATTGACCCGGCTGAGGAAAAAGCCGTAGTGAGAAAGCTCGATCGTGTTATTCTTCCCATCATGGCGGTTGTCTATTTCTTCCAATGTCAGTCTTGAATATAACTTTTCATATCTTCGAAATCAGCTAACCTTTCATGGCCATAGACCTTGACAAGCAGAGCATCAACTATGCTGCAGTGTTCGGACTCTCCGAGGACTTGAAGCTTACAGGCTCTCAATTCTCTTGGTGTGTTTCGCTTTTCTACTTTGGACAACTTTGTTCCGAGTATCCAGCTGCCTACCTGATGAGTCGATTGCCCATAATCAGGTTTGTCGGTGTTACAATGTGTGTATTCTCCTATAGCATCATTTTGTTAAACACTGGTCCATCTGACATATTCCTGACACAGCATACTCTGGGGTGTTGTAGAGATGTGTTTGGGTGTCTCCCAGAATTTCGCCAGCTTAGGTGCGATCCGTTTCTTGCTAGGTTTTACGGAGGGTGCCGTATCACCTTCGTTCATGATTATCACTAGCAACTGGTACAAGCGCAATGAGCATCCAGTCAGAATAGCGTGAGTCTCTCTTCTGTCCTACTTTTTATTAGCTTCTTTCTCACAATCAGTCTCACGGTGCATAGAACGTGGGTTTCAATGTTTGGTGTGTCTCAAATCATCGGTGCTCTGTTGATGTATGGCATCGGTAACGGAGTGCACACTATTGCAACCTGGAGAGTTCTGTTCCTTGTTTGTGGTGGATTCACCATTGCGGCCGGGGTCTTATTCGTCTTCGCTATGCCACTCGACACCAACACAGCTTGGTTCCTTAACGAGCGAGAACGCTACGTCGCTACCCAGCGCCTAGCTCTTGATCGTGCAACCCGCGATCGGGCTCACTTTGATTGGGCCCAAGCTAAGGAAGCTTTGACCGATCCACGAACCGCTCTTTACGCCGTGATGGCGTTGTTCATCACTCTTCCCACCCCCATAGTCAAGGTCAGATTGCGCTTTTTAAAAATGGCAGCACAGGCAAAACTTTATTGCAAATATCCTGACAGTATACTAGTTCTCGTCTCTGGTTATCAATGGCTTCGGCTACACCAAGTTTGAAACCATGCTAGTCGGTCTTCCTAGCGGCGCCATAGCCTTTATTCTGGTCTGGATTGGAGGCTTAGGACCGCGTTTCTTCCGTAACTCGAGATGCTTCTTCGGTGTATTTCTTGCCTCCGTGCCCATGCTGGGGAGCTTGCTTCTCGTGGTTCTGCCAGCTAACCTCAGCTGGGGCATCGTAGCAAGCACGTGGCTCGCGGGGAGTACAGCGCCCCCTCTTGGACAGGTTGTTGGCTTGATGGCTTCTAATATTAAAGGCAACACCAAGAAGTCTGTTGTTAGCGCTGTGTTTTTCATCTTCTACTGCATAGGTTGCATCGTCGGCCCGCAGCTTTGGCAGAAAGAGGACGCGCCACGTTACACGAAGGGCTGCATCACGAGTGTTGTGAGCTTTGGGTGTCTCATCCTCGCTCTGATGGTACACTATTTCACCTCCAAGGTCTCCAACAAGAAGCGCGACAAACTTGCGGCTCAATCTGGCGATGAATATCATGAAGGGATGGAGACCGATTCGGATTTGACAGAGCGACAAGACAAGGGCTTTAGATACACCCATTAAACTGGAGATAACCCCTGATTAAACTTTTTAACCTTCGGATTCTAGGCTTTTGCAGAAGTTTAATTTTCTTGGTTGGAATTTAAAGGAATTAATCTTGTACTATTGCACAGAGCAAGGAGCGTTCTCAAAATCATAAATCTGGGATTTGTGTCTTTAAAACCCCGAGTGCATTCTTCGGCATACCTGCTACGGTGTGATTCTGAGTTCTTCCAGTATAATCCTGTCTCTGCAAAATAAACCATCGATAGCAAGTACTTCGCGAAATTTTTCAAAGCTTTAGAGCTTCGCTGTGTTCTCAGCTTTGTAGGGAACTTAACTGTCCTGTCATGTTAACCTCGCTAAAGCGACTTCAGCTACCTAATGAGGGTGTTCCGATACTCCAGGCGTCGGATTTAACACCGGAAATGGTCAAAAATGCAGCGCGCGTCATTATTGTCCTTATTAAATCCCGCGGGTTACATCTTCCACTCAGTCGAGGACCAGCACTGCAGTGTGATTTAAAGGATAACGGCAACGACTTCCGCATGCCGAGGTTGGGTGGCTAGCTGGCCAGAGACATACTTGACCCCACTGCGGCTTCGATATCCGTGGTCCATTTTCATAGTGCCCACTCCTTGAAATCGGCCCCGCTCGGGCGCGATTTCCGGTCTTTCGGCTCTGGGCGTGCGAGGTATAACCGAGATTTTTAACAGCATGAAGCACGTTGTATTGATTGTCTTCGGGGCGGTATTTCATATATGAGCGCAGCAGGGAAAATCAATATTCTTGTGCATTCCTGCAATATTCCGCCTTGAATTGCTTGTTTCTTCCATCCAAAGGTCTGTGATAGAAGCTAAGCTCCTGACTGTCTTTTTCACTTTCCCCAACATGACCTCAAAATCCTCAACTATGCCCGTGGAATCGAAGACAGAGGCGGCTACGAAGCATATTGCCCCGAATAATTTGCTTTCACTGGCCTCAAAGGGTAAAATCTGCACGGCTTTTGGGATTAAGATCATTGCTGGTGGCGAGATTGTACACATTGCGAAATCCTCCGGCTATGACTCTTTGTTTATCGACCTCGAGCACACTACACTCACCATTCGCGATGCTGGGCAGCTCTGCATTACCGCCAACTCAGCTGGTATTACGCCATTCGTCAGGGTGCCCCACGAATGCGGTCTAGGATTCATGCAGAAAGTTCTCGATGCAGGAGCAATGGGCATAATCGTCCCTCATATCCATACTGTCGGTATGTATATATCAGCCCAAGGGCGTTCGCCAAATACTATGCCCAAATTTCGTCTCTGAGCTAAATAATTGTTCGTTCTGGCTAATTCCTTGTGGTAGATGATGCGCGCCGCGTCATCAACGTCTCCAAATACCCTCCCCTTGGCCATCGCTCTATTAGCGCCGGATTTGCGCACTTCGAATATGCTCCACTCCAGCCCAGTGTGGTCCAGGCCGAGCTCAACGCCGTGGGCTCGACCGTTTTCATCATGATCGAGACAGCAGATGCTCTTGCGTGTGTCGATGATATCGCGGCTTTACCAGGGTGCGATGTGCTATTGGTTGGATCCAACGACTTGGCCTGCGAGATTGGAACACTGCCGGACTGGGATCATCCCGACTTCATACAGGCTCTTAGCAAAGTTGGCGCAGCTGCCGCTAAACATGGGAAACAAATGGGAATTGCAGGCTTATATCACAGGCCAGACATTCTGTCCAGAGTTATTAATGAGTTCGGGGCCAGGTGGATTGTTGGTGCGCAGGATGTTGGACTATTGCTGGCCGGTGGCCGAGCAAATTCGGATCTGCTACGAAGTCTTCAACATTGACTAGCATGAAGGATGAACTTAAGACGAGTCAAAATGGGACTCCCATGACCAATATAGACTTTTTGACTAAGGATAAGATAAATAATTATTCCTTTTTAGGTTGTTTAAATTTGCTTGAGTTATGCTACCGGTATTGCTGTCACAGGGCCATTCTACGTTCTCGATACGCTTTGCACTAGTGAAACTGAAGTAACTTGTTGTAAGTAATTGAAGGGCAGTCTGGGGCCCCGCAAATCCACTAAAGGTTAGCCGCAGTGTGCTTATGTAAAGCCCGACTAATGGGGGCTGGGATCGGTTCACACTTTGGCGGTCCCCCGCGTTGTTGTGCTCAATTTACTGCCGCGAGATTTCTGACATCATCAGGATAGGCTAGAGAGTCTCTCATACAATCAATTCAACGACAAACACTGCACACCACTATTACGCGAGTATGAGCTCCGAGTCGGAGACCCGCCAGACGAAGCGACAGAGGGGGTCTGGACCAACGATCGAAGCTGCTCGAGCTTCCACTGCGTACGCCACCTTCTTCATCTTTCTTATTGTTTGGGTTCATTAATGGGGTTTTTCTTCTGTCTTACTGATATTGAACTGCTCAGTTGTCAGGCATGCCGTGACCGAAAAATAAAGTGCTCCGGGAATCAGCCTTGCCGTTATTGCACCAGGCGGAATATTCCCTGCCTGTTCCGAGAAACTGTTAAGAAGAAGCTTTATCCGACTACGTATGTCGAACAACTTGAAGAGCAAGTAGCCAATTTACGTAGAGCAGGCCTTCCCACACAGCCAAGCTTTGCGTCATTGACACACAGGAGTCCCGTTCAGACTGTTCTCGACTCGGCTGAAAGCCCAAAGTCGGATTCCCCTATGGCAAACAGCAGTCAACCCATTCAATCTGAAGCTATTCTAGTTCCGGAGCTTTTGCCATCTTCTGCAGAGTTCTTTGATTCTTTGAGCAATCGCGAAGAACAGAACACAGAATCTAGCGAGCCAGTTAAGAACAGTAAGGCCTATTTTCTTTTTTTCAGGTGATTGTAATGGACAAAAAGAACTGACTGTGACATTTACAGAACCCGAAGAGCCTGAAAGTATCACTTCATCAAGCCTGCATTTTAGTTACCAGGTTAAAGTACTCAAATCCGTTTCGCCTGCCGACTTCCAAAAAGAAGCGTTATCACCACAAGAATCCTTCAACTTGTCAGAAAACGCCTACGGAATTGCACCAAAAAGGCCTGATGGATGGGAGCAAGAAATAAGACTACCCTCTTTAAAGGAGGCACAGGACCTTTTAGATACCGTCTTAAACTCTCTGGGAAACCTACAACATCTTTTCGAACCACGGGCTTTCTGCGATCGGCTTTCCGAGTCTTATGCTGCTACAGTTGACAAGACAGATATCTGGTATGTCGAACTCCTGATCGTTCTGGCAGTTGGAGAGCTATTACAGGGGAATCCACGCAGTGATGGAACTTTGCCTGGGGCAGATCTCTATGTGGAAGCCGAGACGCGTCTACCGGGCATTATGACTCTCCGTAGGAAGGGAATGATGGCTATCGAGATCCTTGGCACAATGGCCTTCTTCCTCCAATGTGCTGATCTTCGTGATGATGCATATATTTACGTAAGATTTATCTCGCCTGCCAGCCTCATTCTGAACTCTTCAAGGTTCATTATAACTGACGATGGATGGAATAGGCAGGAATGGCTTTACGACTTGCTCTGGCAAACGGCATGGCGAACGAAAGCAGCTACCAGAATCTTATTAGATCTGAACAAGCTCATCGTCGCAGGCTATGGTGGACAATCTACATGCAAGAAAGGTATGATGAATTACGGAAATGAAAGTTGGAAATTGCACATGAAACTTATACTGCCCAGGAGACTCGCTGCTGCCACCGGGCAGCCCTTGACAATACAGGATTCTTGTATTACTACCAGATTACCCAAAGACTCCCCAGGGTTTGTTTCCATTGCTGCAATGAGAATCAATATCGAACTAGCAAAGATCACTGGACAGACGATGGATGGCGAGTCTTTTTCTTAGGCCCCAAAGGAGTATTTACTAACGTATTGAAGTCGTTTACGGTTCTCGAAGCAAAGTTGTGAGCTGCCATATCAAAAGTGTCAGGAACATTTTGAAGCAGCTCTTCGACGTGGCAAAATCAATACCACCCGAATATGCTTCCAGTCGTGTTAAGAAGCCTCAATTGTCCAGAACAGAGGGCACGCTTTACCTTATGCTATATCAGGTATGCCATATCTGAGATTCCTTCAACCAGGTAGAAGGTATTTGCACGATCACTTCTGATACGCACCTTTAACAGTGTGTTGTCCTTGCCACGCGCCCAACTTTGCTGCACCTAGCGAAAATAAGACTCAACGCAACAAATCCCGAGCAAGAAAACATTGTCAGAACAATGGAACTCGAGCAGCTTTCCAATGCCTGCATAGAAGCCGCAAGCCGTTGCCTCGATGTTCTGGACGCATTGAAAGAGCAGCGTCTCATAGGTTAGCGAGTGAATCAAAAAAGGAAAAAGAAAACAGTTCGAACTCAAAACTAACCGTATGATAGCCAACTTCGGCTTTTTCGATCTTGACGCTGCCTTTTCTGCCGCATTCGTTTTCGTGCTTGTTGACAGTATTTACTCACATACGGGTCGATCTTCTAGCGTCGAGAATATCCGGAAGGCCTCCGAAATCTTGAATTACCTCTCATCGCAGGGCAACAAAGCGGCCGAGAAACGTGGGGCAGATATTAACCAAATGTGTAACCATCTAGGTGTTTCGTTCCATGAATATCTACAAAGCACCAACGGGCTACTTCAGGATAATAACGAATCGCAGGGGCCTGAAACTGAACTGGATGGTACTGAGAGCGGGTCGCAACAGAACTGTGAACAAAGGCCCTTAACAGACAATCGAAGAAGAGAAGACGTACATATAACGGAATGCACACTGCCGCAGCAGGAGCTATCACCTTCTCAGTTTGACTGGGCCCAAGCGGCTGCTACATTCTTTGATCAAAACCTGTCCGATCCTCAAGACACGCAACAGTCGATGGCGGCTGCCTTATCATTTGGGGAGGGTGGTAATGAAATTTGCAGCAGCCTGTACCTAGATGACTTTTCTTTAACCGGCGTTGTTGAGACAGATTGGGCGGAATTAGGGAAACAGCTTGCATCTCAGAACGAGCTTCCCTAGAAAAAAAAAAGGAATACTTGAAACACAACCTGGGATAGGACATCACACTTGCTGGTACTACAATCATCGGGAAGCTTGGGGTTGTTAGTATCCACTCATGTCTAGATTTAACAGGCTTCGTAGACTTTATTCGTTCAGTAACTGCCATTAATCATTCCAAGTACCTGAAAGATTCTGTAGTAATTCAAAGTTTGGCATCCAGATTGGACTACCGCCATCTTGGTCGATCCAATTCGCAAGTTCAGCAACCATCGGCCAGGCACCCTCGAATTCTCCAACCGCAATACCTCCATCTCCGGGAATCCAAAACTGGTTGAAGCTATCGTCAACTGGCTGTTCTGAGTTACCCCCCCTACTATCCTCTCGTCCATGCCTTTCGTCGGCTACTCCTTGTGTTCTTCCAGCTCGCATCTGAGCCGATGCCATTTCTGCAAGGCCTGATTCTCCGTCTTGAAGCTTCTCCATGGCCGCGTTGACAAGGACCTCAAACGCGTCTCGATATTTACGAACCCAAGGGGCCCTCTCACCCATGACAAAAAGCACCAGTGAGCAGGCTCTAATATCATTTGACAGAGCCACAGACCAGAGTGCATTGCCCTGAGTCCAGAGGCCATACAAAAGAGTGACCCCAGCGACAAACACTGTCTGAACTGCGATGAAGCTATGGCCATAATCGAGACTTTGATGGAGTCTCTTATGCGCCTGGCATATGTCACCAGCAGCTCGCATGCATAGACCGTAGAAGGGATCAGAGGATGGCAGTATAGGGAGGAAAGGTTGGGTAAGAAGCCTTAACGCGCGGTTGTAGAGCAGTAAAGCATAGTTGAGATCGGGATGTGATGCTGGTATAAAATCCCCCAGAGATGCTCGCCACAGTTGAAGACGCTGGTAAAGCCGATCGAGCTTCGGTCGGAGAGCATCAAGAGTTTTATCCGTGCGGTAAATGGAGTGGTGGATTTTTGATTCTATGCGTCGCAGTTTGAACAATGTAACAGCAAGTGTAATGTCGTTTCCGGCGATGCTCGACGCAGAGGCACTGGCGTTGATCTTGGCATTGGGGAGCTCGACATCAATCTGATTGTCCGCAATGCTCAGAGGACGACCAAGCGACACTGCTATTGTTCTCTCAAGAGAATAAACAGACCAAAACAGGCGTCTTCTTCGCTGAACCACAGCTTCATTGTGGTTATGCTCATGTGCAGCGCGGTGTAGCCCCAGATCAATGGAAGTCCGCATTGCTAGCCCAACCATGTACCATAACCCGTGACTAGATGTTGACCGAAGGTGGAACATAACCAAGAGCGTCATGGCCTCAATGTTCTGGACTGTCCTTGACTCCCTGGCCGCGGATATGTGTTGCAGGGCGGTTATGTATAGAGCCTTGGCAAAGGATGTCAGTATCCTGGCTTGAGAGAGGTTCAATACTCATACCTCTGGAGAGAATCCTGGTCCCCGCTGCGTGAGCTGCACAAGGGTTGCGCCCATGGCATATACAAGATACAACTTGAAGATTCCAAATCGTTCAGCCTTTGTTAGACTCTGCGATGATGTCTCTGACAACATGACTCGCTCACTATGCAACTTCCATAATTCCTCAGGTTCGAGGAAGGGGTATTTGGAATGCAATTGAGATATGTATGCCCTCAGCATCTTGGAACCTTGTTCATCGCTTGGGGGTTCCTTAACGCTGTGAGCTAAAAGGTCTTCCACGGTGATGCATCTTGGACTCGGGTTGATGCAGTTGGATTGGTTGCCAACTGGGCCGTCTTGAATGTCGGGTAACATTTTATTCCAGACCGTTGCTTGTACCATTTCGCCAAGGTTCAGAGCCAAAGAGAGCCCCGATGATGGGCCGACGTAAGCGGGTGCCTCGAAGTTTCCTAGCGAGACGTGCGCAACTGCGTCGCTTAGAGCATTCTTGTCTCTGCCCGAGGGAGTTGAGAAATCACTCGCAGTTTCCCTTGGGGTTGAAGTCGCTTCGGGTGTAGGGATCTGAGCCAGTTTGGTCTCCAAGAAAGCCACCCGCTCCTCTAAAGCCCGGGTATATCTGCATCAGATCTTCAGCTCATAGTCATTTTGGTTTTAGTTAGAGAAATCCTACTCACGCAGTTGACGGAGCTTCATCAGTGACATCTACTTTATCACATTGAACTCCTGCGCGTCGGCAGTTGGAGCAAACAGGCGATTGATCGTCACACTTTAAGATGGTATCAGAAGACGGTTCAGGTTACAATGGCGGGCTTGATCGGATACCTTCTGCTTGCGGCTCTTACATCTTGTACATGCAGTCCTTCCCCTCTTCCTAGGATTCATAGGGGGGGTGGTGGAAACAGCCAGGGGAGACGAGACGAACCGCTGAGGTCCGGGCGACATCTCCACTATCTGATAACGATACGTGCTCTGAGGTCGGCTCAAAAACCAATCGAGCATGACGTGCGGACCCCCGATTTACATAGTTGCCAAATCCAATTAACGGTGCCGATGTCGCCTACAAGAGTCGGTGGCTGTCGGACCCATTCCGTGCAAAGCTAGTGCTTCCTCGGAACCTGTCCGACCATTGCCGAACGAAGTCCGATCGGATGCTCCGATGGCACTGGGCATTTCAATTCAATGAGGATTTCCGTCGCCGTTTTCGGCAAACGACATTCCCAACAGAGCAGAGCCTCGATTGGTATTTGGCTCTCAACATCTACGCAATAGGCCGGGTGGTCATCATCGAGCAAATCAGACGCGAACACTTGTTCCCTTACAAGACTGTAATGCGACTCAAATTCTGCCAATAATCGTACACCCAACAAACTGCAGATAGCACACACCAGTCGCTGTTTGATGCACACATATATGTATTGATTATATACTATTTTTGCTCTTCTGCGCCAGCCATCCATTCCCTGTTCGGTTTGTAAGGGAATTTAGACCTCATATGCTTCGCAATGTCTCGTCTCGTCGTTACCCAGACACCCTCCTTCTCCGCAATGTACTTCATGAATTTCCTCAGCGCCTCCGATCTACCCGGCTTGCCTATGATGCGCGTGTGAAGGGGAATGTTCATAAGCTTGCCCCCTTCCCTGTAAAGGCAGTCGAATGTGTTTTTCAAGTACTGCTCATAGGTCTCAGCCACGGAACTACCAAAGCCGGGCGACATGTGAAATTTGCCGTCATTGCAGTCGTAGTTGTACGGAATGAGAAGCATGCCCTCCCGCTGTTCCTCTGGCAGGTCTTTCTCCCAAGGCAAGTCGAGCCAGTACGGCACATCATCGTTGTAGCATTCTGAAGACCAGAGGAACTCGCCTCCTAAGCTCTTCCATACTTCCGGGAACAATGAGGGTGTGTTGGGGGTTCCGCGACCAAAGTAGGCGCCAACTGGCATCTCGCCTGACACTTCTTTCAGCATCAAGATGTTTTGCTTGATATACTCCTTGTCCTCCTCGAGTGAGTAATTCCAGATGTCCAGCCATCTGAGCCCATGGCAAGCGATCTCGTGCCCATCTCGGACTAGAGCCTTAGCAAAGGTTGGGTTACGCTTAAGGGCATATGCAACAGCGTATGTAGTGAAGCTCCACCCAAACTCTTTGAAGAGACGGATGAGGCGCCAAGAAGCTGAGCGACTTCCGTACTCGAAGTCTTGTTCAGCGTTCAAGTATCTGGCACCTTCTTTGTAACCCCCAGATGCGCCCTTCTCCCAGAGGTATGGCTCCGAAAAAGGATCACCGTCTAGGATACTACGCTCTCCTCCCTCTCTAATACATTATCAGTCTCAAGAATACTTTCCGTAAGCACTGGCGACTCACTCATAATTCAGAACGAATGAAACCGCAATTCGAGCACCGTTCGGCCATTTTGGATCAAAACCTTCTTCTCCAAATCCTGGGAAAAAAACCCTTAGTGCTTGTGGCCCAAAACCCAGATGAGGACGTACTCACCTTCAAAGTCACGAGGAACTTGGAGGCTTTCTTCAATGTGAACCATCTTGAATTTTACAAGCCGATAACAATGAACACTTGACGGGCAAAGATTGAAAGTAGCTGCTTACACCACAAATACCATGCTGTCATCACAGGAGATGCGAAAGGTTGCTAAATCAATCATTATATATCAGCGGAAGTTGCAGGATTCTTCCGGTTTCACCTGAACATACGATAACGAATTCGGAGCTCACGCTGGCTTCCCCGTGGACAACTGATCGTTATCGTGACACGATGACTTTCCTGCAGGGTATGTATGATGGCCGGGAGATCCCTCACGAGATAAGCCAAAGTGGGGTTGACCAAACTGCATTCTATCGTCGGTTCGTTCTCTCCGATGTATTCGGAGTGGCATCGGAGATCCGATGCCGCTAAGATGGGGTAATGATAAGGATATGTGAATTGCTGGATCTCGGTCGGCCTACGTATCTAAGTGTTCAGTATTGGAAACACAGCTTCGAAAGATTCAGCAATCATAATTAGACGAAATCGCAAGCAAAATTCGTGTCATATCATTAACTGTTTTTGTTGCTAACAATTGTGGCCTTCCAAGTGTCGTACACTATTAGATCGTCATCATGTCAGTCTTCTCTCTTGAGGTTGAGAAGGCAAACCCTGTAACCGCAGAAGTCCTCGATGACAGCCTTCGGACACTCGGTGTCATCATCAAAGACGACGAGAAAGATGAATATCAGAGATTGTTGGCCGTATTTCATGAATCGGTTGCAGGCTTGATGTCACTTCCTGGTATGTTAGTCGTCCGTATTCAAAGTTTCAATCTGACATCGCCATTCCAGATTACGTTCCGCCCGTAGACGAAGATAGGTTTCCAAGAGAAGAGGTCAGATATCCTGATGCCTCTGGAAATCCCCTAGGAGCTTGGGCCTGGCGATGTCGTGTGGAAGACAAAGCCAAAAAGGGTGGTCTCCTTGCCGGAAGAACCATCGCAGTAAAGGACAACATAGGAATAAAAGGTGTTCCTATGCTCCTTGGCACTAACTTTGTCAAAGACTACGTACCAGTTAGTCACATCTGCTAGATTATTCGTCTAAACAGAATGCTTACATACTATCGCAGAACACGGACGCGACATGTGTCACCAGGCTTCTTGAGTCAGGGGCGGTTATCATGGGAAAGTCTGTGTGCGAAAACATGTGCCACTCAGCAACGAGCAGTTCTTCCGCAACTGGCCACGTGCACAACCCGTACGCGAAAGGCTACAGCAGTGGCGGTAGCTCGAGTGGTTCCGGGGCGCTGGTTGCCAATGGAGATGTTGACATGGCTCTTGGTGCTGACCAAGGAGGTTCCATCCGTGTTCCGGCTGGATGGTGTGGTATTTATGGTCTGAAGCCGACATTCGGACTGGTCCCTTATACCGCATGTGGATCAAATGAGCCGACGAATGATCACATTGGGCCCATGACACGGACGGTTCTAGATAACGCCTTGATGCTCCAGACCATTGCCGGAAACGACAATATTGACGACAGGTCTTTTGCCGCTCCAACGCCGGACAAAATCCCAAAGTATTACGACGAACTGTCTAGCTTGACGAGTCCCACAGATCTGTCAGGGGTGAAAATTGGAATATTGGTCGAAGGCATGAATCAACCATCCGTCGAGCCTCGAGTAAAAGCGTGTGTCGAGGCCGCAATCCAGGGCTTCCGCGATCTTGGAGCGACCGTGGCTGAGGTTTCAATTCCATTCCACTCCAAGGGGGCGGCTGTTTGGACTGCTATCAGCAAGTCTGGAGGTTATCTTGCAAAAAGGAATCTGGCATTTGGCAGACGCGGCCACGTTATGACAGACCTAACCGAAAAGTTTCAGGATCTCACCCAGGAGCAATGGGACAACGCATATGTCTCTTCCAAGAACATCTACCTCAATGGCGTGTACGCGCAAGCCACATTTCCTGGGTTACTTGGCAAGGCGACAAATCTCAGTAGGAAGCTCCGGGACGACTATGATGCAGCCTTGAAGGAGTTTGACGTTCTGGTCTTACCCAACTTACCTTACATTGCCAACTCACACACTCCTTACGACGCAAGTCCCCTCGAGAAAATTGGCAAGCAAGTCGGACTCACAGCCAATACCGCGCCATTCAATCAGTCAGGACATCCGGTCCTGGCGATGCCAATTGGAATGCTCCCAATAGAAGAAGGACCTCTGAAGGGCTCGGGCACAAAGCTACCTGTGAGCATGCAAGTGGTAGGAAAATGGTGGCATGAGGAGGATGTCTATCGTGTTGCGTACGCTTGGAGCCTAGAGTATGACTGGAGGGCGAGATAAAGGCCATATTCTCTGGACAGCCACCACGGTGCACGAAGGATATCAACCAGAGGTAGGCCATGATAGTGAAATGACGACATATAGGTCCTCAGCATGGCCGTTGTCATTTCCCCAGTTTTGAACGCGATAAAATCCAATGATCCATGATTCCCTACGTTTTTGCGTGTTGGTTGTAACCAAAAAAGAATGTGCATATATTTGTGGACCTGACGTTTAACGTCGTTGGCCGTATTCAATGCGTTCCCATGAACTCCTACTGCTCCAAGACTTCTATCCCAAACCTGCGCTCAAAGTTTCTTCAACATAATATCGTCCCTCTGAGCCACTGTACCAACCACAAAGTCATGGTTACCAACCGGCTTGTATCCCCACTTCCCATACGCTTTCTTCGCCCGGAAATTTTCTTCCCAAACCCCGAGCCAGATGTGCTTGAATCCTTGCTCCCTTGCCATATCCTCTAACTTGTCCGCTAGTAGCTTGCCAGCGCCTGTACCGTGCGCCTTTGGGTACGTGTATATCCGCTGCAATTCGACGGTGCCTTCAAAGTCGGCGACGCATGGCTCAACTGAACCCCGGGTGAGCATGGCGAATCCAAGGATGTCACCAGCAGGGTCAGTAGCGAGGATGGTATCTTTGTTAGGGTCGTTAAGATCTTTGGTGACGGCTTCAACACTGTATGCCTCATCCAGGAATGCTTGAAGCTCGTGCGGCTCTACTGAGTGGCCGAATGTGACGGAGAACACGTGGACGCCAAGGTCCACAATTGATTTGGTGTCTGCAAGTGTGGCTGGTCTGATCAGCGTCGTTGGAGGGTTGCTCTCCTGGCTTTCCAATGTTTTCGCCATAGCTGTACCGATCGAGGATGAAAACAATCTAGAAGGAATGGGAATATGAGTCGCGGGGAAGAAGTCCGATTGGCGCACGAACGCAACAATAGCTCTGAACGAATGATTCGGGTGTGGTCCAGAGAAGACCAACGGTTTGGTTCTCAAGCCCTTTTGTACATATTTCATGCATCGCAAAATTGGCGCCATGATTGTAGGATCTAGCGGTAATTGTCTAGTCCAAAATGGACGGTTCTGGAAGACACGTTACTGCAACTCTAAAATCTCAACAAGCCTGTGTTAGTCACCTCTAGCTCTGAACGGCAGGTCTCGCCTTTGTTGATGCGCCTTGTTGTCAATGCCATCCCTGGCAAATCATGCCAATTGGTCCGTTCCAACAACAACCCACATTTCTCTGCGCCCTTGCCTTGACATCGCCTCTCCATAATTAAGACATTAGACAAAGCGCAATCTAATTTTCTTCATGGAGCGATCCCACGATGTAAGCCCCATGAATATCTTTTGAATATTGATAAATATCCCAGCAAACGACTTTGATGTCTGCTTTCTCTGGGATTTCTTGCTGTGGGGGGGGGTTTATTCCTTTTTTCTTTCTCAAGACTGGCAGAATCGGATTTGCAACCCACGCATTTGCTGCAAGCCTCCACGAAATGAGGTGAACGCCCACGATCCGTGGCATCTACCATCAACAGATATCACGAGAAAAGGGTTAACAATGATGATATTCAATTGGCTATGTGATATGGAAATTACTACCAATAAACGAACTGATAACGAACGAACCCGGAAACTTAGCTTTTTGACTGGTAGCCCAAGCACAACCTACTCCTGAGGGCTCAAACGCCTTCTGACTTTTGCTCCGTTTTCTTTCGTTCTGTGCCGAAAATCACAATACAGCAGACAGCAGCACTCGAAACCGCGACGAAAAGAGCACTCACTGTCGAGAACCAGCCCACGCCTATGCCTTGAATCCCCGGAAGAACCACTGCCGTACCGATGGCTGCGAAAGTGTATCTGATGAAGTAGTTTCCGGCTAGAAAACGTCACGTAAGCTTGCTTTGTCCTTTCGGTGAGGTTCGAGCATTCAACACAAAACAAAATTAAGACACTCACCCATTACTTCGGCTGCCCTGTCTCGGAAGACGTCTAGACAGTAGCTGTTGAGGCAGGGGAAACAAATCATCTGAGCAACACCTTGGACAAACATGCAGATGACAGGGAGGGGGATCCCGCCTTTGGCCTGGTCAATAGCCCATCCATAGATGATGGTGCTGCCGGGGATGACAACACCGAGTGCAATAAAGGCACTACGCAACCGATCTTCAGGCACACGCTTGCCACGTTTAAGAATCCATTTCTTGACAGTTCTATCGGCGTAGCGGCCGCCGAAGAAAGTTCCAACAAGATATCCTGCACCTGGTGCCAGGAAGAAAAATCCGGATTGTAACGGGGTCGTGAGATTAAACCTAGGGTTGATGACGTATCGAACTGGCGTCAATAAAACTTGCATGTTCCAGAGGACTGAAGATGCGGCAATGCCCTGGACACATAGTTAGCTGGGGATGCACAGCAACTTAGGACCTTACCGCAATGGCTAAACACCTAGTAGGACTGCTGCACACACAGACTAGTTCTGGTCCTATAATGCGGATATCCTGGAGGGCTTTTTTGGTGAAACATGGAGAGAGACTCACCACAATAAGGATCTTGGGGTATTTGAACAGAGCAATAACCCTGAACGGATTGGTCCATTCCCATATTTGTCCGCATTTCTCCCTGACTGACAGACCTTCCAACTCCTCGGACCATTTTCCATGGCTCGTCTCTGGTAGGAAGGCAGCAGAAAGAACCATGGAGACGCCCCCGAGAGCTCCTTGGAACCAGAATAGTGATTGCCATGTCGAGAACGTGACTATAACGCCACCTATGAAGGGACCCAGGGCAGGGCCGATGAGAGTTCCGCCTAGAAACCAGCCCAGAGCGGTACCGCGCTCAGTCGGACGGTACACATCGCTGAGGCAGGCTGACCCAACGACGAGGAAGCATGTCCCGGCGAATGCGCTGATGGACCGGAAGATGAAAAATGCTGGTAGGTTGGGAGATACTGCTGTCGCAAGGGAGAACACGCAGAACAACACGCTTGATATGACGAATATCTGAGACATTTAGTTCAACTGAGCAAAAGCAAGAACCGAGTGGGTTGAATAAAACTGATTGTGACTATAATACATGACGGCGGGAAATACAAAGGTGATTGTGCTTACCCATTTTCTGCCATAAACCTGACTTAATGGACCCCAGAAGAGAACACCGATGCCCATCATCAATAAGAAAAGAGCGTTGGTGAAGTTGATGATTGTTCCAGTAGTGTTAAACGCTGTTGCTACTTCAGGCAGAGCTGACAAGACCAACAATGATGCCAAGTTGATGCCGAGGCCAGCAAAAGACACAATGGCTGTGATAAGCCTCTTTCTGGCAGGCGTAAAGCGATCGTAGGCAGCCTCATCTTCACGGTAAGAGTATGGCCGGCTGGGAGTTTGCGCGAGGATATTTACACCCTTCTCCGCGTTTGACGTTCTTAAGGCCAGCAAGTCGGCAGGCAACTCGTCTCTCCTCGTGGGTACTTCTGACAAAGTGTTTTCAGACATGACGAAGGTATTCGAAATAGCGTTTCTCCTAACATGGAACAAAAACCATACGGGTGCATGAGTAGTATTGAGAACTTTGGTGCAACTAAATGGTAGGAGCGAACAGTTGACAATAGAAAACCGATAAGCCTGTGCGAATGAAAATTTGTGTCCACTAAACCAAGAAAGACTAGGCCTGAAATGCCCCATGCATGGGGGCATGCTCCAAATATAAGCTCGTGAGAAAGGGAAAACTCCACGGCTATACACCCGCTCGGGTTTATGTTTCCGAAGTCGGTCACTGGATCATCACCTCTGCAACGCCTTCAAAGACATCATCCATGGTTTAGGGAAGCTCAAAACCAGCAAAATGTTTCATTGGAACTCCGTGCTAGCGGAGCGTCTCCGCAGCGGGGAAAATCTGCAGCCTTTCGCGCTCTGCCACCTCCACTTGGGTTGAAATCAGGCACGATATTGGACAAGGGCGGCCTCTGATGCTCCACAGAGGCTGCAATTTTCTTATCTAACAACACAAATGCATGCAGGACAGGCCTGGAACAGCATACGAAAAATTCGATTGTTACCCAGGACCGGAAGTTGAGCGTGGGGGTAGCTAAAACCTGTTGGCTCCACTCGCGTCGGCGCCGGTTCAGCGGCGGACGGAGAGAAGGCCGAAATCGCGTGACCCGAGGTCGGCCCGGACTGAGGCCACCAAAGGCCGTTGAACTCCGGACTCGGATCCATCTATTGCCGGCTTATCGAGACCATGACGCCTCAGATGGTAATCCGGCGTGTCTGCATGGATTGAATGGCTTTGAAACCCTTGATTTGGTGCGATTGTGCCTATTGTACTGGGACGTCGCTTGCGTCATGTGTGCGCCCTCTGGAGCCAGATACGATACTAGCTCCGAGTTTCGGAGCAACCAGATTGAGTCAGTGGCTGGCCAGCCGCGAACCGGGGACGTAAGAATAGCACCATTACCAACTACTTCAGTATGCTAATGTACATAATTTCGAGCTATTGCTGTGGAGGAGAGCGCTACCATTACTAGCGTTCGGGGAGTCTTATACCTCGGCACCGCTGTACTTTTCTCAAGACGTCGATAATCGAAACCGGCCGGGAAAGCACACCAAGAAGTTTTGTCATCTTCCAAAATGGCATTACCTTGAGCTGGTCCTCTAAATAATCGACCAAATGGCTCAGCAAGGACACGTTCGACTGGGGATGGAATTCAGGAATGACGGCCCGATATTTATTGTTACTCCGGAACGCACTCAGCTGCATTTCATTTCCCGGCTGTTGCATCCTTGATCTGGGTACTGGATGCTATTAATCTATTCAGTAATTAAAGAAAACAGAAAGAGTACAAGCTACCAGGTACGGGTGAACTCGTCCATAATGATCGTCGTTTGAAATGCGATTAATTTACCTGTTCAAATCGTGTCATTGTCAAAACTCTCTCGAGGACCATACAATACCAGTACTATTAAGTTCAAATACCGAAATTGCCATTAAATCCACAGACGTCTACATGATCTGCACGCCATCGTTCTGGGGCAGCGAAAATTGGCCTCTCTTTACTGCCTATCTTTCCCCAGCATTACCCGCCACCAGAAGGACTCAAGAGCCTGGAGCTTTGTTCCAACTGATCAAGGACTTCTTCAGACTTGTAGAAAGTATCTGGTTCCTTATTTACGACTTTTTCTCAAACCCTGGGGGGTGATCTTCAAAACGTCTTTATTCAATCATGCACCTAGGATAAGTGGGAGATGACGAGTACATCACATTTGGCATAGGAGGCCATCAACATCGAGAAATATCGTAACAACTAACGATTGTAGGCACTATCACCCTTAGATACGAAGGCCCTATTGGGATATCCTACTTGAAACCACTGCCCAACCCTGATGAACTTGTTTCGTCATCGTCGAGAATAATAAGTTTTCGGACTCAAACATAACATTTGGCCATCTTCGTATATTCAATCAGAGCTTTTTCAGGGTGTTTGGGGACGACACTAGTATGATACTACCAATGCACGGGGTATAATATTAGTCGCCGGAATGCCGGGAACATCCTGACAACATGATGCCCACAGAGAGGCTCTACAGACAGGAGATTTGGTCCTGTTGTAAATTGAACTAGAGTTGATGCTCGGTACGTCACTGACATCAATACTCAACAGTCTAAGTGGTATATGAGCTAGATAAATTGCACTGCGGAGCGATAACCAGACCTGTTCTATTACTGTTTAATGAGCCACTAGCGCTTCAAAGGTTTCTTTCCACAATTTTAAAACAAGCGTGATATAGCTTTAAGATTATGATTTTCTCTTTGAAAATGACTAAAGTGGGAATTAAAAGAAAGGGGATGCAATGCAATGTGTCTTGGAAACCGTTTGAATCAGGGTGATAAAAAGTCTGCTAGGACTAACTCTTCTCTTGCTATCTAGAAGCTTTACTAAGTAGTCATAATAATTGTGCTCCCTTACTATTTACAGAATGATTTTCATTATAAGTTAGCCTTTGAATGGGTGTTGATCTATCCCGCACAATACCAGCTGAGTAGCTTAAGGTCTGGTCTGATGAACGTTTTTTTCCATAACCTACTTGGACGATACAAAAGTTCGGTACTGATTTTTTGTTTTCTTTCTTGGAGGCTATTTGGCTGCAGTGTGTAATTAGCGTGATACCGCGGCACGTGGGGGATGACAATAGTTGCCCGTAACGGCATAGCAGTACATGGTCTCTTCGGTGATAACACTACGATTATGGAAGCTCACTAAGTCTCACTGATTGGCGGGGGTTATTTCCAGATGCACACTTATCCCGGAATCCCGGAAAGAAGTCCCGGACGGTTGCCCCCTCGGGTATAAAACACCCGTTTTCCACTCATATGGACCAATCATTACATCTGCTCTGTGGTGAGGTCGTATATCCCGGCTTGGTCGGAAGCACAGCATTGGTCACATTCTCTGGTTCCCCTCTACATCTGTGGTTCCGCCACCGAAGGAATGGGTCAATAAATGGGGTCTTTTGTGCTGGGCCGCGGCCAACACCAGCAGCGGTTTCATCTTCGATTCTCGTTTGTCCCTTTGTCCTTTTCGTGCGTTCCAACGGCCTGCGAGGAATCTCTAGCTATCCTCATCCCCACCGGTCACTCGTTGAGATTTCTTTCTTCTTCAAATCAATTGCAGGATGCCGGGACAGCGGGGTACATCGACGACTCCTGAGGAGTCGTTGATAGCTAATGAACCTCTGGAGGGTGCGACGACGTCACCGGTGAATCAGGCCACTTCGGCTGTGACCACGGCAGCAGAGCGCGCTACGTCGACAATTCCTCAAGGACAAAATTCAGACAGAGAAGCCGCAGACTTGCCAGCTGTCCCCCAACAACCTACCACAGCTATCGAGGCCGACGATGGAGTAGCTTCGGACGACGGGTACGAGACAGGCAGCGAATCCAGCTCGAACGCTTCTACCTCCATTTCCAGCAGCATTCGAGACTACAATTTCGAGAACAGGCGTCGCTATCACAAGTTCAAGGAGGGCCGATATGTGTTTCCCAACGATGAGCCTGAACAGGAACGTGAGGATATGAAACACTGCATGGTAGTTGGCTTGTGCGATGGGGGTTTGCACAACGCACCACTTCGCGATCCGCAAAAGATCCTGGACATCGGGACCGGCACTGGCATATGGGCTATAGACAGTGCGTATGGCTTCACCGGTAAATCTAACAAATACTAATCATAGTGAACTACTATTAGTGGGCGATGAATATCCGGAAGCCGAAATTACCGGCATAGACCTTAGTCCTATCCAGCCCCCCTTCGTTCCGCCAAACGTTCGTTTCTTAGTTGATGATGTCGAAGCGGAGTGGCTCTATCCGGAAAATTCGCTCGACTATGTTCACCTACGCCATATGGCACCATCGATTAAAGACTGGCCCAAACTACTTAAGCAAGCATACAAGTGAGCCTCTCTGACAACATGGCAGCAGCACATACTGATTAAAGTAGGGCTCTTAAGCCAGGTGGTTGGGTTGAGATCCAAGAAATGCTATGGGTGTTTGATTGCGATGACGGCACAATGAAGTCTGATTATTCACCAATCAAGATGACTGATCTCATCAAAGAAGGACTTGCCAAGTTTGGTGTGGATGTAAGAGCAGGAGCGTCACACGGCCAACGCATCGAGGCGGCGGGCTTCGGGGACCTGATCCATGCTGCGAAGAAAGTGCCTGTAGGCACATGGCCGAAAAACCCTGATATGAAGTCTATCGGCGATTATTGCCGTGCAGTTCTGTACGATGGGTTGCACGCAGTTACCATTGGTCCTCTTACGAGAGGTTTGGGTTGGACAGCTGAGGAAGTTGAGGTTTTCTTGGTCCAAGTGCGTCGGGATTTGTTGGACAACTCAAACCACTCATACGTCTACTACCATTCCTATTCGGGCCAGAAACCATTGCAGGAGACAGAGTAGTTTCAAAAACATGAATTTCTAAAGGATCCTTGATCCAACTTTGGTAAATCAATCAATTAAAAGATAAACAGCCATGTAAGCTCATGCCTTCTAAGAATGACAGCTCTTATGAAGCTTCCTGATTTTCGAATGGTTAATCGTATTCTTATCGTATGCTACAAAGCGAGGGCTGTCATTTCTTTGCATAAATTAGTTATAACATGTTTCCTGTGTACCTCCGATATAACCCTTTTATATAGGACGCATTAATGCTTGGAAAATCCCTGTGCGACGATCTAATAGCTCAAGTGTGCATTGCCTGCATTTATATGTCCTGCCTTGTTTCTCATAGCCCAAAGGACAATTGGCTCCATTCACTGGGCAAAGCTTATACGCATCTATGGTCTGGGACAGGTGCATAGAAGATGAGTACAAATTCATATACGGTCTCATTTTACCCTCCAACTGTACTTCCCATTGAGTGGTTCGCGGCTTCAAAGGCAATGCTGATTTCTTAACGGCCGAAATAGACCACCGCGAAATACTACATCACTAATTTACTTAAGAGCAGATAATTCCCTTGGGTCTTATGAAAAATGCGTTTTCATTTGAACCTCTCTCAAAACTGTCAAGATTGCGCCAGGGCCATGAATAGCGAAGGTGGCCAAGAATTAAGATGCAACATACTTGAGGTGAAAAGTGCTGCAGCTCACGAAATTGAGAATATACACCGCAACGCAATCTCAAGCTCATGATCCTACCGATTTAATAAACACAAAAAAGGAATAAGTCAGTCCCACGCCAAGTGGCCTGGTATCGGTTGCCTCCAATAAGTGCGCCTCGCCCTAGTATTGCACCCGGTTATGGCGAAAGCCATTTTCTCTGCGTTGTTGGACAGGCTGCATATCCGATATCTGAGCGTGTTCCAACTCTCTGGCAGGAATTATGGTTGGCGCCCGCTTCATCTGCTGGAAGTGCAAGGCCGCACCAACACAAGGCAGAATTAGCAATCAGTATTTAACCAATCACTTGCCGTAGCCGGCTGGTCAAGATGCGGCCAGCCCCAAGTTTCTACAGATGGGGCAGTGCTGTTGGAGCAGTCCTGGCGTCAAAATGATGAATGGGTGGTGACTTCGCCCTCGCTTATTCGCTGAAATGCATGTGGTGTGACTCGAACGATGCGCCTCAGGTCATTCGAGGCTGCCTACAATCCATGCAAATATCCTGGGGTGTGCTACCCTCCCAAAATATGGGCTTACTGTCTCAAATCGCCATTTGTTCTTCTTCCACACACGAATTGCCTCTCTCCTCTCAACACATTCGAATTCGTTAGCGGATAGCGTGCTGCTCGTTCGCAAAATGACGGAAGCAACCAAGCTACAGAAGATGGAGGAGGAATGGGAAATCTGTCAAGCACAGGAAAACCGAAAGAGCTCACTCATCACCGTAGGTTGATTTATTGAAGAACCTATAACGGTATCTTACACTGCATTTTATTTAGGATTTGTTCAAACACATCAGCGACCTGTCTCACAGACTCGTCGAAGTTGAGCAAAAGCTTGAGGAGAAGAGGCTGATAATCAAGTCCATGTGGGAAAATACAGGAAAATACAAGGAACAAATCGACAAGCTTCAGATTGAGCGGGTATGCGAATCCTGTCGACCACCAGCTTTGAACAGGCTTACATGAGTAGGATAAACATTGCTTTGCTTTGGTTCTTATTGACGGTGATTGTATGCCGGTAAGTGCACAAATAAAACTATTCCAAAATCCGGTTAATACTTCATAGTTCTTGGATCACCTTGTACAGCAGGGTCTTGAGGGGGGCAAGAAATCGGCAAGCCTTCTCAAAGCAATTGTTCAAGAGGAGCTCAAGTCCTGGGATCCTGCTGTACCCCATCATCAGCAGATTATCATTCGTATTTACGCAAACCTAAAGGGTCTGGCCAAGACCTACACCGAGATGGGACTTCTGTCTGACCCTCGCGTGTTGGAGGAGTTCGTGCGAGGGTTCAACATGAGAGATGCCATGTGTGACTTTACCGATGCGGGAAATGGTAAGGAGTGCACAGACGAGAAGATGAAAGGTGTGCTCATCCAAGCATCAGCTACAGCCGTTTCACATACTAACAACCATAAGCAAACTTCAAGCTCGGTTTGGCCGACGTTCATTGTCGGCAGATATTGTTCGGCGCTTCCCCTGACAGCAGTTATGCACGTCTGTTGGAGTCTTATCTTGAGAACGAGAAGATCCGTGATAGGATTGCATTGATAGAGGGACCTCCCTTTGCCAAAGAGCTAGCTGATATTAGGGACAAATTCCGAACCGTCTCGTTCAACACCATACTCAGAAATCAGAAATTACTCAACATCAAACGCAAGGTGTCATTTCGATTCATCCCTCCTTCAACTCCATCCATGGATTACGCATCAGTAACTCAAAGAGCGCCGCAACTTCAAGGATCATTGCCTTTTGTAAAGCAGAATAACTCGGCTGTCAGCACAATACCGATCACGATGGGTGTTTTTCGAAATAAAGCGGGCCAGCGTGTGGATACACCGCTGAGTTACTCGCATCAAGATTTTATCAACTTGAAAAACCGTAAGATGTGCAACAGTTTCCATCTTCTTGGGAAATGCTCTTTTTTGGATTATTCAAGGGATTGTACGCATGAGCACGGGAGTACGCTGAGTCCGAGTGAATTACGAGCCCTTTGTGCTGTTGCTCGATATTCCCCGTGCCATTCGGGTCTGGGTTGCAGTGATCCGAGCTGTCTGTATGGCCACCAATGCCCTCGGGAAAGCTGCAATGGTGCCAGTTGTCGACTTAAGTTTCCCCTTGAGCTGCACAACATAGACAAGAAAATACTAGGTTGAGACCTTGGGTCACTTATCATTTCGGCTTGGGAGAATTACCGAAAGTAAGATGGTTCTCAAGTTATTTTAAACTTGACTTAGTATTAATGAAAAGGCTTCCACCAGTTTAAATCTCGCCGTAGTGACCAATTCCATAAACAAACACTGTTCGTGGCACGTTCCTGTAAAAACAACTTAGTCTTTCGAGGGGGCTCAGATCACCCGTCGTCTTGTGAGCCACCGGCACTGAGTGGTAGCATCATTTAGCCTGCTTGGGGGCAGCTTTCAAGTGAATAGTCGGACACAGTGGTTGTACTCGAGCATCATAGTTCTGTTATCAGACTTGCTTCCATCTGCACACCCTGAATACCGTCTTAATACGCCAAAATTCGCACAAAACCATCCCTAAATGCGAGTAAACATTCCAACGCCGGTCCCACCCAGTATACCATTAAAAATTTTATTTACTTATGCCTTCATGTTCCAATTATCGAGATTCAACGACCTGCGGGGTCCTGCCAAAACTGAACCGTCGCCAAGATCGCTCAGTCGACGGTTTAGCGGTGGTAGCCAAGCCAGCCAAGAAAGCAGGTGAAACCTCTCCGTTGGACAAAGTGGTTTCTGCAGTCTTTTTCTTTCTGTCTTGCCGCTTTGATTTGGTCTGCTTCTCAAGCTTGAGCAACTCCCTTTGCTTACTACCATCCTCTCTGAGGCAGGCATCAACAGCAGACCTGTTCGGCAGCACTTCAGCTCCGGCCATCTCCCGTGTCGGCCAGGGAAATGTAGCAGCCATTTCCTGCAAAGTGACTGGGCCCATCTTCTCCAAGATCGCGCGAATCTGTGGCTCAAGATTGGTGACCTGCTCAAAGGCCCAGTCGGCACGCTTCTGGATCCGGACTCCGTCGCGGCGCATTTGCCCGACGAGCCATTCCATCGCGACGTGCTGCGGGATCAGACGCGCGTTGCGCATAAGCCAAGCCATCATGTTAGGATCGCCAGTCTGCTTCACAATGGGCAGGCTGCGGCCAACATGTTCACGCTCCTGCAGCTTTTGCAGGAAGTCTTGGTACATCCCAAGAGATTCACTCTGCAAACCAATGAATTGACCACGCATGAGTGCCTGTGTGACTTCATCAGCCCAGGCAATGCCAGCTTTCATACCCGAGTTGGCGCCTCGGCCAGGCCAGAAGTGAACGGTCATTGCAGCGTCGCCTGCCAGTGCGACGAGACTATGAGGACGCCGGAGAGCAGCAGAGTCGCACTGAGTAAGTTGCTCCACTGCCTTGTTGATTCTGCGCACGACGATAGGAATGCGGACGATGTTGGTCACCTCGCACTCCTTGAAGCCAAAGAGTTCAAGTCCGTCGAGAATGGCCTTCCAAAGCGGGCTGCTAGGGTCTTGGGAAGGCGCGAAAATCTGGTTCTCGTGGAATCCCTCTGGGACTCGGTCGTTGACCTTGAGGCAGCTTGGTCGGCCAAATGTGCAAGGGTGACCGTCTACTGAGGCCATCTGGTGCCATTCGGCCTCAGTCAGCTGCATGTTAAGATACCCGGTTCCATCGAAGTCGCTCGCGTTGAGGAGATAGCGAGTCTGACCCATTGTCAGAAAAATGTTGATGGGCTGCGAAAACGGGAGTCCACGGGGTCTGTCAAAAGCGACACCAAGGGCGTAGCTCTTGCCCACCTCCTCTTCTTGCCCCGGGAAGTACGCGCTGCGTAGCCAGGAGCCTGCACCATCGGCGCCGAGGATCAAATGAAAATCACCGTATTGAGCCAGGTTCTCCCGCTGAACTTGACTCGCATGTAAGAAGATTAAATCCCGGAACTGACTATCCTGAGCACGTCTCAACAAGCCGTCTTCGAGTTTGCGGATCTGAAGGTTACTGGAACCCGGCCAAACACGCTCAGGGCAACCACCGAAGACGGCTTGCCGTGTTTCTTCGCTCATCAACTCGGTAACAGAGTCCTGTAGTGTCACGACCTGGTCGCGACGGCGAGCCCCTGGCGGGTAGTTCACGAAGGAACTGCTAGTTTCCTGGGCCCAGCGGCCCTCATAGACGTGAACCTCGACTTTCGTCCCAGCTTTCTCGGCCAATGCAATCGCGGATGCGAGACCTGTGGGGCCTCCGCCAACGATCATAACCTTGAGAGGAGCAGCAGGGTATTGGTATGTGACGGGATCCTCCGGCTTTGGAGACAGGTTGCGAGCGATAGAGGGGTCGAAGAAGAAGTCCCTGCTATCCTTGGTTTTGCTCGAAGTAGGGACCTGGCTCTTGATGAGCAGGAAGCGCATCCACTGAAGCAATGGGTTTGCTTCGAAGCTGGTGTGATGATTGTCAAAAACGTGCTTTTGGACTGCGGCGGCTAGAGAAGAAACGTCTTGGTGTTTAGGATTTGAGGCAATGGCGCGCAGCTCGGTGTTGATGGAGGCATCGTCGCCACGATAGAAGAACAGAAAGGCTTGCGCCCGTTCAAAATTGGATTTCCCCGCTCCGTCCCACGCTGCTTCCCATGAGCGAGGGAATTGGATATGGTCTATGTCTATTCCAGGAAATGGGAAAGTTGTTTGGCCAGAAATATCCGAGCGGGAGAGAGCAGGTGGAGAAACAGAGCGGCCTTGGACGGAGGTTCTCAAACCCATTTTCTTTGTTGAAAGCGAATTAAAAATTGACAAACTAGATTTGGAAAATGATTGGTGAGAAGGAAAGTATTGACAAAACAGTAGGAGGATGCTGACATATGTAGAAAATGCAAACAGAAAAAGGGAAATGTAATATGGGAGTTAAGTGAGAGCTAGGAAATGATGAAGATGTGTTACTTTGTTGCCTTGCATGAGAATTTTCATCACTTTTGGATACATGTGGTTAATATATATAGTTTAAAAGGCACGATGATGCCTCTTGGAGATATGAATAACCTCACAAAGACAACCACTACCGAGTGCCCAGTCATTCGTGCAGCGCCATGCCACTGGCACTGCCCCCGATCACCCATCGTCTGTCACGCACATCATCAGCCCTATGAGTGGCATTCAATATAAGACTCTACGAAAAGAGTAATCGCGGCATGGAGAGGGGTCACGGATGCATGTGGCTGCCAGGGGACCATGCGTGGAGTCACAGTTGTTGCAGTGGGGAAGTTCTTCCATCATACCGGTTCTTCGTCTTCAGATAAACTGATCATGTGGGAAGAGCCCAACGCAGCAACCATGAAAGCGCCCCGCATGTCCACGCTGTACAGGCTAGTAATGCACAGAAAAGCCTTCCCGACATCGCCAGAGTCGGTCACCATGCGGGGAGCTGGGCTGAAGACGGTCGGTTCAGCCAGAAATAGATACACAATCGTTTTTCCTAGACGGGACGAACTGCTGCAGGCCAATACTTGTTGTGACACCAGTCAACAGCTGAACGCCACGGCTAGAATATCTCGTTGGTTGGACACTCTTTTCACACAGACTGCATCTTGGTTCCGAATCTAGTCAACCGTAATGTGTGGCTGCTTTCCCGATTATGCAGTGGGGGTAGCATTGGGGCCCGGATTGGGATAGTTCTGGCAGGCGGTCAAGTAATAAATGACTTCTCATCCAAATCTAGTTAGTCGTAAGGTTGTCATTGTCACCGATTTTCTAGGCTGTCTGCATGTTACTCGCACATAAGAACTGGATGCTTGGCATCCCACCAATAGAGATAGCTGTGGCTCTGGGTCTCACTCAGCACCCATTGTTAAGGAAAATGCAGCTCCAATCGTATATGTTTAAGCGCCAGGCCAATAGGATAACATGGCGTCCGTCACCATTTGTCTATTTTTATGTACACGCCATGAATTCGAATGGCTTCCTCTAACGCAACCGCGTTAGTCAAGAGCTGTTCATGTGTGAATCTCCTATGCGGCTGCACTAGTTTCTGGAAAGCTGACCACCTTTTGGCAGTCCTTTTGATTTGATGATCTCAATCAGCGACAGACGATTAGAACAGTGAGAGAATACCAAACCTACAACAACCATATATCTAGACATGCAATGCTAATTAGGATACCTAGGCGCCCCCTTCTATACTTGGCCACATGGCCTCGGCGGCTAGAATAATATTCAACCTGAGGTTTGATTTGTAGTCTACTATTGACTACACAAATCACTTGGAAGGTTTTTTTTTCAGTAAGATTGCTGCATTACATATAATCCCATAAGGTTTCCTTGTGACTGTTCTAGTTTAGCTGCTGCGGTATCTAATCCTGTGACAATATCAATGGAATAGCTGCGATGCCCGCCCGAAGTTGTAACGGGCAATTGGCGTTAAATCTGTGTCTCGCACGTATGTGACATTGAAAAGGTTATAGTGCACCCCTAATCCATTCATCCTGAGCGATGACTTGTAAACAAAGCTCGAAATTCAATAGCATTGATATCTATGGCAAGAAGCTTATCGCCCCTGCAGTGTTTTTAAATATGTCTACGAGTTATTGAGCTACTGATGTAACAACAGAACTTGTCTGCTGATCGATCGCAGGATCGCTCTGTATAAAATGGGAGAGTGAAAAATCTTCAGGGCGCACAGCATACTGTTGCTGTGCTATGTCGCATTCATTTTCATCAGATACAGCCACATGGCCTGCTCGCATACAGCAGCCCTGTGGCTTGACTTGCTCTGCTCTCTCGTGCAACTAGGCGTGTGCCACGTGCCACATGTGATAGCTGGCAGCAGGTATGGGGGCGTTCGGGAACAGCACGCCATTCAAGTGTCGCTCCTCTGTATCGAGTACGTGCGTAAGAACTAAATTCGCATTGCCGCATACCCATCACCACCCTTCCCTTGACGCTTTTTTATAGACTTGAGCACTCTAGAGGCCCGTTTTCTTTATCACAAGCTACTTGTTGTTGGACGTCGAAACGCTCAGACCCATCGTTGAGCATGTAATTAGCAGTAAGCTTTACAAGGATTCGGGCCCTCCCGTGCGCTATTTAGGCTCAGCATCCAATCAGTAAGGGTGTAACTTGTCCGATCGGGGGGTGATGCAGAATGATTCATAACGGTCGAGGTCCTTTTTTGGGCCAAAAGTTGTCTGGCCCCGGTTTAGTCTGTGCGGGCTTGTAGCCGTATTAAAGCTAGGTCGAACCCGTTTTGCAGGTTGTTGGATGAAGAAAAGACTCTCAAACACCTTCGTTGTGCCAAAACCTGCCACAGTGGCCAGATTTCTTTATTGATTTTGCACAGCCTGAACACTTCTACCTACCACGGCCGCGCCAGGCAAAACCGATCTGATGGCGGCAAATCAAGTTAAAGATGCACCAAAACGTAATGAAATACGGGTAACCCGCAGGATATTCCCAGAAACAGCTTCATCCAAGCCCATCATCTCGAAGCTCTCTATAGTCGATGCGACAGTCTGCCGTTTCACACCCACGGCGGCAATATGGCTTTACGACAAGCCTGCGAAAGGGCAACTTTCGCATTCGGAACTATTCGAAACACTCAGCCATGCACTCAGCCAGACGTTGGATGACTACCCGCACTTCGCCGGTCAAATACAATGGGCGACTGAGGATATGGTCAAAGACGACGCTGTTCCACGCCATCTCGGTCGACCTATAGTGGTACACGGCACGCCGGAAGATCCCGGTGTTGAGCTCTCTATTGTCAGTTACGACTTAAACCTCGAAGAAGTCGTTCCTAGCCGCAATGATAGAGCAACTAAACTGAAAGAGTGGAATGCTTCCAATTTCCAACAAAGCGACTTTCTACCGAATGCGAAAATTGCGTTAATGTCTCTGAATGCTATCGAGGGGCTGCCTGGAATGGCAGTCCAACTAACGACTTTCAAATGCGGAGGCTTCGGTGTCAGCGCTAAAATCTCGCACCCCCTCGCCGACGCCGTCTGTTTAATGAACTTCATGCGTTCTTGGGCGACGCGATCAAGGCGTCTTTTCGGCAAGGGTCCCGTGGCCGATGACAGCGAGCTTGTCAAACCTGTGTTCGATCCGGCCCGGCTGGAATCCATCGCCGGGCTAAGCCCCGGAAGCTCCCTCGACCTCGGGAAGGTTCAAACAGCTCGCGCACTCCCCATGCACCGCTTCAGCTGGTGGGCAGAAGATGCGCCAGGGTACCTACCCGCCTTCAAGTCTGCTACGAAAGCGACCATGCCGCCGCCTGAAGAGTTGGAAACCATAGAGCTAAGCCCGTCTACGTTTCCGCCCTGGCCAACGTGGAACAAGGGAGCAGCGGTTGATCACTTCCAAATTCGCTTCTCGATAGACGAGCTAGCACGGATGAAGGAAGCCGCCCAAAACAGTCTGCCAGAAGCTCTCAAGTCGTACCGCATCTCCAGACTTGACGCAGCACTGGCGCACATCTGGACGCTCATGAACCGCGCACGCGGCCACCAAGGACTCCGGGACAGTGCGTATCTGGACATCACTCTCGGGCTTCGGGCTCGTGTGAACCCGCCTCTCCCCGACGCTTTCGTTGGCTCTCCGCTGCTCATAGCATACGTCGAGAAACCGGCGGATGAGGCGGCATCATCAGAACTGGGACCGGTCGCAGGTGCAATCAGGCAGACGATGTCCCGCTTCACGCCCGACGCTGTGGCATCTTACATCCACGATGCCGCGCACGAAGTCAGCCCGCAGCGGCTGTGGCAAGGATTCTTGGGAACACGCCATACGCTTGTGACGTCGTGGGTGAGGGCCGAGGCCTACGAGCTTGACTTTTGCGGAACCCAAGAGCTGGCGCGGTATGTCCAGGGCGTGATGCCAAAGATGGACGGCTTGGTTCAGATCATGGACGTTGCGGATACCGGCGACTTTGATATCAGCGTGTGTATGGAGAGGGAGGCCATGGGTCGCCTGCTTAAAGACCCTGCACTTCGCCGCTACGAATAAGGGCCGTTGTAGCTAATCTACACATGGGCCTTCAATGTAACAAACGATTAAGCTCTCATGTATTATATAAGAATCAAAAATAGTATACCATAACGTGATATATGAACAAGGAACGGGTAAAAACTATGCGATATAACTTTCCCTATGTTGGGCAAACCGACAGAAAAGTCAAAAATACATATATAACGAAAAAAAAGATTTGAGTCAATCGCTGACGGGAATTGAGCCCGACGTGGCTAATTACTGTTAGATACCATGTTTCTCACCATTCGGCATACGAATATTATACTTACGGGTCGAACCCACAACCTTGAGATTAAGAGTCTCACGCTCTACCGATTGAGCTAGCCGGGCAGGCATAGGTATTGTTGTGATAACAGTGGAATGAGTTGAGAGCGGTCAAGGTCGTAGAGCGGGAGTTGTGCGTGGATCCGGAGGGCTGAGTTGTCTCCACCTTTCTGTTGCAGACGAGAGTAGAAATATCACCAGCTACATCTCGCTTGGCCTCTAGATTCCTCCACCCAGTCCATCTCAACCTCTACAGCAAGCAATAGAAACCGACTTTTCATAACGAGAAATCCGCTCTAGCACTTTCTCATGGCGGGATGACTCAATAGAACGGCCTGTATACGGAAGCCCTCGTCATGCAAGGGATTACGGTGCTAGCCCAACACTGCACTCGGTTTCGTAAGATGTGAAAGAGTTGATTAGATGGTTCAAAACGCCACTCTTAGTGGTTTCACTATTGCGTCGATGCATTTGACGCTGTATATACACAAAGCCTAGTATGTACAATTGCCCCGGCCGGCGACGCTCGGAAGCTCAATATTGACTCTAGCTATTATGGGCGATATGCTTTGATCCTGCTTGTATTAGACACCGCCCCCTGGGCGGGTGGCTCTCTATTCCATCAAATGACATTTTTCTTTCCGCCGAATCACGCGGTTCTCAGATGTACACGTAGCACAGGGGGGAGCCGCCGATGGTGTTCAGAACCTCATCGATGGTGCGGTTCTCGGCGTTAACGCCGAGGTCGAGGATGTCAGTCTTGAGGGCGTCTCTGCTGGCGGGCCTGTTGTTGATGGTGATGGTACCGGCAATGTCGAAAGCGTTCCACAGGTGGAGAGCTTGCCACAGCCAGTACACGCGATCAACCATGGCATGGTGAAGGAAGAAGGTAGGGTCCACGGGGGATGAGTACAGATCGCTAGCCTCGCCGTTGACAGAGAAGTGGCCAGCGGCGTGCATACCGAGGAAGCCGTCGGCGAAGCGTCCTTGCAACTCGTTCTGGAAGAGCTCGACGTTCTGCGACGCCTTGCCGACGGTGATGTTGACCATGTTCTCGTTAGTGAACCACTTGGTGGCAGTATAGGCGTTCAGGTCACGGCTAAGGCAGCGAGGGTTGTAGCCAAGCTTGCCATTGGGGTTGGCCACCATGCCGTCCATGCCGGGGTTGACGGGTCCAAGGTTGACCGTCATGCTATCCAGATATTAGTCCACGTTTAAGAAATAAATAAAAAACAAGTAACCGAAGGTCTGAGCGTACTTAACGAAGGGGCCGCTAGTGACGCAGCCTCCGCCGTTCCCGGAGGGGAGAATGATGGCACCAGCACCGCTGACACTGCCATTGTGCTTGACGTAAGCGCCGTCGCCGCTCAGACTCGTCTCGCTGCCATCGAAGACAGGGGACTTTGTGAGATCGTCCTGGTTCTTCAACCAGTTCCAGTACTGTGGTTTAACAGTTAGGCCCATCCGAAAATCTCCCGTGGCTAGTAATGGAATCCACTCACCGGCTGGGAGCCCTTGTAGCCGCACTCATTCCGCAGAGCCTCCTCGTAGGCCCAGACGAAATAACGGTGCCACGTCAAAAAGTTGCCCTGGGATGTGATGTCAGAAGAGCCACATGATTTCCGGGTCGGCGCGAATCACTCACAGTTCCGTGGATCTTGGTGGTCTGGTTGATGTGCACAGCGACGAAATCGTCGTATCGGTTACGCGCGCCGGGAGCGAACTCGGGGTCCGACTTGGAGGGCAAGGTCAACATGCACTGGACGGCACTGATGTACTCCTTCCTCTCCTTGGAAGAGAAGGACGCCCTTCAATGCGTATTAGCTACCACCGTCTTACTTCACAAAAATCGAGCGATCGGCACGGCTAGGTGGGGGGTGACGAACCAGTCCCGACGGTAACGAGCGTTGAACAGGTTGCAGCCACTGCGCTTGGAGATGTCGCCTGACTCGGCTCCCTTAAGAGCGTCCATGGCGCGGTCCTGGAGATCGGCAAGAACATCGCGAGTCTCAACGGGCGAGGCGACGGCCGGCGCGCTCAGCAGACCGACGGTCGCGGCCACGATATTGATGAAATGCATCGCCGAAAGTTTGTTCTGGGTAGGTTAGGGAAGACGGGCGGGATGCAGGGTAGACGACGCGTGCGTGAGCCAGTTAATCAGAGAGAGGCGAGCCCAGAGTACGTCAACCTTCGAAGAGAGTTTGATCCCGTCCTGAGAACCGAGAGCGAGAGATCGAGTGGGAAGTGGGAGCGGATATGACGGTCCGCCACTGCCAAAGAGGGCAGCCGCCAGACAACCTCGCTAACTATATAGACGGATGCCTGTCAAACGTTGGGAGTATATTAAAAACCGTCGTCTAGCGCCTCCGGGGATTATCTGCAGGGCTTCGGATCCGCGGCGCGGACGGACATGGTAACCGCAGTAGGCGAGAAGGGCTCTAGAAGGGTGGCGTTCCTAGTGGAAAGCTCCGTTGGCAAGGGGCAAATAGCAAAAATATGAAAGGGTCGCGAATCGAATGGTTTCATGCGTCCGATAGGAGAGAAAAAAACCGATAGCCCAGATCCAGGGCCCACGATGCCGGGATATACAATGTGACCTTCTTCGGCCAAGCGTGGAGCTATCCATCCATCGGAATGCAGGGAACATGCGCCTCAGCCGTTGCCACAACTCGGGAGGCGGACATTGGACGGCAATTGGCAGCGGGAAGACGGCAAGTCGAGGACGAGCGAGGTGTGCTACGGCTACGATTGTGGCTAGAAGACGACGATCTGCGAAATAGTTCTCTAGCTAACCGCCATTACCCGATTTCATGGTCCATCCAGTCCGTGCCGCCGCCACATGCACTCCATAAGCTTAAAGCCAAAGGACGAACAGATGGCAAAACCTTCGTCCCAACTTGTGCGCGATGGCACCGACAGAGTGCAGGGTTTTCGGCCACACTCCGACTCCACAGAGTGCTCTGCTACCTCGGAGATAATCAGCCCATGCTGAAAACGTTGCCTTCTGGTTTGTTGGTTCCTTCGTGATATCCACCGTCCCACCGTAGCCCGACATGCATACCATGTCTTCCGAACGACAGGTCACCAAATCCATCACGCTCCAAGTTGCCTCCCTTTATCCAATCGCAAATTACGAACAAAGCGGCGCCGATGGTAATTGCCGCTATCCCAAGGCTGTCGGTATCTCCATCAGGGGATTTTCGTTTGGGCGTCCGTATTTGGTCTGAGTACCGAATCTCCATATCCACCAGCTTCCACCTTTTTTCTCCACTCCAGGATCCCCAAGACAATGCCCAGGTTGGCTTTGATGAATTTCGGCCAAATCGGTATCGTGGAGGATCTGAACCGCCAGTTTGCGCCGCACAAACCACGACACCAAGCCCGTATTGATCAATGCAAGGCTGGCTCGTTTTTCCCAGTCAAATTTCCCCCAGCGCCTCGCTTGTCAACCGCATACGTCTTGCGTGCATGGAGGAACAATTGCTGTGCCTTGCGGCACTTGTTGACTGTGCTGCAGCGCCGCGGCGCCGTAATGTGGGAGGGAACAAAAAACCATGTGGCACCCATGGAGCCACTCTCTTCCATCACTGATCCATTCAACTCAATACAATCATCAAACGCTCCACTCCGATACAAGGAAAGTTCCGTTAAATAACTGGAAATCAGTAGCACCTCGTTACCAAATTCCCAGAGGAATGGGCTGATTAGAGGGATGTCCCCTCCCTGCATGAGAACGTAGTCTAGAAACACGGCGTGGCCAGACACCTTCCCGAGGAAGACTGGGACGTCCAGAGAAGCTCCCTCTTCATGTCCGCTACGCTACCCAATGATGCCGTCGTAATGTTCCCCCGTTTCATGATCTCCTTTACCCCCATGGGCCTTGCACATGTACCACTGCTGTGGTGTGGTGTGGTTCCCGCGTCTCCGTCCTCTTTGCAACTCGACGAATCCCAGTACTCGGTGCCGAATGGCTCCAAGATGCTTAAAAGATTGCGCAGATCCCATCGCTTTTGGACGTGCCCACTCTCCTGATCTTTGTGTTTTCCTCCCTTCGTTCCCGCTTCCCCCGTACGTGCACTGTGGACGCAGCACCCGCAGTCATGTCTTCGACTTCCACCACCACGGCCGTCGACCCGGAGCGCGCCAAGGAGAGCAACACGGCCATGATCCTTGGCGTGACGGGCACGTTCCACGCCTTTGCTCTTCTCTTCGTGGCCATGCGGACGTACACCCGCGCCGTCATTGTCAAGACGATAGGAATAGATGACTACATGATGATAATGTCTGCGGTATGATATCTCGACGAGACTGGGCCGGGATAGAACGGGCTCGTGCTGACTATACCCAGCTCTGTGCACTAGGCGGAGGGATGGTCGTCTTCATCATCCAGGCGTTTTATGGGCTTGGCAAACACAAAGACACCATTTCCACGGCCGACAACGTCATGTTCCAGAAGGTTGGCTTTGCCCAGTCCATCACGTCCGCAATCGCCGCTTTGGCCTTCCTCAAGGTATCCATCGCCTTGTCGCTTCTTCGACTAAGCAAAAACCGATGGTATTCGAGGTCTCTTTGGGCATTGATCGGTAAGCGCTAGCCACTCGGACGAGCGGCCAGATGCCAACTTCGCCAGGCACAACGTTTACTAACATTGAAGCTTTCAGGGTTTGTCGCCGTGTACACTGTCTTGGCTTGGCTGAGCTTTTTCCTCTACTGCACCCCACTGGAGGGTTACTGGAATAAGAGCCTCAAGCCCAAATGCTACAACATCAAGTTGTTTATCAACTTTGCTCTTGTCAATACCTGTTCGTGTTCTGGCGCAACATTGCTTTCAAAAGATTCGGTTCTGACCTAGACTTAGCATTCAACATCTTTACTGATGTTTGCTTCGCTACACTGCCCATTCCGATCATCTGGGTTTTGCAGATGAAGCTGCGCACAAGAGTTTACCTGATCGTCGTTCTTAGCCTTGGATACCTGTAAGTCTTGCAACACTCCCCGTAGAATCGCCCGTGCTAATTGTCTGCAGAGCCGTGATCATGGGCATTATCAAGGCAGTCTACCAGATTGGCCAAACAAGCAACAAGGACGGAACCTTGTGAGTATCTCGGAGGCAAACTGCAGGTGACATCCCGCACTGACAAGTATAACCAGTTATCAAAGCATTCAGTTCTGGGGCTTGTAAGTGTTTTCCACGCGCAGCGTTCCCGTTAAGAAGGCCATCAACTAACACGACTACCCTGCAGCCTGCAACTAAACCTCGGCATCATCGCGGCTTGTGCGCCAGCCATCAAGCCGCTCGTTGGCCGCGCCCTCAAGATATCCTCGAGCCGACACTACAACAGCGACAACCTTTACGAAAACCGGTACCCGACCGGCAGGACCGGCAGGACGGGAAACGTCACATCGAACGCACGGAGGCAGGGATACAGGGAGCAAGGGAGCCAGTGCGCGCCAGATTTTGAGCTCGAAGACGGGCCCTTTTCACGCAGCGACGAGATGTGCAGGACGAGCATCAAGGGCGGAAACCACCCGGCTGCCGTTGCGGTGTACGAAAAGGACACAAGCTTCGGCGCCAGGTCAGGGAGCGAGGAGCTGATTCTGGATAACGATTTCAAATACGGTGACACCAAGGGCATCATGAGGACGACGGAGGTGCACATACAACGCTAGAGTAGGCGCTGTGAGGGCAATTCTATGTTCAAAAAGTTAAATTTTGATTGTTAAGAATAATGGATTATGAGCGTATGGGACTTCAATACTTTGCACTCGTGCCCTGTGTGTGATGGAAGAGCGCCAACAGTAATCCAGAAGGGCAAAGGTCGGGTTTCTCGGGCCCAGAGTGGTTCGGAATACTCCCGGTCACGCAGAGTTATTACACTAACATCCATTTATAGTTGGTAACCGCCCACCCAGACCTAGTGTCGCCTGACACTTTATCTTTTCACGTCCGGTGTGAAGTATACCGTCAGGACCAGCCTTGAGCTTAAGGAGGACATTTATCGGCCATTGCTCAACCCGAAATATCAATCAGCATTCCAATATCAGCCTGCGCAGTTTAAGGAGAGCCAACGCCACTAAATCCCCCTCCCTGTCGCCATAGGAGCAGTGCCAATCCAAGTCGTTAAACTAACCAAACATGGGATATACCATCCCCTCGGCAGCCGGCCCTGTTCCATAATTGCCAAGTGCCCGACGGGGCATGTCGGCTGAACATTAAAATTTGGCTCAAATCAAAACTTACTTCTACTTTGCTCTGCTTTGCGTCCCACGCGGCCGAATATGAACGATCCGGTCACTGCCATGACGGACGCCTGCATCCAGCGCGTACTTACCCCAGCCGAATCCTCAACGCGCAGGCATGGTTCACCATTACCTGAGAGCTCTACATAGTAATCGACAATGAGTACAAGTTCAGGCTTTGTTTATCTCCTGCGTTGTTTGCTCGTCGATGTTGGCCATGTCAGCCCTGGGTTTAGCTTCTTCGTGTGGTCAACCTTTGGTGGCCAGGCAATCAATGAACCACCAATAACACAATACCTTAGGGCAAGTTTACAGGATAGATATACAGCGCTGACCATGCCTCTGACCGGAAAGGGTTGCCCAGCCGTGTTAGTTCAGTGAATACGAGTTGTAGCCAAAATTGCACCTGTAGGATGTGAGACCGCGAGTGGTTGATATAGCACAACGCACCCTGGATCCGGGGGCTTCGCATCTTCATCTATCGGGGACTTTGATTCGCCTAACCTTATGATGCGTGCTATTATGCGCGATGTGCTTCTCTTTTGGGAACATTTGATTACACGCAGTGCATCGTCCATCCCATTCGGACTAGCGCCCAGAATGCGGATCGGCTGCAACGCGACAGTTGTCGGCCATGCGGGGACTTTTTAGCCGCCTGCCCTCGGAGCCCGTTTTATAGCAGCGTCCGGCGTCAACGGTCTGGGGCAGTTTTCTTATTTCCGGGTTGCAGTGCAAAAAATCCTTGTTGCCTGCGATGCGTCTGTGCAGCCATCCACTTGCAGTAGGCCCCCAAGCACAGCAGGAGGTAATTTATATCTTCCATGTACTTGTTAGAACTCTCGGTGCCGACAGGGCAAGACTCTGTAGAGCATTCGTATGCGTCCCATACGGCTTCCGGCCGGGTGGGGGCGACGAGCCATGCTCGAAGACTGCAAGTAATTGAGGCCGGCCTATGCGCTTATTGTCTAAGTAGGCGTCCAGATGGGGAATAAGTTGGCCGTACTGGAATTCAGAGAGAGAAAAACAAAATACAAGTTCCGACGGCTATCTGAGGTAAACCTGACGCCGGTGTTTTCAGTCCTACATTACTTTGGGGGCTAAACGCGGGACCGCCCCTCTGTTATGGATGAGGACCTCCCCGCAACCCCCACCGACTACCCGGCTCCATAGCGGCGCGGGTCCGGCCCAGTTCCCCGGTCTCCTACGGTGGGCACCGTTGGGCTCCGTTGGAGACGTCCGAGTCCAGACAGATTATTAGACGGCTGAAAACTAGCGGTCCTTTGCTGGTTAGCCTGCCGGACTGGAATTTCCAAACCGCCATCATGCCTAGCGCCCAGCTGCGGCTGATCAAACGCGACGGCATCTCGCCTCGAGGTCTCATTGGGTGTAACGGGCTGGTCATGGCGTTTCCTCGGGAGCCGATTGCGCTATCTAACGGTCTGATGTCGACATGAACCAAACCTTGCATGGAAGCGAGATTTCCATCCACCCTTCACCTGTCAGGGAAGGTCATAATGCCTGGCAAGTCTTGGTAAAACCTAGTTCCGGTATCTCGACGGCAATTTGTTCTGATGGCATCGCACCGGGATTCGCTCCGCGCTCGACAGCCTGAGCCGCGCCGCTGGCGCTCCCTGCGTCTGTTGCAGGCCAAGCCTCCCCGACTCGAATAAAAGCGCGGCGCCGCGCGCGGGATGAGTTTCCATCAGGTAAAAGCATGACGACCTCGCCGTCCTGTCCACTCTTCATGGCGCTGCGATTGAACTGGCTTGGCTGTTCAGCCAAGCCCATGCCATGCAATGATCTACCCTAGCACTGCTTCCTATCTGCCCGTTTTTGGGCCATGCTCCCGAGCGAAGTGGCGAGGCACTCTCGAACTCCTCGCCCTCTGCCGTCCAATCCAGTCCGTCCGATTTCTCCCTGTCTGATAACTTTAATGCACGACGGGTTGCGGCTTCGAGCTGCAGAACGTTCGATGACATAATGTCTCGGAACGTCAGCCTCATGACTTCATCCCACATTTTGGCTGTCGGACGCCATGCGACTGCCCTGTCTCGCGGCCGTCGAGCTCTGCAGGCCAGTACCAGCAGCTCGGAAACTCATTTGCGAACCTTTGGCGTTGTTGGTGCGCCCAAAATGTCTCGTCGCGCGGCCCAAATAACTGCTTGTAGCACATGTCGCCATTTGCACTCGGTGTCACTACATCGCAGCCTGCCAACAGGTCCCATTGAAATAGTGGGCTCGCCGCGCGGGGGTGGGTTGCGCGTGGGTTGACGCTGGACAAACCACGGTTCCCGGACGGGCCCAAATCCACAGACACAGACTCTCTCTCCAACAGACACTAGGGACAGGCCGCGGTGGGAACACCAGCTGCGGTCGGGGTAACGCGCTCGACCCCTTCGTCTCCCTGTCGTTGAGACGTTGCAGTCGCCCTGGGTTGCGCGCAGGATGGATGGATGGGGAGCAGAGCTGGTTGGGCCGGTCTCGCCGGCCAAAGTCCCAAAGATCGAGGGGACCCTCATTGCGTGCTCCTGCGCCCGAGAAACTTTTAATTGCCAAGAGGGCCGACATCAGCTTATCGAGCCAGATGAAGCCTGGATCAGAAAATTAGCCAAGGGAACAGCAATTGTGTGATTTCACCACGTAGTATCGACAGGAGACACGAGTCGGGGACGCTCCCGCTGGCAGGCATCCGCCTCTTGAGAGTATATATGCCACATCGTGCCGCCTCCGCAACCTGTTGCGTGTGTTCTCGAGGAAGACCATCGTCTCCTTGACCACTTCGCAGCTTTTAACAGGTGTCACCTGTTAGGTACAACTACCTGCGCCATCCCGGCCCCCCCTCCTTCTCCCAGCCAGCCGTCACAGTTTGCTTCGTTGCAGGCGTCATTGCTGGGTTGATCGACAATGGTGTTTTCAAGGCTATTCCCGAGCGAAAAGTCGGGCGGCGCCGAGTCCCCCGTCCAGCACGACACCGAAGCCAGCGACTCTGAGCCCTCCATCATCCACGATGGTGACCTCGCATACACCCGAGTGAAGGGAGGCAATGGCTCGAAGCCGTCCTACCAGGAGGCCGTCGGTGCCCCCGTCGAGTCCGATTCGCCGCTGGGCTACCACGTCAATTGGATTGCCATCATCTTCCTGAACGTCAACATGATGGTCGGAACTGGTGTCTTTTCAACCCGTACGTCATCCCGATGCCTTCGTCACCAAGCCCATTGAGGAGCATTGGCCGTCGAATCTCAGAGTAGCGGGTGTTTCACGCCCGTGAAAGATGATATGCAAGTTCTGACATTACTATTCTACAGCTGCGAGTATTCTCAACAGAACCGGCTCCATTGGTCTGGCTCTGATGTACTGGGTGATTGGCTTCCTCATGGCTTCCGCTGGATTCAGCGTGTATCTCGAGCTGGCCAGCTACTTCCCCAACCGTAGTGGCTCTGAGGTCGTCTACTTGGAACAGCAGTACCCCCGTCCGAAACACTTCTTCCCCGTCGCCTTCGCAGTCCAGTCCGTCATCCTGTCATTCAGCAGCAGTAACGCCGTTGGTAAGTCGACCCACCTCACGTCGTGGCCGAAGTAAGTCGCTGACGATATATCAGTCCTGTCCAGGTACCTGTGGAGAATGGCAGACACCACGCCGACGGAGTGGCAGATGCGAGGTGTCGCAATTGCGGCTTACACCCTCGCCGTCATCTGCGTTCTCGCGCACAACAGATACTCCCTCTGGCTCGTGAACGTCATCGGAGTCCTGAAACTCCTCACGCTAGTCTTGTAGGCGGCTCCTCCCGCACCCCGAATCATCGTCTCGCCCCGTGTAACGCTAACAATGTCGAACAGCATCAGCATCGCCGGGCTCGTCGTGCTGGGGGGCAACGTCAAGCACATCCCCGACCCCAAGGCCAACTTCCGCAACGCCTTCGAGGGCACGACCAGCAACGGAAACGATCTGTCGAGCGCCCTGGTCAGCATCATCTTCTCCTACGCCGGCTACTACAACGCCTTCAACATGACCAACGAGATCAAGAACCCGATCCCCACCCTCAAGAAGAACGGCATCATCTCGCTCCTGACGGTCGCCATCCTGTACATGCTCTGCAACATTGCCTACTTCGCCGCCGTCCCCAAGGCCGAGTTCGCCAAGGCCAGCGAGATCGCCGCCGCCGTCTTCTTCTCCAAGCTCTTTGGAGGCAGCAAGTCCGCCGCCAACGTCCTCAACTTCCTCGTGCTGCTGAGCGCCTTCGGCAACCTCTTGGCCGTCCTCATCGGATCCTCGCGCATGATTCGTGAGATTGGCCGGTACGTCGCCAACGTTGCCCAATCCGGGGAAAAGACATACATAGTGTGTGCTGACATTTCTTTTCGCTGCAGACAAGGTGTGCTCCCGTTCACCAACTTCTGGGTCTCGACCAAGCCCTTCGGAACCCCCCTGGGCCCGTACATGCTCAAGTGGACGATGACCTTCATCATGATCGTCGCGCCCCCTGCCGGCGACGCATTCTCCTTCGGTACGTCTCCGCACTTTTTGAATGGCGCCGGCCATGGCTCCGTGAAACGACTGCTGACTTGGAGACCACAGTTATCGACCTGGCTAGCTACCCCAGCGCCATGTTCAACTTCGCCATGACCTTTGGTGTCTTCGTCCTCAGACGCCGCCGCCAGCGCTCCGGCATCAGCCGCTCCGAGTTCCGCGCCTGGGACTTTGTGGTCGTCTTCTTCCTCGCCATCCAGGTCTTTGTCCTGGCGATGCCTTGGTGGCCGCCAAAGGGCGGCCCGTACGCCGGAAGCGTCAGCTTCTGGTACGCGACGTATTGCGTCGTCGGCATCGGAATGTGAGTTCCTTGCCCCCCTCCCTCCTCGGCTCGCCCGACGGGGTATTTCAAGGCCCCCAATACCACATTTGCTAATTCTCGTTGGTAGTATCCTGCTCTGCATCCTCTACTACATCTTCTGGATGCACCTCCTCCCCCGCTGGCTCGGATACGAGATCCGTACCGAGATTGTCGACGTTGACACCAACGGCGCCAACACGCACCGTCTCGTCAGGGTTCCCAAGGCCGAACTCGCCGAGTGGGACGACACGCACGACGAGGCCGGTAACCTGCGGCGGAGACATGTCACCACCGAGCTCGAGTCCAGCAACTCGAACGAGAAGGTGGCTTAAGCTTGAGGCACTGAGCCACTCGACGTGGCATGGTGGCATGATGGGAGGAAAGCTTGTTGGCCAAAAACCAGAAGATCTTTGGAACTGCGACGGACAGGCTCCTGTTCAGTCGCCTTGCTTAGGATCTAGCCAACTCCCAGACATGCCCGTGGGAATGCTAGTAGTAGTACCGGTAGACCCGGAATAATAAATCATTTGATATTCATGGATCAAGACCTGACACCAAATCATGACTGCTACGAGCTGAAGTGGTTTCATTGGAAGTACATGAAATGTTCTACTCGAGACTCTTAAGTGAGCACCTGTCAATTGATCGGTTGAAGAGCAATTATGATTTGTGCAATTGTAATATAGGCATGGGTTACATGAAATTGTTTTCCCATCGTGTGAGCCACACCAACCCATGCATGCCATGTTGTTTCCGCGGTCTAGGCCCTTGCCGAATTTTCCTCATCATCTTGCAACACATCCCCTCAACCCTTGTGTATCATTTTCCGTGAATTCTTTTCCTCGACCGTAGTATTGCAACGAGAAGTCTTGTTGATTCCCCCTAGTACCAGAACCCTCTGCCGGCTCGTGTTTTAGGCTCAACAACCCCACTCATCTATTTTCGCAAAGTGCGCGGCAGACCACACTATCTCGTCGACATCTTGGTATTGATCGATCACCGTCCCGTCAACATCATCATCTATAAATCTGTCAATTCTTTCGTCACGAATTTCGTCCCAAGTCTCTCCTGGAAAGTCGCGTCGGATATCTTCGTCGATGAACGGAGAATCTTCCTTTTCTTCGTAATCAACGCCCTTGCCCCTCTTGACGACAACCATAAGCTCCTTGTTTTCCTCGCCCTCGACCATTAGTTCCAACTCGTATGGGAAACCGAAGTATTCTTCCGCATCCCCATCTTCTGGCATCTGTTCGAATTCGACTCGCGTGTTTGCGTTCAGGACGGATCCGGGGGAGTCGGGAACTGTTGAGCGGTAAATGACAACGGATGGTCCTGATAGAGATCCATCTCTGTCTTCCATGACATGCTGCCAATATGTAGGTTGAGGCTCGCGCCAGTATTTATTGTCATCGGATGTAAAGTCGAAAGGCATCGCGTATCCCAGCATTCTGGAGGTGTGGCTAATGTAGCGGAGTTCTCTCCAGCCGTAGCTATCCCTGATGAGGCCATCCAAAACGACATAGCTAGTTTTGGGGATGGAAGTTCCGAGTACTGTGAGTGTATCGAGACGAAGGCCTGGAAGAAGTTTGAGTGCGGAATGCAGCTCGTAGTAGACAAATCCTTTGGCTTCTTCAGAGACGAGCGCCAGATTATTGCCCAAAACGCGCATATGTCGCAACTTCGAGATTGTTCCGGGGGCCAGGGTTGTCAGTTTGTCGAGCATCGACTTGCAGTTTTCGAAACTGAACAGAACTTTACCAATCCATGTGTCACCAATCTCTGTCTTGGCTCGACGACATGATCGTAGGATTGCGAGAGCATTCGGGGCGGGTTTAACTCTGGCGTGCCAAAAGATTTCGACTATTCTCTCGCCCCAGGCGAGTCTAGTGGAAGAGAAGAGGTGCGAGAAGATGTAGTTGCGGACTTCCTGAGGGACACGCCGAAAGAGGATGCTGTCTTCCTGTAGATAGGGTGCGACAGCCGTCTGTCCCTCCGTTTCCGGCTCGGGGCGCGTCGACTCCGACATTGTCTGCTCCTCGCCTTGACGACTCAAGATTCTCTTCTGTGTTACAAGACTGAAGGCGGAGGGTGGGATTGTTGATCTTGGGATGTTTTTCTTGTTCGATGCGGTCGTGAAAGAAAGAATGAAAGGGTGAAAGGATGAAAAGTCGAAAGGTGGAATTCTCGTGGGTGAAGGGAGGAAGAGAAGGGGAAAGAGAAGGTGAAAGAGAAGGTGAAGTGAGGAAGTGGAGGATAATATCGGCAGGCACGCCGTGGCCACACGCAGTGGGCAGGTAGACTTTGCTCAAGGAAGGAAGGAAGGATGCTCCCGGGTCGGTGTCGTGTATTGTACCGGTGAAGAACGAAGAAATTGTCGGAATATCCCAAGTTGGGGGAACGTGGATGAGATTTAATATCCCGTCTAGGCTGGATTCCCTTGCGGTCAGTATGCCTGTTTAGCGATGGCAATTATTGACAATCTTCCGAGAGTGTGTGGTGGACGGAACGCTCACACACCGTTGCTCATATCATGGACCATGATCAGGGCTTGGTCTTCAGAACAAATCTAACACTTATGTTGACCAGCCAGAACGAACTCGAATACATTTCAGACTCGTGTCAATATCGGTGACTGTGGCCTTGTACCGAGAGCTGGCTTCAGGATAGGGCCAAAGAAATGGCATTCGTTTGCATTAAGGTTGTATGTGAGATTCATGTCAACTGTCAGTCACCATGACTAGTTTTCAGTTCAGACGGTTCTGATGGTGGTCAACATGTATTCCCCCCTTCCAGCGTCCTTTAGCCTGCTTCCCGAAGCCCATTCAGCCCAGACCATAACTCCCCAGCAGGTTCACGTCTTCACCACAAACCCGCGTGCCCCAACTTAGTTGATGACAACACAGCCAGGGAAGCCACTGCCGGTGCCCTCTCCATTCCGGTCGCAGCAGCCAGTGTACAGCTGTGAGCCCGAGTTAGAAATGAGAACAGACCGTCTTCGTGATGCCGTCATGGCTTGCCAACGAAGTGTACCGAGGGACGGATGAGACTTACAGGAGGGTTGGGGCCGAAGTAGTTGCAGCATAGCGCATACCCGCCCCAGTTCGACTCATGGGGGAAAGGAGCCGAGGTGCCGTTGTTGTAGGGGGTGCACTCTCCCAGCTGACGCTCCTGGATGGCGGCCGCACTCGCACCGGCGACGAGGGGCAGGATGAAGGCGGCGGCGGAGAACTTCATTTTCGTTGGGAACTGGAGAGAGATGGGGCGGCGAAGGGCAAATGATTGTGGTTTTTTGGAACAGAAAAGATATCAAACGAGCGTTGGTGGTTGGTCTCGTCGACAGAGAGTCTGGACGGGCGACCTTGTTATATACTCGACGCAGACGAATTTCCCACGTCCTAGTTGACCCGGGTCTATGTTGCTCGCATGCACAATGAACCTGGATACGGGAACCTTGGCTCAGTCACCCCGCGCGCTTATTTACCATTAAACTCGTAGCCGATAGCGACGTGCACTCGGGATTGTCGCCCGAATGGGCATTTTGCGGAGGCGGTGCCTGTAAATTCCCTGGCAGAGAGGTTCGTTTCTGTCATATCAAGCATTCTGGGGGCACCGCCGCCCTGTCCCATTTAAATCAATTAGGCAGAGTTTCTCGACGGCCTAAGCGAGGTCTTGGTTACCACCTTGCGGCAGTGCGAAATCCGCGAGTCTAATTGAGAGAACCTGGGGCGGGCTTGGGGGAACCTTGCCCCGGACACACGGCATATTGGCCGTCCGCCCAAGCACACCCAAGCCCGTCGTATAGGATGTTGCGATTAGTTGGCGGGATGGCGTGTTGTACTGTCAACTTTTGGTTATAAGAACAAGGAAGCAATGTCTTCGTAATTTCAGACTAAGCAGTTGCGCGCAAACGACGTGGTTTCTGTCTATAACAAACTCTCCCCCCTTCCCCTCAACTCATGCTACAACAGCGCTTGACAAAGTTTGGATTTCGCTAAACCCGGGAGCATGGGCATTATGCTTATTGCCCACGGCACGACAACCTACCAAAACCCAGTCGGCGCATAGTCGCTCCGGCCAATACCACCACGCATGGCCGAGCCGGGACGATACAGGCGCCCGAGTGGAGCGGTGTGCAGGGGCAGACACCGGCCCAGCTCGGTCACGGGGGCCAGAGGACCGGCTCCATTGCGCGAGCGGGGGCAATCCCCGCCTCCGATTGACAGGATCAGCGCGAGATAAATGAGTTTCTGGCCGGCAGTCCACCGTCCCCGTAGGCGAAGACTGCCTTTTTGGAGAACGCCGAGTTTGGCATGTTGGCATTTGCAACGGGTTCTCAAGCGTTTGCCTGCCTCCTCATTTCCGCTCGTTCGCGCGACGCATTGCTGATGGTTTGAAGCACGCCCCTCAGCCCCCCCAATATATTTGAATCGTCCAACATGCCAACTTCTAATTCTCAGGCGCTATAAAGGAAGCCGTCGCTTCGGAGAACGCCGTATCGCGCGCTCCGACAGCCCTACTTTCTCTCACAAACGCTACGACCACAAGACTCACCCTCTGAGCTCGGCTCTGCGCCCCTTCCTTGGATGCTTGCAGCATGATAGCTTTGCGATCCTCATTTTATTGAAACCAGGCCTTCTCTGGAATTTCCAGGCAACGCACCGGCGCAGTCGGCGAACTCGGCTGGAAGTCTTGAACGCTCACCAAGATACAGCATCATTGCGATGGCGACGCAGCATTCGGCAACTTGGTAGCCAGGACAGGTTCGCTCTCATCGCATCAGCCTTCAATGTATTGTGCTTTTCCAGGAGGTAGAGCTAAGCGTCGGAAAACATACATGTGCAATGATATGACCGGAACGCAAAGTAGCCTCCTGGTCGGGCTCTGGAGGTGACAGTGCTCATAGTCTGCAAGCCCGCCGGGTGCGCTTCTCGGGACCGGGGCGATGTAAGCTATTCTGCCGTATGAGAGGATCTTCTCATTTTTGATTGCTCCAACCAGAAGCAGTCAGAGATCTCGTGCTTCCAAGGATCGCAGGTGTATTCGGGGCCATTTCGGTAGGCAATATCCCCTACACTGCGAGTTCTGAGATGTGAATACGAGAAAGACCAAGAGCCAGCAGCGGCTCACGTCTCTCCAACAGCATCCAGATGCATGGAATCCGAGCGCAGTTGCTAGCATCCTGTCACCAGCGACCTAACCTGTGTGCTTCCTCGACGTATGAGTGGGCTACCTCGAGCGTCATCGCTACGAACAGCGACAGGCTTAGCGGGTATACTTTGCCACTTTCTGCTTGCACTTGCACTTGCACGCGAGCCTGCGCAACGGAGAACTGCTTCAAAGTCTTGGCGAATAACCATCTAAGCCATCCACCTTTGGAACCAACTCCGAGGTCAATGAATCATACCCCCAAGATGTGCACCGCACGCTGCTGTCCTTTGCTCGATGGCCCCAAAGCACTCAGCCAATACCATCCTACTGTCGCTCGACTGCCAACAGGCGTGGGGGATGGGGAGAGCTCCTGGCCGTTAACGTTGAGTCGCTTCATGGCCCCATGTGCTCCCAAAACGAGTCTGAGAAGAAGCCGCGAGTCTTGGGCAAGCTCCCGCCGCCAGGATGACACGCTCCGGTTGCGGGCGCTCCCATTTTCGCGGAGCCGGTAACCGAGCAGCCGGTCGTTCACCCATACCGGATGCTTCTGAGAGAACGTCTGATCCGAGTCCAAGGTCCCGTTCGATCCTCCGGAGTGCAAAACAACAGTTTTGATCCCCCACGTATGCACTGGAACAACCAAGGCGTCAATGGCTCGGCTTTTCCGGCCACAACGGATGCCGGGTCAGTGTCGCGGCTTGACCTTCCCCGGTGCCGTTACCCCAGGTTTCAATGGCGCCCTCCCCTCCCCCCACCGGCAATGCCGCACGGCGTCCGGAAGAGCGGGTGGGGGGATGCGTCAGTTGTCGTTTTTTTTCGCCCAAGGGCTGTTGCTTGCAAAGGTCAGTACTGTAGATTGGGCAAAATTGAATGGCGCTGCCCTTTTTCACATCCACAGATTGGGGGGTTGGGGGTTGTTTCGTTTCAGTTGCGGTTCAATTGCTGTGCAGCATTGCCGCCCTGCGCTGGCCGCTGTATTCTCTGGTTGTTTCCGTGGGCGTTGCTAGCTGCCGATATTCCACAACGCAACTCCATGGCTGGAGTCATATGGGCTGGAAAATCACCTCAAAGCTCCCAATGATTTGTACTGGTTATCTATTCATTCGCCGCGTCCCTGTCGCGAATGGGTGGATGGGTCGTGGATCTTGTGGTTGAGGGCCGCATATGAAGGAGGGAACGGGGGAGGCTGTCCAAGATTGCAGATGGACCAAGAAAAACGCGACCGTCGAGATAAGCGAAACAATTAAATCGTGGCCCAGCTACAACATGTACTATAGGGCTAAATGATTGACCGCTTTGTTTCTTTGCCTCGACATGGTCGCTGAGCATGTCCAAACTACCTACCAAAGGGACCGTAACCCCACGTGGGCACAATCATCTAGCAAACCTCTCACGCAGGTTCGCTGCCCTTGGAGGGTTGCTGTCTCCGCCCAGGAACGGTTGGACCCGCTGGCAGCCACGGCCCCTGGGGCTCTTTCAATCTATTCCTAAAAGCTTGTTCGCGAAGTCTCGTCAATATCATCAATAAGCACAACGGTGTCCCGTTCAATAGTTCGCTCGGCATCTTCGGGGGTGATGGAGGAGAGCGTGTGCCTTCGCTGACATGATCGGGAGCGTGCCGGAAGGGCCGAAGTCCACTGATCCTACCTGCAAAGTTTCCCCACTCCGACGGACAAACCGACTGCGGACTTTTCCATCTTGCCGCCGACGGATTTGTCAGATACAACTGCTGGAGAGAAGAAGCTGGAGGTCGGTCCGTTCTGCAACTTGCACAAGCAGCTTGCCGATGGAAATATCTTCTTCGCCTTAATCTTGACCCGGTAGCCAGGTCGGTAGCCGGAATAGGCGGCGGCGCCGTGGCTTTCCCTGTAATCAAAACTGCGGGGGGGAAGAAGCCCTCTGTACGTCACAGATCCGCCGAGCACCACACCCGCAAGACAGGGCGGTTCGCAGGGGGGGTGGGAAAATTGAGATTACCGTCCAAACTCCGAGCTGCTCCTCACCTGGACGAATGGTGCCACCGGGCACGGGGGTTCCTTCGGCCGTACGTAGTGGAACCAATCCCGTCACTGACTGATGGGATTCTGCGTCGCCTTCGCCCCGAACTGGGGCCAATTTTTATTTTTATTTTTATTCTTCATCGACATTTGTCAGATGAGAATGTCGCGCCGTCTTGTCGCCGCGGATTGCGACTTTGATTACTTGTTGCGGGGGGGTCGGTGTGACCTTTGGAGCGTTTAACCCTCACCGAGTGGGTCCTGCCAGCGCCGGTCGTCCGGAAGCCGGCGGAAGTGTTTCCGGAAGGGTCCATCCCAAAAACGATCCCGCAAGGCCGCAAGGCCACAAAATCCCACCCCTGGTCGGTGCACTGATCGCCGGTTGTGTGAGAAATGCAATCGTTTCGGCTGGTTTGATTTACCAGTTTTGGCAATCATTTCAGCGTATCATAACGTTGCGGGGAGTGAGCGAGAGAAAGAGGGAGAGTTGGTTGGGCTTTGAAAGCATGCGCTTCCTCGGTCCCCGCCCGCAAGGGCCCGGCTGGCCTATTCGTTTCCGCTGACGTTAAATGGGCAAATTGTTTGAATTCCCATCAGTGAGTGAGTGAGCTTGGGCGACGCCGCCGGGCCACTCCCCGCGCGCACGTCGCTCGTGAGGGCCGAGAGGGAAGACTTGCCGCTGCTACTACTAATACTACGTGCACATCCTCGAAACAGTACGGGGCAGAGGAGCGACACCAAGGCGGAGGTGTGTTGAAAATGACATCAATTCCGGGGTGTAGTTCTGGGCAGAGGTCCCGGATGGAGGCACCAGGGGCAGGAAAGTGGACGCGACCTCCGGAAGACACGGAGAAATCAGCGTGGCGTCGTCAGCGACCATCAGCATGCCTGACCGCCCGGAGACGCACCATTGATGGAAATAGCGCACCGCAGCGTTGGTAGATCTTCAGTGGCATGACGGTGGGTGGCTCCGGTTCTTGGTGCCCCCCCGTCGGTGCACCCACGGCTTGGATCAGGCCAACAAATCACACGGTGCGCCGGTGGTCCGTTTGTTTCTGGGCAAACATTGGTGTCATTGCTGGTAGCAACAGTGGTGCCGGCCACACAAGTTGCGCGCACCGTGTCGGATGTTGGGTTTCAGATGACGCTCAATCGGTAGCAGGCAGGTCGAAAGGCGGGAAGGCAGTGTCTCATTCGTTTTGTTTGTGCAGCGGACCGGCGCGCAAAGAAGCTGAATGCCAACTGGACTGACTGGCACGCACCGGGTCGGTGTGGGCTACCTATGTACCTGAGAGAGGCAGCACCCGCACTGGCCAGATTGCCGGGCGCGTGGAAACGGTTCTTCGGCCGCGAGCTCCAAGGCAATGTCCGAAGTCGCACAAACGAAAGCGCCTTGCCAAGAAGCAGGAGCTCCAGATGCCCCAGATGCCCCAGAGAAAGAGGACCCGATAGCGAATGTCGCGACTCCAGTCAGCCGAGGGAGAAGCCGGAATAAAACGCGCGAAATGATGGGCAGCAATGGCCAGGGCCGTCTGGAGATCTGCCGAGCAAATCTGGAATAGGCTTTCTTCGGTCGCCGGGACGGTGTTCAGACGTTCCGCATCATAATTGCAACCCAAGACACCACCCGGCCGAGAGAGAGGAACGTCGCGAGAACCAGGCGGGCAGGAAGAGGCGGCAGCAGAGGTCGAAACGAAACGAATAGAAGAAGACGGCCCCGGCGTGCTCCTGGAGAATCGATGCCCTTTACAATTAGGAATGCAACTACCTACTACAACTGGTCTTGAAGGGTTGGCACCACCCCCTACCTGCCTGCCGCCGCCTACCGCGCAGATGAATCAGACATCGCGTGTTTGCATTGGGGGTTTCTTGGGGAGGGGGGGCGCGGTAGCCCCGGCTTGGTCCCCTATTCGACACGGCGACAGTGCGCAGGGGTGCTCTGGCCCGAAAGCCGCGAGCCGAGCGCTCCAGGCTTGATGGGTAAAATGTCAGCGGCTGTTCCCACTTTCCCACCGCTGCCCGTACGGTCGGCGGGCTGCCTCGCTAAGTAATCGCGACGCAGTTGCCTCCGCTGGGGGCGACAGAACGACAGGCGCGCACGTTCGTTCGTTATGGATTCAACTCCTGTCCTGAGACTCGATGTGAAGATGCCGTGGTAACAGATGTCGAATAGTCAGTCAGTCAGTCGGCAGTCTCAGTTGCATGTTTGTGGAGGACGGCCGAGGTGGGGTACCAAGGGCAATTCCGCTTCTGCACGGGGTGAGTGAAGGAAAGGTCCAGGCCCGGGGCAGGTCGAGTTTGATTAAACGGAAATTGGACGCGTCGCCGGAAAGAGATGGCGCTGAACGCTCTCGGGATTGTCACTCCATGGCGAAAATTGGGCGAGGGGGAAAAGGTGGGTGCCATCTCTCCCCTCCCCCCTCCCCGGAGCGAAGACGGAACAGGTTGCACAGCAGGCCCGGACAATACGGGCAGCTGTTGCCGTGTCTGATTTTGTGCATAACGGACGGCCGTGTTGTATTGGCCTTGCCTTCTGGCCAGCATGCCAGCCCGCCCCGACAGTCTGGATGTGCAGTCGATGGGAATCGGTTGGTCAACGCCCCAACATGGGTGGAATGAGATTAAGTGCCATAATACGCACCCGAGCGACAAACAGAGGGAGCAGTGACGGCTCAGACGGGCTGGGGACGGGGATGATGGAGGCCAAGGTCCGAACAGTGCCATCGCCGACGGAGGGAAGCCCAGCTGACAGCCACCGGCCCCGCCCAGGATGAAAGCATACATGATGTACTAAGCATGCATATTATATACAGCCACGAGATTGTCGCATTGGCGGACAGCGCGTCCGTTGAAGACAAGAGGGGGGGACGGGGGCTAGAGAAGCAGAAGCTGGACTTTGTTGCGTGAAATCCGGCCCCTCTCCCCCCTCTTGGTTATTCGATCGGCAGAGGCCGCGCCGTGAACGAAGGCTCAAAGGCACGGGCGAAGCGTGGAATAAGTGCGCCAGCCAGGCCGTGTGCCGTGTTTTTCAGTACCCCGTAGACAAGGGGTGGAGGGCGCACTTCCGGCAAAGGTTGGCGCCGTATTGGTCTTGATCAGGGAAGGGCAAGTACCAGCGTGTACGTACATAGTAGGGTACGGTACAAACCGTAGGTACTCGGTAGGAGGCCTTGCCGTTTTTTGGGCGCCGGTTGTTGGAGGAGATGGATGGATGGGTGTACCGTGTCGGGTGGAATTTGGGGCAGGCCTCCTCCTAACTCGGCTTGGAGGAGGACGAGGAGAGGGGGAGGAGGGTGCGGCACACCCGACCAGGCCAGGGGGGGCGCGGCGATTCTAGGCCCGCCCGGCGGCGTTTGTCGTCCACGCCCCCATGTCATGGCAGAGCGCCCAATGTCGGTCGAGTCGTTCCAAGCCAGGAAGAGTGGAATGACCCGATCGCTCTGTCCGCCTTTCTCATTGTCTTGGGTGGGCCAAAGCCCGGCGCGCCGCGGGCATGGCAGGGGTTGTGACTCTGTACTGCCGAGGTGAAAAGCGCTGTGGCAGGCGGCGGGGCCGGCGACGTCGCAGGGTGAATGGCAGGCAGGGCCCCGGTCGGGTCCGAAGGGCAAGCTCGGAGTAGCTGCAGCATCAGCGAGGGACAGAGAGAGAGGGAGGAAGTCGAGCAGTCAATCGAGCGTCTGGGTTGGGGGGTCGAAGAATGAATTCCGGAGAGCAGAGCAGAGCCTGTGACGGACACGGCTCGATGGCTTGACGACACGAGGACAACGACGACGGCGCGGGGGGGCGTCGGAGGGGATGGATGGGCTGATGGTGGTCCCTATCACTGGGCGGTGATTCTCGTTGGATTAAACGGGATGGGCACCGGTCGGCGGCGGTGGGCAGAGGACGGATGGATGCGAGACACGAGATGTGTCGGGGAAGTCTGCCGCCAGAGCACTGTGGTGGTACTGTGTCATTTTGGCTTTCGGGGGACAGCCGGTGGGACTGGGTGGTCCTGGGTCTCCCTTTTTTTGTGTTTTCCTTTTTTTGTCTTTTTTTTTCTCTCTTCCGTTCCCGTTGATGTTGGGTTGGGCAGAAATGCTCCGGGTGATGGATGGGTGGATGGATGGCGTTACTGTGAGGCGTGGAGAAGCGGCCGGCCGGGAATGTGCAACGGGAAAAAATCCAAAAGAAAAAAAGAAAAGAAAAAAAGGAAAAAGGAAGAAGCCGAGACGCGTGGAATTTACTGGAATGGTCGTCCCCGGACAGAGTTGGAAATGCAGGAGCAAGCAAGTGTAAGTGCGAATGCATGGAGGAACAGGAGCGGGAGCAGCAGGAGCAGCAGCATCTGGGTGAGTGAGGCCCGGATGTAGGTGCCAGGCGCCAGGTGCCAGGTAGGTGCGTGCCTGCCGCGGGTGCGATGCGGGTGCGGATGCAGATTCAGATTCAGATACAGACATGATGGGCAGCAGCAGCAGCAGAAGCAGCAGCAGGAGGAGGAGCTGGAGCCGGAGCTGGAGCTGCCCCAGCCCAGCGTGTCACATCAGGCAGCGCAAGCGCGCACGCGCCGAGGCAGGTACGGTGCGGTACGGTACTGTTCGGTACCCACGGAGGCACCCCAGGTAGCGAGTACTCGACGCGTCGCAGGCGCGCAGCTGCGTCATCGAGGTACCGGTTACGGAGGGAAGGAATCTGCCGTGGAAGGACAAGGGGAAGGCAAGGGAAGGAAGGGCAACAGGGCAGGGTACCTCGTAGGGACGCAGAGAAGCAGACAAGCAGCAGCGGCGCAAGGCAAGCAAGCAGGTGCAGAAAATGGGAGAGTGGGGCCACTCGTTCCTGCCTGTCCGCCGTGTCTCCTCATTCAGCTCCGGCACCACCTGCCGATCCGCCCGTAAACCCTCAGAGACGCCAGCCTCAGGCCCGCCGCGCGCGCGCGCGCCCTCGTCCCCGTCGTCGCCTCGTCGTCACACCCGCCTGCTCACACTGTCTCTGTCGCTCTTGCTCTTGCCTTGCCTTGCCTTGCTCTTGCTTCCGCTCTTGCTCCCGCTCTCTTTCAATTGCTGCTGCTGCTGCCCCAGGCACATCACACACATCACACATCATCGGCCTCCCTCTCCCTCTCCTTCTCCCTCTCCTCGCGGCGGGATCCTTCCTCCCCTCCCTCCCCCCCTCCTTCCTCTTCCCAGGCTCTCTCCCCCCCCCCATCCAATCCAATTACTAAACTGCCTTACCGTTTTTTTTGTTTTTTTTTTGCCAACCAACTGCTCCCTCCGTTGCGCGCGCCTGCCTGTCTCGCAACTCTCTTTCTCGTTTCTCGGTCGGCGTACACACACACCCCCCTCCCCCACTCTCCACACGCCCCCTTTAGTCCGCCGATTGCACCCGCATCCGCACCCGCACCGCGTGCCCAGCCCTGAGTGGAGTGGGCGCATCTGGCAGCACCCGCCCGACACAGACGGGGAGAGGGCACAGAACGAGCAGCCGCGTCCGCATCAGCAGCAGCGTCAGCCAGCGCCAGAGTGCGCAGCGTGCAAGGTCCGCCCGACCGTCTCCCCCGTGTCGTGTCCCCGTGTGCCGTCTGCCTCGCCCTCCCACGTCCCACGTCCACTTCCAACGTATTGCTCTCACTCTCTCACTTTCTCTCGCTCTCTCTCGCACACACACACATTCTCGCTTTGTGCCGCCCCTGGGAACTGACTGGCCGGCTTTCCCCCGCCTGCCCACTCCTGCCCTACCTGTGGCCATTTTTTATTTTTATTTTTTTCTCCTCCCCCCCCCTCTCTCCCAACCACCGAAAGCGAGAGCGCATCACCGCCCGGATTTTTCGCCCACCACCGAGAAATCGCGGCCGACCGTCTGCGCCGAACTCTCACCACAACAAAAACAATTCTTGCTGCTCTTTTCGCCCTTTGTCGACATCGTTCTGCTCCGGAACCGCCCCGGAGGTATTTCGTCTCGCTCCGACCAATTTCCTCGGTCGCGGTGGTGGCGTTTTTCGCGTCTCCCCTTCCTGCCCCTTCGCCGCCGCCGCCCGCTGCCTGGGGGTCTCGCTTCTGGAGCCACCCTTCTCCATAATCTCGGCGCGACGGGTCGTCTTTTCTCTGCGTCCCCCGGCCCCAAAACTCTCTTCTCTTCCGGAACCCCCTCAACAAAACACACCTACTCCCGCTCCCTTCCCCCCCCGGATCTCTTCCTCTTTTTCTTCCTTCATCCAACTTCACCTCCCACCTCGTCCGGCTCATTTGACGCCGACCACGCCGTGCCCTGACCGTCGTCGTCGTCACCACCATCATCGTCGTCGTCGCCGTCGCAGTCGCCAGCTATCATTTTCCCTTGATCGCGTCGCCGTCGCGCTTCACCATCCATCTCGGACGCGCATCCGGCCTCGCCGTCGCATCGTCGCCCATCCTCTCCATCGTCTAGTTGTTTGCGCGCGCGTTCATCGCCGCCCTCCTGCGACACAATAGGCAGCTCATCGCCCTCCTCGGCTCACACCATGTCGGCCAGCGTTGTGCGGTCCACCGCCCTGCGAGCCGGCGGCGCCTGCGTGCGCTGCCGCAAGGGCAAGACCAAGTGCGTCTACGAGAACGGCCGCGCTCCTTGCAAGAACTGCGCCAAGGGCATGCACGAATGTTACCTGCCCTCCGAGTCCATGGCCCATCACCACGGCCAGTCTCCCGCCCGCCATACCACCGCTCATCGTCCCTCGCGCGAGAGCCTGCCTGCCTCGGTCCCGGCCGGCGAGGTGCGCGCTTCTAACCCCGTCTCCACCGCCTCTCGTCACATTCAGCCTCCCGAGAAGTAAGTCGACGCGTTTTTTTTTCCTTCTAATCTTTTTTATTCCCCATCATCCACTACCTCTGCCCGTCCTCCTCTTCCATTCCTGATGCCTAGGAGAGCAAGCGAAGCTACCATTGTGGGTGTGCGTGCTTGCTTCGCAGCCTTGTTCCCCCCTCTCCCGTTCCGCCTTGCGCGCACACATGCCCACACACCTATTTTTTCGCGCGTCTGACGGCCACTTTGCCTCGCGCCGTGTGCCGGAATTCTATTTCTAGTCTTCGGGCTGTGTCGCCGCCCACCGCCGCCGACCAGGGGAGAGGGAGCTCGGCCCCTTCTGCATGCGGCCTGGGCGCGGTGGCTTGTCCCCTTTCTCATCATACACTCACGCTCATTGCCTTTGCTATCCCGTCCCCCCTTTGGCTCCGTCTCACACCCACCCCCTCCCCTCCCTGTCCCTAGACTCTTTGCCCCAGATCTCGCTGCCTTTGCCTCGATCTCCCGAAGACGGCATTTCGTCTCCATCCGACGGCACCTCCCACCGCCGCTAGCCCTGGCCTCCTCCGGGCCGCGCTGTCTGGTGCTGCTCCTGTTCCTTGGCCCCCCCATCCCCATCGCCCGATTTTTTTCTTCTTTTCTTTTCGTTTCGTGCGCCATCCCAATGGTCACTTCCCGAGTCACATTCCGTCCGTTTGCCTCCACCCTGTACCACTACCTGCGTGCACTCGACACATCGGGGGGGCCACTCGCCGGCTTCCTCCCCCACGCGCATGCGCATGTGCTGACCTGAACCCCCCCGCCAGACTTACTCCGGAGCTCATCCAAGAATGCGAACGCGTCATTTCCAAGACCTACCCGGCCTGTGTCGCCTTCCACAAGCCGTCCTTCATCCAGCAGCTCAAGAACGCCTCTCTTGACCCGGCCCTCATCTACGCGCTGCTGACCTGCGCTGCTCGGTACGTACTCATCGGCTCTTCCCCCTCCCCCCAGTTCTCGTGTGTTTCACCACAACCCCCGCAATGTCCGAAAGTTTTGTGGATGGCGCGGCCTTCCGGGCGGGTGCGTCGAGTCGGCTCGCTTAGCACCAAATGCCCGGACTTGGGCCGAAAGTCACCACTGTTTTTTATTTTATTTTATTTTTTATTCGTTTGACTTTCGGCCGACTCAGTCGCATGTGGCTGGCCTCGGTGGATTGATTCGGTCGATGAGCCCTCCGCTAACCTTGCCCCTGCAGGAGCTCCCCAACCCTCATCAGGCGCTATGGTGGCCAGTCCGGTGCGACCGGCGCCGCTGAGCACTTCGCCGCCAAGGCCATGGGCATCATCAACCAGAACCTCGACACCCCCAGCCTTGCCGAGATCCAGGCCATTTGCCTGATTATTATTCACGAGTGGGGTTCCCGCAATGCTGTCCGTGCCTACATCTACCTCGGCCAGGCAAGCCGCATGGTCCAGATGTACCGCATCCTCCACAGCCACCACGCTGCCGTGAGCGATGCCGACCGCTTCCTCCAGGACGAGTCGTTCCGCCGCGTCCTCTGGCTGCTGTACATTCTCGACTGCCTGCTGACCAGCACCCCCGGCCGGCAGCCCGCCCTGTCGGCCAATGACACCGCCGACGTGTCTCTGCCGTGCTCCGACATGAACTTTGCCTTTGGCAACGCCGTCTACGTGCAGACCATCAACCTGGCCGACCCCACTCGTATGCCCACCGGCTCCCGCACCGATGACGTCGGCGAGTTTGGCCAGATCGTCCTGGCCACCCGCATCTGGCGCGACGTTGTCCAGATGCTGATGACCACGACGACCGAGACGTTCAACGACAACGTCTGCTCCGGCCTCATGGCCGAGATTGAGCGCCTCCGCGCCTCCCTGTCGATGCAGTACGTCGACAAGCCCGGCCAGATCAACCTCCACATCACCATGGGGTCCGGCTTCACCTACGCCATGCTTCACTGCATGCTCCACTGCGCCTCCATCTTCATCAACCGTCGCCGTCTCCTGCAGTACGTCACGGCGCCCGGCTTCAACCTCGAGAGCTGGCGCCTGACGCCCCAGTGCCACGAGATCATTGACAGGCTCTTCACCTCGTGCCACAGCACCATCGCCATGCTGACGGCCCTCGAGGCGGGATTCGACAAGGAGGGCATCATCTGCTTCCCCATCTTCATGCTGTTCTCCTCCTTCACCGCCAGCGCCACTGTCGCCTACCTGTCTCTGAAGGGTCTCACCCCTCCCAACGCCGTCGAGACCGCCGGCCACATTGTGCGCGACGGGCTCCACTTCATGCAGGACGGCGTCGACACCTGGCCACTCATCAGCTCGTGGCTTCGCCATCTCGCCGTGATGCACCGGGTGCTGGGCAACGATGCCGGCGCCGGCAGCCCCAGCGTCGGTGGCACCTCGGTGCCCCCCACCAACCCGCCTGCTGACCAGGCTTCCGTCAAGGACGAGGCGGCCTCGAACCCGGACACCAACCCGGACGCCATGGACTACGACCAGGCATCCAACGCCACCGCGCCCCAGGGCCCCGCCAACAACCATGCAGCCTCCGTCAGCGAGAGCGGCCGCGACAGCGAGCCTCCCGTGCCCCTCCCTCGTCGCCCTGGCGTCACCACCATCAACGGTGGCTCTGCAGGCTCTGGCGGTGTCGGCACCCCGGCCTCTGCAAGCCCTCCTCCCCAGCAGGCCGAGGTCAAGCCGTCCACCGAGACGGTGCCGCAGCCTCCTCTCGGCAACGGCGTCCCCGCTGCCGAGCCCGCCGCGCCTGTGCCTCAGGACATGACGGCTAGCGAGCTGTGCTCCGCGTTCGAGCGCCAGCTGCTCGAGCTGGACGACCTCGCCGCCTTCATGGGCGGTGGCGTTTGACTCACCTCTTGATTAAGGAATATTTTTCCAAAAAATTAACCAACACTGGGGACGTCTCGGAACCATTTCGGACCGGCATCTTGTACAGTACGACTAAATACCCTGCGACTGACTTTGCGACCTTGCATCACGCGTTTCTTTCGACGCCGTGCCCAAAATGGGACCAATCTTGCTTTGTTTCACTGGGCCGGGAGGAGGCAGGCGGCACATGGATTAGGGGAGGGGGCGTTGACGAGAAGTCCTCACTTGTGCTCACACCACACTATCCCGCAAGGGAAGGCAAGTGAGGAGTCTCTCTCTTCTGTGCGGAAGAGAGAGTAATGAGTTTTTTCTTTCTCACTTGGGGGCGTTGGAGGTCTAGTCGACGGCTGGCTTCGGCAAGCTCTAAGGACACAGTCGGCAATCGTTTTTCTTGTGACGAAGGCGGACATATCCAGGGCGGGGCTGAGGATGGATGGCTTTCTTTCCGTGCGGGTTGTGCTGCGTTAGTTAAAGCAGCACTGATGGCGGCGTTACGGTCACATTGCTTGATAACTTCTAATCGTATACCCTTGGCACACGCTGCTTTTGTTTTCTCTTGACTCGCTCGCGTGATGTGAATCAACGAAGGCTTCGGGACGGGCCGATGCAGAGGGCTTGCTTGCCCGCCACTGGCTGAAGGATCGTCCAGCTAGGGTTGTCCCGGGGTTTGTTTGTTGCTAGCCAGGACGGGAGTTTGGCCAGGGATTATTTGACAGACAAGGCTTACCCAACATTGTCTTTATAGGAAAAACCAACAAATGAAGACCCACCCTCACCCCTGAGAGCATCGTCTCATTGTCGTCCTGCCATGGTCTCAGTTTTTTGTTTGAGAGTTGTAAGTCACATGAGACCAGAGTGAGATAACACGCCTCTGTTTTTTTGTTTGTGGTGTGGATGGCAGAGACGGACTTCGGATTCCGGGATCTAACAAATGCCGACATCTATCCGTGCGCGGTCTGAAAGCAACAGGACCATGCGCAAAACAACATGTCAGCAACGGTCGGGGTTCGACGCTTTTCCGCCGCCAACTCCGTCCAGCTACGTACTTATGCGTCAGGGTCCTCGAGACCGCCCACCTCCCAGGCCAAACCCGCCGGATTTCGTGCAACTCCTGCATTCACTGCTTGCCATTCTCACCTCTCCCATCATTCATTCATTCTCGCCCCCCCAGGCGGCATTTGCGTTACATGCCAAATCTGAAGCCCGGTTCTGATCGTCGGAGAGATCCAGCTGCTGCAGCCCAAACCGAGAAGGAAAAAAAGCTTGGCTCTGTTGCCGCCTCGCATACCACCACCCCTCCCCCCACCGGGAGGTATCCGGGCTATCAGTGGTGACCGAATTCGATCAAACACACACGCACACACACATAACGCGAGCGCCCACGCAAGAGTGAAATCCGTCGTTGCGGTCTAACTATCAGACACACACACACATACATACAGAAGAGTGAAATCCGTCGCGGCCTTCGGGGAGATCCCGCAGATTTTCGGCCCGCTTTCCTGAGCCAGCCGGCCGGCCTGCCTGCCTGCCAAGCCAAGCCCGCAGCGCCGCCCCCATTCACCTCTTTGACTTTATCCCCCTTGCCTTCCCCTCCCCTCCCCTCCCCGCCCTCCAGACAAAGTCCCCGGATGCCGACAGGGGACGTGGCGTACGACGCCGAGGCCCATTCGGTCGGCGGCGGCATCGCCGCCCCGTACGGCCGGGCGTGCACAAACTGCTCCCGGGCCAAGTGCAAATGCATCCTCCGCTCCGCCGGCGGCGCCTGCGAGCGCTGCCACCGCCTCAGCAAGACGTGCCAGCCGAGCAACCCCGTCCGGAAGCGGTCCAAGAAGGCGCCGTCCAGCCGGACGGCCCAGCTAGAAGAGAAGCTCGACGGCCTCGTGACGCTGCTGCGGCAGTCCGGGCGGCCGAGCCTCCCCGCCGACCTCGGCGTGAACATTCACGGCCTCGACCACGGCCACGGGTCCCTGCTCTCGTCGGCCGCCGCCTCCGTTGCTGCCGGCGGCGGCGCGAGGGAGCAGTCGTCGGAGATCGGGGACATGCGCGGCGGCGGCGGCGGCGGATACGGGCCGCCGGGGGCGTCGTCCCGCGCGGGCCGCGACGGCATGGCCCGGGAGACGTCGCTGCCGACGCCGACGCAGACGGCCAGCCCGCCCGACGGGGCCGCCGGCGCCGAGTACGGCGACGAGCTGCCGACGCCGGACGAGGCCGAGGTGCTGTTCGAGGCGTTCCGCGGGCAGAACCTCAAGTACCTGCCCTTCCTGAGCTTCAAGGCCACCATGACGGCGCAGGAGCTGCGCGCCGAGCGGCCGTTCCTGTGGATCTGCGTCATGACGGTCGCCTCGCGCGTGTCGAGCCAGCAGCTCGCGCTGGGGCAGCGCGTGAGGCAGATTGTGGCGCAGAAGGTCGTCGTCGAGAACGAGCGGAGCATCGATTACCTGCTCGGGCTGCTGGTGATATTGGGATGGTAGGATCCCCCCCCTTTTTTTTTTCCTTTTCTTTTCCTTTTCTCTCTTTTCCCCCGGTGCACCGATGACGGCGGGGCGGGGAACAGCTGTGCTGACTGCCGACATAGGGCGAACCACCAGCTCGGGAACAAGCCCTTCATGTGCCTGTTCTGCCAGATCGCCATCGGCCTGATCTTTGACCTGGGCCTGAACCGCGACCCCCTCGACAGCATGAACCCGTTCCTGTGCTGGAAGGCGGCCCAGGAGAAGGCCGAGAAGGAGAAGAACGGGACTGGCGCCCTGTGCCCGTCCTCGTTCCTCAAGACCCAGCTGCCGCGGACGATGGAGCAGCGGAGGGCGGTCATCGCCTGCTATCTCGTGTCACAAGCGTAAGCTCCTCCTTCCAAACGATGCGTGCGCGCACGCGTAAAAGACCCCGGACCGCCTCGCTGACAATCGCCTCTTTGGGCCCCTCCCGCAGCGTCGCAAGCTTCCTAGGCAAGATGGACCCGCTGCGCTGGACGCCGCACATGGACGAGTGCCTCCACATCCTCGACGACCAGCCCGAGACCCCCTCGGACCGGACGCTGGTCGCGCTCGTCAGGATGCGGCTGCTGAACGAGGAGGCCGGCAAGCTGTCCTGGCGGCCCGAGTCCTCGTTCGACACCATGGACGGCTCCAAGACGCCGCCCGCCATGTACGTGAAGCTGCTCAAGGGGCAGCTGCAGCGCATCATCCAGAACCTGCCCCCGGAACTGCAGAGCACAGGTTCGTGATCCCCTTCCGTGTCCCATGAGCCCCCTCCCCCATCATGCGGGTAACCCGCCTGGAGAAATGATATAATAAAAGGGAAACTATATATACATGAAAAACCCCCCATTTTTATGAAGAAGAAAACTGTAAATGAAGAAGAAAAATCTAACCCCGTCCCCCAGACACCATCATCGCCCAGCTCCACTGCACGGAGCTCGCGATCCAGGAAATCGCCCTGTCGGCAAAGACGGGCGCGTGCGTGCCGCCCAACCTCCCCGACGTCGCGCGGCTCGACATCCTGTACGCGTGCCTGCACGCCGTCAAGGCCTGGTTCGACCACTTCTTCACGCTGTCGCCGGCGGCGTACGTGACGATCCCGTTCCTCACGTTCGCGCAGCTGAGCCACTGCATCATCGCGCTGTACCGCCTCTCGGTGCTCGAGGACCCCGTGTGGGACCGCGCGAGCGTGCGGTCGACCATCGACCTCATCGCGACGCTCGACGAGATCGGCGACCGCTTCATGCGGGTGTGCGCCGAGGCCGGGCTCAACGTCGACGTCGAGGAGGGCAACGCCTTCTCCAAGGCCGTCAAGACCATCCGCGGCCTGCGCGGCAGCTGGGAGACCAGCCTGGCGCCGTTCGTCAAGGCCGACGCCGCGGGGCCCGCCGCCGGCGTGGGCGGGGCCGATGTCCTCGGCGCCGGCGTGCCGATGCCGCCCGGCGTCGCCGAGGTGGAGCTCAGCCAGTTCGGGCTGGATCTGATGGACAACCGGTGGTTCACCGACATCTTCACCCCGTTTGATTTTTGATAGTGTATACCATGTATGGAGTAAAAATATCGGGTCGGGGGGGAATTGGGTCTGGCGTCGACCCCGGCTGGGCAAGGGTTGGTTGGGTCTGGGTAAGGATGGGTGGGGGAGGACTTTTTTTCGCCGCTCAGCAGTCGGTCGGGATAACGGACTTCACGTACACACTTTCGGGATATTGTAAACTAAGAACTAAGGAATTCGTCCCAAAAAGCTTCTTTTTTTGCTTAAAAAAAAAAAAGGCGACACATACATATGCATGCACGCCAAGCTGTCACAAAACTGAATGCGAGTCCCCCTCCCCATCTCTCTCCCTCGCACTCGCATGCAAACAGACAAGTCGCAATTTCGTTGGCCATTACCAAGCGGCAGGGCGTCGTCGACCGGGCGGGGTTGAGCAGACACATTGGCCATCCAAACCCGTATTTACCATTCCTCTGCCTGCGGGTTACCGTACGCCCTTTGGCCAGCAAACAAAAAGGGGACGGCACAGCGCAGCAAGGGGGGGTCCTTTTGTTTGCCGGCTTACGCTACCCAGGTAGTGCGGAACCAATATGCCCGAACCGTACAACCCCGGCCAATGAGAGCCAGATCCTTCGGATCGGGATTTCGGCGTGATTCGACAGATACCAAAGTCCCCTCGGGTTAGTGCGAACCCCGGATGTGCATTCGTCGCACTCGCTCTGTTGGTCCTGCTGGTGTCAGCCAGCCCTACGGGATTCGAGCCGCCTGAGGGAGACCCTTAGCGGAAGGATTGCAAAGATGACTTCGCACTCGGAGCGGGTTAGCAGGAGTGTGGGCTTGGGAACGGCATAACAACAATAAATGATAATAATGATAACGATAATCGTAAACGTCGGAATTACGGGTTTTGGGAGCATATAACAATCTCGACGACGCCTCTTCCCCAAAACGAGTCTGGATCATCAAGCTCATCAAGGTTCATCCCTTCTACTTTCTTCTTACCTTACCCTCAAAGCAACCAACACGCATACCCCCAGTCGGCTTTGGACATGGAGAAGCCCACTTCGCAAAGCTCCTTGGAGCTAGGCAGACCCAGCATGACCGCCACGCTCCCAGTATTGGCGACGCCACAGGCACCAGCAGCCGAGTTCACCCACGATGCCTCAGAGAAGCCATTACCTTCCTCGAACAACTCAGTCTCTGGAAGAACCGAGCAACAAAAGGAAGACGAGAATGGGGCCGGGACGGGTCCCGACGAAGGGGAGGTGGAGGAGGAGTTCATCACCGGCGTCAGGCTGGTGCTTGTCCTCGCCGCGCTGACGTTTGTCATTTTCATGATGTTGCTCGACATGTCCATCATCACCACGGTAAGTGAGACCTAACGCGCCACGAGCTCGTGGTCGCTTGACAAGTTTTGGGACCCGGCTGATGTTCGCCCCCAGGCCGTCCCCGAGATAACCACGGCGTTTAATTCCCTGGCCGACGTGGGCTGGTACGCCGCAGCCTACAACCTATGCGGGTAAGATTTCCCTTTCCTCTTGTGGTTACCGAATCTGCTCCGTCTTTCTTTAAAACAGGCATAAAACTGACAAAACCTCGTTTCCCCACGTTCCAGTGCCGCGCTCCAACCCTTTGCAGGAAAGCTCTACACCCACCTCCGCTCCAAATGGACGTTCCTGGGCTTCTTCTTCCTCTTCGAGCTCGGCTCGCTCATCTGCGGCCTCGCCACCTCGTCCAACATGCTCATCGTCGGCCGCGCCGTGGCGGGCATGGGCTCCTCGGGCCTGTTCAACGGCTCCTTGACCATTGTCGGCGTGACGGTGCCTCTGCAGAGACGGCCGGTCATCATTGGCATCATGATCGGCTTCGCAAACATGGGCCTGGTCGCCGGGCCTCTTGTCGGAGGCGCGTTGACCGAGTTTACGACTTGGCGATGGTGTAAGCCCCCCTCTCCCCTCTTCCTTGACTGCCCTCTCCATTCTGTTCCGTTTCTTCCACAAGCCCCCCCCCCCATCTGCCCTGATGTCTGTCAGTTAGGCTATTGCTAACACTTCTCCACCACCAGGTTTTTACATCAACCTCCCCATCGGCGCCGTCGCCGCCGTCCTGCTGCTCGTGATCAACATCCCCGAAAAGGTCCCCAAGCCCCTCCCGCTGCTGCAGGTGCCCCGCCACCTCGACCTCCCCGGCTTCGTCCTCTTCGCCCCGGCGGCCATCATGTTCCTGCTCGCGCTCGAGTTCGGCGGCAACTCGCACCCGTGGAACTCGTCCGTCGTCATCGGCCTGCTCGTCGGCGCCGCCGTCACGGCGGTGCTGTTCATGCTCTGGGAGCGCCGCCAGGGCGACGACATGGCCATGATCCCCATGGGCCTGTTCGGCAACCGCATCTTCTGGACCAGCTGCCTGGTCGGCGGCCTGAACATGAGCATCACCCTGGTGTCGAGCTACTACGTGCCCATGTACTTCCAGAGCGTCAAGGGCGAGACGCCGTTCCGCGGCGGCGTCGACTTTCTGCCGACCATCCTGAGCCAGCTGGTTGTTGCTGTGTTTTCCGGAGCCATGGGTAAGTCGGATTCCCGGTGCGGCGCTCCACTTTGGAGGTCCCGCTGCTGTCTTTCGGTTGGGGGAAGAGTTGCTGACGCGTAAAAAATGCAGTCGGAAGATTGGGATATTACCTCCCCTGGGCCGTCTTCGGCTCCATCGCCACCACGATCGGTAGCGGTCTCATCTCCACCTGGACTCCGTCCACAAGCACGGCGCAGTGGATCGGGTACCAGATTCTGCTCGGCGCGGGCCGCGGCGCCAGCATGCAGATGGTAAGAGAGCACCGTCCTCCCCCCCCCTCCCCTCCCCCAAAACGCATCTTCCTTCAGCCCCTCTCGCGGTGAATGACGGGAGCTAACGCGCAATCTTCTCTAGCATCTCATCGCCGTCCAAGCGGTCCTCCCCGCAGCCCTGCTGTCCATCTCCATGGCCACCCTGATCTTCATGCAGACGTTCTCCGGCGCCGTGATCATCACCGCCGCCCAGACCATATTCAGCGAGGGCCTCGGCAACAATCTGGAAAAGTACGCCCCGTCCGTGGATGCCCAGACGGTGCTGGCGGCCGGCGGGACGGGCTTCCGGACCGTCGTCTCGGAGGAGGAGTTGCCCGGCGTGCTGATCGCGTACGCGAAGAGCTTGAGCGAGGTGTTTTACCTGTGTATTGCGATCGGCGGGCTGGTGTTTGTGTTCTCCTGGGGCATGGGGTGGGTCGATATCCGGAAGAAGAAGACGGAGAAGAAGGGCGAGGTCTGACCGAAGATTGACGAAACGACATAATGAACAACAAAACGTGTAAGATTTCGGGAACAGGGTGGCCTACGGATACAAGAGGCTTGTGTATGCGTTGGATTTAATGAAACATGTGCAAAGGTGCCGGCGGGGATAGACTAGCAAGGGTTTATTATAGATTTTACCACTCAATATTTAATCGCTTAGACACTCTAGCTCGTTGTAACCAGGCCAACCTGGATCGCACCTAGTGACCTCGAGCCCGTCGTCTTTGGTTTAGCCGGTGCACAGTCGCGAATATGAGTGCTCTTCTTATTGTTGGATATGTGCTTTTTATTCCTACTTCTTGTTTTGTTCTGCCTACCGACGCGACTCTTGACGCATTGGATGGGGTGCTGATTTCAAAAACAACCAACCATCGCATTGAGATAACGACCACAATATAGTTCACACTACACCTTTTGCTTGAAGAATGTAAGAGCAGCAATGGAGAGGGCATCGACGCCCGTCCGCATCGTGGGGTGTATGACCGGCGCAAACCTCGCGGTGTGGTTGGCGGGGATGTCGTCCAGCCTCCCCTCGCCCAGCTTCTGGTCCCACAGCCCCGCGTCCACGCCGCCCCAGTGCCAGAACACGGAGGGCTTGCCCTGCGACGAGGCGAGGACGGAGAAGTCCTCGGAGATGGTGGTGGCGCTGATGTTGGCGTCGAAGGCGTCGCCAAAGTGGGCTTCGAAGCTCGCCCCCAGCGTCCTCGTCATGGCGTCGTCGTTGACCGTCACCGGCAGGTGCCGCGTCATCCGGAAGACGGGCGCGGCCGTCGCGCCGCTGGCCTCGCACTCGGCCGTGACGACGCGCCGGATCGAGGCCAGCAGCCGCTCGCGCGTCTCGGGCCGCACGCTGCGGATGTCGACGCCGATCTCGGCCGAGTCCGCGATGACGTTCTCCGTCTGCCCGGCCTGCAGGCTGCCGACCGTCAGCACGGAGATGTCGCTCGGGTTGATCTCCCTGCTGACGATGGACTGGAGGCGCACCACGACGTGGGCCGCCATGACGACGGGGTCGATCGTCCGGTGCGGCTGCGGGGTGTGTCAGTACTCAAAGAAACTTAAAAAAAGGAAAAAAGGCCACTGGGGTGGAATTGGCATTTCCAACGCCCACTCACCTGCGATCCGTGTCCGCCGAGCCCGGACAGCGTGATCTTGAGGCTGTCCGCGCCCGCCATGATGGTCCCCGCCTTGGACCCTATGCTCCCCGCGCGCATCGCCATGACGTGCTGGCCGAGCAGGAAGTCCGGCACGGGGATCTTGTGCCGGCCGTACAGGCCGTCGTCCACCATTGCCTGCGCCCCGGTGCCGCGCTCCTCGGCGGGCTGGAAGAGCACGACCAGCGTGCCGCTCCACTCCTGCCGCAGCTTGACAAGCGTCTCGGCCGCGGCGAGGAGGCACGTCATGTGCATGTCGTGGCCGCAGGCGTGCATCACGGGCCGCACGACGCCCTCGACGTCGGCCATGGTGACGGTGCTGGCGTACGGGAGGCCGGTCGCCTCCAGGATGGGGAGCGCATCTATGTCGGCGCGGAGGAGGACGGTGTTGCCCGGGCCGTTCTCGAACACGCCCACGAGGCCGTGGCCGCCGATGTTGGTGGTCACGTTGAAGACCTGGAGCTGCGCCAATTGGTCTGCCAGCGTCTTGGCGGTCTGGGCCTCGAGGTTGGAGAGCTCGGGGTTTTGGTGGAAGTGCTTGTAGAGCGCCTCGTACCTGTCCACGTCTATGGGTGCGGCGGCGAGCAGGTCGCTTAGCGTGCCGGTTCCTCTCGAGGGCGCGTCCATAGCTACTGGTCTTGACGGCGTTGTCGCCGGATGGAGGTATCGAAAAACGGGCAATTATGTGGATTATAGGTACGTTAGGACAGGTTGCGTGAGAACTTGAGTGATATAGATGTTGGACGGGTGAGTCAAGATTCGGCTTTAACCCCGAATTTCTCCACTTAATCGCTGCATAAACGGGCTGACATATCACGTCTTCGGCCCAAGCCGAAGTTGATGGGGCCCGCAGGGAGCGGCCTTCCTTTGTAGCTTGTCTAGAAGACGTGAAGGATTCAAAAGGCGACAAAGACGAGAGAAGGGACCCCATGCATGCCGACCAGGTCTGCTTTACATGGCCGATTAAAGATGTCGGGTCGTGTTTTCAGGTCCATTCGGACGATGCAACTCTAATTTACTCTATTATATTACACTACGGGCCGTCCGTCCAGACAAGCCCCATAAAAACAAGGCTGCGCTCAGTGTTGCCCGGATTCAAAGAGCCTTCGGACTGAAATGTTGAACAGTCCAGGCTTGCCCGCCCCCGCTCCCGCTTCTGTCCCAATGCGGGGCTTGAAGGATCCGAGGTAAGCCGTGGTCGGCAACGGAAAGCGTCTCTGCTGGCGGCCATCAGATGTTCTTCTTCTGCGACTGTTTCTCCAGCTCGGCCACCTTTGCAAACGCCCGCTTCGTCGCCACGCAGCTCTTCACGAGGAGAACGGACGGGATGACGATCCAAAAGGCGTTCATGAGGACGTAGTAGCCATAAAAGTAGAACTGCTCGGGCCGGCAGTACACCATGTTGGCGACGAACTTGTCAAAGGTGCAGGTCGCGTAGTACAGGACGTCGCCGTAGAGCTGGCCGAGGCTGATGATGAGCTGCAGCGGGTAGCGGAGGGGGTGCGAGGTGACGATGCAGTAGGCGCAGGCGAACGACAGGGGGCCCCAGAATGCGGCCGTGATGGCCTCCATGCAGACGACAAAGGAGTCCTGGGTCTGGTAGCGGGAGTCGGAGAGGGAGTATTCCTTCCAGAGCTCGCCGAAGATGTCGGTGAGGGTAGGCATGCGGGCCTGGTTGTACGCGAAGTAGCCTGGTCCGGACGTCAGTCAAACAGCCTCCAACGGGCATCTGCTATTCCGGCCCCGCCTCCGGCCTGCTGCTCACCTTCGAAGAAGAAATGGATGAAGCCGCAGAGGACGAACCACAGCGCGGTGGCCACCTCGCCCTTGGAGAGCTTCGGGTTGGCCCGTCTGATGATCTGGTGTGTTGGTGCGAGGATAGCCGTTGCGCCTGCTGCGAAGGACGCCTGGAGGGCCAGCGAGCCCAGCTTGTTGGCGACGTAGCCCGGCAGCACGACATCCGCGGGATAATAAGGGTGAAGCGGGATGGAGGCGTTCATGACGACGTGGGCGGCCATGGCGGATAATTCTTGTGTACTGATGTGTTTGATTTGCAGTGTTTTCTTGTCTCCCTTTGGCACTGGACTCGAATTGAAATATGGGAAGCTGTTGAATTATCGTTGCTGATTCGACGCTGTTGATTTCACGCGGCTGATAGACGTCGATTGTGTGCACGGCGCACGGCAGAGACGGCGAACTTTATTGATGCGGGATGCTACGACCGTCGCTCCCTCCCGGGTTTTTGCTCCACCTTGGTGCATCCGGGAAGCTTACCATCCGCGTCGGCTCATTGGGGGCTCTATCAGACCAGTCCAACAAGTGCCGGGACGGACGCTGGTTCGATTGGCTGCGAGTCCGATAGGGTCGTCAAGCGAGATTACGTCTGGTTCGTATTCGTATGCGCGAGCTGACGAATTGGCCATGAAAGGGACTTTGGCAGTTTATTCCAGCCCCGAACGACCGGTGTAGGGCTGCGCATCCGCAGCCCGAGTGCGCCGGTTTCCGATGAATGCGGTTCCGCGGGATCCAGACGCGGAATCCTTCAAGCCAAACATTCCATCTGGAAGGAGGCACAGGAAAAAAAAAATTGTATTTGAATAACCGAAAGGATTATCTTAATCAAAAGGTGCTTACAGGTCAGGTTAGGTTCACGGCAATGGGAGCGCAGGGCTTATTCTTTCAAACATTAAAATTTTTGCTCTATTATGGATATATCATTATATCTTTTTCTATATGTACTCGTTTCATGATCTCGTAAATTCCACGGCACGTCGCGGCGCTTAGGGCGCGTACATGAACAGCGTCGTGAGCTGCTCGGACGAGTAGCCGGCGTTGAGGGCGAGCTGCAGCATGATGCGGGCCTTCTCGGGGTTCAGGTTCCAGCCGCCGTAGGTGTTGAGGGCATCACTGGCCTCGACGAAGCCGCCCATGGTCCTGCTCGAGACGACGATCTGGGTGTCGTGCTCCTCCGCGAGGGTCTTGAGGGCGGCGCGGCCGGGGGTGGTCCAGCCGCCGGCGCCCATGCCGGCGAGCACAAGGCCCTTAGCACCGCTCTCGACGGCGGCGGTGGCGATGGCGGGGTTGAGGGCCTGGTGGCCGAAGAGGATGTCGACCTCGGGGAGCTCGGTGGTGCCGGAGACGTTGAAGTAGACGCGGCCGAGGGGCATGACGGGGTGGTAGTAGAAGACGGGCTTGATGTCGAGGAAGAAGCCGAGGTAGCCCTGCTCGACGGCCTTGAAGGTGTCGAGCGAGTTGGAGTGGGTCTTTGTGGTGTAGAAGGCGCTGCCGATGCGGTCGTTGAGCACGATCATGGTGCCGCGGCCCTTGGCGTCGGGGCTGCCGGCCAGGGTGACGGCCTCGAGCAGGTTGATGGGGCCGTCGGCGCTGATGGCGGTCGCGGGGCGCATGGCGCCGACGACGACGACGGGCTTCTCCGACTTGACCGTCAGGTCGAGGAAGAAGGCCGACTCCTCCATGGTGTCGGTGCCGTGGGTGATGACGGCGCCCTGGCAGTACGGGTCGTCGAGGGCCTCCTGCACGAGGCGGGTGAGGTTGAGGAGGATGGCGGGCGTGATGCTGCCCGAGTCGACGTTGGCGACCTGCACGCCCTTGACGTTGGAGACGTTCCAGAGCTCCGGCACGGCGGCGATGAGGATGTCGACGCCGAGCGCGCCGGCCTGGTAGCCCGTCGTCTGCGCGTTGGACGCGGCGGAGCCGGCGATGGTGCCGCCCGTGGCGAAGATTGTGATGTTGGGCAGGCTGGCGTTGTAGTGCGTGTCCCGGGTCGAGAGCAGGTTGTAGGCCGGGAGCGGGTCCGCGGCGGGGATGGGGGCCGGGGCCGCGAGGCCGACGGCCAGCTGGGAGGCCGCGAGGAGGAGGCTGCGGGTCTGCATCTTGAGTGGTGTGTTTTTGAGAGTTTGGCGCGCTGGTGAGTTGCTCCGGGAAAGAATTTCCTTTTAATCCTTCTTGTTCTTCTTCTTCTGGAGGCAGCGGTGGCTTCGAGGAGAGAGAGAGAGAGAGGTGGAATGATCTGCAATGCTCTGCTGGCTGGGCTGGAATCAACAAACTTCTGGGCAGGATGTTTGCTGTGTCTTATACCGTTGCCATCGACGCGGCTTATCTCGAGGTGAAATGACCAGATTCATGGCGATAAGACTGGCACTCTCGCATCCGCGTACCTACATCGGAAGACATGGGAAAATACCTCGCTCTAGCCTGGTGCCCGCCGCGCTAGAACCCGTAGACGCCTGGAAGAGGCTGCAGTTCGTTGCTAGTGAGAACACCCGTCGGCTGCTCTTATCTCGGGACCCGGTCCTGGGGCCTCACTACACGTGCTGGGGCTCCGACTACGCCGGGGGCTACATAATACACTACAGCAGTTCAGGGCGAGGCGGGGTGCGTGTGTGTGTGTGTGTGTGTGTGTGTTCCGTGCCCTCGGGATTTCTCTTATCAGTCGGGAAAAAGCAGGCAAATGCCGTCTTCAAGCGTCTACCGACACCGAGGTCAAGGCCTTTTTGGTCTCTGGTTGTGGGGGTTGGTGGGTAATATTGGCAGAGTCGAAGCCTTATCTGCCACTTATCTCTGATGGCCGGGATGGTCGTGGTCGGACAAGATTGCACCATGTACCAGCCGATCAGCACCCGGGGAATTGGCTCGTTCATGCTTATTGCTGCGGCTTATTGAGGCCTTGCATGCCGGCCCCGGACCCTTCTGTGGGGTTGGCAGCTTTTGGCGGGGCGGGAGGGCCAAAAGGCGCGAGAATGACTCGTCGGCCGGCGGGGGATCCCTGGCCGCAGCATGATAACGAACGGGAAACAAGATCCCCAGCCCCCATGCGAAGGTTCCGGTCCCGGCGATCCGTCTGTGGTGTACGAATGCTGCTACTACCACTGCATCCTGATATGGGAACCAATTTACTCAAAGGCTTGACATCCGCGATGCCCTGTTGATAAACGTGGTGCCGCACCGGCCATGTGGAATTCCCGCCACGGCTGCACCGTCTATCCCTTGCGTATCATCCACGCGTGGCTCCAATCTTTGCATTGCTAGCCGCCGAAGCGTAATTTCAATGACATCGACACAATCTCGCCGCGTTCCTATACGGATACAGATGCGGCTGTGCTCGATCCGAGGAAGGTCCAAGACGGGCGGTAGCCAATGGAGCCGACGTATTTGGAGCCGACGGCTCTAGCATTGTCGGCAATGCATTTGGGGACAGTCGACCAACCGCAACGTTTGTCATGGCTACCGCCCATCTCTTGACCGAAATATTCTGCTCACTTCAATCAAACCCGAGATAGTCGTCTCTTATCTCTCCCAGAAGGAGAGAGCGAAGAATTTTACTCCAAGACTATTTCATTCTGAAATGGGCCTCGCTATCGGTTGGGCTGCAGAATTGTGGCGTGTTTTTTTTTGCATGTTGTCCGTCCATGGATACCGACACGAATTGTCTCTATGGGGTGGTGCCCAGTCTCGGCTGACGAACCAATAGGTTGAGAGACGGACCTTTTCGCAACTGAAAGCGCCTGACAACTATTGTGTTAAGAATGAACAACAACACGCTTTCTTTTAGTCTCTCTTTTCTACGGTACCCCCCACGTACTACCGCTACCTCAATGACCTCTACGTTTTTGGCAAAAGAAATAAGCAAGACATGACATCATAACTGGTAGAGGCGGGATTGAAATACCGATATGCCCAAAGCCGAGGTGCAGCGTATTTGCCACGTGCGTCTACTTTCTTTTTTGGGAATCGAGTGCCAACGTTCAATCGTTTACTATTATTGCATTGGTTACCACTTCTCATTATTCATAAACGATGGTTTTATCCCGAAGCCCCACATGTCTTTAACGCCCTTCGCGCTACGCTATCTAAAGATTCTACGCTAGTATTATCGGCATAGACTGGGGCCCGTGTGTGTACGAGCAAATTAGCTGCCAGTAAGATTGGTGGCTAGGATGACGATGATGCAGTGGCGAGTGAGAGGCCAAGTTTATCACTGCTGGTATTGCTTACCTTTGACGAACATTGCCAGTTCAACTTTTAAAAGTTGCTCTCATTCAGATCCGTTTCTCAGAATATCTCATCAGGCTCATATAAATCTCCATTTTGGCGCTTCTGCCGTCCCTTTGTGCCTCTTTTTTGGTAGCATAATGTATGAGAATACATTCCATAAATGTAATTAGTACGGTCAAAGAGCGTCAGAACTCTTTACTTTGGTATATGCTGGCATTTCATTGCCCTAGAGTGTTGGTCTTGATTCCTTCCATGACGGTAATTAGGGTTTTGCTGTTTGGCTCTGCTATTGCTTTGTCATTGCTGCATCATGCCAAATGACGATGGGAAGGCTGTGATGGGAAGACTGTGGTGGGTCAACCCGTGACAGACTCGAGTTGTCGACGTTACATGAAATAAAGTTGGAGTAGTTAACAGCCCGGTCCGATCAAAACAGAATAGACTGACTCTACCATCCAATTATTGTATATGTCAAGTCTTCCCTTTTCAATAATACAAATATAATGAATTATAGTCGCCGTCATGTCGGACTTCTTGGAAGTGGACCAAAGCTACGTTGATCTGCGTCTTTATCTCTTTGATTTGTGTGGCGGATGTGTGTGACCATGTGATTTTATCTTGCTGCCAAAAGGCCAAGCCAAGGACATGGTGTTCATCACCATTTCAGTGCCACTTAAAATTTGTCTATACAAACATGGCCAAGACTCGGACGCCTCGAAAGCAAACATTGCATGACAAGGTCATCCAGCAACAGTCCTCGGGAAGCCAACGACGTAACCTACCAGTGTTGGTGTTTGCTTGCCTTGCCTAGGAGTCGATCGCGTAACAAACGAGCTCTGAGCTCTTTGAGTAACAGCAACTCAGGCTCCCTTGCTCATGTTCACCCAGAATCCGTCTGAAGTGCACGCTTTATACGCAACCGCCCTGGAGACCGAGGAGCAACAAACACACTTCACTTTAGCACTGGTCGAGGAAAGCACCTTCCACTCCCTGATGAGCTCCTTCCCAGGACTACTTGAGAGTCCTTGCGTCACCTGGGGTTTCTCACCTTTTTCCAACATATAAATAAATAAATGGAAATAGAAGCAAGCGAGTCCCGTGACAACAAACAAGAAAATTCCCCTTGCTTCTCTCCCTCTCACCCTCTCACTCTCCTCCTCTCCCTCCAGAGCTTTTAAATCATCTGAAGACAAAAAGCCTTTCTATCCTCGTCTCCTCATCAAAGGAAGAAGATTTTCACCAACACGCAATATTCTTCTTCCTCCACCACCGCGCTTTTGCTCTCCCCCCTCTCTTCCTTTCCCTCTCCCTCCCCTTTCCGCCTCTCCTCTCGCCAACAACACCGTTGCCTTGTTGCCATAAACACACACACTTCCATCTGCCAATCTCACGATGCGCAGGCTTCTCGCTCTCATTCTTGCCTTGGTGGCGTACACCTTGGCGCGTGCTATCCCCGATGGCGCCGGCCCTATCTCGGCTTCGCGCGAGATCGCTTTCACGGCTTCCAACGGCTCCGACGTCGTCTTCAACATTGGCCAAGGTCTTGGTTTCGCCGAGGATGCCCGTCATATCCCTTCTCCTATTGCGAAGCACATCATAGTCAGACCCGCCGATGGTTACATGGCACTTTGCACTGTCCGGGCGAGCCAGCAAGACAGTGGCATCGAAAGCCCCCGTCGCGACGATTGCCAGGCTCTTTACGACTTCATCAAGAACCACAACATCTTCATCTACTTTGAGGACTTTGACGCCGATCTTGGACGCTGGGCCGAGATTGTCTGGGTTGGTAGCTGTGCCTTCCGTGCCCAGTCCTACACCCGCAACGTCGTCTTCGCCAACGGAGACATTGCCAACTTCCTCGACAGGTCGCTGAGCCGACCTTCCTGGACCATCGATGGCCGCATCTCAGCTGCCGGCGAGGCTGATTGCGCTGCTTGGAACAGTAACTCAGGCACTGCCCCTGTGTTCTGGAGACTTCAACAACGCGGTCCCCTACCTTCCGCATTCCATGACACCCTCGCTGTTGATAATAACGCTGCTATCGAAGCCCGCGAGACCAAGCCTAATCAGCCTCTTGTTGTCGAATCTTTCACCAAGATCCCCCAGAATACTTCCGCCTATGTCTTCGACGGCGCCGTCCACGAGGTCCCTGACATCGCATCTGCCCACGACATCACCATCACCAAGCGGTTCGAGATATTTACTGGTCGAGTCGCGGATGGCCCCTTCTGCGATCCTGTCTGGCTGTCCTCGGACTGGAACGAACCCAACATTCCGCTCAAGTCTGACTGCAACAGCTTGTGGGAATTCGTCAAGCACAACACCGCAACGGTCATCTTTAAGGAACGTGACCTCAACTTCTGGGCCAAATTCGCTGCCCACGGAACCTGCGGCATCAGCTTCATGACGACCAAGGAGAAGATTTGGATCACCAGCCGCGACATGGCAGGCTTCCTCGAGAGGGCTCTGAATTACGAGCCCGCCAACACCCGAGACCGGCTCCATGCCAAGATGGGTGTCCGCTGCGGCTTCGAATCAAGCGGCAAGTACGACGGCGAGTTTAGACTCTTTTACCGCGACCCAAACCTCCCTCTTGGTCAACTGGAGCGACGTGATTCGGCCAAGGCTGAGACCACCGAGGGTTTTTCTGCCGAGTCCAAGATGCCCACCCCGCTGATTGACGAGAATCCGCTCGTGAACTGGGTTGACTTCACCGCTGCCGACCAGGACGGAAACAATGTGACCGTCCAATTGAATTCTCGAGCCTTGGCCGCCTCTTCCCCCCAGGGACAACTCGACGCCAGACTCGAAAGATATGATACCCCCCTCGGCCCTTCGAAGCGATGCACCGGCAAGACCAAATACTTTGGCGGCGCTCATCCCGACTCGGCCCTCGTCAACGACTGCGTCAAACTCCGCAACTTCATGTCTATCCGTCGGTTCTACTGGAAGTTCAACCAGGAGGAGTACAGCAGCCCAAATGCCACGCCCCTGGCCAAGGTCGATACCTGCCACTTCGCTTTCCGCCCATACCAGAACAGCATTTTTGGCAACATGGATCTCGAAATCATTCTGACTGGCGCCATCGACCAGCTCGACAACACCAAAGGCCGGATGCGTGGCTGGGGAGACATGTGGTGCGACTTGGATGGCCAGTTTGGAGAGAAGCGCGTTGGAAGATGGGCCATCTACCCTTGAACGACGGTTCCACGAGTTTTCTTTCCTAGCTTTTCAGCGCCCAGGTCTTCGGGGGATGATGAATTGGTAATTGGGGCTCTACGCCATGGTATACGTGGGACTTGCTATAGATAGGGTAGTCTGATAATGCATAGTTCCCTGTTGCGGAAGTTCTCTGACAATGACCGTTTGCGAAATACCTGCGTAATTCTTTTGGGTAGGATGTGATGGGCTTCACCAGCCTTGCCGCTTCATCCAAGATATTTTCGACTGGCAAATACCAGCCTGGCCGTCCCATGCCCACTTTACCTCAGTCGATTATCTAGAGATGTCCTACTCAAATGTGGATCCCTCGAGTATTTACAACGGTGCAGGCAGATGTTCTTCTTATTGACCCGTCGTGACTCGCCAACCCACGTGATGCAACGGACGAATCCTACAGGATGCCGAAGCCCGTCCGATTTGCACCACACCGCCGGCCACCTGACTGCTGCCTCAAATTGTCACCGACTTCATTCTACTGCTAGCATCATATTCCACCCATACTGTTGCACCATCGGCGCACATAAAAGGACGCGGCACCACGGCGCAGCCCGGCGTCATCAACACCTCCCAACCTTCAAAGCCACCAATCAAGTGTACCGGGGGGAACCTTTGAGCAGCAATGGTACCAAACATCTTGCCAAACTGGGCCAGGCTGTGAGTAGCTCCAGGCTTCCAAGCAAAGAACTTTTTGCACTGCGACTCTGCCCAAGACGCTTACTTCCTCCCTACAGGGCGCTGACCATCGCGACCGCACTCTCGTATCTCCCTCAATACCACCGGGTACGGGAACAGGGTCACTGCGACGGGCTCTCGCTGTACTACGTCCTGTTCGGCCTCCTCAACGCCACGGAACAGTTCGCCATCGGCTTCTTCCTCAACGTGAATGACACCGGCTTCCCGCGGCCCGACGTCTTTGTCAATAACCCGGCGACGGCCGGCGACTGGTTCAACTTTGGCCAACTCGCCACCGTCTGGCTTTGTTCTTTACTCTTGTAAGGGGGGTCTCGTCTTGTGTCATGTGCCGTTGTTTCTGGACAAACTCACTCTCATGAAGGAGAATCCGTCATCGCGAACAAAAAGACTCGGATGCTGACGACTGTTTTTGTCAGGTTCATCATTTCTCTGCGCTACTCGGCAAGGAACAGCCAGAGGCGAGCCCCGCGAGGCGCCGTCTCGGCAATCTGCGTCTGCTTCTCGCTGCTCACCCTCTTCCCCGTCATATTGGATGCTCTCCAGCCCCCCACCCGGTCGGAACCGCGGCGATGGGCCCAGGAGATCGTCGGCTTAATACACTACCTCGGCATCCTACCGGCATCCACGATTCTCGCCGTCGCCGGTGTCGTGCCCCAAGTCCGGGAGATGCGTTCTCGAACCGATGCCCGCGCTTTGAGCCTCCCGGGCCTGGCCGTGCAGGCCGTCGTCTTCTCTCTCGTCGCCATCTCCTGGATGGTGCGAGTCAAGTATCCTCCGTACTTGCCGTCTTGGGTTGAGTGGTATTGGTTGATTGGCTGGCCCGTTGTGAACAACGGCCTCTTTGCCTTCGCCCAGGGCGTATTGCTCTGGATTGTTTTGCGACGCCCGGGAGATCACGAACTCCCGGACGACGACGAAAGAAGTCCTTTGCTGAGCAGCTAGAGGGGACTCGTCGTTATGAAGAGCGGCCTGCGACGCAGCAAGTGCCTCTGGCCACTCGCATTCCCCAAAGAATTCTTTTCAACAGACATGTATCGACTTCCCCCCGCCGATTACGCACGGAACTTTTGATTTCACGTCGGCCTCAGTGCAAGCAAGTATTGTGCTGGGCATGCTGGGATGTTCTGTTCGTCAGCATTACGAGGTTACTCGTTGTTTTTTAACTTTTCAGTCGCATTCCCCGCGCACACGTCTTGGCTAAGTGTCACCTTCCGAATACATGCACTTGGCACACGGCCGGCCAAGCGAATTGGCGACGAGATTGATGTAGGGCCAAGGTCGCATGTCCTGATATCACGTGCATGTGCTATCTCTGGCCCGCGAGGGCTCGGCCATCTTTGTGTGGCCCAACAAAGTCAAACCGGGCCCGGCGAAGACGGGCCACGCGAAAAGCCGCGACTTTGCAGACCTCTAATCTGCCGCTGCATGGTACCTTTTGCTAGCTTCCTCCTCGACAACGCGCTCTCGGATTCTCTTTTCTCTCGGGTCACCGCCTTCGCTTAACACTCTAGAGCCTCCCCCGCCTCCGTTACTGGCCTCGGCGTACATGGAGTTGAGTTGGCTTGTGCCCCGTCTATTACTCGGCATCAGACGCCCCTCTCCGTAGCATGGAACCTTTGTTCGAATGAAGGAAAAAGAGCACAACGAATGCTGCTATCCTTGCACCGCACCACGCCAAAACCGGGGCTGGTGATGTAGCCATGCCATGTGAGTGGCCCCGCCCTCGACTGAGCCGTCGATGGGGATTTATATAAAGAGGAGACCTCGCTTTGCCCAGTTCTTCGCAACGGATGCCACGGAAGAAGCAAGCCTGTCAAAGTCCGCCTGCCCCTCGAGTAGATTCTGGTTCTAGTCAATCACGGCCATCATGCGCTTCACCGCCCTCCTCACGGCTCTCGCCGTGTCCTCGGCCGCCGGCTCGTCAGTCGAGCCCCGCGATCCGACAAAGCTCTTCACTCTCGAGACCGCACCGGGCGAGACCGTTACAGTCACGGAAGAGGAGAAGTGGGAGATGATGGACGTATGCGCTTCCCTCCCAGCCTCTTTGGGCTCTTCTCTGTCAGTGCCGCTAACAAACCCCCCCAGAAACGCATCCACTTCTTCGACATCACCGAGTGGTCCGATGTCGCCGCCGTAGCCACCACGGCCGAGTTCAAGCTCGCCGCGGCCCTCCCCTTCCCGACGGAGATGAACCAGACATGCCACGTCAACGCCCTCATCCCCAAGCTGAACACGGACAACATGCGCACCCACCTGGAGCGCTTCTCGGCCTTCCACAACCGCTACTACCTCTCCAAGACGGGCGTCGAGTCCGCCGAGTGGCTGTACGGCCAGATCAGCGCCGTGCTCGACGCCGCGGGGCACCCCACCGCCAACGTCCGCTACGTGCGCCACGTCGCGTGGTCGCAGCCGAGCATCATCGTGACCATCCCCGGACAGGGCAGCAGGACCGTGGTCGTGGGCTCCCATCTCGACTCCGTCATTTCGGGAGACCGCGGCGCCGGCCGTGCGCCCGGAGCTGGTAGGTTCCCTTGTTATTTTCCCGCCTTTGCCGTGGATGGAACATGATCGCGATCCTGGGACGAACGCACTAACACCGAGCCACCAGACGACGACGGCTCCGGCTCCGTCATGATCCTCGAGGTCCTCCGCGTCTTCCTCACCGACAAGAGGATCGCCTCCGGCGAACTGCTTAACACGGTCGAGTTCCATTGGTACGGCGCAGAGGAGGCGGGCCTGCTCGGCAGCCAGGACATCTTCACGCAGTACCGCACGCTCGGCCGCCAGGTCGTCTCGATGCTGAACCAGGACATGGTCGGCTACGTCGGGCGCGACGGCGTCGAGAGGTTCGGCGTCGTCACGGACTGGACCGACCCCGACCAGGTCGCGTACATGAAGCGCGTCATTGATGCTGTGAGTCCCCCCGACACGTGTTGGGTCTTTTCCGGTGGCCGGATCGCTAAAACGGCCTGATGTGAATAGTACACCGACATCCCCTACGAGGAGACGGTGTGCGGGTACGCCTGCTCCGACCATGCCTCCGCCAACCGCAACGGCTTCCCCTCGTCCTTCATCTTCGAGACGCCGTTCGGGAACCACAACCCGTACATCCACACGCCCAACGACACGATAGAGCACGTCTCGTTCGACCACGTCCTGCAGCACGCTAAGATGACGATCGGTTACCTTTACGAGCTGGCTTACTGGCCGTTTGCGTAATCTCGCCATGGTAATGTGTCCATGATATGGAAGGGTACGAAATACGTTTTCTTCGTGCCACCTGTTGTTCTACATGGCAAAACTGCTCGGACTGCATAGCCATTGGTACCTTTCTCGATGATGATCTCACCGATTTAATACAAGATCGATTCTGGCGACGGGGCGTAATCGAGGGACGGTAACGACGAACATCACAATGGATGCCTATATATATGGCTTTCTATGTGTCTCGAAAAGGCCCATGCAGTAGAATATAGTACTTAGTGGTAATGAACAAAGAACACAAGCCCCTATGTGCGTACGCCTTGATTTTCATGATATATCACTGTACGCCTTGCTTTTGAAATTTCAGACACCCTTTGATCCAATAATCAATCACAATACCGTTGGTGTTTTACATTCTTCCCAGGCTCTGCGGACAAGTCAGAGCGCTAGAAACAGCAGTGTTGTACAACACCAGCTATATGCATAGCCCGGTCAAGTCGGACACATCAGAACAATTGCTAGGACGATGGCAACCACACCCGACAGGACCTGAATAGGGACAAACGCATTCTGCAGGTCAAGATGGTTCACCGAAGAAAGCCAGGCTATAACGAAGGCGACCCCGGGAGACAGGACCATGCCGACCCAAAGCAGAATCTTCATCAGGCAATATTCCTGGGTGGTGTAGAAGCCCCATCCGGAATTGAACTGTCTCTTGTGAATCCCTGGAGGCGCTTGCAGCTTTGGGATGCCGTCAAGAACAGCGCGGCTGTTTCGACCCTGCTCGGGCTCTTGGAGTCCCTGGAGTATGCTCTCAGCCATAAGCTGCATGTGCTCGTCGGGTTCCGTGTCCGGCAAGCAGTAATACTCATATCCTTTGCATATTTCTGGAGTCTTCCGGTTGGCTTCCTTTTCGAATGCCTTGACCAGGTCGCAATTGTCAAAGAGAAATGTAAACTAAACGATATGTTAGATCGGTTCATGGCTTGATTTGACTCAGTTAAGTGCATCCTGTTTACCTTCGATAGCTTCACCCCTGTGCAAGTTCTCAAGGAGCTCAACCGGTAAAGCCAAGACCCTCGAGCAGCCTTGAGACTATCCCGGAGGGTAACAAATAGCTGGTAGTCATTTTCCAGTAAATCAACAGACGGAACGGTATACATGCTCGTCTGTTTGACACTCGTCCGGTGTTTATCGATGCAGAAATAAGATTCTTTTCCAACGCTGGCTGTGATGTTTGATGAAGGGTTTGTTGCTACAGTATGACACTTGGCTGCGCCGTTTCTTTGCCAATACTGGAGTACCTTCAAGGCGTTGTGACGGAAGTATTGCCAGCGAGTTGTTAAGCCTGGTACGTTTGTCGATGCTGCTGGAGGAAAGCTTTGAGGAGCGTTCGTTGTTGGTAGAATCCCTGGGTTAGTCACACGAACGCGGTGTCTATAGTGCTCAAGCTGATCACCATTGAGAAATATCGGTATGTCGTGACCTCCATACTGTAAAAAAGAAAGAAGAAAACGTCAATACACCTCTCCTGGAAACCTGATGGATATGCTAAACTCACATTCCACACGAGACGTGCTGCAGCGGAAGCTGGACGTCGGTTCACTGGGGGGAGTGGGGACCAGTCAAAACGATGGCCGACTTTCCGTTCAAATTGCAGCCTCAGTTGATCAAATGCTGATGTTCTGTGCGATGTGGCATCGAGGAGCTCTAACCTCATGTTGCTGACGTGATTTCTCTGAGGAAGTTGATTCACCGGCCGACAGACAATCTGCTACTGTCAGTACCTGCAGCTGCAGATCGGTTGATAGGACACAAACGCACGCTTCTGGGCTCTTCTGAGCTTCCATATGCAGATTCACTTGTCAGCGTGCTTTGTCCAGCACTTCTTATCTCATCCGCGTCGTCGATGTCAATGTGGGATGCTGCTTTAGTAAGAGCAGAAACACACTCTGTAGCTTCAATGCGTTTTTCAACATCTACCACCAACATTCTGGTTTCTATTATATCGAGCATACGCCGCAAGTATGGCGTACATTTCGGTGATTTCCTTAAATCGTCTATCCACTGGACTAGAGTTCGTCATCGCAGAGTATATTTAAGGGGGGGACTGTTATATTTAACTTACTTGTGTGACGGAAGGCTTGACTTCAGCCTTCATAACGGAAGATACTTCATCTCGCTTAACAATAAAGTAGCTGTCATCTGACAAGTCCTTGGGTCCGTTCATTGTTCGGACTTCAGTGAACACGTCATCAACACCATGAATTCCATGCAGATACCACGTTATAAACTCAAGAAAAACACACCCCAAAGACCAGATGTCATATGCCTGAGTACTTATTCCTCTGTTAAGATCATACTCAGGGGCTCGGTACGTTGGCGTGTGCCGCTGCTCCCTATGCTGACCATCTGCAGATCGATGGAATCTTGTTAGACCGAAATCGGAAATTTTCAGGGTTCCGCGGTCATTGGACACGCCATCAGGCTTGAACCAGAGGATGTTTTCGGGCTTGAGATCTCCGTGCCGTCCAAACACAGTTTCCGACTTTGATGCTCTCCTTATTTCGGATTCTTCTCGCGTAACCTTGTGAATTTCCACCAAACCTTGGGCTAGGCCCAAGCATTGCTCTTGTATCCAATGGATGGCATCCGAGTCAAGTTGACGGGGAGGTTGGTTAGCTTTCCAGAATTGACGGAGATTCCCTCCGTTTGCCCATGGGAAGATGAAAGAATAGTTCTCCCCGTGCTTGAAGGTTGCCAAGGGAGTGATGAGATGAGGTTGGCTTCGCACCGTCAATGTTTGAAGAGCTTTCAGTTCCTCAGCAAAGTGACCTTCATTGCCATGTCTGAGTCGCTTTACTGCATATCTCCCTCTTGATGCCTGTGGTGTGTAAGCCTTGGTTTTATCCCAGCCTAAAGAGGTATCGTACAATTTCTTTGGAAAAGTCGTGATGCGCGGTATGTATTTGCACTTTATATACTTCGGAAAACCCCCCAGCCGCATTGGTGGAATCATTAGATTCATCAACGGTAAATGGAAGGATGGTATTCGGATCGAGCTCGTAAAAGCGAACTTTGGACGCGGTATTTGAATTCGAAAAGAACGGTACAAACAGTTCCCATTGTTGAGATACAAACCTTTCCTGTAGGTCCGGAGTCCAGTCACTAAGGGCAAGCGGCAACTTCTCAGACGAGGTATTATCATCACGGGCTTGTTGAAGCTGTTTTCCGGAGATGGGAAGGTCCCTATCTGAGATGCCGGAGCGAATGAAATCGCGTATGTTTGCCGGGCGGTCTACCAAAACCAATGTAGCGAACAATCGAAGACATCGTGTCGAGTTTGATGCTCCGCCTGAGCCTGGCTGGCTGCATATTTTCCGGGAGAGTTCATCCAACTCTTGGCTTGATGCTTCCGGCAGACTCTGTTCAAGTTCCTCCTTGACTCGTTCTTCAGTCAGTAGCCTTTCCACGGTGGCTGTTGGTATAAAGTGCCGTCCATCGGCCGATTTCACGCGAGCATTAAACAGAATTGATTTTAAGCCTTCCCGGTCGTTGTTCTTGGTCTCGGGTACGTCGCTGTCCCGCTGACGCCGAACCTCCCTGAAGCTGTCGCCCCTATCCTTGACAATCTCGATTTCCTCTCCGAGGTCGTGAATCAGCGTGTTCTTATGTCCATCCACCAGATCATTATTGATGTCGCCAATAGACTGTTCTTCCCTCTGAAAGACATTAAGGTGACTTATTGAAGTTCTGGGGCTGTTTCCAATGGAGGAGGCCAATCTGGTATTTCTTTCTGAGGTACGCCTTACAGAGAGCTTTAGGGAAATTAGTTCAATGACTTTTTCTAGAAAAGTGAAGGGCTAAACCTACGTAGGAGCCTGTGGTGCGAACAAATCCTGCCGTCCGCTAGCAGTGTAATCTCGTCAGCGGCAAGACCTTCACCAAAAATACTACTGTTCATCCAAATAATTGGCTGACCAACGAAGAGGTGACCCACACGTCTAATGTCTGCTCCCTGGCTAGAGATGGTCGCTGTAGGACTTGTCGGATTGCACGACCATGTTTTGCGTTGTGACCTGGTTGAAGGCATACTGTATGAAAATTTGAGGCGAAAATACCAGTCTAGACGAGAATTTCTAGGTACTCAAGGCTGGCAATTTCGGGGCGGGCCTCCTCATTTAACCACCAAGATGTTACCACAGCCACACTTCCCTTCTCCTACGTTATCACATACATGCATAACTCTGCCTACGAGGCACACAATGATTGTGACGTGGCTGTGATACAGCGTGGGGCGCAGCTGACAGCCATGAGCATAGGACATATGCAGTATTAACCAATCATCTCACTGACCACATCAGCCCGCCGCCCTTAGCTGCAGCCAGAGACATGAGGCCTATGGATGTCAGAAGAAATATGAATTTCAAGGGACCAAACGATACTGACATTGATGAAAGAGAGCCGCATATAACGTTCGAAATAGAATAATGAAGACAAGCTGCGCGCCTTGATGTTGGAAATACTCTTTTTTGGCGCTCTCTTTCTCACAGCCTGATCAGAAGACGAGCAAGATAATTACGGGGATGTGATCACAGCCTCATGCGTTAGTGAGACACAGCCACAGATCGAGGCGAGCTAAGCGTATCCAAAGTCATCATCGTATATCCATTGTCTGAACGAATATGAATCATCTGCTTTTGTATCCAAGAAATATTGCCAAGACTACGGAATCTGAAAACCACTTGATGACTATGTGTATTGGTCCGGTTTGGTCGAGCGATTATTCTGTTGAGCCGTATTTGCCAGTCCTACCTTACCAGTTATGGCATTTGGTAGTAAGGACTATGCACTGCTATGATCTGGTGCTCCTTTGAAGTAAGTTCTCTGCTAGCCGAACTGTGAAGAAGAAAGGTGCATTGAAGAAGCTATTTCAAAAAGAACATCTTGGGCATAAAACAGAGGAGAAATTGAACTATAGCGGATTAATGCAATGTCCTTTTGATCAATTGCAATCGCTTCGCCTCACTGCTCAAATTAACGCTACTTTATCTATCTTGGTTAAGTAGCGCTCAAGATCAGCAGATAAGCACGGTTGAACGGGCTAGTAGGAAGTCAGGAGGTGACTGTTTAGCCACTCCGACCTCACACCCACTGAGATACACGATGTCAAGACCAGCAGGAACATATGGCCTTGTCTGTTGGTATCACAGGGATACCTGTACGGGTGGTAGCTCGACAAATATCACAACAGTATTCGGTAAGCTGGTTCTGGTCTGGTCTGTAAAAGTGAACGAAGAGAAAAGGCCAGCGGTGGCAGCAGAATAAGTAACACTTAGGCTTTATGATTTCTGCACTCTGGATTGCTCTCACGTGTGACACGCTCGACGTCAGCGACTATACTAACCCGATGTCGGGAGCTGAAGGGGAATACAGCATAATGTCACGGCGGATCCGGAGACGGGCTGCTGCGGCAGCCGGGAGAGGTCTGCCCCGGACCAGTGAGTGAAAACTGTATTGCAAAAGGGAAAGAACTATTTATGGTCCATACTGTAATGCAAGGCCTTGAATAGGTTGTGGGCACATGTGGACCCGGCCGCGAACCTCGTGACAGTCATATTGTACGACTTTGACTTTGGAAGGGAGCACCACCCCCTCCCATCTTTTCCCCGGCCTGAGTTCTAAGTTATGTTATGAGAATGAAGATGTTTGTCGATAGTCTGCTTTTGTCAGGCTTGTCTTCTCTCGCTTCTTTCGGGTCGTTATTTATAGCCCGAAATGAATCTGCCAAAGAGGGTGTCCGCCTCAAAAGTTTGGAATGGGGTCCTAAGGTGCCAGGAGGTGCTGCTGGGCTTTTTTTAATTTGTTTTCACTTTTGTGGAGGGAGAAAGGATTGGGCTGTTGGTTGTCTGCGGGAAGAGTTGGTGTTGTATTAAGGAAATCCAGGCAAGTATAATCCTTTTCGGAATAGGACTATTTGGGTAGAGCAATTGGCGTCCAGAAGAAGATGCCAACCATTCTCAAAGACCAATTCATCGATAATCTATGTTAAATATGGTGCCAATATCGGACGAACCTATCTCAAAACTAGATATTCTTCAAGTCTCGTGATAATCTTGGAGGCTAATCAGGCGGGCTTTGGTCCTCCGGCACTAAATATATATCAATTACCCACCAGTAACTAGTACGAACATGGTTGAAATTGCTCATACCTTGTGCAATCCGTCGAGATGTTTACTTGGCTATTCAGCTGATTTGACTCATCATATTCAAGCTCATGCTCTACTCTTGAGAATGTTATGTAGATCAGGCCTTGGCTGGGCAATCGTCAGTGAACACGCAGAGCCTACTGGGGAGATTGGCTGGCTCACATCACTTCTCACTATTCATTAATGTAAACCTGGATAAATGTCTAATGGCTGGTTCTTCTTAACTAGGGAACCTTTCGTTCAGTGGCTGTGCACAATAAAGTGCTCATCAATGCCGGTTGCATTGCCAACATGGACTAAATCCTTTCCCCTCTCAGCGCGGCGTTTGTCTCACCACGTGGGGGGCTGTGATCGGGGGTTTATTCTGATGCAGACGCGCAATTTCCTGCCTGCGGTCTCGCGCGCATGCCGCTCTTGCGTGTACCCCGCAACACTGAAGTCAGATCCGAGGCAGGGGTCTTTTGAGTGGCGGCTGCTCCCGGGTGGGTGGTGGCGTCTTCAAGGGGCCTATGGCCTCTCTCATATTTGTTTCTCGTGCCGCCCCTCCCTTTGTATTTTTTTGTTATTTAGTGGTGGCCACAGGCTGGGAGAACAAGGCATTGTCTTGTGTGCCAAGGCTTTTCTGTGCTGGCCATGTAAGGACCACGTTGCACCAAAGCAATTAGGTAATGTGCGACAAGTGTCCCAAGACATCTTTCGATAGAGCGCCTTCTTTTGCTCCCTACGCATGTCCACAGTGAGCCAACGAACAGGAAATTACTTCCCAAGACAGGCATGTGCCGTGCTTGGCGGTCTAGAGTCGGTTAAACACCGAGAGGGTGTGATTGCAATCGCCCGCTTTGTACGCTTCCAAGCACATGGAAAATGCACCGATGGCGGGGTGTTTGTGTTGCCCAGGCCAACAGCCTGGGTCCACGTATCTGGCTAAACTTGGATATTGACAAGATTTTCTTCTTCGGTTGGATACAATCAGTTCTCCTTCTGGAAGTGATAAGATGGCCAAGAAATGGTGCAATCCTGCGCCCTGCATGAGACGGTCCGTATCCGATTGAGTGATGTGAGACAACGGAGACGACTGCCATCCTAAACAGCTCAGGTACGCTAGAGCAAGGTTCCACTTTTGATACGAATGGGAGCATCGAGCTCTCCAACTGTCGTGACGTCCTGGTGGGCGAAGTACAGATGTGATATTGGACCATGTGCCGATTGGCCCGAGACCCCGCCTATTCGCATGAAACTTTAGGTTTCACTCAATGGGACATTGTTAATCACTACAATCTGGAAGGAGGATAAGGATTTAGATTGCGGGGCGGGTAAGTTTACGCCGCCGAGAGTGAGGGGCAGGTCTTGTTGGTGCGCGCCAATGGACGAGTTTGAGGCACAGGTTCAGTAATTCAGTGATGCCGGCGAACCTTATAAATACGAGGGACCAGCAGCTTGAGGAGAGCGTGGGGACTGATCGCTCTCGAACTCAAATCTCCAACCATCTCCAGCATTCAATTCATCGGTCTCTCAATATTGCGTCAAGTTAACGCCATATTCCTCCACACAGCAAACAATATGGGCGTCTCCACTGAAGTCCCGCAGACCGTCGAGTGGGCGGGGAAGAGGGTCCCCGTCTACCCCATGGAGACTGTCGACTTCGGACGGGTGCTGTCACAGGAGCCGGCCGAACTCGAGAACATGCTTCGCTGCTGCCAGAAGCAGGGCTTCTTCTACCTGGACTTGAACGGCCTTGACGGCAGCAGGTTCCTCGACGACCAGCAGAAGACTCTCGACTTGATGCACCGATACTTCGAGAACCCCATTGAGGCCAAGAATGAGCTCGGTCTTGTCACCGCACATCTCGGGTAAGTTGCAGTAGCCTGGTTTATCTATGTTGAAGCAAATCCCTAACCCACCGCCACAGATACGAGCCCGTCGGTTCGCGCACGGGCGGTCTTCCCAACACCAGAGACGGATATGAGATGTTCAAGGTGAGGCTTGAATGAAGTCTGCCTTATGTGTCGACAACCGAGACTAAGTTTCTATAGGTTTCCAGAGATGAGATCCAGAGATCAGACCCGAAGTTCCCTAAGATCCTCCAGAACGACACGGACAAGGCGATTCTGAAGAACGCCATCTCCGGCTCCAACATCGTCACGAAGGCGGTTCTCTCTGGCCTCTCGTCCGCCATGGGCCTCGTCGGCGCGGCGCGCTTTGAGAACGCCCACCGCAACGACCGCCCTTCAACTTCGACCCTGGCCATGATGCACTACGTCCCTGCCGACCCAGTCAAGGACAAGGAGATCGGCCACCAGAAGCACACCGACATTAGCTCCCTCACTCTGCTTTTCGCCGAGGAGTGGGGCCTCCAGATCCGCCCTCCCGGAACCCGTGAGTTCGGCTTCGTCGCTCCCAAGAAGGGCTGCGCCATCATCAACGTCGGCGATTCGCTGCGATTCGCTAGTGGACACACCATGATGTCTTGCATTCACCGCGTCGTTCCCTTCAACCCCGAGGAGCATCGCTACTCTATCGCCTACTTCCTCCGCGCCGAGAACGAGACCATGTTCACCGACAGCGAGGGAAGATACGTTACTGCCGGCCAGTGGCACGACGAGAAGTTCTTCCTCTTCAAGGCCACGCCTGATATCCAGGCCCTTGCCCCTCCCTCAATGTTGTACGGTGGCATGACTGCCGATGAGGAGTGGACTCCTTACGCCCAGCCTACCCTTGCCAAGGCGCACGCACCGGAGTTGCCGACAGAGGAGCTCAAGCAGAAGCCCGTAGTCAAGGAGACACTAGTTGAGGCTCACTAAGAAGTGATTTTGCTGTGCTCCAAATAGAAACCGTCTGTTTCTCAAATAATAAGAGAAATTTCAATATCTTTTTGACTGTTAAACAATCTAGGAGATATAAACTTATTGTGCATGATGGAGATTTTCAACTGCCCCAAAACTGATTTATCTCGCCGATTGATTGGCCTTTAATGTGTTATGATTTCCGCGATGAATATAATGCAGTCATTCAACCTGGAGTCATACACTGGAGCTAGAGAACCAGCAAATCCCAGTTTCGTCAGCATCTATCATGGCGAAAAAAAGGCAGAGATTAGTAGAAATACCGCAAAGTAGCATGTCAAAGCATCCATTAGTTCTGGATGGCGTGATATAATAGCTATAGAAGAAAATCTGGCGATGCCAAAACTCGCAAAACCTGACAGCATGCTGTAAAAGAACCCGGATGGCTTCCCGAAAACACCAAGATGGACGGGGAATGTTTAGTTGGCTTCTTTGAGACTAAAATGATTTAGGCGAACTCAGCCCTGTTCTGAACCCCTGTCCTTTTCCACGTTCCCCTCCCTGAGTGACAGGGGGCGTCACTTCGACCGCATTAACCAACCTTTTTGCGATTTACCCTCATTGCAAATTGTCCCAAGTTCTTATCACTACTCGGGCCGAGTAAATGTGGCCGTTGCAGCCATGAAAGCAGACATCAATGTGGAAAAGGATCGCCTCCCGCCATACAGCGCGACCCCGACGGGGAATACCATTCCTCGTCGATGGGATTCCACCCTGCAACTTCCCCGCAGGTCGCGATCGCTGCGCGTTCTAGGGTTAGCATGTCTCGCGTTCATCGTCTATGCACAGTGGAAGCAAATCGCACCCGCGACAGGCCGGCTCGGCCCTGAAATCACAATTCACGGCCTTTCTGTCCAACAACTTCACAAAGACCTCGCCACATGCGCCGAACTGCACAGCAAACCAGTCGATCCCATTGGTCTCGGTCGAACGAGAAACGGTCGTTATGTGGACGGCCAGAAACCCACCATCATCAGAAACGCCACCGTGTGGGTTGGCGAGCCAAGCAAAGAGACCGGACACTACACATGGGTCTCGGCCGATGTATTCATCGAGCATGGTCTCATCCAATCAATCGCTAGGGAGATTCCATTGGATACCCTCCCAAACGACATCTTGGTTTACAATGCCGCAGGCCGGCCTCTTACTAGTGGCATCATAGATATGCATAGCCATGCTGCAGTGCGCTCGCTACCAACACTGCACGGGAACGAGGACGTCAGCGAGCTATCGGCGGACATCACCCCCTACGTGCGGTCCATTGACGGAATTAAACCTACGGATCACCAGCTTCAGGTCATCAAATCCGGTGGCGTGACCACGTCACTGATCTTGCCGGGTTCCAGCAACAACATTGGCGGCCAGGCGTTTGCAATCAAGCACGCTGTTGGCCGGGAGGACGGGCGCAATGAGACGAGCGTGGTTGACATGCTAGCCGACCCGGACCGCACATGGCGGTATATGAAGATGGCTTGCGGTGAGAACTCTAAGCAGGTCCATGGCAAAGCTGGAGAGCGTGGCCCATACAGTCGCCTGGGCGAGAGCTGGGAGTTTCGCCAAGCATTTGAGAAGGCCACCTCTCTGATGCGCCAGCAAGATGATTGGTGCAGCACCGCGGCCAGAGGGTTGAACAATGTCCAGAATTACTTACCCTTCGAGCTAAAGTGGGAGGCGTTGGTGGCCCTGCTCAGGGGCCAGGTGCATGTTCATGCTCACTGCTATACCATCACAGACCTTGAGGCATTTATCGATCACACCAACGAGTTCAAGTTTCCCATACGAGCCTTTCATCACGCACATCAAACGCACCTAGTACCAGAGGTGAGTATCGAACGAGGTTGAAAATAAATCAGCCTAGTATTCTTGCTAGTCGAGCCTTTGCTAAATCTGCTGTGCTCAGATCCTCAAACGAGCTTGGGGTAATGACCCGCCTGCATCAGCCCTCTTCGCAGATAACATGTGGTATAAAGCTGAAGCCGCCATGGGTTCAGAATATGCTGGTAAACGCCTCTACGACGCCGGCCTAGTCCCTATCTACGTCAGTGACAACCCGGTTCTCAACGCTCAACACGTAGTCTTCGAAGAAGCAAAAGCCTACAAGTACGGCCTGCCATACCACGCGGCCCTCGCATCGGTAACAAGCGCGCCGGCTGAGAGGTTGGGATTGGGGCAGAGATTGGGCAAAATCAAGCCGGGATTCGACGCGGATATTGTGGTCTGGGACAGCGACCCATTGAGTGTTGGTGCAACACCAGTCCAGGTCTGGATCGACGGGACGGCTCAGTACGAACAGCCTGTCGAGCTGAACAAGACTTTTGAAGGTACGATTGTGCCAGACGAGAGTTTGGCCAATGTTCCCGGCGAACCAAAGATTGTGAAGGGGGATATTGTCTTTACGGGTGTTTCGAAGATTCTCCACTCGGTCGAGGTAGAAGGCTTCGCTGCTGATGGGATAACTCACAACGTGGCCATCTCTAACGGCAAAATTGTTTGCGTCGGAACTTGTGCAAATGAACTAGCCAGAACATTATCGTCAAAAGATGCCGTGGTCCACCTCAAAGACGGCTATCTTACCCCGTCATTCACTGCATTTGGTTCTACCATTGGTCTCAACGCCGTTGATTCTGAGCGGGATACAGACAACGGCGCTGACGGTGCCAAGTTCAGCCGCGGCATTGACGGCCTTGCACTCGACACCGAAAAGCTCCGAGTTGCCCGTAAATACGGTGTTACAAGCGCCATATCAGCTCCCAAGTTTACTGCCCTTGGTACTCATCACGGTACCAGCACTGCATTCTTAACGGGCGCGAAGACTGTCCTCGATTCTGGGGCCATTCTGGTTCGTGACGCAGCCATTCACTACACGCTGGACCTTTCTGCCAAGCGCGGCATCGATGGAGTTTCTTCGATATCGGCGGCGGTTGGAGAATTGAGGCACAAGCTGCTCAAAGCCGTTTCATCTTCTGCCGCAAATGACACCATCGATATCGAGGACAGATACTCGGAGAGTGCTTTTCTTCGTGAGGTCGTGGATGGAAAGATTTCGCTTGCAATCACGGTACATAGTGCAGATGTGATTGCATCCTTGTTGGACGTGAAGGCCACAGTCGAGGAGGCCATCTCAAGTTATACCAATAACATCCCCAAGCTTCGACTAGTTATCATAGGTGGTGCAGAATCTCACCTGGTAGCGAATGCACTCGCAGCGGCCGGAGTAGGTGTCGTGTTAGCGCCAATGCAGTCTTTTGCGATCTCTTGGGATCAGCGGCGGGCACTTGCAGGAGCGCCTCTAACCAATGACACCGCCATCAATGTCCTACTTGACGCAGGAGTCGTCACTGCCATCGGCTTAGAGGAAGACTGGCTTGTGCGAGATCTGGGATTGCTAGCAGGCGTCGCGTACAGAAACAGCGAAGGGAGATTGGACGAGAAGAAAGCACTGGGCTTGGTTAGTAAAAACATCTATGCTATTCTTGGTCTAGAGAATGCCTCTGGGGCGGATCGCTTTGTTCTACACGAAGGTAGCCCATTGGATATTGGTTCAAGGACAAGAGCCATTGGCGACGAAACAGGGATACATCTAATTGATGAGGCTCGTATGTAATGATATAAAAGCCTATCTAGCTATAGGGAATAATGTTACCATGGCGAAGTGTGGTGTTGGTGTTGATGATTTGAGCATATAGAATGAATCATTTCTTGATGATAAAAAACATAAACTGGATTACATTACCACACCCTATTAGACCTATGATGAGCTAAATCTAAGAAAAGCTCTCTTTATGGAACCAAACTTCGCTCGCGCCAGCTTTACCTCCCAAAATGTGTTCCTGGGCCACGGCAGCAGCCTTGCCCAAGTCAAAGGTCATGGAGGATGGACCGCAAACAACCATTCCTGCACTTCCACTCCCCTCGGTTATCCTTTGCGCTATCGACACTATATCAGGCCGCCCGGAAAAGCACTGAAAGTCGATCAGTCCACCTGCAGAAACCGAATCAAGCCTCCCCGGCACTCCTTTTTCATCCTGATGACTCGAATATTCAGGGTCAAGTGATGTTGAAGTGTTTGTGGCAGAGGAAACAGTCTCGTAGAGATGTGCAGAAACTGTGGAGGTTTTTTCTTTGCCACTCTCGTGGTGTCGTTCGGTAATATCATCAAGAGCTCGAGAGTACCACTCCCGGAACCCGGGATCGCGTGTGGCAACGACAACTTGTAGTTCCGAGCCCGCTCTTTTTTCCATCTTGGATTCCAAAAAACTCTCAATCATCGGCAGTGAAAATCCAGCACCGGAACCACCAGCCAAAACTAGTGTTCTGTCAAAACCGCCAAACCATCGATTCGTCACTCCGCCGTAAGGTCCATCGAGCAGTACTGGGATCGCAATATCGGGCGATTTTTCCGCAATTTTTGCCAAGCGAGCGGTTACGCCACCCTTGGGCTGGATATAGAATATCATCTGGTTGCGTTTTCCATGTTGCGGTACTGAGCAGATGGTGAAGGGATGCGCGGTTAACGCATGAAGACCGCATGCCATAAATCGAAGGTAAACATGCTGACCAGGCGTCCAAGACGCGTTGGTCTCGATGATGACCTTCAAACAGTGCGGTGTTATGAGTGATAGCCGCGCATGGTTTACGCCGTGTTCCATATAGGTTTTGAACTGGGTGTAGAAGAAGCAGAGTGCGTACAAAACTGCCGTGGCAATGAAGTAGTCCCAAGAGGTAAGGCGAAAGTCGCAATGTATGAAAAAGAATATGAAAAATACGGCGGCGGCGAGAATGTGGGTTGCCTTGAAGAATTCGTAGTAACGTTCACTATTGGAGTAAGTCAATAGTTCAACAAGTATTGATACAAAGTGCTACTGTATGAGAAACATACCGGATCCAGCGGATGGACATAAATGTCAACCATGCTTGTGCAAGAAGTGCAATAACACCGGTAACCCACATTCCTCCGTCATTCCACTGTTCCACTATATCGCCTTTCCACATGTGGAAAATGATGAAGGGAAACGTATGCACCAGAGCCAAGGCGAACATGGCCCAGGCCACCCAGTTGTGCCAGACGTTGAGCTTTTCGTGAGAAATGCCAGTAACAGCCGAAATTGGATTGGCCTTCGCACCGAGAATGCTAGGTCATGTCAGAAATCCTCATCCTTTATCCTCAAAGCTCCAATTCTTTGAAGCAAAAAACCTACAAGAGAAACGGCATGCATGCTAAGGCCATGTAACCTGCCCTAGTGGCAAGCGGTGGAGAGTTTCCGAAGCTGATCTCCTTTGTGTTGGGCCAGTAGTATGGCCGAGGACCGAGAGTCATGGCTGCGGAATACAGTCAGAAGACGTCGCTGGCAATGTAGAGTTTAACTTTGACTTACCAAGAAAGAACATGGCTCCTACTGCGCCAAGTAAATACGTTCCCAGCGATTGAGTGTTCCATAAGCCGAAACGGTAACTTTTGTAGGAAAGGAAGCGGCTGAGAGACAGAAGACGCAACCACAGTGTATTAGATCCTGATGTGCGCGGGCCATGGACGGATGCGAAATTCCCAATAGTGAACAGCAAGATAACCGCAAGAAAGAAGGCCACTGTTGGAAGCCCATAGCGGTGATCAGCCTCGTACCAAAACACCCAATACCCGGTCTTGAGAGCGCATTGGTCGGGCGTCATGGAGCATTTTCCGGCGTCGCGGCTCGAGTGTAACAGGACAGGCTGGTCTAGCCATGGCAGAGACATTCTGTTGCTGAGCCTTTGTTAACGGAGGAGTACTGGTGGCTGGGCTAAGCGGACTGAGTAGTGGGAAGTAAGAAAATGAGAACGATCAGGGTTTGTTTTTGGGCGAGGAATTGCAAACATGGATTGTCAAATAGCAAAAGCCAATGCCTCCCGACGGAATACTGGTATCCATTCAGTTGCATTTGATACCAGTGAACTCCTACTGATTGTTAAGCATGACAGAAATTATCAGTCGTCATGGCCGTATCAAAGTGGTGACCCTCAAGGTATGAGGACTGCAACTGCTCACGTTTTGAGCAGATTTGAGCTCTTTACGACTGCCGCCCACATAAGCGCTACCCATGCCTCCAATGTTTTTCGAGCAGTTTATCGGTGCTTAAAAGCCGGAAACACTATGTAGTGTGAACAGATGTAACACTGATTGAAGCAGGCATTTTTTATTGGCCAAGCTTTTGTCTTTTGACGATCTACCGCGTGGGGAATGGAGAACTGGCGCGTTTCGGGACCCTCCGTTCCCACATTCTTCCCGAGCTTACGTTGTTCAGATGCCGTGATACCCGCCCCGAAGGAAGAAACTTGCTCATAGTATTTCGATTTCCCTGGGTTGCTCGGCAAGATGATTCATTTTTACCGCGGAGTTCTCATCTTTTTATATCAATCTTAGGGTACCCGACACTCGATGTGCCAATGCAAGCAGTTCTCGTTCAACCCATAGATGAGCTTGAATGTCACCCATTGCGCCATTGGCCGACACCAAAGTATTAAAGACAGCAACCGGAAGGCATACACACACTGAACCACCGTGTCCCACATTCTACGGAAACTTACTTCTCTGAAAATGGATATGGACACTGCAACAAGCACCGCCATGGCGATGGCCACCTCGACTAGTGCAAGCTCCAGCAGCATGTCCGGCGACAGCATGTCCATGTCAATGGCTGATATGGCCATGACATTCTTTGAAGCGTTTCAAACACCTCTATTCGCAGATGCATGGAAACCAACCAGCAAAGGCCAGTATGCGGGTACCTGTATATTCTTAATAGCTTTGGCTTGTACTTTACGCCTACTACTTGCCCTCAAGCCGATCCTGGAAGGTCGCTTCTGGAGAAACTATACCATGTACGACTCGAACAAAGATTTTACAACTTCAAATCACGGCGGGGAAATCGAACGTGGAAGCGCTGTGGTGGTGATGCGGAAAGACCTCGGTCGACGGTGGGCGGGATGGCGAGCGAGCGCTGCTGCAGCGAGGGCGACTTATGAAGTCATCGTTGGAGGCGTTGGATATCTCCTGTATGTGAACCCTCCACCTAGTGACTTGAGTTGCATGTTTTCTTACTGGATATTAGGATGCTTGCTGTAATGACGATGAATGTGGGATATTTCCTCTCTGTACTGGGCGGCATCTGGCTGGGGACATTTCTGCTTGGGGGCCTTGCTGGCAGCAGCCAGGCAGTACACTGCTAGGCAATACATAAGAGTTCATAGCTGGAGTTTGATGGCATCTTTGGTCAATACATATTTCTCGGACGAAAATATTCTAACTACATCAAATGTTCATTGTCTATGTTAAATCATTTCCAACTCTCTTTCATTTGCCTCTTGTGACCGTTGATGCTCCTGTTGATGCTCCTGTTCATGCGCCGGGCCATGCTCATTCTCATGTCGCTCTTGCGTCCGTGGTAAAAACCACTGATGCCCAGTGTAGGCCGTATCCTCAACACTCTCGACCGATTCGACGCCCATCCGTCTCCCATGCGTGCCGGTAACCGCACCATAAAAGTATCTCCGGCCAAGCTCCTTGACCCGCTTCTCCCTTTGCTCGGAATTCAACTTCGACAATCCTTCAAAGTCATCCAACATCCTGCTCTCGTTGACATAGTACATTGCGCCGGCAATACTTCGCGGGTCGACTGGCATCTCAGGCCACTTGATGAACAGACTCGCGGCGAGTGTCAGTATCATGAAAGCCATAATCGATACGCTCATGATTGTGCAAACGTTGTGCGAATTGAGTGTCTGCGTGAGGTTGTACGGGACGTTGGCGAGAAGAATTGGGAGGAACTCTGCCAGAATGGCCATGAAAGCGGCGAGCATGAGAACTACGTCTCCTTGAATGATCGCGGCATAGATACCGTAGAACCCGTTTGTGGGGCGGGTGAGTAAAATGGACTTTTCTGGTGGCTGAGAGCGCCGGCCCATGTGATAGTATGGACTGATGACTGCAATGCCTGGGGAGTTGTTGTCAGTAAAGAAGGCCAGTTGGAATCTTCTCCAGTCGTCGTGGATCAACTTACTAATAAAAATAGACTGCCAACAGAAAATGATTGTAACACCCAACGCTGCGAAAAAGAACCGGACTCCGAATGTCTGACTATCCATGAAATCCTTGAATGAAGTCCGAACGCCAAGAGTGATGTGATAGTACAGTATTATGATAAGCAATGCGATAAGGAAGAAGAGGAAAGCCAATCGCCACCAATATGTCAGGGCAATGAAGGGGACGGACTTGCGCCTCTTCTGGGCATCTCGTTGGTATGCGTCATTGAACTCGTCGTCAGATTGGAGCGCACCAGATGCAGTAGCATGTAAGCTCTGCGCCGAGTCGTCGTAGTAAATGATGCCGTATTCGTCACGCCCGTGGCTGTTTTCAAAATAACCAATCCAATACTTTTTCTCTCTCATTGCTTTTTTGCTGGCTTTGAAGTCAATCTGTCGCGATCGGATTTCGCCATTTCGTGTGAGCGACGATATCCCGGCAATGCTCCAGGGGTTTGCGTGGAGCCCAGTTTCCCAATTCCGGAGGAAGAAGAGCAAAACCAATAGAAGAACGATGATAAAAGCAAGCAGGGCAACGAGTGCGTGTGCAGACACTGTTGAGACGCCTAACTGTATGCCGCAGCCGTCGATAGCAGTGATTCTGCATTTTCCGTGGAGCTTCATGCCAATTGCCTCGGTGGCTAAAGGCGCTAGGAGGGACGACGACCATACCACCAACGTTGTAATAAAAGGTACTGGATGTCCCTGCATGAGTACTTCGAATGGTGCCAGGAACCCTTTCCAGCCGTCGAATTGGAGTGTCATGCTATTCTTTCCCAACGATCCTTCCTCCTGAGCGAGAGCAAAAAAAGGTTGGTACAGCTTGGCGTTAAGGTCGATGATGCGCAAAGGAATCGTGATTAAGACAGCTAGAATGACGGGAAAGAACTTGCCGAGGAAATAGTCCCCATTAGTGAATGCAAACTTCTCGATCTGGGTTATAATAATGGCAGGCGAGCCTGTAGCTGTCGATTCAGATACGGTCGTAATAGTCGCCGTTGACGGCTTGATTGTCGAAAGGCGGGTAGTAGGTTCAGGCGTCGAGGTGATTGTGCTTAGCTTGCCCGATATTGTGGTGACTATGGTTGTTGGACTGGGCGTAGAAACAATAGTGCTTAGAGATCCTCCAATGCTGGTGATCACCGTGAAAGAAAGTGGCATTGTGTCTGTCGGAGTTGTGACTATCTCGATCGTGGTTGGGGTGCCTCCCACAACAGATGTGAATACTCGTGGAGGTGGCGTCCGGACAATGGTTGTCTCCTGACCATTAATTATGGTCCTGATTGTTTCCGGTTCGTCCGTTGTTGTGAAGACCCCAGTGCTACCGCCAACTTGTGAGATTAGTGTCAATGAGACAGGTTTGAACCCTGCTGTCTCCTTGAAAATCCCCGTGGCGCCCGGTGTCGATTCAACGATGACGACTGTTGGTGTTCCAGCTATAGTTGTTTGAACCGCCATGTAAACAGCATTAGGAGATGGCGTCACCGTAATAACCATCTGTGTCTCCTCTCCACCGTTCCTTGTTACGAAAGTCTCGGGCCGAGGCGTGAATGCCACGGTGTAGACCCCCACTTCATTGGTCACAATCTTCTGAGGTACACCAGTATCAACAACTGTAACGACCTTTGCACCAAACACACTTGTGATGACTTGGGTGACTGGAGTTGGTGGATTATCGTCCTGGCCTTTGGACCCTGGAGCAATGGTGATCACTCTTGTGATTTCCGTTGTCCCGACTGACACATATACTTGCCCTGTTGCGGTGGAGGTGGCTACCGTAGTGATAGCAGAAGGCCCGGAAGTGATGACAACGGAAGTGACTGAACTAACAGTCGGCGGCCCGTACTCATGTGCCGTCGTAATTATTGTGGCCTCTGTCGTTTGAACTGTTGTCTTATATCCTGTTGATTCAGGGATCGCCACAGTAGATGTCGTCACACGGCCCACCGTCTTTGTCGCTGTTTCCAAGTAGGTGGTTTTTTCATCGCTAATGGTGTCCGTCCGAGTGTGTGTTTCAGGTACAATTATAGTGGTAAGAGAGTTGCTGCTCGCGTACGTTGTCTTAATTGTCTTGGTTACGCCAGTTGTGATGATTTTGGTGATTGTTGTTTCCCTAGTGGTACCGGGAAGCGTTGTTTCAAATATTGTTGTGAATGTGGAGGTAATGTTGGTCAAAATCACGGTGGAGTAAGTAAACGTAGAGGCAGGTTTGGTAATGGTTGTTGTGAACTCAGACTTGATGACTTCAATACTCTCGTCGCTGGCAAGGGGTCTCGAGGATGGGCTGCTGGATTTGGAGGAGGAAGAAGTAAGTCCTGCGGGAGGCGCCTTGCGTTGCCCTGACACATCTGGAGTGGACGATGCGTCACCATTTGGGTCGGAAGCTGTCGAGCCTGGATTTCCCTTCATTTGCTTCGTAACCTCCGATTTCGCGGCTGTCTGAGAGATGCTAGAGGAAGTTTTGGTGATGTCGGCATTTTCAGAAGACGTGGCCTTCATCGACCCCGATATTATCGAGCTTATGGTCGTTTGAATTGATTTACTTGACTCCCCGGTGGTGGCAATGCGAGTAGTTTCAGATGGCTTTTCGGTTTGCGTTGAGGAAGCCGACTGAAGTATTTTGTTCCTCGCTTCGGTGTTTTCTGCGATAGTGGGACTACCCGTGACAGAGGGGGCTTCTTTCTCCTTGTTCGACGATGGCAATGCTGAGGATAGAACCTGCAGGTCCGTCTTTGACGCGGGTGCAGCTGTTGACTGTACTGGTGCCGAGGCCGGACTGGAAGGCTGTTTAAGCTCAGATGTTGTCGGGAGCTTAACGTTGCTAGATGGGATGACAGCTGCCGGCGTTGGGGTGTTCGGTACTGAGGACAGAACCTGCGGTTCAGTGTTTGAAGCAGGTGCAACTGATGACTTTTCTGGCGGCGAAGCCGGTTCTGAGGGTTTTTTAGGCTCAGACGCTGTCGGCGTGTTCGGTATCGCAGCGGGGGTTGATGTCGCAGGAACTTGCGGTGAGCTGACTTTACTCGGAGATGGGTTCGGTTCGGCAGATGAAGGTGGTTTACCAGCAGAGCTGGAATTCTGTCGAGCTTTCAGGTAGTGACGAGGTTCGATTGTTGCCGTGCTGTCGGAATTAGGCATCGTCTCCCGGGCAAATATCACCAAGCCCATTAGCATCGAGAGCAGTAAAACCATGCAGACGATGAACGGCCATCGCAACGGTTTCGGCCGATAGTTTGGCTTCTTAGGAATCTTGGCATGGTGTTTCTTCTCTTCTACATCGGGATGGTCGTCGTAAACGTCTTCGGTCGCCTGCAAGTTGTACTGCGCGTGCGACTCGAAGGTCGACTGGTCAACAGGCGGAGGTTGATGCATCTTGGCTGCGAGCCGAAGTCAACGGCATAACCGGCCCGAGTCTCGGAATTTTCGTTCCCGCAGGTCGTTGGGTGATGTACCTTGGCTAAGAGAATTTAGTGGTTCAGTTTACAGAATTCCTTGCCGCGCTGTGATGGAAGGGAGTCGCTCATATTTCGAGCAACAAGCACCACGGTCTAATCCCCTCTCCGCGTCCCCCTTCCGTGTCCGCCATCGCACAATTAGGATTCTTCTTTTAGTCTCACAGTCTCATATCCACATGCCGCTAGTTTTTGGGCTGCTTTGGCTATGAGACAGGCAGACAGTGTGGCCAGGCACTTTCGGGGCTTTGCAACTTTGACGGACGCTCATTCGTCGTCTTCCGTCTGTCGATGGTTCCAGCCCCGGTGGCTGTCAGGGAGGCCGCTTGACCGCATCTAGGCCACGTCTATTGCATGTTGTCGCGTGGAGCTTTGGGCCAATCACCGTGTCTTATAATCGAGATGGCGTAGTCCGCCCTCAGCTGAAGCCCGCCCACCTCGACGGCGCCAGTCAAGATGCGGACTGGGAGCTAAGGGGGTTGAGCCATGGCATTTGTTGGTTGAAAAGGCTATTAGGCCCTTGCGCCGAAAGAAAACTTAGTGGCGGGGCATAGCTTTCGTGCTACACGCGTTGTCTCTCTATTCTTGCCGACTGGGGTGGTTTTCTTTCCTAGCACTAGAAACATCACCGCCAGCAGACGGGGAGGTGAGTGTTTGGTCAAGAAGTGACATGTTGTAAATAATTGGTCGGGGAGTGATGAAGGATGTCGAAAGATGCAACCACACTGGGGAAAGCTTGTATCCTCGGGAGTTGGGGTCAAATACCGGCCTAACCGCTGCTCCTTACCGCTGCTCAAGAGCTGCTGGCGCCAATGAGGGGACCAGAAACCACCTGCACCGCCCCAGGATAGGGCTGAGGTCGGAGAAACGCCTGGACGGGCTAGCGAGTCAAGCCGAAGTATGCGCTAATAACCAAGCTGCTGGGAAGCCCTGTGTTTCATGGCGCAGGACGGCCTCCAGCTGCAGCTTGTGACCAAGCTGTTGGCCAGTAGACAGCTTCTCGGTACTTCTGGTGCTCAGGCGTTCTGTCCAAGGTATCAAAATATCTACGAATGGGAATGGCCTTTTTTTTATTTTAAATTAAAAACCTGCTAACGCTGCATCTGGAACGGTATTAGCTATGGAGATTGAATTAAGAGTAGAATGAAATGAGCGTTTCCAAAGGACTAAATGAGAATGAGATAGCTTCTGCAAGCGCCCGCGGACACGTCATGCTGTTATTCACTCATATGCAGGTAGCTGCACGCAAGCAATAGTCGATGAGCCTGAAATGCTGGCAAGCACAGCATCGCGAGGGCTACGGTTATTTTCATTCAATCCTGGCCAGCTTGCAGGCTTCATCGCGATAGGCCATGTGGATGTCATCTCTCCTGCAAGGATCTATGTTTTGGAGCGTCCCAGCCTTTAAAACCTGCCTTCCAATTTTTCTTGGCTGGGATGCATGGTGGCTGCATCGTATGTATGGTGGCGCAAAGCATCGCGATCGTGGTTTAACCGTTGCCTAAATCCAGCGAGTCCCATCTATTATTGGCGGGGCGGTGCTGCAATGCGCTCCCCTTGTGTTACATATACTCACGAGAGTCCGCCTTGCCACCTAAGCTAGCAAAGCCAATAGCCTCCTCTGAATGAATTTAACTAGTACATATCACCCCTCAAGCGTCACCAACAGAATTCAGCACGGGTTTGGACACCACTGGTAAAAGACCTCAGTCTACTGAGCAGTGATAACTATTCCTACATTGATGCCCACTGTGCACGACGGTCTCCAAATTCCTTAGATTTTCATGAGTCGAGGAATGAGCCTTTAGTATTTGTATTTGGATGCACCAAAGCAAGAGAAAAAGAAGGCGTCTCATTCATAAAGGATTCCGCGTCGTCGCCACCAGCACGCTTGAAACCCAAGAACACCGATACCAACTTGACCGGCCACCAGGCTCCAAGAACTCCCCTGGAATTATATGATAGAATAGGCAGCATGGTGGTACAGTAACAACTGGTAGATAGACACCGCTGTAGGAGGGTACGTCAGAAGAAATTGAGAGACAACAAATCAGCTAAAGAAACTTGGTCCGACAGGGATCTGCTGCCTTTAGGAAGGGGGCAGGAAAGTGATCCCCATTGGGCATGTCTGTTAGAAAGTAGTGCTGTGGTGTGACATGAATTAGGCAGCATTCGCTGTTCTTGTGAGGAGTTAGAATCTACCTACAACTATTGGAAGCGGCGGGCCGGCAAACCTGGAGAACGGCAGACGAGCCCCAAGTCAAAGTTGGGCAACACCTTTTGTACGTGTCTTGGGGCCTCAAACCAATGTAATGTAGTTTATAATATTGTACCTACCAGGGAATATAAGTCTCCAAGCTACCGCACAATGCATGTCTTGAGGGGCGAGCGAAGCCGGTGGTTCATCGATTGTGCCGACGCACTTTGGCAATGTCACGAAATTGCCGATATTGTCTGGTCATCTTCAGGTTGAATAATGTGTCTCCTCGTTGCTATGCATTGAATGAATAAAATATGTGATGATCGAAATCTTTTGAATATTCTGATGCGTTTCACGATTAACTGGAAGGTGATAGATTGCACTAGCCTGATACTAACGCAGTCAATATCGAGGCCAGTATCTCTATTTATCAGACTTTTTGCTCATTTCTCTTTGATGTAAAAGCATCCTAAACTTTGATGGTTTGCTATCACAAAAGATGTATGGGTTTCTTTGGTTTACGTAGCATTACTTTCTTTTTCCTCACAAGTCTGAACCGAGCCAATCAACCTCCGACTTGCCGCCATTGTCAACATACTCAGACAGTCTTTCCTTCAGCTCCTCAACGTCAATTTCGCCGCCATCATAATCAGCCTTGTGCTTGTGAGGGGGAATGGGAACACGGCCGGGAACGTGAATGACACCGTTCTTGGCAACACCATCGGCAACAACGATGGGAATGTAGCCATTGAGCTTGATGCGAGTCCAGCCACCCCAGGTAGCGATATCGACAGCAATGTTCTTTCCGTCGAGCAAGGTCGGAAGGTCAAGATGGTAGTGCTCTGTGGCCTTCACAGCCTTCTTATCATCCGGGTGGTAGTAGGCATCGCTATAAAGTGTGGCATTGGCGACGATCTGGTACTTGAGCAAAGCTGTAAGGTACTTCAGACCGGTCTCGGTATTGAACAGGAAAGCGTTAGCCTTGGGCCCAAGACGAGCGAAGGCGCGGTTTGAGGGTGCAAAGACGGTAGTTCCGGTAGATTTTACGCCATGAATGTACTTGACGAAGTCGGTCTTCTCGTATGCTAGAAGAAGAGTCGAGAATTGGCTAGGAAGAAGGGTAAGTTCGCGGCCGACCAGGGGAGGAGGGATGATGAGGCTGTTGACAGCGTGGATGATTCCATTTTTAGCGTGCTGTGTAATCACTTGTTAGTCTCGATTGATGCACTATTTCTTGAAGGAGGAGAAGACAAGCGCCTACAATGTTCACGGCGACCACCTTGGCGTAAAAGTTGATCCGTACACCACCAAGGCCGACACTGGTGCGAAGTCGCTGGGGCTTGCCGCCGAGCCACGACTCATCAAGCAACGTTGGGAGAGTGTGGGTTCGCAAAACCCTCTTGGCATCGTAGTCACCGATACCAATATGGTACTTCAAGATTGCCTCAATCACCTCCTTGCCAGGCTTCTTGTGCTTGGGAATATGTTCGAAAGCACGATCAGTAGGCACGAATAGAGTATGGTTCGCTTCGGTACTCTTCAACACCTTGACAATATCCTCATACTCGTTGACCAGCTTGGCGAATTTCTTGGTATGTTCGCTCTCGGAAATGAGCTCGTAAATGGTCTTGTCGGAAACGTGGGGTTCGTTGAAAACCTCTTCGTCGAGAAGATGTTCGAATTTGTTCTCGATAGTTTCGTCGAGGGAGTGCAGGGCCCCCTCAATGTGTGCGGATAGTGAATCGATACCTTCGCCGACGGTATTCACGATGGAATCCTTGGACGGGACGCGGTCCCACCAGGATGCATGGTCAGGGTGGTCATCGTTCTTGATTGACGACTGCTCGAAAATCTTGGGGTCGGGAAGAATAAATGCGTTGGCGATGGCCACGCACGATAAGGCAGCAACAGCTTTCATGGTGATGGACTGAGTTTTCCAGATTGGAAAACAACGCTCTTTGGATCTTGAAGAAGGTCGGTGTGGAAAGCAAATATTACAGTGGAGGGAAGCGGACTGCAAATAAGGTCTTTGTTTCTTGCACGCCTCAGGATGAACAACACACAATGGGCCAAGGCGGAAGCTGGAGCTACGCAACCAGTCTGAAGTCTAATCGTCAGGTGACGTCAACGCGGACGGACGGCAGCGGCGGAGTGAAACTACCGGTATCCCCCACTCATCCCACCCAATGAACCTCGCATCCCCGGATAAGCTGGAGCCAATACCAGAAGTTAAAAGGGTGCGGAATGGGGACTGTTTGATGCGAGAGTGGTTTAGACCTATGCGGACATAAGTACCGGCACCATCCTCTCTTAGATTCAACTCATCATCCATGCTCATGATGAATGAGGTGACTTTGGGGCAAAATCACGCAAACTAGGCAGGTCCATTGGAGCTAGGGTAGCTACAGTAAGCAGTTCGAGCGCGTCATTCGACTGATGTTTGAAACCGCTTTCGTACGCGATCATCGGGTTCTCGGGGTTTCGGGTCCCCATTTATCGGCATGACTTCTCCCCGCCTCCGAGCTCGCACGGCCCCACTTCCCGTTCCGTTGGGATTGCTTAGATCTTCCGGATGTCTGCCGGCCAGAACACCAAGGTGAATTCCGCCGGATTTCGGTCGGATTTGGATTGATTTCTCAGCATGTTCTTATGATTAAAGAGGATTTAGTTTGATTATACTAGCATAGTGCCCGTCAAGCTCGTGTTACAGCTTGGACTGCGGAATAGAGGTGCATGTTCCAACCAGCCTCCGGCCTTAGCTTTCTATACGACGTAGGAGTATTTAAGTTCACGGGAAATAATTTCGACTGATTGGATAACTGCTTTGTTCTTCATACTGCGTAAGGATCAGTATATTGAACTTTGCGTAACCTTGTGTGATGTGGCGTCTTTCGTCAAGTAGTTTTTAGCAGCTGTTTCCAATTGTGTTAACCGAGATTAAAACACCTCTTAACCCTGGAACTACTGAGGAAAAAATTCTACTTAGATGCACTATGGCTGAAGTCTAATGGCACTGTTTTGCGGAGTTGGTTATCGGTTGCTCCCTTGAAAGTCTACCACCAAAATGAACATACCAATTTCGCCAACTTTCATAAGCCCATGTTACGCACGTTGAGCTGTGACCTTTTAAAATCCTTGCAAGAATAGCCTGCTGCCTTTTTCTTCACTGCAACATAGCTTGAGCAACGGACCTTCTTCGCTGTGATGATTTCAGCATTCAAAAACAGCATCCAGTATGGTGTGTACGGTTATACCATACAATACTGGCACCATGTCTCAACCCAGTGCCAGCACTCCAGTGTATATATTTCGTTCACGTCCAAGGAACCACAACTGACATTACAGCCTGAACTCTTAACCTAGCTCACCATATCATTACGAATGGGGCATTCTTCTGGAAGTTTTGGGCCTTTACTTCTCGGTATAAAGCTCGATATTGGTATTAGTGTGATATCTAACTAATGGGATTCAGCCTAATGCCAAATTAACCATGTTTAGGAAGGACCACAGAGTTCAAAAGACACAGCTTTTCGAGTTCAATAAACAAAGGAAATGCCGGAATAGTCAAATCCAGCTTGTTTGAGCCAAAGTTTTACACGACATTCTGTGAGAAACCTCGAGTTAAAAGGCATCCACCGTCTTACCCACAGACTTGCTCACAGCCTTATTGAGCTCGTCGAATTTGCCATTCTGAACTTTGTTAATATGGTGAAGAACGCGAGGGAACACATCCTTGTTCGCGCTGGGGCTCATCCATGCATCCAAGTGGCCACGGCCTTGGAAGACTTGTCTCTCGTAGCAGATGCCTCCGTTAGCCTCACTGAGGGTGGTGAAGGAGATGTCCGTGTTTTCCGGGGCATAGACGTCGTTCTCACTACCAGAAAAGAAGAAGATTGGCAGGCCCTTGAGGCGTGCTATGTTTTGAGGAGTAACGAGGTTCTCGTTCTGGGAGTCAGTTGCGTACTCGTGGGTGCCCTGGAACATAAGGTGACGCAGGCTTGCCATGGAGGTACCTCCAACGAAGTTCTCCAGTTGTGAATGAGTTGCTTCATTGAGGCCATGGTGCGACCAGAGACTGAAAGGGAATTACAGAGGTTAGCAGGGGAGATTCACTTAGAAAATAATGTAGCTACAAGAACTTACCGGCCGAATACAAGGGAGCTTCGATGGCAAACAACCGAGTTGCAAATCTCGTTGCGGTGACCGACGGGGTAGAATCGCAACAGTTGGTTGATGGCCTGTTGAACGTAGCCATCATGAGGTGTGCTGGTACAGTCGAACCATTTGCCTTGGAACAAATTGTAGATGTTGGCCATAGAAATAGGAAGGCTGGCCTTGATGTTGTTGACCTTGGCGAACTTGGGGTTCATGAAGACCTGCGATGCAGTTACACCACTGAGCCATTGGCGCGGGATGGTGCCGTCGAGCAGACCAGAGGCGAGAGCCACGGATCCGGCGCAGTGAGCTACCACGTAGGTGGTTTGCGAGGGCCCGGAACCATCCATTTTATCCACAATGCTGTGTCTCTTGCGAATCTTTTTCAATGCCGCATGAATGTCACGGCGCGCATCGTAGGTGGTCCAGTTCTGTTGAGCCACAATGGTCTTTCCTACGCGGTGGACCATCACATACACGCGGTATCCCTCTTTACGGAAAAAGTCGACCGCGTTCTCCTCAATCGTGGGCAGTGCGAAGATTTGCTGGTCAACAGCAGCGCCGGGGATAAATAGCAGGATCGGTGCATCCTTCGGATTCCCTTCAGTCTTAGGCTCCCACATGAACAGCTTCGTCTTGACGCGGTCATTGGCCTCAACTGTGAGCTCTTCGGATGAAGGTGTAATGTTTGGGTAGCTGTTAAACGGCAGGCTGGGCCATTGCATAGGAATGAAAGGGGTAAGGAAGGCACCAGCTGCCTTTGCCGTGAAGTATCCAAGGAAGCTGGCGGTGGATGAGACTTTGGCGTAGAGGCTGGATCCAGTGGTCTCCATGGTAGTGCATTCCTGAAGGAATGCAGCCGGTTGGATGTGAATGACACCCTTTCCACGAACCTTGCTAGGAATTGATTCATCTTGGTCGTTAACCTCGGTGATAGTGCAGTACAACGTCGTGGTAGCTTTCCAGAGGTTGATAGGGTTAAACACTACATCAGAGTTGACAACCTTATAACCGTTGAAATGAAGCTTGGAGCCATCCTTTAGCGAGATCAGGAAGTTGTAGGTGAGATTCATTGTGTCGGGAGATCTTGGGTCATCATTGAAAAGCTGGAATTTGCCGCCCTGGACCATGCACGTTCCTCCCAACGCAGGGCAAGTGAATGTGCCGGTCAAGGTAGCAGCGTGCTCCTTGTCATGTACCACTGCATTTGTCAGCTTTAGAAAGGTCACTGGGTGAAAGTTTACCTACAGTTGTGGGTGTTCCATGACCTGGCACTGAGGAAGAACCGGGCATATTCACCACGGCTCCGAGCAGTGGCAGTGGATCGCTCGAAATCGAGGTTCTTAGCATCATCGCCAAAGTGGATCCATCCGTCCATCTTCTCAGTGAAGGCGATACCGGCAGTCTGATCATCTCTGGCAGTCTTGATAATCTCTTGGACTCTTTCTACCTGTTGGTTGTCATCCTCATCGAGGAATTGGTTGTGTGCCGGCTCTCCAAAGAGATTAAGAGAACCTGTGATGTGTCAGCAAGTTATGTCCCGCACCTTTACAGTGGATTACCCACCATTCTTCGTCTTGTAGTCAATATCGATTTTGAAATCATCAGCAACCAACTTGACGGATCGCTCTGCCAACGCCGTGATGGTCGCGAACGGGTTAACGCCAAGAGCCGCAGGAACCACGGCACCGTCACAGACAACCAGACCCTCGTACACATCTGACTCATCATTGATAAAGAGCTGGCCCTTGTGGTTGACGCCTCCGCTGGCGCCGGTGCCGTCGTTGCTGATTCGTGCACCACCACTTGTTGTTACTCATTAGATGCTGTCTGCATGTTTTGAGTAGGGACAAGTACTCACATAGCATGGACAGTGATCTCCTTCTCGCCGAAAGCCGCGTAGAACGGGCTGTCAACGTAGATGCCGCCAATCAAGTTGGTGAGTTTGGCTAGGTAACCTGCCAGCTTCTTGGCTCTGTGCGACTTTCCAACACCAGAGTAGTTAATCATAGGCCTGTCCTTATCCAGCTGCATGGTAGCTTGGCTGCCTAGAGAAAGACGTTAGACACGGTCTCAATAATACTTTTGATGCATTCGGGCCTTACTGTCGTGAGACATGATGAGGTAGCACTGAGTCTTCTCGGTGCTGCCCTTGGGGTAGTAAGGTCCGAAAACCCGGCTACCTACAGCAGCCGCAACGTGCTCCACTGCCCGCATGACGGAGACATTGGTAGGAAACACTCTGCCGGGCATGTAGGTGAGCATTTGCTGGTAAAATGGAGCCAGTGCTGCAGGGATTGCTCCCTCTTCGATGACGAAGCCCTCCAGAGGATTATCCAAGTCATGACGACAGTCAATCACACCCGTGATGCAAGGTCCAACAGGACGGTTTGGCGGGGGATCCGGACGTCCCATCGAGTTAACGTACTCGGAGGTGTTGTAACTGAAGAATTGGTCAGTCATTGGCCGCAAATCATTGCATTACTCAATTCAACGCTTACCCAAATGCCAAAATGTCACCGTTGCCACTCATACCATGGCCAACGTCGTTGCTCATTGACAGACCGAAATTCTTGCTGCGAAGCAGAATCTCGGTGGTTCCGATGCTGCCCGCACCGAAGAAAACAAGCTCCTTCGCATGAACCCACATCAGGTCCTCGTGGAATATATCCTTGAAGTTGGCTCGCTTTCCTCCGTGCCAGGCAAAGTGGACGATGTAGCCCCCCCTGTCGCCCGTAGCCTTGGTGACGTAACGAACCTCGCATTGGCAGAACATCTCAGCACCCCAATTCCAGGCGTCGCTGAGATAGTTGACCAGCGTTGTAGATTTGCTGCCATCGTTGAGACCGGTAGTGTCTTGTCCACTCAGGGTCGATGCACGCATGTAGACTCCGGTGCTATTTTCTCCATCCTCGAAGCGGGTAGTCTGAGGCACACGGTCGAACTTCTCACCCCAGCCCATGAGCTTGGCCTGCTTCTCAAGTGTTTCGAGCTTGGGGAGCTTGGGGAAGTCTTTGGGGTACTTCTTGGGCTCCAGAACTTCGCTAGCTTGTTGATAGTCTGAAAGTTGTCAGTCATCAATATAGTCACAATGAAAAATAAACTTACAAGGATCCAACTTATCATGACCCTTGAGCTCTTCGGGCCATATCGGAAGATCAAGAACACCCTTGTCTGCCTTCAAGAAGACATTGGCATTCAACAAGCTAGTCCCGCCCAAGCCGTTGCCGACAAAAGCGTTCTGACCATCACCAACAATGAGGTGGTAAAGTCCGGTCGGATCGCCTCCGTCTCCGTACTTGCCCAATCTGCCAAGCACACCATCCGTGGCTGCATTGGTGGTGTGTAATTCTCTTATCGTGGGCAGAATTTCAGAAGGGAATTCTCCGGGCCACTTCTCCTTTCCACGCTCCAGAAGACAGACCTTTTTGTTGCCTCTGGCCATGCGACTGGCGGCAACGGCACCGCCATATCCAGAACCAATGACGACGACATCATAAGAGGGTCGGATGAGCTCAACGGGACGGGAAATGCGAGGATAGGCGCCAGTTACGGGATCAAAAGTCCCGCTCATCGTGTCGTACTCTTCACGGGGCTCGGTGGGCTTATAGGAGTCTTCGAAAGAGCCACCATTGTCAAAAGCCTCGGTGTACCCGTCAGACCCGCCGTTGTAGCCGGTGGTGGGCTCATTTTGCTCCGTGTTGTACCCCTCCATTGTTATTGGGCTCGTGGCAGCCTTCGGGATAAAAGAAAGAAGTAAAAGCCTTCCTAGAGTCCCAATTAATGGTAGCTACGGAACTGAAGAGGTTACACTAGCACAGCGGCTGAATCCATGTGGGTGAAATCAGCTTCTTATAACGGCAAACGCCATTTCCTCTCCAAACCCCAGAAGCGCCTCAAATGACCAGAAGAAACCAACATTCCGTTAGATGAAGATCCATGCTTTTGCTTTCTCCCTAATGGGGTCGCTTATATCAATTGTTCACATGCTTCTCGGAAGAATGAGATTATCACGAAGGTGCTGTTCCTCGGGCTCACCGAATGCGGCTGTTTTCGCTCAGCATTGAGGGGAGAATGTTCGCAGCCGTCTTCAAGACAATCTGCGCGTACATTCGACACAGAAAATAATCTTATGCCCACGAAAGGTAGGGGTCTTACCCCGGAATTTTCTCTAGTAATGTTTGTACTCAACAGTTTTATAAATGTGGCTTAGTGGAATATTTCCCCGCGAGACATTCATCGCATTGGTATGCGCATCGCTGCGACCGAGCCAGAAAAGAAACAAGACATCCCACTATTGAGGAAAGAAAAGCAAAATCTAAAAGGCCCCAACATTGATCCAATGGTGACCTTTTGGTGTGTAGAAATCTTGAGTTAGTTATCTGTCGCTGAAAACAAAGTGTGTATGTAGTGTAGTGCTTGTGATGAAGCTTCCTAGGACAGCTGTTCTGCAGGTTGAATTGACTGTCGCTGCCACAACAGTGAAACATTTTGCACGCTAGGCACATGCCAATTCAGGGAGGGCAATCTCCACAGCGCAATAATAACTCTAATTGGAATGAGCCAGTTGGATGTGTTAACCCTGGAGGATTTTACATGGGCAGATTCTCATCATTCCCAAGTTCCAACGTGTGATGGTGCTAATGAGGGCTGAAGCTAATTTAGGTGGAACTTCTCCAGGCGGACGTGGTACTAGCTGCCGAGCATGCTACAACGGGCACATCCAACGGGGTTAATCACTGAAACGAACATCATTAATCAAACTAAATAGTTCCCCGACATGGGGAGGAATCGATTGGTGGGACTACTGTAGTCACTCAGACATGGCCGCAACAAGGAAGCGGAAGCACGAAAGCGGGAAGACTAGCGGCCCGCAACCGGATCTAATAGGGGATTCGGGGACTACCTACCAGAGAATGTATGGGGGTGCCGGGGGTGGAGAGCTCCAGCATTCCACGCAAGACCGAGACATGGCTCCAAATACATGCATGCTGGATAAACAGAATAGTTTTCAGCTTGTCTCTGCTAGCTTGGCCGTTGTCTCGACATGGGAAAGACGAAGGATGCGGTGCATGCCATCAAATCTCTCACCCTTTTTGCGTCTGTGGCTGCGAAACACCAAGACAATTATTGCTCTCTTGGGCCAGCTGCGGGTAAAAACGAAAGCCGCAGGCAGCAAATAATGTAGCGGAAACCCTATTCCGCACGCTACTGCATAGATGAGCCAAAAACATCGCTCTTGGGTTTGTAAACACACGATTCCCCCATCAGCGTGAGCAATTCGACATGTGAAAGGTGGAAGCAGCCGGGCATGTGATAGCGAGACAAAGTCATCTCAAATTCCACACTTGGGAAGGATTCATTTTTCTGGCTTCATGTGGTTACCAGGTACGCAGTCTGTTCCCCAGTTCGGACAGGAGAATTGCCAATTAACCGCAGCTCAAGAGGATATAAGGTGCCAGACAAACCGATCTTCATCTTCGGGATCCCATGCATAGCTCCCAACATCGTCTCCATCTTGCATGTTGAACTCACTTGTTATTATCACTCTTTCAAGATGGCTATAATCAATGTGTATCATTCCCTCCCGAAGGACCTCATTAATCGAAAAGTCGTACTCGCACCTTCAAACCCTAGCGACAAGCCAACGTCAGCGCCTATAAACCCACCTCCGGAGAACAAGCTCCTTGACCGGGTTTTCACCGGAAGGCTTTCTGACGCTGTCAAGCCGAAGCCGTACTACTATACCGGCGCACCGTGGACGCTTCTATTGGACGATACCATCCTATTTTTAAAGAATATCTTCTTCCTGCCATGCATCGTCCTTCCCCTTTTTGCTTCTCCTCCAGAACGCTCTTTTCGCTTGGGGGATAACAGATTCAAAGAGGACTCACCTTCATTCTTTGGTCGACTCAAAAATCAATATCAAGCATGGCTTCAGCAATATTTCCATTCTGGTCCGCTGGACGAACTTTACCCATCCTTCAGCAACATTCACGACATCACTGTCCACCTATTTCTGATCATCACCCAGTCAGCTTTTCTGCTTTCGCTGCCCTTCATTTCCTTTTTCTCGTTCCAATTCTTCGTGGCTTATGTCGGCATCTTTGTGGCCACCAACTACGTCGCCTGTTGGAGGCTGAATGGCTGGATGCCGCAGGGATACATCTGGTCAAGGCCCAACCTCAGCGAACTCGGAGTTTCAATCCATGACCATGAAAAGGAAGAGTGGATTTTCTTGAATGGGGTTGCCGTCGGGTAAGTGTTCTGGTAACCTCTAGACTTTCTCGGTAACGCTAATGGTGCAACAGCAAACATTGGCTGCAAGGCAACATCGACAGAATTTCTCTTACCTTCCACCGAAAGGTTAAAGGAGTTCACAACCAGACGTATGTAGTTACATTTGCCCGATGTATCTTATTGGCAATTTTGGCTAACATCAGAGACAGCGCTGGGATTATTTTTGACGTGATTCAATGCCTTCTTGAGCGCTGCCTCTACTTCGGCACTTCGGATACCAGAACCTGCTTCTCCCTCATTTCCGACGCCCTTCTTAACTCTGAAAAAACCAAGGTTGTCTTGATTCTTCATTCACAGGGCGCTCTAGAGGGGAGTATCATTCTCGACTGGCTCATCAACCAACACCCTCGTGAAATTCTGCAGAAGCTGGAAATCTACACTTTTGGAAACGCAGCAAACCACTTCAACAACCCTCGTACCAAGAGGGATCATGGCGTGCCCAGACCCAAGGGTCGCGCCATCCGCCACATTGAGCACTACGCCAATTCCATGGACTTTGTCTCTAGATGGGGTGTTCTTCACTTCAAGAAGAGAACTGCTCAACAGGATGGCCAAACAATTGTCTACGGCGAACACTCCAACATTCTTTCAGAGCAACCAGTTCCCAAGAAGGGTCTCAACATACTCCAGGTCAAGAAGCACAACAAGCTCGACGAGGATTGGAACGCTTATGAGGGCGCCTGTTTTGAGCGCAATGGTTCGGGTCATCAGTTCAACCAACACTATCTCGATAACATGTTTCCCCTGGACGATAGCCGTACCAAAGTGTTGACCAATGGGAACGGCTCGCCTGTTGCTGGGACCTTTATGGCCTCAATGGTGAAAATCCATAATGATCCGAAGGAGGTGTATGCGCGGGTGAGAAGACAAAACGGAGAGGCAGAACAGGATGACCAAAACGGTGTCAATGGCGTTACTCCCGAGACGACGAGAGTATACCACGTTAGTCGTCTCTGGCAATACGTCAATGGTGGTAAACCCGAGGCCGACAGTCGGTGAGCTGACGCCGATGCAAAAACCCCTGTCACACAAAAAGCACAAGTGCATGTGTGTTTCTAGGTATACGAAATTAGCTTATTCGTTGTCTTGTTCTGGGGACGTGTCTCGATTGGATTTCAGCTTCGGCTGGCTAGCTAGGCTTCATGCATCACACGTACCTGGTGCTGACCTGCAACTCCTAATAAAATGCGCTTTTGACACCCGACTTGCCTAACCATATGATAAAAATCCACCAACTTCAATAAGTAGAAAGTGATACGGCGCCAACTAAAGATACTTCCATGGATTTGGGACTCTGGATGAAAATATTCGCGTACACGCCAAAACGTTCAACGAAACAAGAACTCAAATGAATTTCACAGAGCACGGCCATACCGACCTAATAATAATAAGCACCTCCAAGGGCTTAAAAGCTTCTCAGGGGAAACTAATGTTTCATGGTGCCCCAACCACTGGTTTGATTCAATACATTTCTAGAGTGATGGCAAACCACTGTTTCTTCAACCACTGTTTCTTCAAACGAGTATGAACTTATCTGTTGAGCTTGCCCAAAACCAAATGAAGCCCTTATAAAAACAGCCAGTATGTCTGTACGACTTTGATTCCCTTACATCCATCACAGTCTGAGAGATTTCTCCGGGCCAAGATAGTATAGGACACAGTAAAAGGTTTTTAATCTTCAAAGACTTCTAATAGCAGCACTGCATGCAGCCTGTTCGTGGCTCATTGTTGAATGTATTTCGAGCACCGAAAGGGATCCATGCTCTAACATGGCCGGTATCAATTATACAGCAGTGCAGCTAACGTCTCAAGTATTTCGATGCATCCGGACGAATACTTTCCAAAGCAAATTTAGAGTCATTCAGAGAACAACGTTGATTTATTGGGCTGCAAAAGTAACTTTTTGCCATATGACGTTAAGTGGCTTGGACACAGAGGTCCCTATTGAGGCTTGCAACTTACTTCGTCATACGTAAGTGAGCGAAGCTACACATGCCACATAAATAATGCAATGTAACATGATCATGTTGAATCATGCATAATCTGAAGAATGTCAATGGCCCACCGTGAACCCAAATTTTGGGCCATTGGTCTTCTCAAAGCTTTTGACTTTAGCTTACGGAAGAGGTCGAAGGTGGAAATGTCTGGGGGAGCTGCTTTGTATGGGTCTATAAGCACCACTAGAAAAAACCACCAGAATCTACAGCGGCTGGGTACCGAATAGTCCAAAGTTGGGTACCGAATATACCAACCCTAAACAATAGGTAAGCAGTTTCGTGGGCTAGCTACCTCCTAAATTTACGTGTTGCGAGTTGAATTGTAAGTTTCAGGAGAGCCGGGACTAAATATCCACATGTAAGAAGAGCAGCTCGTATTGGGATAGCAGTATGTGTAGCATATTTCAGCAGTCGACTGAACATCTGAATCCAATTATTGCATATAAATTGATGTTAAAATTGATGTCAAATCATATCAGCACTGAGTGTCAGACTGGACGGGCCCATCTCTTGGAGGAAACGTGGGGAAGCTTCACTGGCTCGTCTGTGGGGTTGAAGGACCAACAAAGCACCACTCACAATGCAGAATTGAATGTATAGCGGGGAAAAGACGTAGCTGATGAGGGGAACCCCATCCGTTCATCTTGTCTCTCCCTCATTGCACGTGGCGTCATCTGGTCAGATCAACGGCAAGTCGGCAAAGCTTCGTATACAGGACAAACAGTTTTGATCTGTTTGCCCTAGATATTGAGTATCTGAAACCATCGATTTCATTACCGGTGTTTCACCAACCACTCTGCAAGACGCACCGTGGGGCTTCGATCCTCACCAGCAGTCATGGCCACCAATCCGTGAGTATCGATATGTCGCGTAAAACCCGCCACGCTGCTCACGGTCTTGTAGAAAATATGTCTTAGTCACAGGTGCAACAGGCTTCATTGGCGCCCACGTTGTTGATGCTCTTCTCTCTCGGGGCATCAAAACTAGGGGTGCAACCCGTTCACTTGCTAAAGGCGACGAGATGAAGAAAGCTCGCCCGCAGTTTGACGGGCAGCTAGATTTTGTACAGATTGAAGACTTCGAGAAAGTCGGTGTCTTTGCTGAAGCCGTCAAAGATATTGATGCTATCATCCACGTGGCCAGTGTAAGTTACTTACTGATATTACTGATAAAGAGAGTGGCTATCGGCTAAACATTTTTCTCTGCAGCCCTTTTCATATGACACAAAAGACAATGAGAAAGAGCTGATAATACCCGCCATCAATGGGGTCCGCTCAATCATGCAAGCAGCAGTCACCAACCCTAACATCAAACGCATCGTCATCACTTCTTCGTTTGCTTCGGTTCTGGACGTCAACCGCAAGGCGCCCCCTTACTTCACATACACTGGGGAAGACTGGAACCCCCTGACATACGCGGAAGCTGCAAGCATCGAGACAAGTGCTGTCGTAGCTTATAGAGGCTCCAAAAAGTTTGCAGAACTCGCGGCTTGGGATTTTGTCAAGGAGGAAAAGCCGCATTTCGATATTGTTACTCTGTGCCCGCCTATGACTTTCGGGCCGGTGGTACATTCTGTCAGTGGTGCCGACAAATTGAACGAATCCAACGCTATGCTTTGGAAGGTTGCAAGTGGACAACACCCTCTGCCTGTAGCAAGAGTACCGTTCTGGATTGATGTTCGAGACCTCGCCGTTGCGCACGTTGAAGCACTCTTGAGATCCGAGGTTGGCGGGAAGAGATATGTGCCGACGGCGAATGATCGGTTTTCCTACAGTCTTGCGGCCAAGATCATAGAAAAGAACTTTGATTGGGCCGAAGGCAAGATTTCTCAGCAAGACCAAACGATCGACACATCACATGGCCTTGATGGAGAAACGGCGGCGAGGGAACTGGGCATCAATTACCGTACCTTTGACCAAACCGTAGTTGATCTCATCAAACAGGCGAAGGCAATGGAATAATATGCAGGCCAACTGGTCGCGGATAGGGGTGGATTTGACAAATAATACCAAAGGGGTATATTATGCCAAGACACTCAGGATGAAGGATCAGCTCAGTTTCCACTTCAACAAATACAAATAGAGAGAGCATACAGATTCTCATCACAAACAGTGTGCTGGTTCCAGATTACCGTAGCAATATAAGTGCCGAGTCTTTAATCATATACTCCCCATGCCCTCAGATACCAATGTGCGGCTCGTGACTGCATTGTCTTTTGCCTAAATACGCCTTTTAACCAACCATAGTGGCTAGCTCATGTATGGCGATATGAGTCCTCCGCTGGAGCCAATTGAAAATAGCGAGAACCGGAATATCCAATTTAGCTGAGCCGGATGGTAAGCAAAACTTCCCGTCTCCGGAATGTCTTCGGTCCTTTCAATATTTCACTTCCACCGTTTTCCACCATGGACCGCATGACCTTCCACTAAAAATGACGTTTAGCAATTGTCTATCGGAACTTTTACCGTTGATGGATCCTTCTCTGCGGTATTTCGCTAATTTCGCAATATTGTCAGCCGGAACATTTGGCTTAGCATCCGAACCCAATTACTAAAATACAATTCCGTAGTAAGATCAATTATATAAGAGAATGAAGACTCCTGCGATTCCTCTATTCTTCGACTGCCAGACCCATTGAGATCCTAAGTTTCATTTCAGACAAGCTATTCACTCTGTTCCCCCTACGACTGTTTATCATGAAGTTATCCCTAGTGTCTACCGGCGTATTCGCCGCTCTAGCCAACTGTCACTGCATTTTTCAGGTTTGAAACTCTCTCGAGACGGCGGAGGCATTCGAGCTGATTATTACGAAAGAAAGTATCGGTCAATGGGAGAGAATATGGCTCCCTTGCAGGCCTACGAGCCCCAAACCAAAACAACCCTACAGAGGACGTCAACTCACAGGACATCATATGCGGAAAAGTAGCAACATCTTCCCAGGAAGTCATTACGGTCGCGCCTGGGGACAAAATCGGCGCCTGGTGGCAGCATGTTATTGGTGGAGCCCAATATCCAGGAGACCTGGACAACCCAATCGCCAAATCCCACAAAGGTCCCATCACTGCTTGGCTTGCTAAGGTTCCCAGCGCTTCCAATACCGGTATCACGGGGCTCAACTGGTTTAAGGTCGCCGAGGACAACTTGGATACCAGCTCCGGACAATGGGCTGTTGATAGAATGATTAACAACGGGGGCTGGAGCTACTTCAACTTGCCCCAGTGCATTTCCCCAGGCGAATATCTGCTTCGCGTCGAGCTGCTGGCTCTTCATTCAGCTCACTCACAGAAGGGTGCCCAGTTTTACATCTCTTGCGCAAACATCAAGGTCACCGGGTCCGGGTCCTTCACTCCGAGTTCAACTGTGAAATTCCCAGGTGCCTATCAACAAAACGACCCGGCGATTCTGATCAGTATTTACGGTACCGGCGGCGTTCCTAACAATGGAGGCAAGCCATACTCTGCACCGGGCCCTAGGCCGATTACTTGCTAGAGATGATAGGACGTTCCATAATTTGAATCAAGTTGATGGTTACAAAAAACTCTTCTTAAATGGTTATCATTGGTAATCATGTCCTCAAAACTGGTGTCTTCTGTGATAAGACATCCATAGCTTTTGTTCATTGAGAACATAGTCTCTTCTCAAACACCTGTCACCTGCCACCGACTGGCCATCAGCAGCGAAGCCCATGTCACTGTTGACAATTGATCTTTGGACGCTACTACTATTCATTCAAGTGGGGAAGGGAGGCTTAGAGTTCCATCTCTTTGCAGCGGGTGCATCCAAAGTTGTAACTAGAGCCAAGGCATATGATAAGTTTTGTGGCCCTCAATTTCGGGCGTGCGACCCCTACTGAGACGGCTACCCCCGCTTCTTCGATGATTTGTTGCATGGACCTCCTCTTGATCGGCGGTGAAGACGCGTTTGAGGGGGTTGAGTAAGTTCACTTCTGTATAGCAGTGTACCTCCCCTTGACCATGGCTCTCCACTGGCAATACGACATCGCGAATGTCAGTATCGTACCCCACAGTGGACGTGCGTCAGGGTTCTAATGCAGAGCTAACAAGTGCGACTTAGACTGAGAGTTGTTCAGACAAGGCCTCTCCATTTCGGATTTGTGGTTGGGGTGGACTGGACAAACCCCTTAAATCAACAATGCTATAAAAGCCTACAAGATCCAGCATGCAGCTCGCGCAGACGCATCAAGTCCCTTCTTATGACTATCAAATTATTCTGCACATCCATTCAATATGCTTCGCTCTCGCTTCCCGACAGCTCATCACTTTACCGTGTCCCTCTTTGGGTGCCAATATCACGCAGACTCGCCTTCCACAGACAAGCTCGATCTCATCAACAAGTTCGACAGTCTTATCAAGCATTCCGCGATTCATGTCGAAGAGCTAGAGCAAAATGATCTGCCTTCTAAGATCTGGATGAGCTACTGGAAGTCGCCCCAGGCCTTCAAGACATGGTGGGAAAGCCCAGAGACTTCTGCCTTCTGGAGCTCTCTGCCGGATAATGCGGGGTTTTGGAGAGAGACTGTGAGCTTGCCCGCCACCCGGTCAATGTACGAGTCCAATAAAGAAAAACCATCCGGATTCGGTCACTGTGGAGAGCTCATTCCCCTTACCGAGAAAACGGGATACTGGGGTGCCTACCGGTCACGTATGACCCCCGCGACGCCGGAAGACAAGTTCCAGTCTCCTCTTAGCGAGGTTCCTGAGCCTCGTCCCATCACAGACAAGGTTCGGTCTGGTAGGGTCAGAGTGTCTAAGTTCCCTGACAACATTTCCTTCGTGGTGGAGGGTCAAGACTACAGCGCTATGTCAGAGTATGAACGCGATCACTGGAACGAAAACTTCGACGGCTTGACCAAGCAGTGGGTTACCAACGTTATGACCGCTGGCCCCGCCAAGGGAATGGTTTCGGCACGGGCCTGTCATGCTTTTGCTGGGGACAAGCAACCTGGCGCGACGAACGGCTCTTTGGCCAATGGATCAGAGGCCGGGGTATCGAATGGCACGAATGGTACTCAAACAAATGGCCACTCAATCTTCCCTGGTCTGGATTACATCCGCCAGGCTCAAATACTCTTCTGGCTGGATCTTTCGAAGATGGAGCATATAGGCAGGACGGATAAGGTACATGTGAAGCTCAGGCGGGATTTCTTCGCTGCATATGGGCCTGGTGGGGTTATGGAAGGAGGCGATTTGCTGCTCTGGGTTGATGTGGCAGTGTTGAAGGGCGAAGAGATTGATGCGGAGTACGTTGGGTGCTATGACGCAACGGGATTTTTGGCATACGACCACCATCCAGCATTCACAAGCGAAACGGTGAAAGCTGCCAAGCTCCCAGCTTTCTTTGACACACCCATTGAATCTAAGCCCATCGAGTGGTAGTTAGTCATCTGGCATGCAATGTATCTTTATTCACACTGACTCCGGTGCCACTGTATCCGCTTACACTTGTCGCATGAATAATGGGATCTTCACCAACCCCTTGTTGGAAATGGATGCTGCCGCCGGCAAGTCCCATGCACTAGTGTTCATAAGCTATTTTTTTGTCAGGGCCAAATCTCGCTCAATCATGGGGTTCACATTTACAATCAGGAAAGGTATGAATCGAGCTGACCAGGATTGAGTCAGTTCGTACAAATAGAGTTCACAAGGGGTGGGTCCACTTGTCGGTCCAGTTCCCCGGATACTACGGTGGTAAGTGTCGACAAACAGAAACACATCGAGTAATGGAGGAGCTAATCACTCTCATGACGGCCCAACATAGGAAGCCTGAGACTATATGTGTTCATCTATCTTATCATTGATACTGTGTTACATTAAATACGTGCAATCAAGGTCTCTTTCTATAGTAGGCTCGCATGCTGGCTTGAAGTTGGTTATGAGCTGACGGACGAATATTTCATTATCACAATCCAGCACCGATCGATGCATCTTGACACCTAACTGCCCCATGATTCTTCCGTAATTACGGATCCGGCACGTAGCGAAGCTCACGTCCCCCTCCTCACGGAACTACCCTGATACTTGGAAATCCATTTTTCTGCTGCCACAAATGATTGATCCTCTCAGCGACGAATACACCCCTGGTCGTTCAACAGACCAAGTCATGCTCACCGGGCAGTACATTCATTTCGGGCAAGTCCTTTGCAGATCCTAACGACTTAAAGACGCAAAACACTATCAGATTCTGTTTTATATGGATAAGAATGCCCGAAAAAAATGGCACAAGGGGTGACATTCTTGTCATTAATGACACAGCAAAGTGGATCTTTGTTGTCTCCTCCAACCCTGATAATGTCTACCTGGGACCCCAAATGAATACCTATGCGTACTGCTCCCATGCCGGTAAAAGTCTGTTGTCTCCCTGAACCACGGAACGGGGCAGAGGTCGATCCCAACTGCCGAGCGAAGGCTTGGGGAAAATACAACCGTGAACAATAGGTCCGTGGGTTTCTCGTGAGCCCATATTTTTAAACACGTGCATCCCTATTCTAGAAATTATGTCTATTAGCTGCTTTGGCTTGGAGTTTTGATTCTACATCTAAGGAGTATTTCGTTTTATGGAAGCGTGCTGTCTGATTTTTTGAGCTTCATATGACCATTTACGCAGGCAAACCCGACAACTCCGAAAATGGTGCCGTCAACTCTTTGGCCTGCGGTCATTGAGATGTGGGTTGAATATGCTATCGGCATCTCGGTACTCTTTCTCCGAATCTTTGCCAGATGCAAAATGGTGGTTGGTTGGAAATGGCAAGGCGACGACTACTTCGCCGTTCTTGCCATCATCTGTTTCACTGTAAGTTGGTTCTTCATATTCCTCCATGTATTCCTTGGCGTTTTTGCAACTTCAGCTGACAATTTGGTAAAGCTCGAAGTAATGATGTGTCAAATAATAGGTAGGTGTCATTAGCTCCTCTAATCGTAGACTTATCACGTCTTAACTTTACATTATGCAGTCGAAAAAGGAAGTATCACGGGCATGACCGATGAGGTAGCCTTGACTTTAACGCCAGAAGAGTACAAGAGTCACGAGACAGGGGCAAAGTGGCTATTCGCTGCTTGGTACGTCTACGTGACAATGATCTGGAGCTTAAAAGCTATTATGCTCATATTTTTCTCGAGAGTCACGTAAGCCATTCTTTACCGTATCCATCCATGGGCATTTTGGATCTACCAACCTGTGCTAATTGCAGCCTTTTCAGCAAGACTCTCCCCGAGCAACGCTTGGTCAAGTGGGTGTCCGTCGCAACTATTGCTGCATACCTTGCAACAATCGGGGTAGTCAGCGGCCACTGCCGACCTCTCCATCGCCTTTGGCAAGTCTATCCCTACCCGGGAGGTACGTACAAGTCTCAAATCTCAATTCTGTTTGATGGCCAGGGTGGCAAATTCCTGACGTTTCGAAGATGACTGCTCGCAAAACACGTCAAAATACTACGCGTTGGTTTCAACAAACGTTGCGTAGGTCTACACCCCCTCCCATTTTTATTCCAGCAGTTAAGCTCACGTCTCCCTCAAAGTACCGACGTAATGATTATGTATATCCCGATCCCATTACTATGGAGGTTACAGACGACGATCCAAAAGTTGGTACCCGTTCTACATCAAAACACTGTGCTCCCTATATTAATGCAACATGCTAGGAAACTAGCTTTTGGCCTTATGTTCTGTGCCGGCTTCTTCATCGTCATTTGTACTCTTCTTCGATGCGTCATTTGCTTGCAAACACCAGAGAGACTGGACCTGGGATTGAATTGGTCCATCCGCGAGACAGTAAGTTCACTGTCCGTTTACAGCCCCATGGGCCAGAGCTAAACAACTAATAATTTAGGTTGTCGCCATCATTTGCACGAACGCCCCGTCGATTAAACCTTTGTTCCCCAGCCGCCGTACCGGTTCCACGAATACCAGCACTCCCTCCGGTCTAGTCACATTCGGCGGCACAGGCAGTTCCCACAAGATGTCGCGATTGAACAGAGGCCATCGGAAGTTGGATGATACCTCGGTCGGCAGCCAAGAGCACATCGTTAACACGAAGACCGGGAAGAGCCAAACTATGGCTTTCGCTGATGACCGCAGCTCTGACGATGCTGTACATTACAACAGTGGGATCCAAGTTACGAACGAATACAAAGTTGAAGTAGGCCGGCAATAAGGGGGGCTAGGAGAGGAAAATACCATCTAGACTTCGATGGAACATCAGCAGAACAGTTGTCGTGGTGTTTTGGCCCGCATCGTACGGGTTGTGGGGTAAAACCTCAAAATATACCATTATGTACCATCATATTGCAAAACCATTGCCTACGACATAAAACTATTATGATCCCGGAAACGAAAGCCCGCGCAGCATTGTCCACGGAAGTAATCAACAAAATGCTGATACTGGAATCGTCTGGCTGCACTCTTCACCTTCTGGTATAAATCTCACCGGCACGCAAACAGCCCGTTCATCATGCGCTGGGACTGGGGCCCTTCTGCCCCAGCAGACTGAATTCCTTGATACTCTGGAGGTCCGCTAGGCCGGTTTCAAACTTTGCTTTGATCAGGTTCCAAGCTGGCGCACCCAGGGGAACCCGCAGGGGGATGCGTTCGCCACGACTGGCAATCTGATAGATGGCTTCTGCAATCGTGGAAGGCTCTGTGAGAGTGCCGGACTTGATGCCCATCTCAACATACTTCTCGAGCACACGGGCCGGCATGTCATTGCCGGCATATGCAGGGTGGGACTCCGTATGGGCTTTGCTGTGGCCCTCAAAGTCGGTCTTGACACCACTTGGCTCTGCAATGCAGAAATTGACTGTTCCAATGTCAGCATGAATAATTTGCTAATAGGGGGCAAACTGCCGGGGCTTACTGTTCCAATCGGGGTGCATCTCTCTCGCTACAGACTCAGACCATCCCTCGACGGCCCATTTGCCTGCATGGTAGTACGCGTGCCCTGGGAAAGCGCATTGCCCGGCAAGCGACGAGATGTTGAAAATGACACCCCCGCGGTGGTCCCGAGACTGTCGCATGTTCTCGATGGCGCGCGTAGCCACACGCGCTGTACCGAAAAACAGAGTCTCGATTTCCTGGTGGGTCTGGTCCTCAGTTGCGGATTCGGTGTCGCCCGAGAGCGAGTATCCGGCATTGTTGACAACGATGTCGAGGTGAAAATCTTTGCCAAAGTGCTCCGCAGCAGCGGCAAAGGCGCTGTTGACGGAACTAGGCAAAGTCACATCCAGAGGAAGCTTGAGAATTTTCTTGTTGTCGTCGGGGAGGTAGGCCAGATCAGACACCTTCCGGGCTGTCGCGATCAAGCGCTGGTCTGGCTTGTCCGCAACCAAGGTAGCAAGAGCCTTCCCGATGCCAGATGAACAGCCCGTTACTTTGGGTAAATTAGCGCTAGATCCCTTGGAGGACGTCTCCAGAAAGTTTCAACTCACTCAGCCAGGTTGCGTCCGAGGGAAGGTTGTAGGGTTTAGTGTTGACCGGATTCATTTGAAGGGAATGGTGTCAAGTACGGTGCAACTCGATAATTCTTTGCTGAGGCCTATGGAGTATTGATGTTCTCTCTTTGTTGTCCTTGTCTCATTTGTTTAGGATTCTGGGCGGTACAATATGACATTGATATAGTTCTCACAATGATAAGCTCCGAGCATGTCCTTCCAATTGCAACTGAGTGATCGGCCGGTTGATCGGCTCGGTGGTTCTGCGCTTGTGGTTCGAGTGGCTGACGCCCGAACCCCGATTTAGCTCGCCGTGCCGGGTGAGTCAGGCGGGATTTTGGTGCCAATGCAGTGTAACAATCCATGCCTTTGTACCTATTCTCTCTAAAAACCTACCCTGCACTCTTTTAGACATTCAAACATTGTCGTGATAGCTGCAATCCTTGCCAACCACATTGAAATAAGAGGTGTAATTCTTCAAATTATTTTTCCTACATGACCTAATATTTGGCATCCTATGGGGAAAATTAGAGATGGTTCCTCCGAGTCGGGCGGTCAAAGGCCCGTTGAAGCCTCTGATACTCTACCTGCCGGTTGGATTGTGGGATTGTGCCTGGACGTACCGATGATAGCTGCATATCTGCCGTGCCACTTCGGAAACCTCGTATCATTGGCTTCGCAAGATCAGTGCATGCGTTGTTCAGTGGGTGGGGTTGCGCAATTCAACAACAATCGGGTCAATAAGCGTCTACCACAACGCCGATATCTGTCTTGATTGTATACGCCCTTCAAAAAACAAGGGCATCTCATTGTTTGTCCAATTCAGCGGTCATGGATAAAATGTCGATATAAGCCGTAGCAATCAGACACCACACATTAACTCCGTCATCAACCCAGGCTCTTCCGATTTCAGCCAAAATGTCTGTCTGCCACAACAACTCAGTCGCCTTCGAGCCAGAGAAAGGGCATCCCCACACTTGCAGGAAAGGCGATTTTGATCACTGGAGCAAACGCAGACCCCGACGAACAATACGTCTCTGAGGTTTCCCGCCATGGCCCGGCGCAGATTTGGCTCGCTGCACGCAACCTCGACAAGGCTGCGACTGCGGCCGACGAGATCAAGCAGCAAGCTCCTCGAATTAGACCTCACCTGCTTCAATTCAGTGAAAAGACGCGCGGAATCACTTGTGGGTTTCTGTGTTGAAGGAAGTCAAGAGTGAGGAGTACTACGAGCCGGTTTGAGATGGCGGTTTGGACAGCGAGGACGGACAGACCAATATACTGGCAAAGGAGGTGTGGGATTGGAAATCAAAGTATTTGAAATGGCGGAATATCTCCTCATTTTCCCGAAGCACGGCTAGAGAATGTGTTACGCGTAAGTATGGGTGTTTTAATTCTCATACCTTTTTTGATCTGTTATTTTACAATCTCTTTTGCTTATGTCCTCCGCACTGCACCTGATGGCTCTTGCTCGAGGCTCCTGCGGTGAACCCATGCAAGCCTTGGACTTCCCATCGCAATGATACCTAATTCGAACTGGTGTTTTGGTTCCGAACCAAAGCCACTGGGTGTTCAGAAGGAATAATGAAATAAATGGTCAGTCACGCAGATCTTAGGGTGTATCTTCAGGAAACACCTTTGAGAAGGACTCGAATAACCAAAATCGACCAAGTTATGCCCACGCGCTGCACTTGGCTGCGCCATCTTGTGGTTGGTTGCAAAGCCAAGAACACGGCAACTCAGTTGCATTGCCCGCTATCGCATCACCATTTCCGGCAGCAACCAGAATTGGCAACCAGTCGGCACCAAACGACAGCAACGAAACCGACTCTCGACGGAGGGAATTATTTCCTTTGAGGGCTGACTCCGTTTTCACCGAAGATCCCTTTGCCGCTTTGTGTTGATTGAGCGCTTACGGACGTGAAGGCGGCTAGAGGCCCAGAAAGAGTTGTCAGTGGTCACCCAAGTCTTTGTGGGGAAGGCCGCGAGCGGGCGGGACCCCGGAAGCTCACCCGCCAAATTTGCCTCAACCCGCTGCTTGGACGCGCGACTGGGAGCCCGGGAAAAAAAAATCTCACCGCTGATCCAGCCGCAGAGCTTAACCCCTAACCCATGGCAAAGAGAGACGCTTCGCCCCCGCGGCGGCTGCCGGACGCCGAGCCCGAGGAAATCTACGGCCAGGACGTGCCTCTGGAGGAGGACGGTTTCGCCTGGTATGACCCGGATAAGTGGTACCCGGTGGAGATCGGCCAGGTTTTTCAGTCGCGCTATCAGGTGCTCCTGAAGTTGGGATTCGGTTCCTCGTCAACGGTGTGGCTTTGCCGTGACCTAGTGTAAGAGTCCCCGCCTCGAACCTAGCTATGGAGCTAACGAAAGTGTAGGGCGCATGCCTATGCAACATTAAAGGTCTACGAAACGGGACATCGCCAAGCCTTCAACGAGGAGGGGGTGCTTCGTCACTTGGGATCTCTCACTTCAGAGCACCCGGGGCAAAACCTCGTACGCTCGATTAGGGACAGCTTCGAGGTGGAAGGCAAGGCGGGTACTCATGTCTGCTTGGTTTTCGAGACGCTAGGTCTGTCCCTGGCAGATATCCGCGAGCTGGCCGGCGGCAAGTTGCCAGAGAACCTCCTCAAAGGCTTGGTGTATGGCCTGCTTCTAGGTCTCGACTACCTGCATACTGTTGCACATGTCGTTCACACGGGTATGTGTTGCGCACGAGCACACTTCAAAGCTCGGACCGGTCGACCCAGTATTGACATCGTGGAGACTGACCGTATTTGCTAGACATTCAAGACGGAAACATCATGCTCTCAATCGCAGACACGACCATTTTGGACGAGCTCGTGAGAGATGAATGGGCCCTTCCCAGCGCGAGAAAATTCCGGGGCGATCGGGTAACGTATGCGTCCACCGGGCTTGAGATACCGGACGACCCTGGTGACCCAGTCATATCAGACTTTGGCGACGCTCAGTTCGGAGAGGGACCCTTCGAGGGCGAGGTCATGCCAGATCTGTACCGGGCCCCCGAAATCATTTTTGGAATCCCGTGGGACGAGAAGATTGACATTTGGGCGCTCGGCCTCATGGTAAGCGGATATGGGAGACAAGGAGCCGAGCCGGGTGTGCTGACAGCTGCCAGATTTGGGACTTGTTTGAAGGCAAGCTCCTCTTCAACACTCGACTTCGCGACCGGAATGCGTCAAAAGCAGCACACTTTGCCAGAATGGTATCGTTAATGGGACCGCCGCCAGACGAGCTCCTGGAACGAGGCTCGTCGTGGAAGGATTTCTTTGACGAAGACGGTAAGTTGCGTCACTGCAGCCAGAATCCAAGTCTGAACATGTGCCCGAGCTAACTGCGCCGAAACAGGAAAGCTGATTGTCGACGGCGAAGTACCCGAGTCGTCTTTTGAGGAGGAAGAGACAAACCTCGAGGGGGTCGAGAAAGCCGAGTTCATGGTTTTTCTGAGAAAGATGCTTCAATGGAGGCCGGAAGATAGGCTTTCTGCAAGGGAATTGATGGAAGACCCTTGGCTCTGCCGGCAGAATTCTGATGACTGAATGGCAAGGGCAACACACAGCAAGAAGCCGGTCTCGACACATAAGATATCCCAAGAGACGTGAGCGTTGCCTTCATGTTTGTGGGGACAGGTGCAACAATGTGGACATAATCACAGCCGAGGAATGTCAAGCTGGTAGTTGCCGTTGAAATCTAGGCCGTAAGTCGACGAGACCCATGATAGACATCAAGATAATCGTACCGTCAAGGATCAACCCCCCCGAAAGGGGTTTAATCCTGCATCACTTCGTTTGATATTTTAATGATAACCACGTACATAAAGTATATATCTCCATAAAATTGATCCACCACCCCTATTTGAAGGATCCGGTGGACCTAAAGAGAAACCTACTGATTTGGGAGAATGTACCCTGCATTGCAACCAAACTTGTCGATCACGTTGTCTCACATCCACGCATTAGGATCCAGCCGTGAAATTGCAGTGGAAGCTCTTCTTGGAGAAATGACAAAAATGGACATTTGAGGGCTGTTGTTGAAGGTTAAGCCAACGCCCACCGTTGCGCAGACCAAGTCAATACAGCAAGGTGCTCATGGCCCAACGTCTAGGTGCTTGAGAACCACAGCAACAAAGCAACCACTTGTCACTATAATGAATGATGTCGAGTTCTTCCAAGCTTACAGATCCTACTTCGGCGGCGAATACGTAAGGTGCATTGCAGTCTCACCTATTACGCGTCTTTACCAAACGTTAACTAACCCAAGCATTACTAATAGCAGCTGTGCAACATCCGATCACAAAGGCTCGCCGGATATCAGATTGGCCGTGAAACCGTGCAAGATCACAGTACCAGTAGGACTGAGCGTAGCAGAAATAAATGATTATGATTACACTACTGCGAATATGCTAATCTATGCCCCGCAAAACCCCGGGTTTCTATCAGAATAAACCATTCAATGCTTTTTAAGTAAGGACGGTCATTATCCGGCGCCGCTCCTTCGGGCGCCGGAACCATGCAGATGCTTCATGTAAAGGAGTGGCTGGGCAAGCGAAATGGTGATCATCAAGTCGTGTAAAACGTTCAAAAATAGCCGAGGGCGCGGCGTGCGCTCAGATGCCGTCGCAGAAAACCAGGAAGAATCGTATCATCTGCCGCCTCAAGCGACGGCGGAAATCTCCTTGATCGGGGTGGGCAGCGTGATGATCCCGCACTTGACGTCGCGCTGGGAGTAAATCTCGCCCACGGTCCAGTTGGGGTTCTGCCAGTTCGTCTCCTCGCACTGGAGATCGGCGATGGCGCCGCCCTTTGCGGTGTAGCGGGCTCTGCATCGCATCTCAAAGTCAGCCAGGGTTTTCTCTTCTTACTGGGTCCGCCTTTAGGCAACGACGAAGAAAAGGGGCGGTAGCTTACGGGTACTTGGGGTCGTCGTAGCAGGTCCACGACTGGTTCAGGGCCAGGGCGCCTTCGGGGCGGCTCCAGGTGAAGGACGTCGCGGCGCTCTGGCCCTCGGGCGCGGCGCACTGGTAGACCTGGTCGCCGTAGAAGAAGTCGTTGAGGCGGTTGCTGGCGGCGCTGCAGGTGACGGTGTAGTCGAGCACGGGGTTGGAGACGTTGAAGCTGATGTAGCCCCACGAGTTCTGGTGCGCGGGCGTGCTGAAGATGTAGCTGGCGTGGTAGTCAAAGCCGGTGAGGGTCCACTCAGTGATCTTGGCCGACTTTTCTCCGCAGGTCTGCTCGGCGCGCTGGGCGATGGGGGAGGCGAGGGCCGGAGCGACCAAGAGGAGGGCGGAGAGGAACTGCATTGTGTTGGTCGGATGAGATGAGATGTGGTGTGAAGATGTCCAAGCGCGATATTATTAAGATGATCAAGGATCAGGTGAGATGGGATGAGATGAACCGGTTGATGGAGCTGGAAGAGGTGTGTAGCTGTGTGGTTGTGATTTCCAACTGGTTCATACGGGGAATCCCCCATGGTTAAATAAGTTGCCAACATCCCCGAACTTCCCTATCCCGCTGATGATCGTCAGTTGCTTCCATGCCATACTACATGCCTTCACCCATGGCTCCATCGCATGAAGGTCGGTAAGGCCGGAGGGGGTGCGCCGTTGAACATGACGTAGCACAAGGGCACGCTTTCTCGTATTCCCGCCCCCAAGCCAACCACCGTCGGTCGAGTCGACTCTTCGCCTCCCCCACAAACGCGCCGTAGATCGTGCCCGTTGGCAGTCAAGCGGGAGAAACAAAAAGAGGGGTGACCCAACCAGGGGCCAGCGATCACAATTGCCCGATTCCGGCTTGTCGCTGCAGGCACCATTCTGCATTGGGCGGAGGCGACATGCCATTATTAGAAGATTTGTCTCTCCCTCACGCGCAGCAACCGGGGCCGCCCCGGCCGGCAGCTAACAGCTAGCAGCTAAGACAGCGTGTGTCCTGGTGACTAGGGCGGACGCTGCTGATCCCTAAGCTCGTGTTGGCAGAGTCAAAGGCAAATAGCCGTAGCTGACGGGACGTGCATTAACGTGTTCTGCCGTTGCACCTTCGCTTGCAGCGAGGGCCCTGCGCCGTGGCCAGCCGGTGGTTGGCAGTTCTCAACCTCGGGAAGTGTGGTTGGTTCTCGGTTGGGACGAATTTCAGGGTCCTGGGGTGTTTGGTTTGGGACCGGATGGCAGCTCCTCGGCGATACTCTCCTTTACGAGGCGGACTAGGTGGACAGTGCTCCTCCGATGCGCTTTCAATGATGCAAACGCTGGAAAACCATGACTAGGAGGATGGCTGAGCTAGCGATGCATTGACGAACAAGACAAATATGCATATTACTGTGTTTATTTTTGTCGGTATTCATGATGAATTCTGTTCTTGCGTCTCCAACCTGCGCTCCACACAAGAACCGCCCTTGGATCGACGCTTGTCATGCTCGTCATGCCAATGGATCGGAGCCGACGGCGGGCTTTGTCTTGGGTCGCCGGACAAAGCCGACTGGCCCTGACCAGCCACTCCCGCAGGCGCGTTGACGGCTCAGTCGGGTTGGAATGATTTGGCATTTTTGCCTCTTTTGTCGCCAAGCTCGAGGAAACGTTACAATCGCTGCAGTTTGTGCTCATTCTTCACCGACTCAATGGCTCCGGCACATTCGGCCAGGCGAACCTTGTCTATTTCTGTTATGTAGCCTTGGGAGCGCTGGGTGGGCTGCCGGATGCAGGAACTCAGCACCAGACGTGATCGCTACGTATGTTTATCAGATTGTGCATCGAATGAAGGGAGAAAGCTGGCCAGCTGAACGAGGCGGTCTGTGACTAGCCGTAGATGATTCTCAAGGGAAGCGTTTGCAGATTGGGCTGTGCAACAACACGACAGTGGGCTCGATGAGGGGAACCAGCCACACCACACACAACACACACCTTGAGGTGTGGCGCATCGCTATTTGTGGCGTCAATGATCCCCCACCATTAACCGGTCGGGACATCGCGAAGACACGATGAGTCCAGGCGGCGGCAACTGAGGCAGCCTGTAAAGATGAGTTCTTCACACACGGTTGGCGGCCGAAACACGGGGCCCGTCACATGCCTGCAAGTTGAATCCTGACAGGTCGAAGGCCCTGGAGTCGTCTATCACAGCGATTAGGGACGATAAGAGATGGATCATCGTGAGGGGCAATTCCATTGCGGGATCTCGAAACTCCCGCATCAGAGTTCATGGAGGGGTAACGTGAACGTTCGCAGTTACAGTTCAAGGCCGACAGAGAACCAACCCGCGAATGAGAGCTGATATAGGCTCACGTTGTCACTTCCCCCGTGGCCGATGCGAGCTTGGTTGGCCGATCCGGCGAACGATAAGCCCCACGTGGTGACATGGTTTGCCGGCAGAAAAAGAATGCCATGGTGGGGCACGGTGGAGCGGTCACGGCGCGTATGGCTGACTCGACAGAGGCGTGGAAATTTCTAGACAACCGTCATGTTAGGTAAATAGTGCCAGGTCCGCGGCAACCACTACCATCTGATAAGTTCATGTTCGTGTGAAAGAGAGACAAGTGCCAGAAGCAGAGCAGAAAGCAGAAGCGCTATTGTCGCGAGACCAGAGTCCATAGAGTGGGATGTCGCATTCAACCGGCGCAGTGCAGATGCCCGGTAATATATATCGCGAGTTGCAACAAGCTGACCCCCTCTCTTGCGGCGCTGAACGCCATCGGAACCTCACAGGCACCGCTGTAGGTCGCGACCAAGTCCTTGCTGAGACCTCTTCTATCATCATGAACAAAGTCGCCCTCTTGACCTCGTCGACGCACGAGCCTGGCGTTGCCATCCGCCAACGCTCAGATATCATCGCTGTGTTTGGGCCAACCTTTAACCTCGCAATACGCTTTCAGAGACTTGTCGCCGTTGCATCATCGCTCCTCTTCGTCTACGGCCACCTCCTCGCTACCACGACACTCACCTCAACCGTCATCGCTACCAGACTTTTCGCTGCCCATTCGTTGTACGTCTCGAGGGAAACCCTTTCGGCGCTTCGGAGATGTTTTCATACGGTGTGGGAATCCAAGAAGGTCCGAACAGTACGGAAGAAGTTCTTCATGGAGTTCGCGACGACAATACTGGGCCCCGGAGGCAACCTTTTGATCGTCATGGTCTTCTGGCCAGGATGGTTGTTGATCTTAAGCCTTGTTGTCGCCATTCGGCTGGTGGCGGGCTGAGTGATGCAACACATTCGCCAGATGGCATGCTCATATCTCTCGGACAAACTCCAGCCCGCTGACTTACTTGACTTCTTCAATCGACGAGCCGACACTCATCTCGAGAAGAAGAAAGTATTCCCGCCGGCGTCCTTCCGTACTTCGGTGTCATAATCCTTCTCGGGGTCGAACTCCTGCCACATGCTCGCCGGGTAGATGTGCTTGTTGCGCTCATACCAGCGCCGGTCCACCACCTTTGTCAGGGTAGGATCGTCGGTCGCGCCCTCGAGGGTATTGATGTCGGGGAGAGCCTTGACAGCGGCGGCCTTGAGCGCTGCTGCGGTGGTCAAGCCGCCGCTGGGGGCCGCAGGGACGTCGTCTGCTTCGGGCTCTTCCTTTCTCGGCGGCGCTTCGGTGGTGTAGTTGAACAGCTGCTGGCCACCCGGACCCGCGCTCTTGTTGATAACGAAGAAGTAGAACTCATAGTGCTAGGAGCCGTTAGTCCATTAGTCGAGAAACAAATAAAGGCAATGATTCGACTCACGTGCGGAATGATGATGGAGCCCCTGACAAGCATCAAGTCGTCCACTCCCACCCTAGCCCACTCTCTCCGAGCATTTGCCTTCTCCCCCACGCCCAGCTCTGCGCCAACCTTGCGACTCTTGTCCAGAAAGACCCAGACATAGTCGCCTTTCTTGACACGAACAGTGCCGCCAGGAATGTTGGAGCCGTCGTAAAAGACAAAGGGTATAGCGATCTCGGTGGATTTGACCGCCTCCTGGATGGCCAGGAACTCGCGTCGCAAGGCCTCTCGCTCGGCAGCCTCACGGCGCAATGCGGCCTTGGACATGACCTTGGGCACAAAGGCCACCGAGGAATTGGCGACGACGTTTGACGTCTTCACGGGCTTGTCATCCTTGCCCTTTGGGGCCCCTTCCGCCTTGTTGGCCTTCTTTATGGGCACCGAGTCCTCCTCTTCCTCTTCCTCGTCGCCAAAAGACAGCTTGCTCCCGCCAATCTTCTTCTTCTTCTTCTTCGGTTTGGTCGCACCGCTGCCCGGTTCACTGCCGGGGTCCGGGGTCGCAGAGAGGGACCGGTCGGGTGTGGAGGTGCCGGACAGGGCCGCTTCCCGTTCGCGGTCTTGCTGGTCGAGGACCTCGGCGCGTCGCTTGCGGAAGTCGGAGAGGTGGACGAGGCCGACGGTGCTGTTGGAGATGCGCTCGGTGGTCGTTTTGTTTGACGCAGTGAACCGCGACGGCGCCTGGTCGGACATTGCGGATTGGTGGTGCGAGGTTGTTGGGCACAATGGTCAAAGAAGGCAGAATCAGAGGATGGAGGAGGAAGCTCTGAGCCAAGCTCGAGACCAGGAACGGCAGGCAAAATGCGTGCGAGACGGAATTTCTGTTGCCAATTGGCACCGTGTGACGGACCCACATCCCGCAGTGGATCCCGTTCGCTGGCGCTGCCCCACCCATCCCTCCCCATCCCGCCTTCAGCTTCCCGCCGCCTTCCAGTGAGTGAGCTGTTCCAGCTCTCCTCCAAATCCCCCGCCACCTTGTTAAATCACACGGCTCAGCTGTCTTCCCCGGTCGACGTAGTCGGCTTGCAGTATCTCGTCGTTTTTTTTGTTTTGTTTTGTTTTTACTTTGTCACCATTCCAGCTGGGTAGGCCCGTTACCGTTCGAATTACCCTGCGCCCACAGTTGCGCTACCATCTCGAACCTCCTTCACCGCCGCTAGTTTAGCTCGTCGCTTGTGTCCGGTACCATGGATAACCGTCCGATACCAGCATCTTCTGCGCCGTATAGTGGCCCCCAGTACTACCAGTCTCCGCCGTCGGGAGCACCACCAGCACCAGTACCACCGGGAGCTGACCAGTACGCTCGCCCATCTCTTCCGTCGGGTCCATTGCCGTCAGGAGCACCGCCTAGGGTCGACCAGTATGCTCGCCCGCCCCAGTCAACTACCCCTTCAGCTCCTTATCCCGGCCAGGCATATGGAGGACCGCCGCCTGGCCCGATCCCCGCCGTAGCAGCGCGGCCTCCGGCTGAGCACATGGCTGGGCCGGCCGCCTATCCGACTCCTCATTCGCAACAGGCGAGCATGACCGAGGTCCCGCGCCCAGCTGCTGCCCTCAACCCCCTCGTCACCTCTACGTCTAACCAGGATCTGAAGTCTGTCAAGACAAGCACTCAGTTTGCGCTCCGAGAGTACCTCTCCCTGCAGAAGAAGAGGGGTCGACTCGAGGGTGCCACGTCCTTTGAGTTGGAGGACCAGGTCAGAGCTCAGGGTCGTGTGCTTCTGGGTGATCTCAAGACCTTGCGAAAGGAAGTCGCCGTCATGATCAAGGATGGCGAGAACCATCGCTGGAGAAACTGGCTGATTGGTGGAGCTGTGTAGGTTTCCTGTTTTCTGACGGTCATTCAAGCAGTTCAAGGATTCGGTCTAACGATTCACCAGGGCGACCTTCATTCCGGCTGTGAAGCGCATCTTTCGCCGCCCCTCTTCCGAAAAGAACGAGGTCCAGGCGTCCAACAGCACCGAGTACGCCTTCTCCCGCAGCAAGGCGCTGGTGTCCCGCATCAAAGACAGCGTGCTCGGCCGGAACAGTTTCGCCAGCATCGCTTTCTTCGTTTTCGCCGTCCTGTATGTCTTCACCAATGAGGTCTCCTTGCAGGTCGCCAAGACGGTCTCGAAGCGCCTGAAGCGACTCAGTGCCAAGATTGAGCGGGGTGACTCCGAGGTCGTCGAGCAGGACATGAAGTTGCTGGAAGGTTGGAGGTGGAGGGTGCTCATGTGGGGCCAGTAGAGCAGACGATGAGGCTTCTGACGGGAATTTGAACGTGTATGACGGATATGAGCAGATGACAGCGTTGCATGACGAAAGCGTGTGGATTTCTACTCCCTCCCTTTGGACCTGGACATATTTCGGAGCGCATGCCTGCAGGGGCATGTGTGTACCTATCTTAACTTATGCATAAACAATTTCGAATAAATGGGAAAAGAATCAAGGGCAGCAGTGCTTGGAAATATCCTTTCCTGGCCTCTCCAAAATGATTGTGTCTGAGGTGACATTGAGAGCGTGAGCATTATCTGGGGGACGTTATCATTATGTCTGGGTCCGAGAGTTTCTGATGGATAGAGAGGCAACCCCACTTGGGCACTAATTATTCATCTAAGAGAGCTTAATGGCTGTACCCGCCCATCTCCACCAACCCGTGAACATCTCTATTCTTGTCACTAACAACACCCATCCCCTGCATCGTTCTTCGCTACGGCGAACCTACTGGCACAAGAAACCTCATACTTCGGACAACTTCGTCTTCAGGGCGTTGAAAGCCCTCGACCTTTTGGATAATGAAAGTATTTTACTTTGCAAGTCAAAGTATCACCTTCATCATAAACGACAGTCACGAATCGAGCAACAATTCTCGGGGGAGACTACCAACCGAATCGATTCTGCCCAGTCCGGTTTAACATCGCTGAGACGCAAAAAAATAGCATTCATCATGACGAGCAAGAAGAGGCGTCATTCAGACACCATCCCTTCCCAGTTAGATGATGCGTCTGTGCCAAATGCAATCCGTCGCGCTGACCGCAGGTCCTCGTCTGTTCGGCCCCAAGACCCCGGTGTCCACGCCGACGCCTACTACCGCAACCTCTACTCGGTAGAGCCAGATTTCGGCAAGCTAGGCCATGAAGACCCCGACTTTGCAGATATGTATCGTCTCCTCCCCACTCTCCGCCAATGCTGTGTTGAACAAATCTGATCCTGCCCTAGGCTAAAACGAGGGAGCCTCGACTTCAACGATCCTTCTGCAGTAATGCAGCTTACTAAGACGCTGCTAAAGACTGACTTTGGACTGGAGATTGAGCTTCCCGAGGATCGTCTATGCCCACCGGTACGAGTCTTGATGCAGATATACCTGCGACCTGGATGAGTCGATGCTGACGAGCGCAGGTGCCGAACCGCCACAATTACATCCTTTGGCTGAAAGGCCTTCTGGATAGCACCACTTACGATGATCTGGACCAAAAGGTCCTAGGCCTCGATATTGGCACGGGGGCAAGTTGTATTTATCCCCTCCTCGGATGTACTCAACGCCGATGGTCGTTCTTCGCAACAGGTGCGTTGTTCCAAGCTATCCCCCGGCTCAAAACTGACCTGGTCTAGATATCGACGCAAAGAGTTTAACCTACGCAAAAATAAACGTGGAGCTGAACAACCTTCAAAACCGCATTTCAGTCATCGCGCGTGCGCCCCAGGACTCCATGATTCCCTTGGAGGATCTCGGCGTGGAGTCGCTCAGCTTCGTCATGACAAACCCCCCGTTCTACACATCAGCGGATGATTTGCTGGAATCGGCAAACCAGAAGTCACGCCCTCCGTTGACGGCGTGCACCGGCGCGCCAGTAGAGATGGTCACCGATGGAGGAGAAGTAAGCTTCGTGGGTAGGATCCTCGCGGAATCGCTGAAATTGCGTGAGGGGGTTCAATGGTACACCTCCATGTTTGGGAAACAGTCCAGCCTCGAGATTTTTGTCAACATGCTCAGGGAAAAAGATATTGGCAACTACGCCGTCACAGAGTTCATCCAGGGCAATAAAACCAGAAGGTGGGCTATCGCATGGAGCTTTGGGGCGATGCGGCCGTCGGAAGAAATATCTAGGGGGCTGAAGGCTTCGGTATGGAAGAAGCTACTTCCTATGGCTGTCGAGGCAGAGGTGGTTAGCTTCCCATTGGAATCGGGAGTAGGAAAACACGGAGACAAAGTACAGGAGCTCATGTCCTCGCTGGAGCTAATCTCTTGGGAGTGGGATCGTGAAAAGCTCGCGGGGATCGGCAGGGCGCGAGAAAACGTTTGGAGTCGGGCGTGGAGGCGGAAGAAGATGCGGGAGGAGCGGGAGGGCAAACCTGTGGAAAACCTTTCACCCAGTGAGGTTTGTGGATTTGGATTCGAGGTTTCATTGAGAGTCGGAAGGGAGAACGTCGTCGTCATCTGTCGTTGGAGAGAAGGACATGACCAAGCCATCTTCGAGAGTTTTGGTGGATTTCTCAAGACACGGTTGACAGCTAACTAAATTGAGAAAATCAGCAGTCCCAACTCTATATAGAGGCTTCACTCCGATACCAAACCGTACATATTGATTCATGGTGTGATTGAAATGTCGAGAAACAGAGAGATAAGGTAGCCAAACCGGTGATTCACCCGAAAAGCCTTTTGGAGGAATTGAGTGTGATTCACTGAAGAGCACCATCATTTCGAAAAGAAATAAAGTCAAGTATTATTTACTAGTGACAATAGTATCTAACATCGAATCTCCATACAAGTCACAGAAAACCATACCAGTGCAATCATTCCACCCCCTCAACTGCCAGAAATGGGTCCTCCCGAAATGCCTACTGACAACTGCATCCCCTTCAGCCGCAAGTGCTCTCACGGGGTGAGCAAAAACAGCTGTGTATACTGCTCTCCTACGCTGCGACTTTGAGGACTGATGCCCATTTCAATCATTATCACTATGGTTGAATAGGCATAATGATGGACAAGGCACGCGAGTACAGGTGTTTCACCCGAGAGACCCAAGACTAATTGAGTCGAAACAAGTACTAAGGCCGTATTCATTTGTCCTTGAATAAAAAAATAAGTATTACTTCAATCTTCTACGGGGACAGGATTGCCTGGCCTGCTTGCTCACTCGCACGTGGCCTGCTTTGCGTGAACCCTTTGGCAATGTTTCGGGTGAACGCGGTGAGATGCGGTGAGATAAGAGACACGGCTCACCCGGCCGCCAATCACCTCCACCAACACCAACAAACGGAATTCAGGGCGGGATTCAGGAATGGGCGGGATCCTGCTGAGTGCAAGAGCGGGGTAGTGTGTACCTTGCGGTGTCAGACCACGACCGACGATCAACGATCAGCGACCAACATTAAAAAGCCGGCGCCACTCGGAGTGAATGAACATCAAGAAACCGCCATAAGAGCGGCGAGCCCACCTTGCATTCGCAAAATGTCTGACTACCCAATCCGTCCACCGACGCCCCAGGCCCTGCTTCACCGCCTGCCCGACAAGCCGGACACGGAGCTCTCATCGCAGGGGAGCACAAAACCATCAAAGTACATCATTCTCATCATAGCATCGACCTCGGTGGCAGGAAAGGTCCAGATCGCGAAATCGGTCGCTGCCGCGCTGTCCTGTCCGCTCTTCCAGGGCGACAGCTTGCACGAGACCTCCGCCAGAGCTGCCAACGTCGGAGCGCCGAGGGGCCCTGCTGGGAGCGATGGCCGCGACGAAGCCGCTGCTGCTGCCTTGTCCGGGCCAAACGAGGCGCGGTACCAGCGCATGTGGCTCTCGAAGATGACGAGGACTGGCCTCCTGTTCCCCGAAGAGTCTCGGCCAGCCAACGAGGGCTTCTCCGGCTTCGGCGGAGCATCGTCAACCTCGACGAGCCGCCGAGGCTCCGCTAGTTCCATCGCTTCGGCATCGTCGGCGTCCGATGCCGTGACCTCGACGTCGAGCATCGCCAGCGGCTTCGCTCCCTCTGGCGCGCCCACGAGAATGTACATCAACAAGCCCCTGGCGCCCGCCCTGTCCGACGACGAGAGGCTGCGCAGGGCGAATCCCGCGCTGATGGTCGTCACCCACCCCGAGCTGGAGCAGTGGCACAAGGATTCCATCAGGAAAACCGTCGGCGAATACGGCATCGGCCTCATCTTCGTCCCGCTCTACGAGGACGAGGACGAGGAGCCGCCCGTGCTGAAACCCTTGGACCCGAGAACCATGACGAGCTTTGCTTCGCTGGGTTCTTTCGGCGCAGCAAAGGCCGCCGGTGCGACCTTGGAGGAGGAATTCGTGCTGAGAGTCAATGTCGAGGCCAAGGTCGAGCACATCATTGAGGAGATTGTCGAGGGCGTGCGAGAGGCCATGAGTGCCTAGGGAGATGCAGCCCATCTAGGGACCCGGAATATGTACATACAGGTCAATGGTGCAATCAACACGGCTTTGTTCTAATTTTATCCGGCACGGAGCTTCGCAACATTAATCAAGTCTCTAATCTATGGCAGGCTACTCTTTTTGGCTCCCGTCTTTCTTCTCTGCCTCTGCCTCTGGCTCCGCCTCTTTCTCCTTTTGTTTTGCCCTTTTCACCTTGGCATCCTTTTTCTGTCTCCATTCCGCGCCATATATCAGAACCAGCCACAGGAATGGACTGAAGCACAGCCAAACCCCGGCGATGAAGACAGACGTCCAACCAATCCCGATCTTCTCGATGAGCGGCACCGCCACAGCGGTTGCACCGGCGCTCACGAGATACCGGAACATGTTGTTTGCCGCTGTCGCGGTCGCAGGTTTGTCCTGGTGCGTGTCCATGACCAGCGTGCCCAATCCCACCAGCCCGCCCGAATTGAACAGGCCGAGGAAGAACAGGGCCACTTCGATCCCCGCCAGAGAGGCGCGAGCTTGCACGGTCCAGCCGTAGACGATGACGAAGACGGCCGTCAGATAGATCATCGGGATGCAGATCTGCAGGCGGGCGGCCTCTATGGGTAGAATTCCGAGGTCCTGCTCCCTGTCCCTGGAGATCTCGATGCCGAGCAGCGCGGCATGCCGGCGGTAGTTCCAGTCGAGCAGCCGCCCGGCCGTCCAGCGGCTGCAGATGGTGCCGACGAATATAGGCAGGTAGCAAAGCCCCGTCTGGGCAGCGTTCAGGTCGAACCGCTCCGTGAGTTGGAGCGGGAGCGTTGTCAACACCATAAAGTACCCTCCGTACATGAGCGCTCCGAAGCCAACCGTCACCGCGCCCTCTCTCTCGCCGAGGATCTTGAGTGCCGCAAAGGGATGGACTGGTCTGCGCTTGGGCTTGATCGTCGCTCGGTCGGCCGCCGATTCTGGGACGCGATTGCGCTTGCGCCTGAGCTCGATGTACTGGGACGGAGTCATAAAGACGCATTTCGGAGGCACGCTGCCGTTTCCGACAACACTGCGGGCCGTCTCCGGTACGAAGATGAAGTAGATGGAGAACATGGCCGCGGCATAGATAGCCAAAAACCAGAAGATGGACCGCCACCCAAGGTACTGAACCAGTAGCCCGCCAATTACCGGTGCCAATGCAGGGCCCAGGGTCACGCCTAGGGCTGCGTATGAGATGAACCTGCCCCTCTCGGCTCGTGTTACCATGTCAGCAACTGCGCCGGCGCCAAGAGCGACGGTGGCTGATGATCCAGTAGACTGCAGACATCGCAGCACCATGAGAGCCGGGTAGCTGGTCTGCAGAGCCAAGCCAATGTTGGCGGCCAAGAAAACGACGAGGCAGAAGACGTAGGCAGGTCTTCGGCCGTAAGTGTCCGAGTAATTCGCGATGACTGTCGGGGCGACACCTTGGAATATCTACACATCGTGCTGTGAGGGAACTGGCTTAGATAGGATGAGGTGGTGCCCAGAGATGTTGGTGGCTTACCTGGTAGGTAGTTATCGATAGTTGTATCATTGTCGTGGTGACGTCGAACTCGGTCGCCAATGTCGAGATTGCTGGATAGTAAATATTGCCGGCAAGCGGTGAGATCATGGCTACAAATGAGACTACCATGACCGCCACTGTCTTTTGTCGGGGGGTCAATACCGAATAAAGCGGCTGGGCTGGCGCAGAATCCTCCACCGCGGGCTGGCTCATCGCTTCCCCCGAGTTGCCATTGTCAGAATTCTTTGTGTCGATCCGGCCAGGGACCTGAGGGCCCTCGGCCTCATATGCGATATCTTGTATAACTCCCGCATCGGTGGTGGCCATGATATGACTTTGTCGGCCGCAGCAATGATGGAAGGACGTGCGAAGACAAGTGAAGGTGGCCAAAGAAGATGTCTGGAAAGGAAAGCCAAACTGTTGGGGGGGTTGTTGGGTACTCTCTGCGAGGAGATTGCGAGGATAGAAGATATCTCAATCATGCGACGAAAGAAAGAAAGGGAAATAATACCACGCAGAAGAAGAAGGACCGGCTTCCCTGCAGCTGCAAACCACGTGACGTTGTCCCAATGATGGGTTTGCATCACACAAGGGGAAGTCTTGGCTGTATTTGGCGGATTGAATTCCACGAAATCGATCTCACGGCGCCACTGGGGCATCGACCTGGACCATCCCATCAACGTAGGAAATGAAGCGTATGCTTCCACCGAACGTGCGAAAAAGAGATGGAAATAATTCGGAATCAAATGTGTGAGAAGTATATATGCGCGCGAACTCCCGCCGTCGTCCCCTTCTCATTCCCGGCAATGGTCTTTCGAGACCCCATTAAGACGACGCGGAAACCATGCCATACTTGACGAAAACACTCCTCGAGGGGATCCCGTGGGCCACTGCGAACCCCGTTGCAGCGTTTGGGGTTCTGGCATTATTGCTCATATGCATTGGTATGTTAGCACAGCTACGCCGTAGTTCTGCCAATAGCGACATCCAACGCTATCAATGGGACAGCGGCGTGGCTGGTACCGCCAAGAAGCGTTGGATGTGGGATTCACTGAGGCTGCTGCGAGAGGGATACTTCAAGTTTTACGATAAGCCTTGGCAGGTCTGGACCTCAGAAGGCTACCAGGTCGTTTTACCACCAAAATACATTGACGAGTTGAAGATGCTTCCTGACCATACCTTCCCTTCGTTCTTGCGCGAAGTGAGTCCACTGTTCTCCCTTCACGACCAATGCTGATACTCCAAGGCAGTTCATGTTACCCAAGTATACCTTCAGGCCTTTTCCCTCATGGAAACTAGATTACGTCAATCATGTTATTCTCCATGACATGAATAAGAACATGGGTATTGTCTCCCGCAGTATGCACCACAAAACACTTATAGTCCCTTGCTAAGCCTCTGCATCAGCAAAAATATTCCCGGCTATGAGAAATGGGGTCGAAACTGCGCTTTCAATCGAGTTCACTACTTCTACAGGTAAGTGGACTGCTTCTTCCTCCAGGTTTAGGCCAGGCTGACAATGAAAAGATTGGTCCGAGGCCGACATCCTCACGCAGCTGGCTCGACTTACTTGCCGTGCAAGCGGGATAGCCTTTGTTGGCACAGAACTGGAAGGCAACGAGGAATGGATCAGTATTGGTTGTAATGTAGGTGCCCACACATGCTTGCTTGTAAACGTGCTTACTGAATTTCAAAGTATACCCGAGATGGCTTCCTAGCCGCTCTCAAACTACGCGCCCTGCCATCGTTTCTTCGTCCGCTTATCGCCCCTTTTATACCTGACCTTCGTCGGGTTTACCAACACAACGATCGTGCCCGGGATCTTATACAACAGGTCCTGCAACAGCGAGAGCAGGATGCAAAGATTGTGCCGGGATACACCAAGCCCAACGACACGATACAGTGGATACATGATCTAATCCCCGAGGAGGACAAGAAAAACTATGCTCTCCAGGGCGCCCTCCAGCTAGCCATCACGGCGGTGTCAGTACAGTCTACAAGCAAACTGATCGCCAACATCATTCTTAACTTGATGAAGTATACAAAGTATGCGCCAATTCTTTTAGAAGAGATTGAGACGACTCTGACGGAATGCGGTGGTGAATGGACATTGGAGAGCATGGGCCGGCTAGAGAAGCTTGACAGCTTCATGAGAGAGTCGCTGAGATTCGAGCCTCCGTTGACTGGTAAGTCGCATCTTTCCTGTCCAAGAATGCCTCTGGTGCCATCGAGAAGATTAAAGGAGTGTTTGAGTACAGCAACCTTCCAACGTCAAGTTAAGAAGCCCGTCAAACTGTCCGATGGCACCATACTACCACCGGGAACGTTGGTTTTCACGCCTTCAGATGCCATAGCGTTTGACCCTAACTTCTACCCTGACCCCGAAACTTTCGACGGACTGCGGTTTTATAACCTGCGACAGCAGGTGGAAGAGACTGGACAAGGAGGGAGTAAAGTTCGGCATCAGTTTGTCGCAACAAGCAAAACAGCAGTACAGTTCGGACTTGGGAGGCATGCCTGCCCTGGAAGGTGGTTTGCGGGTCATGTAATCAAGATGGTTGTGGCGTCTGTCTTGCTTAACTATGATTTAAAGTTCAGAGACGATGAGGAGAAACTCAATACGTTTCTCTTCCAGACTACCAATATGCCTAATCCGAAGACGAGAATATTGGTAAGGAGAAAGAAAGAGACGGCACACTATTAAAATGGCATCAATTATGAAAACTGACCTGTGTCTACATATATTAGAATAGCAGAACATTCTAATAATGCATTAGCTGCCACAGAAACCGTAAGGTATGCAAGTGAGATTGACTTCATGTGTTTTTCCCTTCTATTCTATTTCATAAAGAAACCTACACCCTGCCAAAGAATAAGAAAAGAAAAGCCACCAGAATTTGTAGCTCATTCCACGCATCTCTAACCTTCATCAAACATAGCAACCTAAAGAATAGGATTACATTAAAATAACACCCACATCCATATGGCTAATTATACCAATAATCCCGGAGGAAGCGCACACCTTTCTCCACACAATCATCATCTCTCTTTAACTTCAGGTAGAAGAGATGCTCGCCTGCGCAAATACTCAAGTGCACCGGTACTTCTGGTTGAACTGCTTGAAGACAGCTGACAAAGTTAGAGGAACAAGCAGGTGGTACCTAGGCGTATCAGCAACTTCAGTCCCTTCAAAGGGCAACGTGGAAGCTTTGTCATACCATGGTATCATCGCTTCCGTGCAGAACCCAGACAGGGACCATAGGCATATCGCTTCTACCCAGCGTTTCCATGATGCCTTCCAGAGCCGGTTTACCTTCTGCGGCACGCAGGCCTAACAACCGAGGCAGAAAGTTTTGCTGGGCCATGCACAAGAAAAGCTCCCACATGTCGGCCGTGGGCTCGCAACCCGTTCGAATGCTTCCGTGTGGGATACGCTTGATGTATTCTCGGATCTTTGCCAAAGCCTGCCGCGGAGGTGGAGGTCTCCTACCCATGAAGACGCGGGGCCGTGGCACCTTGTACTCTGGCTCTGTATCATCCAACGGGGCAGAAATCGATATGACGGCTCTGATTTTCACTCTTTCTCCAGCCTTTTCATCACCGCTCGAGTCTTGAAGCATGGAGTCCAAATGGAGCCCGGAATACACAGAGATGTAACCACCGGAACTCTCGCCGCAGCACAAGACGTTGCAAATATCGGGCTGCGGTAAGTTCTTCTGTTCCATGTACCGCGGCAGATCTTTCTGGACCCATTTCCAGAAGTGCGCAACATCGCTGAATACATCAGTTCCGTTTGATTCGGGTAGAAGTCTATAATCTGCAGTGATGACGATGGCTTCATGATCGAGTGCCAAGTCTAGCAGCCATTGTGTGAACCACGGCTCGTACATTCTGTGGCCGACAACAAAGCCACCCCCATGCCAGTAAACCATGACTGGGCATTTCTTATCAGGGACCTTAGTCGAAGTGGAAATGCTCACGGGGGTAAGAATCGTAGCCTCAAGGGGAACCTCGTTGATGGTGCGGTATGGCAGGTCGATGCGCGTGAAGGATGAAAACCGAGACATTGTTGCTGCTACACTGGATGAGTAGAGAATTAAGTTGCACAGAACAGGAAACTCATTCTCGCCAACTTTGGAGATTTCAGGCCCTCTTATAGCTTTTTGAAGCTGCTTGTTGACAAGCTCAAGCAATCCAGAACCCTGTCAACGTTAATATTAGTGTCCATCTCACATCACTCAACTGACAAGCTACACGCAATATTATGCACGTATTTTAATTATCTGACTGGTAACTCCCAAAACGAATGAAATTGTGACCGCCTCTACGGGACTACCTTATCCAGTATCTTTCTAACCCTGCTTATCAGATATCGCCCTAAGCCGCTTGGCCGCCATCTCTCCTAGTCGCTGTATACTCCCCCCGTTCATAAGTTCCAAAACAGAAACATCAACCCCCAGGTTTTGTTTCCACCAGTTTCGCAGCTCAATAGCAACCAACGAGTCAACTCCCGCGGCAGTCAGCGTAAGGCCCAGATCTAGTGGCGTCTCATCGTCACGCCGCATCAGGAATGTTGCCATGCGATCACGGATCTGACAAGCAATGAACTCGGCCGCATCGGGTTGGTCCAGCTGGCTTGGATCCTCGGCCATTGCTACCAGGAATGTCTTGATGCCGCTTGTCGTCGTGGAACCTTCGGTTGCCACCGTTTCAATGTTACGGTATATGGCCATGCGCGGGTCACGTTTCCAGATAATGTTGTTCTGCGGATCCATGATGGGTAATCGGCACTCCAAGGACTGGGTGATTTGGCTCGGGTTGTGGAAGTTGATGCCCTTTGCACCGACTAGTTTCTTCTCCACGATGGGTGGTGCCGTCGACCGAGCGATAGCAAGGTGCAACGCTTCGAGGAAATCCTGTTCCGAAATGAGGCGGCCAGACATGGCCAGCATCGTCTTTTTGGTGCCCGGTGTGCGGTTGATGTATCCCACGTCGTCTACGGCACCTATATCAATGACAGATGCTGCGAGGCCTCGGTTATGACGGTACTGCACAAAGGCGTCCATAAATGTGTTGGATGCGGCATAGTTGGCCTGGCCGTAATATCCGACCATGCCGCAGACTGACGAGAACAGCACAAAGAAGTCCAGGCTCTGATCTGCCAATGCATTGTGCAGATTCCAGGTGCCTTGTACCCTCGGTCGAATGACTGCTTGGTAAGTTTCGAGATCCATGTCGAGAACGCCAATATCGCGGAGAATCATGGCCATCTGCATAACACCGGCAATTGGCATAGCTGCCGTTGCGACGATTCGATTGACCATGCTTTCGTCCGACACGTCCCCGGAGAACGTTTGCACTTTGCAGCCCATGTACTCCAACTCCTCGATGAAGGTCGCATCTTCGTCTCCTTTTCCAGCAGATCGGGATAGGAAGATGAGATTCCTGGCCCCGTGGGTAACCATCCAAATGGCAATAGCCCGCCCAAGGCCACCCATGCCACCGACGAGCAGGTAAGATCTGTTTCCCCTGAAGCTTAGCTTGGGAATGGCAGGCTCCCATGGTAGGGTTTCTTCATCCTCTGGGAACCTGACCACAATCTTTCCGACGTGGGTGCCCTGTTGCATATACCTGAAGGCATCTTCCACCTCTGTGGCATCGAAGATAGTCACCGGGTGCACAGGCTTGATATAACCCTGGACATACAAATCCAGCATGAGTTTCATGAGCCGGCTGACCGTGGCAGTCTTGAGTGCGACGTGTCGTGAGACGTCTATTCCAAAAAAGGACCTGTTGTCCTCGAATTTGTCAAGGGCAAGCCGGGCACGACCGATCATGTCGCGCTTGCCGATTTCAACCATGCATCCGTTCGAGGCGACGCACTCCCAGCTGGCATGTAGC